>NW_024070202.1:76863687-77553151 GCF_014754425.2 Oryx dammah | reverse complement strand
CTCCCCTCCTTCAGCCCCTGAGCCCAGGCCCCAGCTCCAGGGCCATCCTGAATCCCCTCCCTCAGCCCCTGAGCCCAGGCCCCCCTCCAGGGCCATCCTGAATCCCCTCCTTCAGCCCTGGAGCCCAGGCCCCCCTCCAGGGCCACCCTGAATCCCCTCCCTCAGCCCCTGTGCCCAGGCCTCAGCTCCAGGGTCATCTTCCTGCCCCCCTCCTAGGCCACCGGCACCTGCTACTGACCCTCAGTGCCCCAATACGAATTCTCCCACTGAACTTCCCCTTTTCTCTAAAACCTTTCCCACTCCCTTTTCCTTTGAACTTATCAGAACCTGTCCCTTTAAAATTAAGCCGCCTGAGGATCCAGAGGATAAACGCTCTATTTTATATATTGCCTGGACTAAAGCTGAACTGTGAGCCATAGTCAAAGATTTTTTTCTCAAATAACTGGAGAGCCTCACAGATTTGCTGAGGAATTTAATACAGTCATTCAAACTCAGCAACTTGTTTTCTTTGACTGAATCAGCTAGTTCATAGCTTGTAGGGAAGGCTAGGCCCAGCATTGGATGAAAATTGCTACTTGGGAATATCCTAAAAGGCCTTTAGAATTACAACTGGGAGCCTTCCTAACTTATATGACCAGGCTCAGGCAATCACTAAGTGGCTTCATGGGGCAATTCCTACAGCTTTTCCAAAGACTGCTGATTGGAATAAAATGCAAGCTTATACACAATAACCTAATGAATCTGTTCATGACTATTCCAATTGACTTCAGATTGTTTTTAAAGAAAATTCTGGTCTTCTTTCAGATGTTAATCCTACACAAACAGCTTTTAACTCCATGGTTATTAGTGGGCTGAAGCAGGACCATTCCCTTTTAGCAAAAAGGACCAAGATGGAAGGGGAAATGTTCATTCCAGATTTAATTAAGCTGGCAAACCAGCTCTCTCATACTCTAGAGCAGTCACCTATAATGGAAACAGCTAAAATCCTTTATCTTCAACTGGAGCAAATGAAGCCTCCTAAATGAAACAAAAACCCTCCTAGTTTCTGCTATTATTGCAAAGATCCAGGACTCTGGGAAAGAGATTGTTACAAATTTAAGTGCTTCAGGCACCTTCAGTCTTTTAACCAGCCTTTTCAACATCCTCCCAATTCTCAATGATTGGACTCCAAAGAACTCCAGAGGCTCTTCCCAATCCTTCCTCTTAACTGGCTTAGAGAAACATTTCTCCAGATTGGGGTCAATCTCTTCCAGTCCTGACACTGGAGCCACCCTCTCATTGATCAGCCCCACTACTATAAAGGAGCCCCTGCCTTAGAGTAAACAGTTTAAATAGCAGGGATCTCGAAGGAATCTATCCATGTTGTTTTAGGCCCTTTGAGAGATATACTCTTTTCTCCTTAGTTCTTCCCCCTCTATCCATTTATTAGGGCAAGACTTTTTAGAGAAGTATCATGCCAGAATTTCTTTCTCCCTAAAAGGGGAAATGATTCCAGAATTTGGCAGTACTCATCAAAGTAATCAACAAGGTGAATTAAATGACTCTTCAATATCTCTGCTCCATCTCTGATGATACTAGAGCTGATTCTAGAAGCACAGATTATCTGTCCCTATTGAATCAGCTACCATCCTCCTTATGGGCAAAATCTCCAGCTGATATTGGCAAAATTCACAGATGTCCCCCACCAAGATTCAAACAAATCTCTCAAAACCTCTTCCCAGAATCGACACCATATACGTAAAGACGCCATTCTAGGCATAAAGGCCATAACAGAAGATCAAAGCTCAAGGCCTCATTATCCCTTGTATTAGCTCCGATAACACTCCCATTTTACAGGTGAGGAAACCTAAAAGCCAAGGGTATAGGTTTGTCCAGACATCAAAGTATTAAGCAACAGTGTTAGTCCTTAACACCCTGTTGCTTTTCTCATGAGTTAGTAACAGCCATTCCTACAGAAGGTAAACGCTTTACTGTAATTGATTTATGCAGTACATTTCTGTAACATTCCAATTGAAGCAACTAAATATCTTTCTGCCTTCACTGAAGGAGAAAAACTATCCACCTGGACAGTAATACCTCAGGGTTTTACTGAGTCTCCTTATTTCTCAAAAATCGTGATGGCTGATCTGATGATACAAAGTTTCCAAGAGGTTAAACTTTGATACAATATGTAAATGATTTTCTTCTCTCCTCTCTTTCTCAAACCTCCTGGCAGAAGTCATCATCCACCTAGAGTGTTTAGCCTTAAAGGGACATAAGGTGGTGAAGATAACAGCAATCTGCCCCAAACCCAGGGTCATTATTTAGGGCATCTGATAGCGGAACAAGGACTACATTTAGACCCAGATAAGCCTTCCTGGTGGAGAAGGCGATGGCACCCCACTCCAGGACTCTAAACCCAAAACGAAGCACCAACCGTGAGGTTTTCTTGGGTTAGTTGATTATAGACAAAATTGAGTTTCAAATTTCTCTTATGGCCAGACCTCTGTGTGTTTTACCAAAGCAAAACCACAACCCAAATTTTAAGCTAAGAACCAAATGACATAGCTTTTAAGGACTTAAAGGAGGGTTTGATGAACCCACCTGCCTGTGGGCATCCCAATAATCAGATTCCATTTCTGTATATGAAAAGGAAGGGACTGGCCATGAGATACTCTCCCCAAAACATGGGGACCACCATCAACTCATAGGCCACTATGGCCAGCAACTGGACCCTGTCACACAGAAATACCCCTCTCCCCTAAAGCCATCACGGCCACTGTCGTTATTGTTAAGGCTGCTGAGAAAATCACTGTGGGACCTCCTTTCCATACCTCATGCAATAGCCCTCATGAATTCGCATCACACTCATTTCTCAGCCAGTCAGATCACCTCCGTGGAGTGCTTTGGTTAGCTGCTCTTCACATAACTCTTTTACATGGTAATAATATGAACCCCACTACTCTTCTGTCACCAGTGAAGTACCTCACAACGGCTTAACCTTGACGGACCACCTCTTGACTCCTCAGAATGATCTGTAGGAAATTTCATTGGGAAACACTGACTTTTCATGTTTACTGATGGTTCTTATTTAAAAGGAGACACTGGCAAAGACTGTGCTGGGTATGTTATCTCAGCTTCTTTTGATGTTGTTGAGGCAGCACCTTTACATATGGCTACGGACAGAGGAGAGTGGTAAGCTACAGTGCATGGGGTCACAAACAGTCGCACACAACTGAGCGACTTCACTTTCACTTTGGCCCAACAGCCTGAACGATGTGCTCTTACACAGGCTCGTACTTCAGCCAAGGGCAAAACCGCCAATATTTATATTGATAATAGATACGTTTTTGGAGGAGCTTATGATTTTGGAATGTTGTGGAAGCAATGTGGTTTCCCATATTCCAGCAGAAATAAAATTTAAAATGGCCCCAATGTTCAGGAATTATTGGATGCAACACTTTTATTCGTCCTTGAATTATTAGTAAGATCCAGGCTATTCTAAACTTGACTCTCTGGAAGCTAAGGTAAATCACCTTGCTAAAATTTCTGCAAGGAATTCTGTCTTTAAAGGAACAGCAGCTAAACTTCTGTCTTGGCCCAAAGGGATATTCCCCTGAATGAGAACTTTAAAGCTCAAGAAGCCCCAAAATTGGCCTCAAGAAAAGAGAAACAAGATTGGAAATTCAATGACAGTTGGTTTGATAAAAAGAGAAAGCTCTGGTTCAGACCAAATAATTACCCAGTCCTAAGAGAGACTGAAAATTCCCACTCCTCACCACTGTCCATGCATTAAACCACTGGTAAAGAATCCGCCTGCAATGCAGGAGACCTAGGTTCAATCCCTGGGTTGGGAAGATTCCATGAAGAAGGGAAAGGCTACCCACTCCAGTATTCTGGCCTGGAGAATTCCATGGACTGTATAGTCCATGGGGTTGCAAAGAGTCGGACACAACTGAGTGACGTTCACTTTCTTTCACACTGACAAAACGATAGGCTTCATGAGTCAGTATTCTTGGGGAAACATTAACAAAGCCCCAGAAAGTACCTACCTCACTGCCCACTTTGTCTAAAGTACATCCAGGGAAGCCTGTTGGTACTGCTCCTGGAAATTTTAGATTGCTGATGGATCATTTGAGCATTCTTTGGCATTGCCTTTCTTTGGGATTGGAATGAAAACTGACCTTTTCCAGTCCTGTGGCCACTGCTGAGTTTTCCAAATTTGCTGGCATATTGAGTGCAGCACTTTCAAAGCATCATCTTTCAGGATTTAAAACAGCTCAACTGGAATTCCATCACCTCCACTAGCTTTGTTCATAGTGATGCTTTCTAAGGCCCACTTGACTTCACTTTCTAAGATGTCTGGTTCTAGATTAGTGATCACATCATCATGATTATCTGGGTCGCGAAGATCTTTTTTGTACAGTTCTTCCATGTATTCTTGCCACCTCTTCTTAATATCTTCTGCTTCTGTTAGGTCCATACCATTTCTGTCCTTTATCAAGCCCATCTTTGCATGAAATGTTCCCTTGGTATCTCTAATTTTCTTGAAGAGATCTCTAGTCTTTCCCATTCTGTTGTTTTCCTCTATTTCTTTGCATTGATCACTGAAGAAATCTTTCTTATCTCTTCTTACTATTCTTTGGAACTCTGCATTCAGATGCTTATATCTTTCCTTTTCTCCTTTGCTTTTCGTCTCTCTTCTTTTCACAGCTATTTGTAAAGACTCCCCAGACAGCCATTTTGCTTTTTTGCATTTCTTTTCCATGGGGATGGTCTTGATCCCTGTCTCCTGTACAATGTCACAAACTTCATTTCATAGTTCATCAGGCACTCTATCTATCAGATCTAGGCCCTTAAATCTATTTCTCACTTCCACTGTATAATCATAAGGGATTTGATTTAGGTCATACCTGAATGGTCTAGCGGTTTTCCCTACTTTCTTCAATTTAAGTCTGAATTTGGCAATAAGGAGTTCATGATCTGAGCCACAGTCAGCTCCTGGTCTTGTTTTTGTTGACTGTATAGAGCTTCTCCATCTTTGGCTGCATAGAATATAATCAATCAAGCTTCAGCAATACATGAACTGTGAACTCCCTGATGTTCAAGCTGGTTTTAGAAAAGGCAGAGGAACCAGAGATCAAATTGCCAACATCCACTGGATCATGGAAAAAGCAAGAGAGTTCCAGAAAAACATCTATTTCTGCTTTATTGACTATGCCAAAGCTCTTGACTGTGTGGATCACAATAAACTGTGGAAAATTCTGAAAGAGATGGGAATACCAGACCACCGAACCTGCCTCTTGAGAAATCTGTATGCAGGCCAGGAAGCAACAGTTAGAACTGGACACGGAACAACAGACTGGTTCCAAATAGGAAAAGGAGTACGTCAAGGCTGTATATTGTCACCCTGCTTATTTAACTTATATGCAGAGTACATCATGAGAAACGCTGGACTGGAAGAAACACAAGCTGGAATCAAGATTGCCAGGAGAAATGTCAATAACCTCAGATATGCAGATGACACCACCCTTATGGCAGAAAGTGAAGAGGAGCTAAAAAGCCTCTTGATGAAAGTGAAAGAGGAAAACGAAAAAGTTGGCTTAAAGCTCAACATTCAGAAAACGAAGATCATGGCATCTGGTCCCATCACTTCATGGGAAATAGATGGGGAAACAGTGGAAACAGTGTCAGACTTTATTTTTGGGGCTCCAAAATCACTGCAGATGGTGACTGCAGCCATGAAATTAAAAGACGCTTACTCCTTGGAAGAAAAGTTATGACCAACCTAGACAGCATATTCAAAAGCAGAGACATTACTTTGCCGACTAAGGTCCATCTAGTCAAGGCTATGGTTTTTCCTGTGGTCATGTATGGATGTGAGAGTTGGACTGTGAAGAAGGCTGAGCGCTGAAGAATTGATGCTTTTGAACTGTGGTGTTGGAGAAGACTCTTGAGAGTCCCTTGGACTGCAAGGAGATCCAACCAGGCCATTCTGAAGGAGATCAACCCTGGGATTTCTTTGGAAGGAATAATGCTGAAGCTGAAACTCCAGTACTTTGGCCACCTCATGCGAAGAGTTGACTCATTAGAAAAGACTCTGATGCTGGGAGGGATTGGGGGCAGGAGGAGAAGAGGACAACCGAGGATGAGATGGCTGGATGGCATCACGGACTCGATGGACGTGAGTCTGAATGAACTCCAGGAGATGGTGATGAACAGGGAGGCCTGGCGTGCTGCAGTTCATGGGGTCGCAGAGTCAGACACGACTGAGCAACTGAACTGAACTGATGGATCATTTTAGTTCTGGCAGATGCATTTCATGCAACTCCCTTTAGATCATGGATCTAGATATGTGTTAGTCATGGTCTGTATGTTGGCACACTGGGCTGAAGCTTCCCTTATAGATAGGTTACTACCCGCTTCTATGACTAAAGTACATTTGGAAAAGATTTATCCCTACCTGGGGAACTTCTCATAAATTTCATAATGACCGAGGAACCCATTTTACTGTCCAGGTGCTTCAACAAGTCTGTATGGTTTGGCTAGTTTTACAACACTTTTATTGCACTTACCACCATCAATTCTCTGTTTTGGTCAAACACACTAACAGCATTCAGTTCAGTTGCTCAGTAGTGTCCAACTCTTTGCGACCCCATGAACTGCAGCACGCCAGGCCTCTCTGTCCATCACCAACTCCTGGAGTTTACCCAAACTCATGTCCATCAAGTTGGTGATGCCATCCAAACATCTCATCCTCTGTTGTCCCCTTCTCCTCCTGCCCTCAATCTTTCCTACCATCAGGGTCTTTTCCAATGAGTCAGCTCTTTGCATCAGGTGGCCAAAGTATTGGAGTTTCAGCTTCAACATCAGTCCTTCCAATGAACACCCAGGACTGATCTCCTTTAGGATGGACTGGTTGGATCTCCTTGCAGTTCAAGGGAGTCTCAAGAGTCTTCTCCAACACCACAGTTCAAAAGCATCAATTCTTTGGCACTCAGCTTTCTTTATAGTCCAATTCTCACATCCATACATGACTAATGGAAAGACCATAGCCTTGACTAGACAGATCTTTGCTGACAAAGTAATGTCTCTGCTTTTTAATATGCTGTCTAGGTTGGCCATAACTTTCCTTCCAAGGAGTAAGCATCTTTTAATTTAATGGCTACAGTCACCATCTGCAGTGATTTTGGAGCCCCCAAAAATAAAGTCTGACACTGTTTCCCCTGTTTCCCCATCTATTTGCCATGAAGTGATAGGACCGGATGCCATGATCTTCGTTTTCTGAATGTTGAGCTTTAAGCCAACTTTTCACTGTCCTCTTTCACTTTCATCAAGAGGCTCTTTAGTTCTTCTTCACTTTCTGCCATAAGGGTGGTGTCATCTGCATATCTGAGGTTATTGATATTTCTCCTGGCAATCTTGATTCCAGCTTGTGCTTCATCCAGCCCAGCGTTTCTCATGATGTACTCTGTATATAAGTTAAATAAGCAGGGTGACAATATACAGCCTTGACGTACTCCTTTTCCTATTTGGAACCAGTCTGTTGTTCCGTATCCAGTTCTAACTGTTGCTTCCTGACTTGCATATAGTTTTCTCAAGAGGCAGGTCAGGTGGTCTGGTATTCACATCTCTTTCAGAATTTACCACAGTTTGTGATGATCCACACAGTCAAAGGCTTTGGCATAGTCAATAAAGCAGAAGTAGGTGTTTTTCTGGAACTTTCTCACTTTTTCGATGATCCAACGGATGTTGGCAATTTGATCTCTGGTTCCTCTGCCTTTTCTGAGTCCAGCTTGAACATCTGCAAGTTCATGGTTCACGTATTGTTGAAGCCTGGCTTGAAGAATTTTGAGCACTAGTTTGCTAGTGTGTGAGATGAGTGCAATTGTGTTGTAGTTCGAGCATTTTTTGGCATTGCTTCTCTTTGAGGTTGGAATGAAAACTGACCTTTTCCAGTCCTGTGGCCACTGCTGTGTTTTCCAAATTTGCTGGCATATTGAACGCAGCACTTTCACAGCATCATCTTTTTTTTTTTTTTTCACAGCATCATCTTTTAGGATGTGAAATAGGTCAACTGGAATTCCATCACCTCTACTAGCTTTGTTCATAGTGATGCTTCCTAAGGCCCACTTGACCTCACATTCCAGGATGTCTGGCTCTAGGTGAGTGATCACACCATTGTGATTATCTGGGTCGTGAAGATCTTTTTTGTACAGTTCTTCTGTGTATTCTTGCCACCTCTTCTTAAAATCTTCTGCTTCTGTTAGGTCCATACCATTTCTGTCCTTTATTGTGCCCCGTTCCTTGAAGAGATCTGTGGTCTTTCCCATTCTGTTGTTTTCCTCTATTTCTTTGCATTGATCACAGAGGAAGGTTTTCTTATCTCTCCTTGCTATTCTTTGGAACTCTGCATTCAAATGGTATAGCTTTCCTTTTCTCCTTTGCCATTCTCTTCTTTTCTTTTCACAGATATTTGTAAGATCTCCTCAGACAACCATTTAGCATTTTTGCATTTCTTTTTTGGGGGGATGGAGCCAGAGCAACTGTGAGGAGACACCCCACGTCCAAGAGCAGAGAAGCCCCAGCAAGACGGTAGGCACTGGAGCAGCGGCTGCATGGTGCTGGAACGAAGGAGAAGGGAAAAGGAGAAGCCCCGACAAGATGGCACGAGGGGCAAAATCACGTTTAGAATCAAACCCCATACCTGCCAGAGATGCTCCAAGGGCTCAAACATACCTTGTGCACACCAGGACCCAGAGACCCCACAGAAACTGAGACAGAACTGTGTTTGAGAGTCTCCTGAGGAGGTATGGGTCAGCAGTGGCCTGCCACGGGGGCAGGGGCTCTGGGTGCAGCAGACTTGGGTATGGTATAAGCCCGCCTAGAGGAGGTCGCCATTAACCCCACCATAGAGACGCCAGAACTTACACAGGACTGGGGAGACAGACTCTTGGAGGGCACAAACAGAACTTTGTACGCATCAGGATCCAGGAGAAAGGAGCAGTGGCCCCACAAAAGACTGACCCAGCTTTGCCTGTGAGTGTCCAGGAGTCTGTGGCAGAGGTATGGGTCGGCAGTGGCCTGTTCAGGGTTGGGGGCACTGAGTATAGCAGTGTGTGCATGGGACCTTTTGAAGAAGGTTGCCATTATCTTCATTACCTCCAGCATATTTTGGCCTCAGGTCAAACAACAGGGAGGGAACACAGCCCCGCCCATCAACAGAAAACTGGATTAAAGATTTCCTGAGCATGGCCCCGCCCATCAGAAACAAGACCCAATTTCCCCCTCAGTCAGTCTCTCCCATCAGGAAGCTTCCATAAGCCTTTTATCTTTCTCCATCAGAGAACAGACAGACTGAAAACTACAATCACAGAAAACTAACCAATCTAAGCACACGCACCACAGCCTTGTTTAACTCAATGAAACTATGAGTCATGCCGTGTAGGGCCACCCAAGACAGACAGGTCATGGTGGAGAGTTCTGACAAAATGTGGTCCACTGGAGAAGGGAATGGCAAACCACTTCAGTATTCTTGCCTTGAGAACCCCATGAACAGTATGAAAAGGCAAAAAGATAGGACACTGAAAGATGAACTCTCCAGGTCGGTAGGTGACCAATATGCTACTGGAGATCAGTGGAGAAATAACTCCAGAAAGAATGAAGAGACGGAGCCAAAGCAAAAACAACACCCAGTTGTGGATGTGACTGGTGATGGAAGTAAAGTCTGATGCAGTAAAGAGCAACATTGCATAGGAACCTGGAATGTTAGGTCCATGAATCAAGGCAAATTAGAAGTGGTCAAAAAGAAGATGGCAAGAGTGAACATTGACATTTTAGAAATCAGCAAACTAAAATGGACTGGAATGGGTGAATTTAACTCAGATGACCATTATATCTACTACTGTGGGCAAGAATCCCTTAGAAGAAATGGTAGCCACCATAGTCAACAACAGAGTCCAAAATGCAGTACTTAGATGCAATCTCAAAAGCAACAGAATGATCTCTGTTCATTTCCAAGGCAAACCTTCAATATCACAGTAATCCAAGTCTATGCCCCAACCAGTAATGCTTAAGAAGCTGAAGTTAAATGGTTCTATGAAGACCTACAAGAACTTTAGAACTAACATCCAAAAAAAGACATCCTTTCCATTATAGGGGACTGGAATGCAAAAGCAGGAAGAGATACCTGGAGTAACAGGCAAATTTGGCTTTGGAGTACAGAATGAAGCAGGGCAAAGGCTAATAGAGAGAAGAGACTGCATTGGTCATAGCAAACATTCTCTTCCGACAACACAAGAATAGACTCTACACATGGACGTCACCAGATGGTCAATACCAAAATCAGACTGATTATATTATTTGCAGCCAAAGATGGAGAAGCTCTATACAGTCAGCAAAAACAAGACTGGGAGCTGACTGTGGCTCAGATTATGAACTCCTTATTCCCAAATTCAGACTTAAATTGAAGAAAGTAGGGAAAACCACTATACCATTCAGGTATAACCTAACAGCATTATTAAGATTCAACTGGCAAAACTTTTAGAGACCCTCCAAATACCTTTTTCAAAATCATTGCTGTTGGTCTTTCTAAATCATAGACCCACCTCATTTTGAGCTCTCATACCCTTTGAGGTAATCACAGGATGTGCTGTACACTGGACTCTTGCCTCTTCTGACCCCCAACTAAAAACAGGATGGGTACTCCAATACTACAAAGGCCTAATTGTTTCTTTTAAAAATAACCATGTTTTAGGACTTCCCTGGTCATCCAGTAGTTAAGAATCCGCTTTCCAATGCAGGGGACACAGTCCCCTAGTCGGGGAACTAAGATCCCACATATCATGGGTCAACTAAGCCTGTGCACTGCAACTACTAAGCCTGTGCATTCTATAGCCTGAGTGCCACGACTGGAGAGAAGCCCGCATGCCCCAACAAAAGATCCTGCATGCCACAACTAAGACCTGAAGCAACCAAATAAATAAGTATTTTAAGGAAAAAAAAACAAAACAAGATCACATTTTGGTAAAACAATCTTTTTCACAGTGCACTCTTGGGAGGGAAAAACCTTGATCATCATATCTTGCAACCTGGAAATTTCATCTGTTGGAAAAGACACCAAGAGAAGGAGGCTGCTATCAGTACTGCTAACCCCCCTGTGCTGCAATACTCCAAGGAATACAACTCTTATTCTCATATGATACACCTAAGGAAAGCACCAAACCCTGTCTGGATCTTCAAATCATCTGGTGACCTGAAAGTAGATTTCCCTGAATTGAAGCAGATGACATCTGCTGAGACAGCTTTCCAAAGATATTTAGACCAGGGCTGTTGGCAATTTGTCACCAAACCTTTGATGACATAATGCTACACATGCTCTTTAACATCTAGGATCTTGGTAACATATGGACTTTTGATAAAAAGTGCCTAAGAGTTCTCCCTCCTACCCCTCGTTTCTTAAATATGACCTCAACAGATCTCCAATCTGTGCATTTTCTCCCTGATGTGGGACATTACACCCAGGAAAAGCCCTTCCTTGTACAGACGGTCAATAAGACCCTGAAACTACAAAACCTGACTCAGATTAGTGATGCTTTCAGAAAAAAATCTTGATTGAAAGGGGGAAATGTTAAAAAAAATAAACAGAAACCTCAAGAGTTGGGAGACCAGAAGGGCAAGCATTCATGCCCTATAATGATAGCAAGAGCCCAGCAGAAAGAAAGACCTCCACTTCTTTCCTGACAAGGACTCAGCCAATGAAAAGCCATGCACTCATGTTTACTATAGGCCTCCCAAATTCCTTTTTCCCCTCTATAAAAGTTTTCCTCTCCATTTTTGCTGGGGACTTGCACATGGCTTGCCATGGTTACAGACTGATTCTCTGCTGATCGGGAATAAACCCATTTTTGCTGGAGAAATAACTGGAAGTCTATTTGCTAGGTGAACATCGCCCACCCTCAGTGACACCCTAAAGCTGACCTCTGGGCAGAACCAGGCCCTGTGCTCCTCAGTCACCCACACCAGCAGCACATTCAGAAAATATAGCTTTGTTTATTCCACATGCTAATTTCATTACATCTTGAACTGGGTATAGGTGGGGGAGTGGTGGTTCACAGATAGGGCTCTCACATGGAAGGGGTAAGGACTTGGGGCAGCAGCACATCTTCTGCCTGGAAATAGTCAGGGGCCAAAAACACCAATAGAATCTCGCTCAGATGACCCCTTCCATTTCCAGAGTAGAGGTGGGGTTGATAGGATCAGGCATTTCTCTGCTCTGGGGGAAGGTATTCAAGGTCCAGGAGTCTGAAGATGTCTTCCTCTGAGGCTACATGGAAAACCGTCTTCTGCAACAGAATGCAGGCATTAGGGCCTGGGGGCCGTTCCCTCCACTGCAGCAGATTCCCCGAGAAAGGTATGGGAAGGAGGCTAGAAATGCTGGCAGAGCCCAGCCCTATGGTAGATGCGCCTTGAGGGCCCTGTGGGTTCCAGGCTTGAGGGACCTGAGGCTGATTCAGACTGTGGGCCAAAGAGAAAGCCGTTTCCTACCCCTCAGGCCTCCCATCATGGGAACACACCTGCTCCGGATCAAACAGACCATGGCTGTTCAGACAGAGGCCCCTCTCTTTCCTGCTGAAGCGGCGTAGCTCCCGCTCAAAATGCTGGGGAAAAAGTGACCACGTCTCAGCAGGGCCACCAGCCCCAGATCCCAGGGCCAGCCCCAGCAGCACACTCCCTACCTTGGAGCCAGTCCAGCCAAGCAGGGCAAAGGGGAACTGGCTGACAGGGGCAACCACCAGGTCCACCCGCACAGCCTTCCAGGCGAAGCAGGGCTTCTGGGAGCCACCTACAGCAGCCCCTGGGGGTTGCGGCAAGCGGAAAATGCAGAAACTCCTCTCAAAGGCATCCATGGTGTGGCTCTGCTGGGTCAGGTCTCCCTGCTGGCTGTGCTGGTGCTGGTGGTACAGGACAAGGCCCTGGAGGAGAACGGACGTGGCCGGGCACTGCCATGTGGGACTGAGAAACCAGGAGCTGGAACCCCAGCAGGACTCTCAGCAGGGGAAGTAGGAAGCCCCTCACCTGCTCCTTCAGGTAGCACATCACTCTGGGCAGCAGCCCTGCCTCCTGGCCCTCCTGGGGGTGGGTGATGAGGAAGTCCACGTCGTGGCCCTGCAACTTCCCCCTGAGGGGGCCAGTCTGACTCACAGCCTCCATGTTCTCCCAAAACCCCTCAGTGAGGGATGGCCCACCTCAGTGGTCCCACCTCAGACGCCTTCCCGGAGGAGGGCCTGGAGCTGAGCCGGACAGCGTGTTGAGTCCCCTTACCTCCGGAAGCCTCCGGCCAGCGTAACAGTGGCCCCAGGAAGGGTCTGCGTCACAGCTGCCTCCACCACTTGCTGCAGGGCCTCAACATCTGACCGCAGGATCAGGGCACTCAGGTCCTGGTGGTGCTGGAGTCCTGTGGACAGTACAGCGCTCCTCACTGGCCCAACCCAGCTCTCTCTAGCTATCTACCACCACCCCTCCTCTCTCTTAAATATTAAACTTTTATTTTGAAATAATTGTAGATCCACATATAGTTGAAGCAAATAACAGGTCCTCTGCGCCCTCAGTAACATCTTGCAGAACTATTGTACATCACACCAGAATTCCGACATTGACACAATCAAGATACAGACTATCCTTTTCAATATCTGTTTTCCTATCCATAAAATGGGACTAGGAAGTAGTAGATATGAAGAGGATGACTCTGCCACTTAAGAACACCTCACTTGAACCCAAATCCATCTCCTCACCCGTCAGAGAAATCACTGTACCTTCCACACACTGTTAGGAGGGGACTAAGTGTGGGAGTTAGGGCCGTTGGCACAGTGCAAGCTCGGTAAGCACTGCTGGCCATTCCTTGGGGAGAGGTGAACAGGTGGAACCAACAGATGTCACCACAGAAGTCACTGCATAACGCTCCACTGGACACACGGCTCTCTGGTCTCACTTCCTGCTCACCAACCAGACAGCTCCCCCAGGACCCCCAGGTGGCCTCCCCTCCCCCAGCCCCTGGGAAGATGTTCAAAGAGGCAACGAGTGCTGGGCTGTGGGGCTCCTTCAGAAGGGGCCCCAACCCAGGCCATGTGGAGAGATGGAGAATCCATTCAATACCTGCCACATGCTGGTCCCACGCCAAAGAGCTCACAGAATCCCATGCTTTAGAGAGAACGTAACTGAGGCTCAGAGAAGTCAAAACTCAGGGCCACGGTCTCCTACCTAGTAAGTGGCAGAGATGGAACTCAAATCCAGACCTAGTCAGCTCTCAAGTTCACATTCTTTCCATTGCACAGTGCCACCTCCCACAAGCAGGCTCCTCGGAACCTCTCCCCACTGAGCATCAGCCAGCAGGCCAGGGCACTAAGCACCACACTTTAAATTAGTCCAGGGCCTGGGCTTCTCTGACCTGCTCGCCCTTCGATGAAATCAGGAGTAAAGGGTCCATACCTGGTTCAGGTCCAAGTCTAACCAGGAGGCAGCTACTGTGACCATTATCATTCACTGAAAATGGCTTGCAGTGGGTCCTGACTCCACTGATTCAGGAAGCCACCAAATACAGATGCCTGTTTTCACACTCACCTTGCTCCCTGCCACACAGGCAGCCATGAGCACACGCCAAGCATCAGAAGTAAGGGTTCTGTGGTGTGGGAGGCTTTCAGGCCCTGGTGCTTTGGGGAAGCCCAGAGCTCTGCCCTCTCTCAGAAAGCTCACCTGCTTTCTGCTGCTGGGTTAGTCTGTGGGACTCCTCTCGGAGGTCATCCAGCGTCCGGAGCCCTTTTCGGTACCACTGGTCAGCAGTCCTTACCCCGACCCCAAAGATCTGAGTGAAGAGCTGTTTAAAGGATGAGTACAGTGTGGTCAGGAGCAAAGCTCTTACAGTAAGATGATGGTGACACTGATGTATGCCAGGCATGTCCTAGGACAGCACCCCTTGGCACTGCACAAATGACCTCATTAAGTCATCATGTGGTCTGGCAGGCGGCATCCCTACTCACATTTTTCATGTTTAAATAATCTGCTCAGGCCACACAGTGGGTGCACAGGCAGGACTCAAACCCCGAGCCTGGCCCTGACACAAACATCATGGGGGATGGCAGGGAAGGATCAGGCCCTTCCTTGAAAAGGATCTCTCCTCAGAACTTGTACAGTTCTAGCCCATGATTCCAACATCACCAAAGGAGTCATCCTAACAGTCTGTCCACTCACTGGGAAAACCATACTGCTCCCACCCAACAGTAGCTGGGATTTATTACTGTGGCTCTGCCTCTTAAAAACAGCAAAAACGGGCAGTTAACAGCTAAGGGGTTGTTTTAGCAGGATCTGGAAGGAATAGCTGGGGGCTGGCTATGGCTCTGTTCCAGGAACAAACACAGCAAGTACCACTGCCTGGCCATGGGTCAGCAGAGGTGTCCAGGCGAGTGGAAACTATGTGGCTGGAGCCGACCTCTCATAGGGCGGCTGCCTGCCCTTGCACGGGTCTTCCACACACAGGGTGGGCCCTAGAAACTCACTGTTTCTTCCTTGACAAAAGCTCGTTCGTCAGGGGTGGGCACCTGCCCTCGGCCAGCCACTTAAGAGTCCCTCCTCAGGAACTTTTGGAGCTGAAACAAAAGGGCCACCTTGCAGTGGTACAGGCTGCAGTACACACCAGGGGCACCTTCATGGGGAGGCCACTGGCGTGCACAGGAGGAAGAACAGTAGGGTGGCGCTCATGTCCCTGAGTCCTACTTCCTGCAGACCGGGCTGTGTTGATCCCCTGAACCAACAGCATGAACTGGATCACTTTCACCAACAGACTCCTGAGAGTAAAGATGCTGAGAATAACCTAATCATGTTTGTAACAATAAACCTCTCATTGTTCATGTACTTCTCTCCTGGCCTGGATGCCTTCTGGGACTCAGGGGCACTCAGGAAGAGACAGATGGCTCTGCCCCCTCTCAGCACCTCTCTACCCATCAACTCCTGTGTTGCCCTCACACCCCTGAGCCCCTCCGTGCTTCATCCATGGCTCCTCTACCTCTCTGAAGCTCCCCACCTCATTGATGCTCACATCCTGGGTGACCTTCCATGGCACCTGACACACCCTGCCAGGGAAGCCCCAATTCCATGACCAGTCGCTGGTCTGACAACCTCCAGTCACAAAACTGGGGTGTCTGAGAAGCATGAGTGAGCATCCACAAGACCAGAAGTGGGTGGGAGCAGCGAGGAGGTGCGCCGTGGACACAGGCAGGATGACACCAACAAATGAGCATGTGAGATCACAAGAGAGAGAGAGACAGTACAAGGATGAGCAGCCCCTCAGACATAATCGTCCCTGTGGTCCCCAGAGAAAGGATCTGTTTTGTTCAGGGTGCTGTTTATGATGCCGGGCCATGTAATACCCTGGAGAATATGCCATCAATAGTCAAATAAGAACAGATGCTGCTGAGTGATCTAGAAAATTCCCTGTGCTCAAAACAACTTTCTTGCCCATCTGTTTGGCTGCCTCATGCATATCAGGTGTCCTCAGTAAGACCCTCTCTGAGCCCAGGGTGGGCCCTGCCACCCCCTCTTGCTGCCTGACATGATGGTAACCTTGCTATGGCTCTGGGGGAACACCGTGGAGCTGTGGGCCCCTGCTCAGGGCTGTCCTGCATACCTTCATGGTCTGGTACCTCTCCGAGAGCCGGACTCTCTCCACCTCATCACACACTCCGTGTTCTAGCAGCTCCTGTGGGAGGAGACATAGCCTCACTGGAAAGAAGAGGGCTGGGGGGCCCAAGGCCTCGACAGAACCCCCAACACCCAGAATTGGGGTCTTTGTGGGGCCAGGATCCCAGGGAACTTGTAATGAAAAATGTACCCAGGGATCCTCCAGGCCCCTTGGGCGAGGAACAGGGGCCACCTCTCAGATAAACAAGCCTCGGGGTATGTCAACTGCTTTTTTAAAACACAGATGGAATTCAGTAAGACTTCTTTTAAAAGCAGGGGATGCAGGTTCAGTCAGGGAACTAAGATCTCACATGCCATGCAGCCAAAAAATAAAATAAATTTTCTTAAAAAAACACGCGTAAGTGAATTCAAAAGTATTTCTTCTGTCATGATAAATTTGCTCAGTGGTAACGTACAAAAGGACAACTTCACATTTTAAAAAGAAGTGCTCATGCTGAGGGATCCTTTCCCACCATCCCTCACAGTCTGGGCCAATGCCCACGATGCCAGCTACCAGCCTGCCAGACTCCTGGCAGCTCTCTTGGCTGAGACCTTTCAGTCAGCCTCAGGCAGGTGGTGCAGACCAAATTTACACATGAGGAATGTGGGTGAATAGGGTGGTTTGCTGCTGCCTGGGCACCATCAGTGGCCACAGCTGGGCTCTGAGCCACCCAGTCACCTGCCCTCACCAGGCTCCCAGGCCTCCTCGCCACCCCCCATTCACAGTCACAGCTCTGCCCTTCTACATGCAGTGAGCACAAACCTGGACAACCCTGCAGGAGTGTTCTCCGAAGTGGGGCAGGCCCTGCAGCTGGCTCAGGGCTGTGACCGGGCTGGGGAGAGCCTTGAGCACCGAGGACGCTCTGTAGAAGGAGATCTGGCGGCCTTCACTGCCATCGAAGCCAGCGGCCTCTGCCAGCGTCTCCAGAGCCTCCTGCAGGAAAGGGTCCTTGGTGAGAGGCAGGGATGGTGGAATGCCTTACCCTAACCCTCCCTCCAAGGCTGGGACACGGGAGGGCCTGGCTCCAACCCAGGGAAACAGGGGAGCCACAGCTCACCGAGAGGCTGGCATTATGGTGCACGAGGGGTGTGGGACGCTGGCAGGCATAGGGCAGCATCCATGCTGGGCTTGGCATCTTCTTTTTGGGCACAGCCACCTAGGGATGGGCAATGCACAGGCTGCTTTGAGGCTGCAGGGTTGGCAGAGGACCAGGAAGCCCTCCAGAGCCCCACCTCTCCTGGTAGGGGGGTCACCTAGGGCTCTCAGGACAGGAGCCGACTTAGAGAGGGCAGAACTGCTCGAGGCACAGGGCAGAGGCCAGAGCAGCAGTAGCAGTACAATGCTACCTCTCACAGGGCACGTGTTCTGTCACTTCCTCTCAATCAAGTGGGTCTGACGTGCCTATCACGTCACAGATGGGGACTCTGAGACCTTTGTGGCTCATGGGCAGAGCCAGGATTTGAATGCAGGCAGCCCTATTCTGAGCCCACACCTGAAACCCTCCACTGTGCTCACCCAGGAAGCACTGGGACCTTCCCCATGGTGGTCTGGATGGGGCCCTCACTGCCCAACTCACGGGAAGGACACTGAGCCACTGCTGCCATGTCACCTGTCCCAGCTGAGGTCTGGCCAGCACTGGGGGTTCCTCAGTGGCTCTACCCTAAGCCTCCACCCGGCTCACCTCCAGGCGGTGCCGGCACTCCACAGGGACAGGCTGCCCAGCTGCCATGCTCTCTGTGAACCAACTTATGTCTAAAAGCACTGGGCGGGTACAACCTGGAGGAAGACCCGATGTCTTGCGCTCCTGCCAGCAGACAGCCTCCTCTGCTGAGGTCCCCTCCATCACCACGTGTGTCACCTCTGGGCTGGGTGGAGGGAAGAGATTATGAGGTCTGGAGCCCTGTCCCAGGCCTGCCATTCTTCCTGCTCCATTCTACATCTCCAAGCCTTTGCCAATACTATCCCCTCTGCCTGGTGAGCATCTGTTCACTCCAGATTTTCAGCCCCTCCTCCTGGCAGCCAAACATCTCCATCACTCCAGCATCTGCTGAGCTGTGATTCTCTGCTCTAGCTAGGATCACAAGCCCAACCCTTTTTTGGTGTTAATTTGTCTGTCTTCTTCTCCCTGAAACCCAGAGAAAGGAGAGGCCAGGGGCCTGGGGTCCAGGAAGCAGGGTGGGTGGGGGTGGGTGGGTCCTACTTCCAAGTGCTAGAGACAGACTACTTGGCTTTGAACTTCAGCTCTGCCCCACACTTGCTCTGTGCCCTTGGGCACATCATTTATCTCTGTACTTTTGACTTTCAACTCTGCAAAGCAGAGATATTAATATATCTACTCTGTAGGCTTGCTGTAAAGATTAAACAAGCTAATAATAAGCAAAAGGGCTTAGTGCCCAGCACACTCTAGGCTGCTGTCATCATCCTGAGTGGGTCTGCAACAACCCTTGGTATGGTTAACCAAGCTTCAGGGGGACTGGCCCCTAGGTTCACTTTGCTCTCTCAACTTCAAAAACGATGGAAACCCTCCTCTCTTACTCTTGGCATTGCTTCTGTGACCGTTTTGTTTGGTTTAATTCTACTCTTGGAAGTCTCACTTAAATCACTTTCTCAGCTCTGAGGAAAGAGATCTGGTTAGCTAACAGGGCAAGATGAATTCACCTAACGAAACATTACTAACCCAACATACACCCGCATGACTTTTACAAAGCCTCCGGCATGTTCTCTCCTTGTCCTACAGAAACACTCCTGGCCATAACTGCTAACACCCTTTTACAAAAAAGGAAATTAACAAAAGCCATATGACTGACCACGAAGTGTCAGGGTTAACTTGGAATACAAAAACCTCAGGTGCCCCTCCGCCCCAGGGTCAGCTGCGTGGGAGTTTTTTCAGATCTCAATATCCTCAGCTGTAAGGTTACACCGTATATACAAGTGGCTGGTCAGCTGCAGAATTCCTAGCTGGGTCATTTTGTGCTCAGGCCCTCACGCCACGCAGCAGCGCCCCCCGGCCGGCAGGCGCGACGGCGCGGTGATACAGATATGGGCGTGCCACATTCCTAGGTGAGGCGAGGCCTTTGGCCAGCACCCGCCCCGCACCCCTCGGAAAGAAAGCCCTGGAAAGGCGGCCCCGGGCAGGTGACCCCGCCTAGCGGCAGCTTCGCCACGACCGCGCACCTGTAAGCATTCAGGACGCGGAAACCCTTGGAGAGAGCCAGGCGTGTGAGAAAAGCCCGGCGACTGCGGCCCATGTGTGGCTCGGCCAGGTAGATAGTGACCCCCGGGAAGCGCGCCGCGGAAGAGGGGGCGGCGCTGGGGGACGCGACCTGAGCTCGCCGTCGTTTCGGTAGCATTAGGGCCCCGGCCACCCGCGGCGCCCAGAGAAAGCAGCGGAAGCCTGGACAGAAGCCAGAAAAAAGCGGGCGGAAGGCTGACAGAAGCCGGAAGCGACCGCGGGCGGAAGCCGACTAGAAGGGGAAGTGGCTCCCGGCTCTACTTAAAGGGACAGGCCCCGCCCCCTGCAAATTAAGTCTCCGGGTGGTTCGCTCCCTCTGGGTCGTTCGGAGCGAGGTGGAGGTCGGCTTTGGAGGCCCCGCCTCTATGCAAATAGAACCGGAGCGCACACCTTTTATTTAAATTACCCTCGTAGAAAGTCCCCTCCCCTTCGTGGGACCACCGGGGAGGAGAGACTAGGGTTAGGGGTGGGAGCTGAGAGGGAGGAGGTGGGAGGTAAGAGAGACTTCCTCGACGCGGGTCAGGGGCTTTGCCCTCGGACGGTGGAGGTGAAGTCGCGGTAGTGGTGTCTGGGGTTGTCCTGACCGCAAGGGGGTGGGGAAAGGGGGTTAGTGGTCGGTTGGTGGCTGGTGGGAGTGGAATAGTTCTCAGGAGCGGAATATCCACTCCACCCCTTTCCCTTCGCCTCCTCCGACTGGATCTTGGCGGGACAGATGGGCCGCGGAAACCTGGCGACGAGGGGTCCTTGGGCCGCGGGCCCCGGCAGACGCGCTAGATTCAAGCGTGCTGGTGGAGTGGTCTCTTCAAACCCCGGGAAAGGCTTTTCAGTCTTTTTCAACTGAACGGTGTTAGGACGACTGGCCGGCCATTTGGAAAAATAAAAGTTGGCTCCCTCCCTCACGCTTAACACCAAAATAAAATCCAGATGGATCAAACATTCAAATCTAAGAAAGAAACAACACAAAAAATGTGCTGGGAAGTCGATGAATGTTTTTTCAGCCCTAAGTATCACAATAAACCTGGAGACACTAAAGGGAAAAAATGATAAGCTTGACATACATATTTTAAATTATTTAAAAATTAAAAGGCAAACGGGGGGAATACTGTGACACATTTTGAATTTAATTCCTGTAGTTAAGAAATTGTTCACAGATAAATACGGAAAATACAATGAGCAAGAACACCAGTAGGCAATTTACAGAAGAAAGACTTCTCAAAAACATACCAGGGACTTCCCTGGTGGTCCAGTGGTTAAAATTCCGCCTTTCCACTGCAGGGGGTGTGGGTTACATCCTTGGTGGGAGAACTAAGATTCCCCTATGTCCCATAGCCAAACAATTTTTTTTTTTTTCCCTTTTAAAAACACATACCAGATTGCCTGACGGGTCCAATCACCACACAAGGGCAAATTTAAATGAATATTTTTACCTGTGACATTAACCAATGTTTACAAATTGATCACACATGAGGGAATTGGCAATTTGTAGGAGGGACTTTTTGGAAGCCAATTTAGCAACCATACCCAACAAAATGAAAACAGAAATCTCACCCCACAATTCCTTTTCCAAGACTGGTATTGCATTGAATCGCTAGATCAGGTTGAGAAAGCAGACATCTTAACAACATTGAGTGTTCTTTGTGTCTCTCCTATTTTCAGGCACTATATTTTGGAATCTCTTTGTTATACCATGTGATGTCGTTCATCTCCCTCCCCCACTCCCCACACCCCACAACCCTTCACTAGTCAGTGGGCACAGGGCTGAGGGAGGCAGGTGCCTGAGACCAGGTCCCCTCTGGGCCTCCCCACCAGCTCCCAGTCTGCCCTCCTGGGCCCAGCACACACACTGTGAAGCTGGGAGGCCTGGGATGCAGACCCTCTCTCATTTCCCATCCTCATTTCTCCTCCTGCCATGTGGGAAGGGGGAGCTCCCAGCTTCTTTGTAAGGGGTTACTTCCCCATCTGCGGGTGCTGCCTTTCCTCAGGGAGCAGTATCCTATCCCCTGAAACCACTCCTGTTCCTTTTAATGGCCTCTGGCTCCATTTTGGGTACCTGAGTTCTCTCCTGGGGAGGCAGAGGCAACTTTTAATGACCCATCATACCTGAATACTTAAAACACTAGGCGGCTTGCAAAAATGAGGAACACGGGGCTTTCCGTGGGCCCAGGGAGGCTTTGTGAGGGGTGATCCTTGGTAACCACCCAGTGGAGGCCTGGGTACCAATGCACAAGGCCATGGCCTTGATGGCTGCCCTATTCCTCTTCTCCCCTTCCTGGACCACTAGGTCACTGTCCAACCAGCTGAGAAGTGGAGACCTCAGCCCTCTCTTTCCAGTAAACCTGGCTTGGAGTTCCCAGATGTCTAAGTCCTCAGCCTCCTGCTGCCCACACTGAGACTAGCCCCCAGAAAAGTCAGAGGCTGCACAGGCCCTCTAAGCTGCCCTGAGGGTTGCAGTCCGCCCCCTGATTTGCGCTGTGGTATCTCATGCTGTGTTTTGGATTAGTTTTACCCAGATGTATGAGCTTGCATTTTTCCAAGATGAATCTCATTTAGCTATTTCCTGTTCCCACTTCCAGTTCAGAAAAGGCCCCTGGGGGTGATTTTTTAGGCCTCGTGACCTTCGCAAAACCTCCCCACGGAGCACCTTCTTTGATGTTCACTTTAGTGCTGTTGGCGCCTATCCTTGGCCTGTTGGGGCCAGGACTCTGCCCTGACTCTGAGGCCCAACCCGCCCCCTGCCGGTTCCCGTCCCCTGCCGGCTACTTGCCAGCAGCATTCCAGAGGGCGTGCGGTCAGACTGCTGATGCTGCTGCTGGACCGGAGCTCCTGCGGGCCACTGGCCCAAAGCTCTGGCCTCAAGTGCTGGCCCTGTACTTTCCTGAGCTACTCACCGCATCTCTGTGGGTTTGGGCTACCTGGGCCACTCAGGCTGACAGAACAAAATACCACCGACAGGGCAGCTTAAATGAAAAAAACATTTCTCATTGTTCTAGAGGCCAGCAATCTAGGATCAAGGTGTGGCAAGGCAGGTTTCATTCTGAGGGCTTCCCTCCTGGTTTGTAGGCAGCCACCATCTCTCTGTGTGCCCATGCAATCTCTTTGTGTGCTCGTGGAGAGAGAGATCTCTTCCTCTCTCTTAAGGTCACCAGTCATATCAAATTAGGACCGCACCCCATGACCTCATTTAACTTTATTACTCTTAAAAGCCCTTTCTCCAAATGCAGTCACTTTGAGGGTTAGGGCTTCAATAGACGAATTGGAGGGAACACAATTCAGCCCACAGCTCCTGGTGTATTTGGTCCTATGGCTGCTATAACAAATAAGCACAAACTGGGTAGCTTATGACAACAGAAATGCATTCTCTAGCAGTTCTGAAGACCAGAATTCTAAGCTGTATTCCCTCTGAAAGCTCTAGGGCAGCGGTCCCCAACCTTTTGGCACCAGGAACCAGTTTCGTGGAAGACAGTGTTTCCACAGACCAGCCTGAGGTGGCGGGGGCGGGGGAATGGTTTCTGGATGATTCAAGCATATTACATTTATTGTGCACTTTGTTTCTATTATTATTATTATTACATCAGCTCCACTTCAGATCATCAGGCATTAGGTTCTGGAAATTGGGGACCCCTGCTCTAGATGACCATCCTTCCCACCTCTTGTATCTTCTTGTGGCTCCCAGTATTCCTTGGCTTGGGGCTGCATCCCTCCAACCTCTGGCCCATCTCCAGTGGTTGTCTTCCCTCTGTCCCTTCCCCTTTGCTTACATTTTTTAAGGTTTTTAAATTTTTTATATTTAAAAAAATTTTTGGCTGTGGGCAGGATCTGGAGTTGGAAGACCAGACTAAGGGGTGGAAAAGAATCCCTGACTCCCTCCCCACATGGGGAACTGGCCTGAGAATGATGGAGAAGAGACGTCCTTAAAATGAAGGCTCTTCGAGTTCATTAGGGGCTTTCCAGATGGTGCTAGTAGTAAAGAACCCACCTGCCAATCCGGGAGAAGTAAGAGATGCAGGTTCGATCCCTGGATCGGGAAGATCTTCTGGAGGAGGGCATGGCAACCCACTCCAGTATTCTTGCCTGGAGAATCCCATGGACTGGGGAGCCTGGCGGGCTATGGTCCATAGGGTCGCAGAGTTGGATCCAACTGAAGAAACTTAGCACACGTGCACTTTGAGTTCATTGGTCCAACCAACTCTGACTCAACATGACTAGCCGTGGGAGGGGAAAGATTAAGGGGTCTGGAAGAATTACAAGAAGAGGGATGTTTGCTGGGCACTTAGGAATAAGAGCAAAGAGCTGAGTGGCCAGGCAGAGTGAGCAGGGGTGGGACAGGAAGGGAGGCCCATCAGCAACTGACAGGACTGACTTCTACGTAGCACTTGGAGCATAGGGGAATGTGATCCCACTCAGCTTTCACAAGACCACCCTGCCCCCACTGCTGTCTGGAGAGCAAACTGAGGGGCAAGGCAGGAAGCCAGGAGACCCCTCTGATCCAGGTGGGGTGGAGGTGGGGTGACTGGACCAGGCTGAAGTGTGTGAGTAGAACAGACCAACCTGGTCAGCGGGTCAGATCTAACAGTCAGAGACAAAGAGGAGAGACTTGCTGCATGTCCTGAGATGGGACAGCCTGTGGGGAGCTCTGGAGTGGGGCTGCAGATCAGGTCCTCTAAAATTCAGTAGAAACAGAGGCGAGGATTCCAGTCTGACAGCTGTGGCCAGTACCCCAGGAGGGGCGAGGTCTATAGCTACAAATTAGGGATTGCTGGGGGCCAGGAGGTCACCAGATATAGAAGACGTGCAAGCACTGAACCCCAGATTCCCCCAAATTAGAGATTAGAGACCGTCCCCCAGAGCAGGGGGTGGGGCAGGGGGAACTCGGTAAGGTGGTATCCAAATGGAAAGGCTTTCACAGCAGAAGGTATGAGCGAGTCTGTCAGATGCCTGAAGGGTCACCTGAGATGAGGACCAAGGAGTGACTGGGTGCCTGGGGTTGGCCCAGTTCTGGTGGTGATGGCAGGTTGGTCCTGCCCTCATCTCCTCCAGATGCCCTTCATCATCCATCCTCTTCAGGGTGGTTCGTGGCTTCCGTCACCAGTTAATTAAGTCACTTTATCAACCTAAGCCCCAGTCTGCTCATCTATAAGCAGGAGTAATAAGGTGCCCTTCTTCCCAGGGCTGATGTTCAGACTGAATGCAAACTGATAGATTTAAGAAACATTAGTCAATCACAGCACATGGGCCTCATTTGGATCCCAATTCTAAGTAAAGTGTGAAAACTGAGACATAGGGGACTTCCCTGGAGGTCTAGTTATTAAGACTTCCCCTTTCAGTGCAGGGGGTGCGGGTTTGATTCCTCATTGGGGAGCTAAGATTTCATGTGCCTCGCAGCCAGAACAAAAAAAACAAAACATAAAACAAGCAATATTGTAACAAATTCAATCCAGACTTTATAAATGATCCATATAAAAAAAAAAAACTTTAAAAAAGTATGCTGCAATCAGAAAATATATACCTTGCTTGATATTAACATTGTATACTAAAAGAAATGTGGTTGAGAGTAATCATGTGTAGCATCGGTTATGTTAGAGCAGGAGAGAGAGAGAGAACAAGAGGCAGGCAGAAAGAGTTCTTTTTTTCATAAGTACACAGTAAAATATTTCCTGGTGAAATCACATGATGTCTGGGATATGCTTCAAAATTAAGGTGGGGGAGAGAGGAGGACTCAGATGAAACAAGATGGGCCTGGAGTTGAGAATTTTGATGCTGGAGGTAGGCGGGAAGTTCAGCACATCATCTCTCCATTTCTGCATGTGTTTGAAATTTCAATAATAAAGTGTTTTTTAAGCACATGCGCTTATACAGGATGAGATCAGTGCTCTGCCAGGAGCAGTTCTAAGCCCTTTACACGTGTCAGCTCATTCAGGCCCAGGACATTCTTGTCCGCAGACGACATCCATGTCCCCATCTTGCTGGGGAGAAGAGAGAGACACAGAGAGGTCAAGTGACTTGCCAGAGTTTGCAGAGCTAGTGAAAAATAGCATTGGGATGCTGTCTTGGAAAAACATTCCTGTGTTCTCCTTTACTCTCACATGACACTTCTGACGCTTGCCGTGGATTTTCTACACCCAGCAATTCTCCAGCACCAGTTGGGTGTCCTAAGTTTAACTCAGTTCTGACACTGACCAAGGTTTGTGCAGAGCCCCTTCCCCCCCCACACACAATTCAGATGCCAATCTTAGATCCAGGTTGTCACTTTGATCTTGAGTGGCCTGGCCTGCAGTGACTTGAAGTGGGGATTTTGGTTCCCAGCCAGAGATTGAGGTCAAGTCATGGTGGAGAGGGCACCGAATCCCAGCCACTAGACCTAGCGACAAGGCTCTGGCTCTTCAGCTTTGCAGAAAAGAACTGCCACAAAGACGGAAAGTAGTGAAACAAGTAAAGTGTTTATTAGGAGGGAAAAGAGGACAGCACGTGTGCATAGACACACGTGCGCGCTGAGACATTCGCACCCTCGTGGCGGTTTGAATCACTGTTGGGGGCATTTCTTCCAGGTTTCTTTTGCCTGGTTCTGTGGCCATATTTGGTATATCTCAGGGTCTGCTCATGTGTGCAGGCTCATCCCTTAGCCAAGATGGAGTCTAGTGAAGAGGCTCATGGGTGGTTGACATCACTTACTATGAGGTGTCATGCCCTCCCTTTTTGACCTCCAAGAAGTCTTTCTGCACATGTGTGTTCAGGGAGGTCTCCTTAACTTTGAGAAGGAGGAATATGTGGTCTTCTATCTCTTATCTGGGCAGAGCTCAGGCTTCTCCATCATCCTGCTTTTATGCAGTTTCTGCTATTATGAAGCTTCTGTCCATGGGAGAATCTTTCCAGCCTGAGGCCCATCTATCTCCTCCCTTAACCTGTGCTTCTGACTGATCCGCTATTAGTTGGAGTTCCCACCATCCCCTCCTCCAGTATGGTAATTTGTTACAACAGCTCACAGGACTTGAGACTACTAAATTACCAGTTTATCACAAAGGATATTGAAGTTTATGAACAAACAGCCAGATGAAGAAATAGATATGCTGGGGTCCAGAAGTGTCCTGAACACAGGAGATTCTGTCTCCATGGAGCTGGGGTGAGCCCCCCTCATATGAATGTGTTCACCAACCAGAAGCTCTCTGAACCCCATCTAGGGATTTTTATATAGGGGCCTTCATCACATGAGCATGATCAATCAATAAGTCAATCTTCAGCCCACTCCTCTACCCAGATGATAGGGGGCAGGGCCAAAAATGCCAAGCTCCTAATCATGGCTTGGTCTCTCTGGTGACCAGCCCTGATCCTGAAGCCATCCAGTAAGCCACTCAGTCACTGAATTAGAACAAAAAGATCCTTCTTTCTGCCAGTAAATTCCAAGGGATTATGAGCTCTATGTCATGAACTGGGTTCAAAGATGAAATGTTTGAACAAGAAACGCTCCTAGTGTTCTTATCACTCAGGAAATTCCAAGGGATTTAGGAACTCTGCACCAGGAACCCAGGGCAGATACCAATACATATTTTTTTCTATCATTTCACAGATGTGACCCGGGGAGCCTTAGCTCCATCACAGAACTCCTGGTCTTTGTGCTTCCAAAACTCCCAGATGAATCTATGTCACAAACTTACTTGTTCTCTCTGGAGGATCAGATGGTTCGAAATTCAATAAAACATATCATAGTCAGTTTGTTATTTTGCCTACTTGTGTTTTCTAGTTTTTCTACAATGAGCACACACCACTTGCATGATAAAGAGATTTGTAATAAGAAGAGTTTTTGATAGACACAAAGCCAGCAGCAGTGAGGCCAGGTGCTCTGGGTGGGAGCACTAGGGTGCAAGGGTTGCAGGGGAGTTACCCTGAGACTTCCCCAGCCTCACCCCTGTTGCCACGAGGTCAGCAGGACTATTGGGTGTCCAGCCCAGCACACGCACTTGGGGCCCATTGCAGCCCTGCCCTGTGAGGGGCACAGACTAATTTTGGGGTGTGGCATCTTGAGGGGCAGGGGTAGGGTGATCCCTGAGGCTTTGTGAGAGTGCCAGGTGCAGGAACAGCCACCTGGAAGTGAGGAAGTAGAACAATGAGTGTGAACAACTTCTTCAAGGAGCTTGGTTATTAAGAGGAAGGCCAGGGTAGAGAGGGCAGCTATGAGTTCCAGCACTAAGAACTCTGGGCATGATAGGGGCTTTGGGGACATTCTGTCTCTTCATGCTAATGGCAGGAGCTGTGGAGCTGGGGACATGGCTGCTGAGGGTCCTCTTCCTCCTACAGAGCTTGTCACTACTTCTTGTTTTTGTTGGCTGGGCTTCTGGCTCAGGTCTGCAGACAAACATGCAAGAATGTGACTACCTTACACACAAAAAGATTATAAAATGGCTAATATTATGATGTGTTTCTTAGTCTTATACTTTCTTGGGATTTCAGCTTCTACACCTTCTACCAGATACTACTTTAAAAAAAAAAAAAAACACCTTTCTAAGATCTTGATAACCTTATCAGACACAAAAGTGAAAATAATATCATCTGTAGCAAAGACTGTTCATTATTCCTCAGTGTCTATTGTCTCATTCTTATTTAGTAACAGAACTCCTGACATTTAGCTAGCACATGGTCATCAGAAAAAGACTAAACTTCTTGGCTTTCCTTGCAGCTGGGTGTGGCCCATAACTGAGATCTGGCCAAGGCCAATGGAATGAACTTGGAGCTTTGTGTGAGCTTCTAGAAAAAGTTCTTAAAGGAAGAAACTGTGCTCTACTATTCCTTTCTACTGGCTGGGATGATGCAATGATGGCTGGATCTCCAGCAGCTGCTTTGTACCGTGACATGGAAGCCAGATGCAGAAAATTGAGGCACAACAAAATGAAAAGAAAGGGGCTCTGGACTGGTCTTCAGCTTGAAGACAGGATCACATCAGTTACCAAAGCCTATTTGGTTCTCACCCACTGTCATGCTCCTCACCAGTGCCAGTACTACCCTCTTTCCCTAGTCAGTTCTGACTAGTTCCAGGACTGTTGTCTGTCTCACAAGATCCTGTTAAGGTATTCATCCTACATTTAGCCATTTAACAGATGTTTACTCAGGGCCTCTGCATGCCAGAGAGCTGTCGTAGTAAATGTCACAGCCCCCGGTCCCCCAGTCCTGTAACACTGGCAGTGCTGGTAGGGAGAACGATGATAAACGTCTGAGACAAGTGTTAGCTGGTGCTGAGTCCCCAACCACCCAACTCAGCAGACTAAAACAATCACAGTTATTAGCTCGCTGCCTGCCAGCGGTCTGGGCATCTCCTCCCATCTGAGCCCAGCTTGGCTGCTCTTGCTGGCCTCCCTCTTGTGTCCAGCCTGTGGCAGTCTGTCTTGCACGGTCACAGCCTGGCCCCCTGTGGTCTTGTCCTTCAGCAGGACAGCCCAGGTGTACTCACACAGTTCTGGAAGTTTGGAGGAGAGGAGAGGGGATGCCACAAGCATTTTTTTCAAGCTTCTCATTGGACTGAGTTTGTCCCTGCCTGACTGACCAAAGTCATCACAGGGCCATGCCTATAGTCAGAGTGGGAGGGTCCTACAAAGTTACAGGGCACAGGGCAAAGGAAGGCTGCTTAGCTGGAGCCGTTAGCACCATCTGTATAGCCTAATGGGTCAATGTGTCAGAAATAAAGTAGCCATGTGGGAAGCTGGATAAAGGCTCAAAGGTATGATGTCTGAGGAAAGGGCACCGCATGCAGAAAGACAGCAATACATCCGCTATGGCAGGACGTGCTCATGGGGTGGGATTTCCTCCCACTAAATCAGAAAGGTGTTTGCTTGGTCTGGGGAGGAGGGCAGGGGAAGCTTTCTCAGGGGCTAAAGCAGCACCTCATTTTTGGGAGTCCCCGTGGACAGGTTGGATATCCCAGGCTCCTCACTTCCAGAGCCACAGGCTCCTTGCTCCTTGAGGCCACAGTGTACCTCAGGGCAGGAGAGTCCATCCCCGAAGTGGGGGAAGGTTGCAGATGTTGGGTCACATGCTTGTTTATAAGGCTGGTATCCAGCTTCCCAAGAAGATGAGCCCAGGGCCTACCCAGCCCTGGGGTCCTCTCACGGCTCCTTGGGATGTGCCTGGCACACGGCCAATCCCTCCAGCAGCTGATTGGAATAAGGCACAGGGTAGAGTCCCATTGCCTGGTCCAAGACCCCTCTGGCAAATGCATCAAGCTGAAGTCCAGACTGAAGTTCTGGGGTGTGGAGGGGCGCTGGGCTGCAGAGGGACTCTGAGGCCCTCCATCCTACCAGGCACCTGTGAGATGATGGCCTGTCGAGGCTCAGCTGTTTTAGGGGGTGTATTGGTCAGGGATCCCCCTAGAAACGGAACCCACAGGATACATGCACAGAGCGTGTGTGCTAAGTTGCTTCACTCTTGATCGATTCTACAACATTATGGACGGTAGCACACCAGGCTCCACTGTCCATGCGGATTCTCCAGGCAAGAATACTGGAGTGGGTTGCCGTGCCCTCCTCCAAGGACATATACAGAGAGAGACTTACAATGAAAGATTGGGTCACATGATTAGGGAGGCTTTAGTCTGCTATCTGTGAGCTGTAAGCCCAGGAGAGCCAGTGGTGCAGTTCAGTGCAAACCCAAAGGCCCAAGAACCAGGAGAGCCGATGTCCAAGGGCAGGAGATGGATGTCACAGTTCAAGCAGAGACTGGGGCCACCCACCCTGAGGGGGCCATCTGCTATTCTCAGTGACTGATTTAGTTCAGTGACTCTCTTTCAGAAGTAGCCTCACAGACACATCCAGAAATAAAAACTCAACCAGTGATCTGGACATGTCTTCCCTGATAGCTCAGTTGGTAAAGAAGCCACCTGCAATGCAGGAGACCCTGATTCAATTCCTGGGTCGGGAACATCCCCTGGAGAAAGGAGAGGCTACCCACTCCAGTATTCTGGCCTAAAGGAGTCCATGAGTGCACGGACTCGCAAAAAGTCAGACACGACTGAGCGACTTTCACTTTCAGTAGCCCAATCAGGGGACACACAAAGTTAGCCATCATAGCGAGTTTCTGTTCTTTGTAACAGATGATCCTGAATGACAGCGTCTGATTTCCCGGTACTGCCTCCACCAGGAGGGTTTTAATCTTTGGGAATTTGATATTGGAAAAGTAGTCCTCAGTGTATTTTAATTTGCATTTGCATATTTTTGTGTGTGAGGTCAACATGTTTGCATATGATTACTGGCCACTTATGTTTCTTCTTTTGTGAACTGCCTATGTCTCGGGGCTCACTCGTGAAAATGGTAGCAAGGTTGGACTTTCCTCGCAGTCCAGTGGTTAAGACTCTACACGTCCACTCCAGAGGGTGCAAGTTTGATCCCTTGTTGAGGAACTAAGATCCTAAATGCAGCTCAGCCAAAATAATAATAATAAAGGAAACAAGGTCAAATTAGCTTTAAAAATGTAAAAAAAAAAATATATATATATATATGATGGGGCTTCCCCAGTGGCTCCGTGGTAAAGAATCCACCTGCCAGTGCAGGAGACACGAATTAGATCCCTGATCCAGGAAGATACCGCATGCCGCACAACAACTAAGCCCTTGCACCACAGCTGTTGAGCCGGTAGCTCTAGGGCCCGAAAGCTGTAACTGCTGGGCCCCTGTGCTGCAATTACTGAAGCCCACGCACCCTAGAGCCTGTGCTCCACGACAGGAGAAACCACCACAATGAGAAGCTCGAGAGTCACAAGTGGGCGCTAGAGAGTAACCCCCACTCGCCACAACTAGAAAAAAGTCCACATGGCAACGAAGACCCAGCACAGCCAGAAATATAAAAAATACATAAGAATGGCTTCCCTGTATTGAAGAATTAGTACTTTTCAGTCACAGCTTTCTAGATTTATTTCAATGGATCCTTGTGCCCTTTTCACAAGGGAGTGATAGAATTAATATTATCCCATTGTACAGAGGAGAGAAACTGAGGCTTGGAGAGAAACTCTGAGGCCACGGACAGTTCTTAAAATGTTTTTCTTTCTGATCTCGGGGTTGCAGGTATATTTCCAGTGTTTTGTTTGCCTTTTAAGTTCACTTTCAGGATATTTTGAACAGAAATCTAGAGCTTTTATGCAACCAAAATTCTCCATCCTCCTACAGTTTCTACTTGGAAAGACTTCCCCCACGAAAATATAAGCACAAATTCCTATGTTTTCTTTTGCTACTTTGATGGTGTCTTTGTCAACATCTACATCTTTAATCCACTGGGAGTCAATTTAGATGAAGGTGGGAGGAATGATCCACATAGCTTTTTCCACTAGAGCCCATTTGGAACCAAACAGGCCTGGCTGATGGTCACATGACATCCTCACCCTCATCCCAGTCTGAGGGCTGCAGAATTACTCAGGCACTGGCGGCCCCCCACCTCCCACCCCCTCAGCTCCTCAGCCCCCCTGCGGCTGTGGTGACCCCCCAGTCTCCCGGAGGCTGGGTCCTGTGGTGAGTGGAAGGAATTCTGGTGAACCCTGCTCACTCAGCAGTCCAGGCCTGGGGAGCTGGGCGGGGGCACAGGACTGTGGAAAATCACATGTGGTTTTCAAGTTGTCGGAAACCAAGAAAATCATTCGGCCAGTTGTGCGGACGACTAGACACTGTCTGGGAGACCCCGGGTCCCCTGGCTCTGGGAACCACCCTCCTGGTGAGCCTGAGCAGATTTATCCCCTGGTAATATCCAGACTGCAGACAGAGGGCGTTTCCAGGGCCCCCCCGAGAGGGAAGAGCAGAGAGACCGGGTAGGCCTGGGTCCTTCTTCCTTGGTCCCTGGAGGCAGACTCAGGACTCCAGGAGACTGGGAGGGCCTGGTACCTGATCCCAGTGCCTAAGGTCCAGAGATTCGGCTTCCTGAGCCATCCAGTTTCACCCCTCCCTGGCCCCCGTCATTCTGGCCAGCTGGCCTGTGTCTGAGCCGCTGCCTCGGGGACCCAAACCTCCTGGTGCTCTGAGGCTGCCCCAGTTAGAACTGGGACACACTGGTCCTTTTGGCAGGTGAGTTTCTCAACTCTGCCCAGGCTGAGGCACTAGGGTGGTTCCTGGTGATGCTCGGGTCTCAGCAGAATGGGCTGGTGGCCCCGTGGCCCTGTGGCCTGGTGCCAGAGACTATGTAAACCGAAGGGAAAGAGCATTCGGTCTGACCTCACAGACATACCATCACTGACGAGGACACGTCTCTTCTCCCTGAGCCCAGGTTTCCTCACATGAATATGGGGAAAGCTGCTGCATGTGTGCCACAAGAATTGAAATCCAGTCCACTGCCCATGTGCTGGGGCCCAAGACGTGGGTGACCGATGTGAGGAGCCTGGAGAAGCAGAAACTCTCCCATGAGGACTTCCCTTCCCTTTCACTCACCAGGCAGAGCTCCACATCCCTGGGGGTCAATGTCCGCCCCTGTGCCCTCTGTTCCCGGGAGTCTAGTCACTCACATCCTGATCCCTCTGACCTGAATGTCTTCAGAGGAAGGGTACCTCCACAATTGTTGGGTTTCCGGGCCACACTCAGGCCTGGACCTTGTTGAAAGCTCTGTGGAGACCTGCCCAGTGAACACATGAGCTGCAGTCAGGGACACATACCCACAGTCAAGTGCTCAGATTGCTGGGGACCCAGAGTGGAGGGGCTGTTGCTGTGGTGGAGTGGGGACTGGGAGGTGGAAGGTGATGAGATCACAGACCTTCTGGCCACAGTGACTTGGGGTGAGGTAGTTGTCCTGCTGACATGGCTAGCAGTCCTGGCAGGATGGCCTGGGGACATCTTTTCAGGCACTCAGGAAGCTGAGACATGGTGCCCCTCGGTGCAGAGACTCTGCTGAGACTATTAGAATGGATGAGTTCCCTGAGAGGCCCGTTAGAGGATCTATTCAGGGAAAGGCACCCAGGGCTTGGGGCATCCTCCTCTAGGGACTCTTAACTTCTCTGGATGTGGAGAGTGGCTTGGATGGAGCCACTCCATCGTCTCCTCATCTCATGGGGAGGGTGTGATCACCAGGTTCATAGGACAGGAACTCTGAGGTCTTGTGGTGGGGGGAATGGGGTCAAGGTCACCTGGGATCCACCCCAGGAAGGAACTGACCCTCATGCTTCCCGAAGCTCCGGCCAGACTTGCCTTGAGGTCCTAATTGTCTGATGTGCAAAGACAGATGCTAATCTTGCTAGACATGGACTGTCTGAATGGGAGACCCTTCCAATCAGGGGTGAGGAGCTGCTAGTGGTCATGGAGTCACCCCTCAACTTACAGCCTGAGAAAATCAAGTTATTCAAGGTCATAGTTTTAATAGTGGCTTCTGAGATGAGCTGCAGGAAGCAGGAAAGCCCTCTCCCCCTGCCCCAGGTCCATCCTGGGTCCCTCTTCTCACCCAGGAAGCTGTCACATCTGAAAGATTAACAAGGCAAGCCTGCCCCACACTGATTTCTCTACCCCTGTAAGAGTGACCCTACATATAGTGGGAAGAGGGTGGGCTCCATTCCTTCCCGCCTCTGCTCCGCCTCCTCACCCCTCCCAATGTGGGAGCTGCTGGCTTCCCACCCCGCTGGGGGCATTACTGAAAGGGGCAAAATGGCCCTGGTGCCCCAACATGACAGTTTTGCCTACATGCCTACCCACCTCCTGCCCTTCACTGCAGCCCACAGGGCCTCCTCATTGCACCATTCCTCCCAGATGGACCTTGCTACACACCTCTGCAGTGTGTGCTACACACCTCTGCTCCTGACCCAAGGTGGGAGCACCCTGCACTCCTATCCCAGTCTCTCTTCTGGGGCCCTCCCACCCTGGCAGGCAGGCTTCCTGGCATGGCCTTTCTCAATGGCTCTCAGAGGTGAGCTCTTGGCCCATGAGCTAAACAGGACCCACCCTAGTCTGGTCAGAGCTTGAGAACACAGGCCATGCCCCTTCCTCTCCCCACCGTGGCATCTGTGGGCATCTGTGGGCTCCACCAGCCTGACCTTCACAAGGCTGCAGGAAAAATCCACACACGCCATCTCCCTCCCTCCCCAGCCCATGCCAGCTGCCCCCAGCATGCCCCTTCCCCACTCTGGAAGCAGCAAGGATAGGTCCACCAGGGTGAGACGTCACCTTGCCTCTGCCTGTCAAGGCCAGTCCTGTTGTGGCCCCCAGGGCAGGCCTCACTGTGCCCAAGGAAAAGGCCCAGGCTTCTCCATAGGAAGCTGGAGGTGGGGGGCGGAAGGGGGCCCAAGATGTCCGGCAGACTCCCAGACGAGCTCAGGAGAATCCTTGGGCCTGGATACAGATGCCCCACCCACTGGCAAAGGGCGCTGGACCCCAGGAGGGTGAGTGGCAGCCACAGGAGGCATCAAGCCTCCCACCTCTTGGCCTGCCTCGTCCTGGCCTGGGCTGCTGCCCTTGGGGAGTTTGGTTTAGATGACAGGGCTCCTCGGCAGACAGGCGTCTCCTGACAGGCCCAGGTCTGCGCGACTTCCTGAGTGCAGGTCTGAAAACTGAGTGGAGTCCCAGCCCTTCTCCCTGAAGGGAGATATGGGCCTGAGCCTGGCACGGACAGCAGTCACCACCCTCCTCACCTGCCCAGACCCTCGAGGGAGGCGGGGAGGGCCCCCAGCCACTGCCCACCCCACTCCAGGGCCCAGCTTCCCACAAGCCCTTGCTCATGTTCCTGTTGGTGACTCACTGTGGCTGAGGAAAAGTTTCTTTCTATTTCTTTTAAATTTTCTTATGGCTTCTATTTTCCCTGGCAGAGGATGTGGAGCTCAAATCTGATCCATGTGTGAGCCAGCTGAACTTGGGAGCTGTTCCCAGGGAAGTGACGTTCTAGAGCTGCCCCCTCCCCCGAGCCTCGGGCCTCCCTACTGGACACACTCAACTGGGGGCCACAGAACAAATTCCAAGACAGAAGTTTCGAGAACGATGATTCAGAGGCTCGCAGAGGACATTTATGGGTAAGAGCTTGCTTCATCCTACTCTGCCAGGACAGCAGGGCAGGGTCAGCACAGGAACAAGGAGGCCTGACTCGGGGTGGGGGTGCGGTGTGCTCTGAGAGCCCAGGTGGGTGGCCTTGGTCTCCTCAGGGAGGTGACAGGAGCTGGGAGTGAAGGAAGGGCCTTTAAAGAAAGAGGTGAGAGAAGGCAGAGCCCCCTGGGTCCTGCCCCTGCCCCCAGTTCGGGGCTGAGCCAGCAGCCGCCCCCAGCGCTCCTTGGCTGCCTCCTGTTCATCATCTCAGGGTCTCCTGAGACAGACAACGTTGGTTCAGGGCTGAGTGCTGCTAAACTTGGCCCATAGGCTCCAGGTGTACTTTTCTTGCTTCCTCATCCCATCAAGGAGGAATGTTCTGGGAGCTCCGGCCTTGGATGTCATACCCATCTGAGGCCAGCCAACATTTGCCCTTTGAGAAGCCATATGGAAATACCAGGCCCGCATGGCAGCACATGGCACCCATGGCAGACATTACTAATCGATCTGGGATTCTCTGACTACCAGATCTATGTACCACAACCCCACACACCCCGCCAGTCAATGTGATAAGATGGAGGCAGAGTAAACACAGTTTGAAAAAACTGGGATCTGATAAGAGGAAGGAGAGGAATGCCTGTTTGTCCTCGTTGGGATGTCAGCTTTTGGGAAAACAGTGTATCCCTAGAGGTGGAGCAATGTTCACTAAGGAAACAGTAAAAGAAACGATAGGGGAAGGGGTCTGCCCCAAAACATCTATGGCTCCTGTTCAGGTGGTGAGTGACCTGTTCCCATGGCAGGTTCCAGCACACAGCTTTGCTGTGTTACACCCACCAACTCTCTCAGCTGGTGCATGTCCTCGGGGGTAGTGTCTTATCTGCTGCCTCCTGCCTCCTTTCTGGGGTTCTTAATCTGGGATCCCTCCTTCTGCTGCTGGGAGTGCAGGAGAGGGCAAGAACGCCCTGAACTTGTATAGAAATTGCTGTGTCAAGGCTGAGTCCCTCCATGCCCCTGACAGCCCATTCCTATGAATGACGCATACAGTTTAATAAAATGAGAAAGGCATCTCCTCCCTCCTTGCTCCATCTCTGACCCCCTCCAAACTTGTCCTGGTATGTCAGGATCTTCGGAAGGGAGAGGCAATCTTAAATGGGGGATCCTACTGCCAACAGAGCAGTTAGCCAGTCCTCAGGGCAGTTTTGCACCTGTGCCTGGCTACAGTGAACTCCCAAAGCGTGGTGTCTCCCTGAGGGCCAGCATAGGAACGGGCTCTCATGGACCCAGGGGGTTAGCTGAATGTCTGATTGAAGACTCCAGAGAGAGGAAAGGATGGGTTGGGACTCTCCTGCGGGTCTGTAGAGGGGGTAAGGTCCCCGAGGCCAGAGTCCATGGCTTAGCTCTGCTCTCAGGGTTCCCGCTCACCTCCAGCAGGCTCTGGGGCATCCCTGGGGCACCGCCTCCAGTTCCCATCTGGCTTGGAGGTGGTATTGCAGACAGAGCGGGGCAGGGACGTCGGAGCCCTCCCACCAGCACCCTCAGGACCTCACAATCCCTCCAGCCCTCCTTCCCCTGGGCCTTCCTTCCTAGGCGCTGGGCCCAGGTCCGGGACACCGCCCGCAGTTCCCACTTCGGAAAGTGCCAAGCGCGCGCGGCGCCTGGACTGCTCAGCCCCCCCGCAGCCCCTCCGTCCACGCCCGGCTCCTCCTCCTCCTCCCTCCTTCCCCCCGGGTGGGGGGAGCCGGCTCCGGAAGCCCCGGCGCCCCCGCCCCGGCGGCCACTGGCGCTTTGGAGAAGGCGGTCCGCGCGGGAGCGCGCCACGCGGGACCTGAGCTCCCAGCTGCCGCCAGCGCCTTGGAACCCCCTGACCATCCCTGAGCCCCCACCGACCCCTGAGTCACTCCCTGGCCCGGAGCACCCCCGCGCCGCAAGCCGGAGTCCCCCACCCCCCCCCGCGGCGGCCCCCCCCCCCCCCCCCCGCCGCTCCGGACTCCCCCGCCCGCCCCTCCCGGGACCCCCCTCCCCGCACCTCTCCCCCGCAGCCCTCTCCCCCGGAGCCCCCTCCCCAGCGCCCCTGCCTCCCACTGTGTGCTGTGACCATGGCGGCCCTGCTCGGGGCGCCCCTGCTCGGCTGCCTCCTGGTGCTGCTGGCGCTGTGCCCCGGGGGGCGCCCGCAGACGGTGCTGACCGACGACGAGATCGAGGAGTTCCTCGAGGGCTTCCTGTCCGAGCTGGAGTCCGAGCCCCGGGAGGACGACGTGGAGGCCCCACCGCCCCCTGAACCCACCCTTCCCGCCCGCAAAGCCCAGACAGGGGGCAAGCCGGGGGCGCGTCCGGGGGTGGCCGAAGAGGGTAAGAGCTTTGGGTAGGGGTGGCCCTTGGTGTGATGGGGGGCCGCCCGGACAGCCCTGCACCACAGGTGAGAATGGCGGGCCTCGGTAGGGTTTGGCCGATGTCCAGTCTGCCCAGCGTGAGGAAGGCACAAGAGAGGCCAGATGTCTGGCGGGACAGTGTGCCAGGCAGGGGTCAGCACTGGCTGGTAGCCCTCTGAGGTTGGGGACGCATCCAGCAGGTCCGCTGCCCAGTGGATTGGGCCCTCCCAGCCCCGAAACCCCTGGAGGGACTGGACTCGAGCTGACAGGGGACTTGGCGGCCCCCTCCCCAGGGCAGTGGGAAGGTGAAGGGCCCTGCTGTTTCAGTGGGGCCCCTCAGCCTGATTGTGGCACACACTGTGCCCCACCACTGCCAGAGACCCAGCCTCCAGCCTTCCCTGGGAAGGATCCCCAGCACTCTGCTGCCTGGCCTCCTGCTCCAGGAGTACAGAGGCAGGGGAGGGGGTGCAGAAGACCTCCTGTCTCCTCAAGGCTTCCAGGAGGAGCGGGCAGTGATCCAGGGTTAGTGTGAGGATTAAATGAGATGATACATCACCAAAGCATTTAGCCCAGTGCCTCTTATATAATCAGTTGTCAATAAATCTTAGCTGTTTATCATGACCTTCTGGAAGGTGGGCAAGGGTCTTGCTGATCTTTCTCCAGGAGACTTCCAAGGCACCATCCATCATTCCTGAGGTCAGCAGCCCCTCCCCTTTGTCCTGCTCTAGATCTTTCCTGGCTCCTCCCCCACCCCTGGGGGATGGGTTCTGGGACCCATCTCAGCACCCCTCTCCATTCCAGGATTGCTGCCCCAGCCTCTTGCTTGCTGCTGGGACAGCTCTATTTCTCCTGGCTGTCTGCATTTTGTAGATTTTCCTGTATTTCAGTCACGTGGCCCCCACAACCCCATTACATTTTCAGCGGCATTTGCTCAGGGTCCTGGAAGATTCCTACAGGCAACCCCAGGCCCTGCCTTTGCTCCCTCCCTCCCCCAGACTCTGAGATGGGCAGGCAGCTGCAGTACTTGCCTGTCCCTCTGTCCTCTGCATGGCCCTAGGATACCCTGTGGTTATGGCTTCCAACCCACCCCAGACTCCTTAGTCCTGGACAGGGGATCGTGCCTGCGTCTCCCTTTTCTGTGAAGCCTTTCAAGCTCCAGGGAGGCCCCAGGCCCATGCCCTTTACTTTGTGTGAGAGGAATGAGACTGCTTCCCCCTTCAGACTGGGTGCTCCTTCAGTCCCAGATGGCTTACGTCACCTCTGCTCTTTCCATGACCAGCACAGAATAGTGGGCCCTGACTGGCCAAGGGGCCATGTGGAGAAAGAGTGGATTGTGAGGTGCTCCTTGGGCAGATGGGAGGGTGAGGGCCTGCTCCTGAGAAGCTGAGCCACCCAGGCCAAGGTGTGGTGGTGATAGCATGCCTCTCAGACAGAAAGCCTGGGTTCCAGCCCCAGCTCTTCCATGACCACAAGTGGCTTAACCTCTCAGTTTCCTTGATTTGGGAAACACAGAACTACCAACAGCCCCTTTGCCCACCTTGTGTGGGATACCTGGGCATAGAGGGGGCTCTTCATTGATTTGACCTGAACCTGCATCTTGAACAGTGCCTCCGGGAAAAGCCAAAGACAAAGGGAAGAAAGGGAAGAAGGACAAAGGCCCCAAGGCGACCAAGCAGCCCCCAGAAGGGTCCTCTAGGCCTCCCAAGAAACCCAAGGAGAAGCCACCCAAGGAGAAACCCCCCAAGGCCACCAAGAAGCCCAAGGAAAAGCCACCCAAAGCCACCAAGAAGCCCAAGGAGAAGCAGCCCAAGGAGAAGCCCCCCAAGGAGAAGCCCCCCAAGGCCACCAAGAAGCCCAAGGAGAAGCCCCCCAAGGCCACCAAGAGGCCTCTAGCTGGGAAGAAGCTCTCCATCCCAACCCCCTCTGAAAGCCCGCAGTGGCCACTGCCCCCACTCCTCAGCCCCGACCACGAGGAACTACCCCAGGAGGGAGGTGTGTAGTGGGCTCGTCTGGAGTTCGGGGGCTCTGACCTGCTGGGCTGCAGAGGGGTGATGGTGAGGGTGGGTCCCTGAGTCCCTGCCTCTTGCTGACCCTCAGACCAGATGGGCGCTGGGGCCTCATTGTTGTCATGAACACAGCAATTCAGCTGAGGCTCCCACAGTACCACTCCTTCCCTGGGGAGGGAGTGTTTGGCAGCCTTGTGGGTGGGGCTAGCTCTCCACCGTCCTGGGTTCTGACCCTTGAGCCCCTTAAGAGCCACCTGCCTGTGTGTCACTGGACTGTGAGCCTGCAGGGTACCCCCCTGCTGGGGCAGCAGGTCCAGACAGCGGTGCCTGGATTCCCCAGAAAACCATCCAGCTCTCTGTCCCTCCAGAAGTGCCAGCAGGGTGCTAAGGGCCCGAGCAGCCCAGGCCTCCCTGGGAGTGAGCTGTTAAGAGGGTGTCAGTAGGGCCCAGGTCTTGTGGAGCCTCGCTGTGGAGCCAGTAGTCAGGGTAGGTCTCCCATCCACATGCCCCTGGGGTCTGTGTTGCAGGTGGACCCCTCCCAGATCCCTGGGGGGGTCCAGGAGAAGAGACCGACGTGGAGCACCAGCCTGGTAAGCGGGCACCAGCCACCTGGCCTCAAGGGACCAATCACCCTGGCCTGCTGGGTTTCCAGGGTGGGGCTGGGTGGGGGCATCGGGGAGTATCTTCTACGAGGTGGCCACAAGCACTTTCCCCCAGAGCCCGAGGAGGAGACGGAGCAGCCCACGCTGGACTATAACGACCAGATAGAGCGGGAAGACTACGAGGACTGTGAGTAGGAGCCACTGTCGGGGAGGCCCGCCTGCCTCGCCTCTCCGGCTAGATCCCGACCCCTGGCCCTGGTTTACGATAGTCCACTCGGAGGCCCCACTTTCCCTGACCTTGGCCCGGCTCAGAGCCCACCCTCTGCCCTAGTTGAATACATCCGCCGCCAGAAGCAGCCCAGGCCTCCCCCCAGCAGGAGAAGGCCAGAGAGGCCCTGGCCTGAGCGCCCTGAGGAGAAGGCTGAGCCGCCTGGGCGGGGCTTTCAGGCCCCAGAGGAGAAGATCGGTAGGATGTGGGCAGACTTGGGGTGGGGGTGTCAGGAGAGGGGGCTCTGGCCCACCCCTGCCTCCCACCTCCACAGAGCCGCCACCTCTGAAGCCCCTGCCACCCCCGCTGCTCCCCAACTATGAGGACGGCTACGTGATCCCCAACTACGATGACAGTGAGTGCCCAGGGCCCCCGCCCACCACAGCTGCATCCCAGGGCCAAGTCTCCTGTATCTCCAGCTTGGTGGCTGTGACCTCACCAATCCCACTGCCCCCGCCACCCCCGCCAACCTGCCTGCCCTCATCTGATATCCTCTGTCAGTCTGGGTCTTCCTGGCTCCTGAACTTAGCTCCTCCCCGTTGCCCTCGGTTCTGGCCTATTCTTCCTCAGCTCTGTGGGCGTCACTCTCTGACCCTCCTGAGCTCCAGTCCTAGCCACCCCTCACCCCTTGGGACTTCCTTCCCTTCAAAGCTGCCGCCTTCCTCTCCTTCCTGCACGATCCCTTTGGACTACATTCCCTTCCTCGTCTTGCCCACTGGGCTCCTGTGAACCTGGCTGGGAGCTCCTGGGGTGGGGTCCTGGGACCAGCCTCAGGCCCTCTCATCAGGACTCTCCCTCCCCACAGTGGACTATTACTTCCGGCCTCCCAGGCCCCAGAAGCCCGACACTGGCCTGGAAACAGACGAAGAGAAGGAAGAGCTGAGTGAGTGGACCCAGACTGTCCCCACCCCCGGGCCAGCCCCCAGTGCAGGCCTGACCCCCACAACACCTGCCTCCTGAACTCTGGGGCTAAGCCAACAGGACCCTCCCACCTTCCATCCTTCAGAGAAACCCAAAAAGGAGGGCAGCAGCCCCAAGGAGGAGGAGACGGATGACAAATGGACTGTGGAGAAGGGCAAGGACCCCAAAGGTGTGTCTCTGGGGGCTGGAGGCTGGGCCTACACAGCTTGGGTTCTTGTGAGAGGCCAGCCAGACTCCCAGATGCTCTGGGACCCTTATCACTGCCTCCTCCCTTTGTTGCCCCCCAGGGACCCGGAAGGGTGAGGAGTCGGAGGAGGAGTGGGCTCCAGCAGAGAAAATCAGTGAGTGAGGGGTGTAGAGGCTAGGGTGTATAAGGACAGGGGGGTTGGAGGGGTTGCAGGATGGATATGGGGACGGGAGGTGTGGTGGGCGGTGTGGGTATGTGTGAGGGCTATAGAGTGGGTATGAGGGCTGTGGGGTGGGGCAATAGCAGCTGGGTAAACATGATGGGAGAAGTGACCCATCCAAGGCCACATGCGAGTCCCAAACCCAGATTTCCTGATGGCACTCTAGGCCTCCAGAACTCTCTCCTGCTCTTAAAGTCCTGTGATGCAAAAGGGAGAGACCCTGGAGTGTCTGCCCTGGGCCTGACCCCAGGGACAGAGCTCGGGGCACAAGGCAGGTGTGCAGATGGCCCTGATACAGACAATGCCTGTGATGTGTCAGGCTCTGGGGTGGCCATCCCTGTGATTTCATGTAGGCCTCATGGCCCCTTGGCACCCGGCATCCTCAGCACATTCCCCGGAGGTGGAAGCTGAGGCCCAAGGGGGGAAGTATAGGCTGGGGTGGAGCTGCCCTAACTAGCACCCTGACGTGAGGGGAAGTGGGTACTGGGCTCCTGCATTCTGGGTTTGATGAAGGGAGGGACCGATGGAGGGATGGAGCCAATGGGCCACTAGCCTGGGGTGCCGTGTCTCCAGAGTGCCCCCCCATTGGGATGGAGTCGCACCGCATTGAGGACAACCAGATCCGGGCCTCCTCCATGCTGCGCCATGGCCTGGGTGCACAGCGAGGCCGGCTCAACATGCAGGTGGGTGTCAGGATGGGCCCGTTTCCCCGCTGCGTAGGGGACCCCTGCCCGCTCAGCCTCCCTGCTGTCCCTGACAGGCCGGCGACATTGAGGACGACTACTACGATGGGGCGTGGTGTGCTGAGGATGACTCCCAGACCCAGTGGATTGAGGTGGACACGAGAAGGACCACCAAGTTCACAGGCGTCATCACCCAGGGCCGCGACTCCAGCATCCAGTATGTCTGCCGGGCTCACAGGCACTCGGTAGGGATGGGTGGCTCCAGACGTGGCTCTGAGTCCCATTCAGAACCATCTGGTGGGTTCTCCAGGGCCCCCACCCCAACTCCTTGGTTGTGGCCTGTCAGCTCCCTGAGTCCAGATAAGCACAGCAACCACCCACAGCCATGCAGCAGGCATGGCAGCCTCTCCAGACCCCCAGCTAGCCCCACACGTGCTAGCTCTGGGTTCTTGGGCCCAGAAGAGAGGGCTCAGGCTGCCTGAAGGCCTGGGCCTTAGCCTGGGGTGGGGAGAGCAGCCTTTCCCTGACCACCATCTGCCCCCCAGTGACGACTTTGTGACCTCCTTCTTCGTGGGCTTCAGCAATGACAGCCAGACGTGGGTGATGTACACCAACGGCTACGAGGAAATGGTGGGCACCTGAGCTCTTGGCTCTACCCTCCTTGTTTGGGCCACAGGTGGGTCTCTGCCGGGGTTGGGGGCTGCTCTGAGGCCTGCCTCTTCCCAGACCTTCCACGGGAACGTGGACAAGGACACACCCGTGCTGAGCGAGCTCCCAGAGCCGGTAGTGGCCCGTTTCATCCGCATCTACCCACTCACTTGGAACGGCAGCCTGTGCATGCGCCTGGAGGTGCTGGGGTGCCCCGTGTCCTGTGAGTGCCTGGGGCTGGCAGGGGCATGGATGGGTGGCTGGGGCAACCTGGGGTGGGCTGGCAAGTGGACTGCTCAAGGTCCTGCCTGCCTGCCTTCTCTGCAGCTGTCCACAGCTACTATGCACAGAACGAGGTGGTGACCACCGATGACCTGGACTTCCGGCACCACAACTACAAGGACATGCGGCAGGTGGGGTGCTTGTCCTGAGGCTGGGGTCCTGTCCAGGCGCTGGGCTCAGGGCTAATGGGCGCTTCCCCACAGAACAGACAGGGCTGTGGGAAAGGCATGGTCACTGGGGGTGGGTTGGGGTCAGCGGGGTGGGCTGTGTAACTCCCTGTCTTTTCTGGCACCCAGCTGATGAAGGTGGTGAATGAACAATGCCCTACGATCACTCGCACATACAGCCTGGGGAAGAGCTCTCGAGGGCTCAAGATCTATGCCATGGAGATCTCAGACAATCCCGGGGATCATGAGCTGGGTGAGGGCCCCCACAGCCCCCTGGACCCCCTGGAAGCCTGGTCCTCCCCAAGCCCAACAGATAGAGGCGAGGCCCGGTACTGCAGCTGAGCCTGCACTGTTGATGTTGCCAGCTCACCACCTCCCACCTGTGTCTTTGGAGCCCCTCCTGGGCCCTGCAAGCCTCAGCCACTCCCAGTCTCCTGGGAGTGAGGCTGGTTTGGGTCCTTCCTCAGATCCCCTGGGCCTCAGGCCTCAGGAGGCTGGCTGGTTGCTGAGGTTCCTACCCTCACAGGGGAGCCCGAGTTCCGCTACACAGCTGGTATCCACGGCAATGAGGTGCTGGGCCGAGAGCTGCTGCTCCTACTCATGCAATACCTGTGCCGCGAATACCGCGACGGGAACCCACGCGTGCGCAGCCTGGTGCACGACACGCGCATCCACCTAGTGCCCTCGCTGAACCCTGACGGCTACGAGGTGGCAGCACAGATGGTGGGTGGAGGGAAAGGGGTCAGGGTGGAGCCTGGGTGGGGCAGGGCTGGGAGTGGGCTGCTGATGCTGACCCCCTCTCTCTCGGCTTCCCTAGGGCTCAGAGTTTGGGAACTGGGCACTGGGTTTGTGGACCGAGGAGGGCTTTGACATCTACGAGGACTTCCCAGATCTCAACTCTGTGCTCTGGGGAGCCGAGGAAAGGAAATGGGTCCCCTACCGGGTGCCCAACAATAACCTGCCCATCCCTGAACGCTACCTCTCTCCAGATGCCACGGTGAGGCCACAGCTTGGCCAACAGGGCCTGGGGGAGCAACCTAGACCCTGGGGTCTGGGTGGAGCTCCGGACTTGGGGGTGGCTTGAGGGAGACTGAGCCCTGGTGGTGAGACTGCAGGGGCTCCAAGGGACCAAGGGGATGTGAGTACTGCTGAGGGGTATGCACAGCAGATGATGGAGGCTGTGGACCAGACCTCTCCCCCGGCCACCCCCAGGTATCCACGGAGGTCCGGGCCATCATCGCCTGGATGGAGAAGAACCCCTTCGTGCTGGGGGCAAACCTGAACGGTGGCGAGCGGCTTGTATCCTACCCCTACGATATGGCCCGCACACCCAGCCAGGAGCAGCTTCTGGCTGCAGCCATGGCAGCCGCCCGGGGAGAGGATGAAGAAGAGGCATCTGAGGCCCAGGAGACCCCAGACCACGCCATCTTCCGCTGGCTGGCCATCTCCTTCGCCTCTACCCACCTCACCATGACTGAGCCCTACAGGGGAGGGTGCCAAGCACAGGACTACACTGGCGGCATGGGCATCGTCAATGGGGCCAAATGGAAACCCCGCTCTGGGAGTGAGTTGGCCTGGGAGGTCTGTGGTGGGGCCTTCGGCATGGGCAGGGGTGACCGCGGCTCTGTGTCTGCCCCACCCAGCTATCAACGACTTCAGCTACCTGCACACCAACTGCCTGGAGCTCTCCATCTACCTGGGCTGTGATAAGTTCCCTCATGAGAGCGAGCTGCCCCGAGAGTGGGAGAACAACAAAGAAGCTCTGCTCACCTTCATGGAGCAGGTGTGGGGGCCACCGCGCGGACTGGTGGAGGGGTGGGGCAGCATTTGGGGAGAGGCTGGTGAAGGGCTGGGGGACCTCCTGGACAGGACAGGGGAACAGCCTGTGGGGAGGCCATGTAGACACCACCTTGCCTCCTCCCTGCAGGTTCACCGTGGCATCAAGGGGGTTGTGACAGACGAGCAAGGCATCCCGATAGCCAATGCCACCATCTCCGTGAGTGGCATTAACCACGGAGTGAAGACAGGTACACATGTGTACAACTATACCCCACTTCCCAGGATGGGGGACCAAACCTGTGCATGCCCTTGGCAAAGCAAGCCAGGCCTGCCCTGCCCAGGAAGTCCCTGCTCCTCTGGATCCCGACCAGAGGGAGGGCTGGAGGGGCTGCAGATTTCTCAGACAGAGCTGGGGCCTGGGAGGGAGTGGGGACTCCTACCTAGCCTAACCCATCCTCCTCTCTGCAGCCAGTGGTGGCGATTACTGGCGCATCCTGAACCCTGGTGAGTACCGCGTGACAGCCCACGCGGAGGGCTACACCCCAAGCTCGAAGACCTGCAACGTGGACTATGACATCGGGGCCACTCAGTGCAATTTCATCTTGGCTCGCTCCAACTGGAAGCGCATCCGTGAGATCATGGCCATGAACGGCAACCGGCCCATCCCACACATCGACCCATCGCGCCCCATGACTCCCCAGCAGAGGCGCATGCAACGCCGCCGCCTGCAGTATCGGCTGCGCATGCGCGAACAGATGCGGCTTCGACGCCTCAACGCCACCACGAGCCCGGCCACCACCCCCACATCACCCCCTCCCACCCCAACACTGCTCCCCACTGCCGACCTTGCCCCCTCCCCAGCCCCAAGTTCTACACTGGGGCCCTGGCAGTTTCTACCAGAGACCACAGTCAATTGGGAGGAGTCGGAGACGGAGACGGAGACGGAGACGGAGACGGAGACGGAGACCTACACGGAGGTGGTGACGGAGTTTGGGACAGAGCTGGGGCCTGAGGAGGAGGAAGGGGAGGAGGAGGAAGGAGAGATGGTCACGGGCCCAGACTTCCCCTTCACCACAGTTGAGACCTACACAGTGAACTTTGGGGACTTCTGAGAACAGGTCTGCCAACATGCGAGCTTGCACCAGTAGTCACACTGCCTCGACCAGCTCCCCAGCCATCAGCACAGGAAAGGCCCCCCGGTGTGGGTTCTGCCAGGAGGGGGCATGAATGTGATGGAGACCTAAGAGCCAGGGTCACCTGCTGCTCCGCTGCAGGACTGGGATGGGGCTGGACGAGCAAGCCCCGGGGCAGACTTCTCAACCACTTGCCCAGGCCACACCAATAAACCAAGCTCACTGGCAGATGTATCACTGACCACTTGCCATCCTGACCAGCCGGAAGAGGGGAGGAGTAGGGAGGCTCCTTCCATAGTCCCACACAGGGAACTGCCCAGCTCAACAGCAGTAAATAGTTAGGCTTTATTTACAGAGCCAAAGCTGTCATGGTGCTGACGCCACAGGGAAAGAATGGCCAGGGCTGCTCTGGACAAGGCTGCCTTTGTGAGTCAGGGACCCAGACCCAGGCCTCCCAGGTCCTCGTCCTCTGCCCCAAACCCTGAGAAGCTGATGGGCTGGCAGGCCAGGCTGCGCAGGTTCACGAGACAGGCGGTCTGGGTGGTGCTGAAGTCTGGGACAGCCACCAACAACACTGTCTGGTCTTCAGGGCCTGCAAAGAAGCCAGGTGGGAGCCCATCTTAGGTTCTGGGTGAGCCCTGTCTCAAAGGGAAGTCACAAGAGGTAAACAGGAGCCCTCCCCCACCCCTTGCCATCAGCACCATGGAGCGCTGACCACAGAAGCTCCTTGAGACCAGAAATGAAAAGGGCCAAGAACACCATACAGGTCCAAAGCTAGAGCCACACTGAGCAGGATGAGCTCTGGGCAAGGACAGTTTCAGCCCTTGCAGAGCCTGGCCTGTCCACCCCACGGGGGCCTGGACATCCCAACACAGGCCTTCTCTGTGAGCCTTGGCCCCAGCTGAGAGCATGTCCCTCATGACAGCCCAGGCCCGAGGCCCCCAGAAGACAAAACTTACCTTGGATGATTTTGGAGCCAAAGCTGGGGGTGTTGCCACAAAAGTAGACGTGAGGGCACTCCGGAAAGATAAATGGGTCGTTTTTATAGAAAGGATAACAACCTGGAGGAGGACAAGGTACAGTTGAGAGTGAGACTTCTCAGCCTCACACAGGAGACATCTGCACCTTCGGGATAAGGCTGTCCCATGTAGGACGTGGGGCGCCATCACACACAAGACCCTGCAGCTGTCACAACAAAAATCCCTCCAGACTTGGCCACGTGACCCCAGGGGCAGGGCAGTGTGTTGTGCTGCTGCTGCCTCTGTCCTTCTTGGTGGGCAGGAGGCAGGGGGCAGGACTCTTGACTGGCTCAAGCTCCCAATATGCTCCCACAGCCTTCAGCCCTAAGCAGGGCCTTGGCCATAAACAGAGATAAAGACTCCAGAGTAGCTCCCCAAACAAAGGTCAGGCTTTGGGGCTTTTCCTCAGACAGGGCACAGCAAGGCTGGTGGGTGCAAATCCATGCTGGGAACCCTCTGAGCATCAGTGGAGCCCCTTTGGTCTTCCCCAACCCTTAGCTCCCACCTCACGTGTCTAAGTCCTGTTACCTAGGGTGTCAGGGGCTGTGGGGCTGATGTGCCGGACTTGCAGCGTCCACTCCAGGATCTCCAAGTGGTCCTCCATGCTGCTGTATCGGAAGATGTCACTCACGTTCTGTCCTGACGTCCCCAGGAATCTGCAAGTCAAGGCTCGGCTGACCCCACCCTGAGGGGGCCACTATCTGTGCTCCTCCCACAACTGCTGGCCCGGCACCCTCATAGCAGGTTCCCAAGCCCCCCTTGAAAAAGAGCCCCATCCCAGGTGGGCTTTCTTGCACCCCTGGGCCCCAACCTCCCCTCTTGGTGTCACCAAGGCAAAAGGCCAGGGATCAGGCTGGAGTGGGGCTACCTGACTCCATCGATGGTGGCCTGGTAGGGGTTGGTGACCAGCTGGAGCGTGGAGTAGGCAGTGGCCAGAGGGAACATGCAGGGGTGCAGGGGCTGCTGGGGGAGTGTGTAGTTTGTTGGGTCAAATTCGCCCGGCATCACATCCACGGGCACGGAGGCCTGGAGGGCACAGGGGCAGGGGAGCCTGTGAGGCCCAGTGCCCTCCACAGTCACCCTGCTGGAGTCCACTCCCGCTGCCTGCCTTTCAATGCCCAACTGCACCGCCAGAGACTCCTGGTCCCAGGCGCTGGCCTGGCCCAGCTCACTCACACTCAGCTGCAGGAGAATTTCGTCTAGCATCTTGACGGCCTCCACGCTGGCGGCCTGGGTTTTCTTGGTCAAGTACTTGGCCTGGGAGTAGAAGTCCATACGCAGGCTGTCAGGTCTCAAGGGAGACTTAGATCAAAGGGACACCCAGAGCCCCTGCCAGGAGGCTGAGAGCAAAGCCCGACTTATGGAGGTACAGTAAGAGTTCTGGGCCTGTGTCCCCACGCTGCCCTCAGGAGGGAGGTTTGAGAACGAGGCTGGATCCCCAAGCACCAGAGATTCCTGGGTTATAAGACCTGCAAGACCCCATTCCCAACCCTCCGTGGGGAAAGAGTGGCTTGAATGCAGGCAGGTAGGCGCCATACCTTGTTGATGGAGTCTCTGCTCTGTGTGTTGTGGCTGAGGAGGTTCCCGGCAAGGATGACCCGGGAGACGTGGGCGGCACTGCACTGCTCCCCTTCATCCCCAAGCTGCCCCGTCACCACGTCCACCAGCAGCTGGGTGCCCAGCAGACTCTCGCCCCCGCCTCCACCCAGGCCCAGACCAGACACCAGCAGCACAAACCTGCCAGAGAAGTCGGGGTCCTCTTGGATGCTGGGAAAGCAAGGGGGTCTCCCAAGAGGGCTGTTTGGAGCTACTGGTGGGGCTCCTCACCATCACAAGGAAGCAGGGGGGATAGAGGCAGTGACTATGACTCCCCTAGACCACTGCCCGGACCCTGGGCCCCTGCTCCTCACCTGTCCGTGTCGAGGGGGCGTGTAGGCTTCTGAGGAGCAAGCCCTGCAAAGCAGTGGTCCTCCACCAAGAACTTTCCATCATCTCCCGCAGAGCCCAGCACAGCCAGGACCGTTCCTGGGGAGGAGCAGGATCAGGTCTGTGAGGAGCCTCCGAGAGGCTACTACCCAACACACTACCATAGTCTAACCCTCTCCCTGAACCCAAACTCATTGCTCCGGGAATGCGAGTGTGAGCCAGCACCCAGATGCACAAGCCACCCCCTCCCTACTCCCCACCTGTGACCAGCTTTGACACGTCGATGGTGCCCTCCAGTTTGATACGCTGCAATTCATCTTCCAAGATCAGTTCATCATCTGGGTGGATATACTTGCTCCGAGGAGGCTGGGGGAGCAGGTTATGCTGGAATTCAAAGATGGCAGTGGTCATGAGGCCAGGGCTCAGCAAGGCTCTGGTGCTGGATCAGTGAGATGGCCCTGCAGCCAGCAACCCCATGGGCAGAGGCCCAGCCCTGATTCTCTGGATCCAAGGCAGGTAGCCCCATCGTGCCCTCTAGGATGGGAACACTGTTCTGGGGATGGCGTGTGTGAGCCAGCTGGCCTTACCTCTTCGCTGACCTCCCGTAGGATGGAAGGCTGGAGTGGCATGGCCTTGAAGAGGGTCCCCACCACACAGCACTTCTCCCCAGGCTGCAGTTCACACAGCTTCTTCACTAGGACTCCACTGCCTGGGACATGAAGAGAATGTGCTCAGAGACCAGGTGGCCCTCCCCTGTCCCATGAAGCACTAACCCAGTCCTCACTCAGCACTGTGGCCCTGGTCTCCACCAAGAGGGAGAGAACATCAAATGCAAGGACCACCTGGACCTAAAGGATCGGCCCCAGGAGGACAGAGGGACTCTGGATGCCAGGTGTCCTTGCAGGAGAGGCAGACATGCAGAGAAGGCAGCGTGAAGATGGTGCAGGGGCAAAGACCAGAGAGATGCAGCCACAGGCCAGCAGTGCGGCATCAGTCACCAGAGGCTAGAAGGGGCAAAGAAGGATCAGAGGGAGTGTGGTGCTGCCGACACCTGGATTTTGGACCTCTGGCCTGCAGAGCTGGAAGGGAGTACATTTCTGCTGTTTGAAGGCACACAGTTTTGGCCTTGTTGTTTATGACAGCAGCCATGGGATGCTAATGCAGAGTTCCCTCACTTATACCTAAAGTATGACACTGATTTTTAGAAAGAGGTATGCCAAGTCTCAACACAGCCCTGCCTGGACAACACTATAATTTCCTTTGCAAGTTTAGATTCTTTTGTCAACCCCACAAGTGCCTTGTCTTCTGAAGAGAGATACCCTAAATTCAAACTTCATATACCCATCCACCCCGTTCTGTTCTTTGTAAAGTCAGACAGCCCTGTTCACTCTGAGCTCCTGAGATCCCAGAGAGAACACACAGGAAGCGTCAGGGATGAGGAGCAAGACAGGCGTGGGAGAGCCATGGAATGCAGGGGTCACTTGAGTGGGCAAGAGGGAGGAGCCAGTCCCCAAAGGCCTGAGAGTTTGTTAGGACTTCGACCCTAAGCCTGGAGAAAACGCTAACAGGGTTATGGGATGACGTGGACTTGGGACCAGCCCTTTCTTTAGCTGAGTTCTCCAGCACAAGCCCTTCTTGCCCTGCTGCTGCTGCTAAGTCGCTTCAGTCGTGTCCGATTCTGTGCGACCCCAGAGATGGCAGCCCACCAGGCTCCCCCGTCCCTGGGATTGTCCAGGCAAGAACACTGGAGTGGGTTGCCATTTCCTTCTCCAATGCATGAAAGTGAAAAGTGAAAGTGAAATCGCTCAGTCGTGTCTGACTCTTCGCAACCCCATGGACTGCAACCTACCAGGCTCCTCCGTCCATGGGATTTTCCAGGCAAGAGTACTGGAGTGGGGTGCCATTGCCTTCTCCCTTCTTGCCCTAACCCTAACCAATAACATTCCACAGATCTACACCCTGGGGAGTAAAGGAGAGTAATTCAGAGTAAGATAGGGAGGGCGGCATAATGCCGCCATTCTAGATAGAATGCCAGACACCAATGGGAACAACAGATCTCAAAGCCGTGATGTCCACTGAGCCCCAGGGAGCTGTACCCAGCCCTGAGCCTGGAGCTCTTCTACCCCTGACAACACATCACTGGAGATATTATCACACACTACCTGGCTGAGGAAACTGAGGCACAGAGAGATTAAGTAACATGTCCAAGGCTATACAGGTGAGATCCAACATGTATGTCTGAGCACCAGGCAGAACTGTACACCCCTGTGCTGACGGGAGGACATCCATCCATTCCAGCCTGTGGGCACCAGGCCAGGCTCCAGCACCAAGAGTGAGCCCGAAGGCCCGTCCTTGCTCTCACTGAGCTTCCGGTGCAGAGGGAGAGGCAACAGCAGGAGATGAGGGATCCACTGCCTGGACAAGTGCCACGAACAGACAGGAGCGAAGGCAGTAGATGCCGAGAAGGCCCTGCTAGCCCAGGCAGCCTCTCAAGGCACAGGACATTTAAACTGAGGTCGTGAAGGAAGCCTGGGGATGGAGCATGCCAGACGCAGAGAGAGGTGATGGCAAGAAAGGGCTTGAGGTGTTCAAGAAACTTGTGAGTAGAGACAAACTCTGCCAGGGGCTGAGCTCTGGGGAGGAAGCCAGGCCACATGGAGAAGCCACGTGGTGAGAGATGCTGCCCCACTGTCCATCATCCAGTCAAGGCCCCACTTATCATGCGCCCCTGTCTGAATTTCTGGCCCTACTCTGTGAGCAGAATAAAACGGCTGTTTCCTGTTACTGGGCAGCTTTGTGAGAAGAAAGACCTGGTACCACAGCAGGTTACAAGGTGACATTGACCTTGGGCTCGAGGAGAATGTCTTTGAGGACATCAAGCAAAGCGAGAGAAAGGCCAAAGAAAGGAGACCCTTCTTATGTGGCAGAGAAAAGGTGAATGATACTTCTGCCTGAAGTAAAGAAGACGGAAAACATCGTTAATACGGTGATGTAGCTAGGAGACTGGGTCACATATTCTCCTGACTGCCTATAATATTAATAAAACCAGAGCTTCCCAGGTGGCGCAGTGATAAAGAATCTGCCTATCAATGCAGGAGATGTGGGTTCGATCCCTGGGTCAGGAAGATCCCCTGGAGTAGGAAATGGCAACCCACTCCAGTATTCTTGCCTGGAAAATCCCATGGACAGAGGAGCCTGGTGGGCTACAGTCCATAGGGTCACAAAGAGTCAGACACGACTAAAGTCACTTAGCACACACGCACACAACCCAGCTAACCTGATGGGATAGAATGGACCTGGGAGCCAGAGCTTTACAAAGCTTTTCAAGTGCTTCCAATGTGCAACCTGGCCTGAGACCACCTAGCATGCCTGGTGCCAGGTGGCAGTTGGGGGTGGGAGGAAGGCAATAAAAAAAAGACACAATGTCACCTACAAAGTTTCTGTTTAAAGGCATAACAGAGTAATTCAAAACTACATGGAAAGCCACTCTTTTTTTTTTTTTTTGCTCACCATGTGGCATGTGGGATTCCAGTTCCTCTACCAGGGATTGAACCCATGCCTCCTGCATTGGAAGCATGGAGTCTTAACCACTGGACCAGCAGGGAAGTCCCAGAAGGCACTCACAAATATTAAGAACGGGGTGATGCAGCATCGTTCGAAAGTTGAATGTGGGGTGGGGTGGGGAGGGTGGGAGTCCTGCTTCACCAGGAATAACTTAAAGCAGGAGAGATCACCAAGGAAGAACCGGGAAGAAAGAAAAAGGTCTGCACTGTCCATGATTAGGAAAGACAGACGACCCCAAGGGGCAGGAAATACACACCCAGCAAACCCGAAAGCATTTCCCCAACTTCATCACTTACCCCAGCACTGCTGTGCCCGGCTCACCAGGAAGGGCCTCATCTGGATGAGACGGGTGGCATAAATGTGGGCATACTGGCGACTAAAGCTGCGCTCTCCCAGCCGGAAGGGCTGCGAGGAGTTGGTGTAAGTCACCACAGGCACCCGGGCAAAAGTGGCATTGCTGGCTGATGGCGGGGACAGCAGAGTGTGGGCCCTCTGGGCAGCCTGCTCAGAAAACATGGCCCTGCTCGATGTGTCCAAGCCAAGGAGGAGGTGGTCCCTGTGAAAACACAAATGCAGTCCTGCAACCCCAGCCCACATGCACAGCAGACAGCCAGAACAGCACCTGGAACTTACTGTGTTGGCTACCAATGTCTCACCCAGGAACCTGCATCCAAAAAGGGAGATGGAGCAAGTAAGGGAATGCATCTCCTATCTAGAGCTCTCGAAACCCAGCTCAGATGTCCACTGCCTGCTCCACACATCTACCTGGATGACTATCAGGGCTTCAAACTCCACATGCCCCACATGAGGGGATTCCTCATCTGCCCCCATCCAGCTCCCTGGCACCTGCCCCATTTCAGGGCGTGAAGACAGCCTTATTATTTTACAAGCCTACCATAAAATAATTAGCTTATGATTAAATAACAAAACATACGTCAGTCACTCCTCTGCTCAAAACCCTCCAAACGTCCCCCATTTCATGGAATAAAACCCCAGGTTCCTACAGTGGCCTATGAGATCTGCCCCCCTGGTCCTGCCCTCCTGCCCCCTCTCCCCAGCCAGGAGAACTGCTCTCCTCCCTCCCATACAAGTACGGTCCACTGCCACCTCTGCCTCAGGTGTGCTCAAACCTTCTCCACCTGCATCCCTCCCCTGACATGTCTGCTCCTCCAGTGTTCACTGTTTTTCATAGCATTTACCTTTCAACAAACAATACCTTTTAAGCTTATTGTCTGCCTCCTCTGAGTAGAATAAGCGCTCTAGGAGACCAGAGGTAGCAGCATTTAAGCCCACTTTTCAAAGCAGCCCCGAGCCTGAGTGAGATGTGCCAAGAACGTCAAATCCACAGCAGGTCCCAAAATCAATACGTGGTGCAGCTCAGTCTATACAGACGTGAAGGGATGGTCAATAGTTCGCATGTAATGGGTTAAATAGTATGTGGTACTAAAAAACCGGTATCTACCCCCACCGCGTTCTTTTACAGCTGTAAGTGGCTTGAATTCTGTCCCTATCGAACAGATACTGGGCCGGGATTGTATCTGAATTAACTTTCTGCCCCAAAGTGCTGAGCAGTGGCAGCACTCCGGCCGCAATCTCAAAGGAGCCTCTCGGTCTGAAGCCCCAGACCACGGCCCTAGCCCGCACCCTGGGGCCGTCTTGGGGGATACAGCAAAGCCCCTGCTCAGACTTCCCTCGAGAGATGCCGCTTAACCCGCCGCCACGCGTGGACACCAAGAGAGCTGGCCCACCCCGTCTCCACGAGGTCCAGGGAAGCAAGACCCCACTCACCTCTCTGCACGCCACGGCCCCGCCCCCTGCCGCGCGCCGTCTCCCGCCAATCCGCTCCCCTTGCCCCGCCCACAGAGGCATCCCACCAATCACCGCGCGCTCCACCATACTTATCACCGCGGGACCCGCCCACCGCCGCGCACCGCCTCCCGCCACTCTGCGCACCTCGCCCCACCCTTGCTGTATCTCGCCAGTCACCGCGCGATTTATTATGCTAATCACTGCGGAGCCCGCCCACCGTCTCGCCCCGCCCCCCCGCCAATCCGCACTTGCACTGCGCGAGCTAAGACACTTACCCCGCCCCTTAGCCCTGCGCGTGCGCAGGGTTACGCCCCACAGGTTGCAGGGCAACGAGGGGCGGAGCCAGTGGCTGGTGACCCGTGGGCCCGGTCGTGCGCACTGTCGAACGGACCCCGGCCCTTCGTCAGGTTTGTCCTGAAGTCACCTCGCATTCTCGAGAACTGGCGCTCTTTGCGCCACCACAGGACCCCTCTGGGTGCCCGCCTCTGCAGTGGACACTGCTGACACAGGGTGGGCGGACTGAGGCCAATAGTTCCACCGCCCACGGGGAGCGATTACTCCGCCGCAGGCCCGAGGAGTAGGTGGGGCACTGGGATACTGGAAGTCAGGAGAGGGCTTAGAGTCAGGGTCAGCACTAGGGAAACTGGCTGTCTAAGGCCCTAGCACAGGGCCAACAGGCCCCAGCGTCCGCCCAGCGCTCCTCAGTCTCTGCTGTCCTCACTGCCCCTCATCTTTCTCACTCCTCCCTACCCACCAACACTTTCCCGTGTCATCCCCCACTTCATGGGGGCTCTATTTCCACATCTCCACCAATCCACAGAATTCCTAACCGAGCCCTAGTGGCCCTTCCGCATGAAGCTTCCTATTGGCTTCAACCAGAGCCGGGATTCAGTCTCAGGCCGTTCTGGTTCACTCTATCTGTTTCCCAAGTACCGGTCTTGTCTTTGGAACAAAGTAGGAAACACGACTGAAGCGACTTAGCAGCAGCAGCAGCAGCAGCTAATAGTTAAAGATAACACATAAAAGCCCTTTCTGTTGACCTGACACTGTTTTAAATACTTGACACACACTAATTCAACTAATCCTCAAATAACGCTTTGAAAATGCAGAAACTAAGGCACAGGTCACATGGCAGGATTCACCCCGGGGCAGCCTGACTCTTTGCCCTAAGGTGGTCAGTGTTCTGGCCCTCCTCTTGTGCAGGTCAACTGAACCTCCCATCTAATTACCCATTACTTCATTTTGCCCCTGCCATTTAATTAGGCATTTGTCAAACATCCAATTAGACTGAACTGGATAAGTTTGCCCTCAGAGGATGTGTGGAAACCTAGTCTCGTTTACTTACCTCAGTGCTTGGCACGTAGAGACTCCCAGATTTGCTTATATTTATAAGGTATAAATAAATATAAATAGATGAGCACTTTTGGGGTGCATATTATATACTAAGTGTCTTAAGAGTGAGACAGGTCCTAGGATTTCCATTTTACAGAAAGATTCACAGTTGCACAAGGTCACACAGCCAGGAAACTGGGACCAAAATTGGAACCAACCTGCCTGATTCTCTTGCTCAGACATGAAGCTGGGTAGAAGGCAATGGCACTCCACTCCAGTACTCTTGCCTGGCAAATCCCATGGACGGAGGAGCCTGGTGGGCTGCCATCCGTGGGGTCGTGAAGAGTCGGACACGACTGAGCAACTTCACTTTCACTTTTCACTTTCACGCATTGGAGAAGGAAATGGCAACCCACTCCAGTGTTCTTGCCTGGAGAATCCCAGGGACAGAGCCTGGTGGGCTGCCGTCTCTGGGGTCGCACAGAATCGGACACGACTGAGGCGACTTAGCAGCAGCAGCCTCTCCACTGAGCTCTGCTCCTGGCAGGCCTGTGTCAGGCACACAGTTGAGGCAGCTAAGGGGGTCTGGGAGAGACCCCAAGACAACAGCCACAGTAGGAATGATGGTGGCTGGGAAAGGGGGGATGGACAAGTGAGTATAGTTCCATGGGTGGCTTGCACTTCCCAACTGTCTTCCCCTGGCTGTCTGCAAGGATGGAAGGGCTAAAGTGTTGACTTTTTAGGCCTCCCTGGCAGTCATTGGTGATGGTGAGATCAGACCTGGCAGAGACATAGGGGAAGTCTGGCAGGGATGGTTGGGGGGGCGGAGGGCTGGTTGCTGCGCGTGGAGGCAGGTTGGGCTTCTGAGAAATCTGATTTTGTGATAAAAAGGAAAAGCACAGGCCTGGAGGGGAGGGGAGTTTTGGGGGAGACTGGGTATATGTATTTGTTTGGCTGAGTCCCTTTGCTGTTCATCTGAACCTATCACAACATTGTTAATCAGCTGTGCCCCAATACAAAATAAAAGTTTAAAAAAGAAGAGACATCAGGGAGCTTTCTCTCTCCTTACCACATGAACACCAAGAGGTCATCTGAGCACACAGTACTTTCTCTGCAAACCAGGAAGTCTTCATAGAACCCAAGTGTGCTGGCATCCTGATCTGACTTCTAGCTTCCAAAACTATGAGAAAATAAATTTCTCTTGGGTAAAAAAAAAAAAAAAAAAAAGGAGAACCACAGCCTACTCCCTTTCCTCCTTCTTTCTGTAATGAATAGAGTTCCTGGCAGTGTCCTGCCAAAGATGCCGACCCATATACCACTTAGCTACTGGATTAGGACCAGCAATTGCTAACTTATTTCACTTTAACAAAGGAACCCTTATTTGTTTTCTCCATTTTGAGTTTTCTGAACGTGAAACCAAGCATGTTCTTAAATGAATTATGTAAGGACTTCCCTGGTTGTCCAGTGGCTAAGACTCCGCACTCCAATGCAGGGGGCCCGGATTCCATTCCCTTGTCTGGTAACTAGAACCCACATGCCACAACTAAGAGTTTGCATACCATGACTAAAGATCCTGCATGCTACAACAAAAATCAAAGATCCATTGTGCCACAGCTAAGACCCAGTGTAATCAAATAAATGAAAAAAATTTTTAATGGAGTATGTAGGTACGTAAAAGAGCAGAGGTCTCCTTAAAGGCTTAACAGAAACAGTGTCTTTGGGATTGGGCCTCTCAAAGTAAGTCTCGTTTCCACTGAAAGCAAGGCCTGGGTGGAATGACATTATAGGGACAGGGCTTTCTGTGATACTCATTAATGTGTTTTTATTTTTAAAAATGTTTTTAATTGTGGTGAAACATAATATAAAACAGCATTTTAGCCATTATGAAGCATACAGTTTATTTGATGTTTTTGTTTTTCTGTCACTTAGTCATGTCCAACTCTGCAACCCCATAGACTGCAGCATGCCAGGCCTCCCTGTCCTTCACTGTCTCCTGGAGTTTGCTCAGACTATGTCCATTGAGTTGATAATGCCATCCAAGTTTATTGGCATAAGTATATGTCATTAAGTATATGCAACCATCACCACTGTCTATCTCCAGGTTTCTCTTGATCCCAAACTGAATCTCTGTATCCATTAAACAATAACTCTCCATTCCCTCAACCCCAGCCCATGTTAATCTCTAATCTACTTTCTGTCTTTGTGAATTTGCCTATTCCTCATATAAGTGGAAATTGTCCAATATTTGTCCTTTTTGTAGCTGGCTTATTTCAATTAAAATACCTTCAAGGTATATCATGTTGTAGAACATGTCAGAATTTCATCCCTTTTATGGACAAATAATACTTAGTTCTATGTGTACAACACATTTTGTTTATTTATCCATTGATGGACATTGATTTGGGTTGTTTTCATCTTTTGGCTATTGTGAGCAATGCTGCTAGGAACAGGGGCATACAAATATCTGTTTGAGGTCCTGCTTTCAATTCTTTTTGGTATATATACAGAAGTAGAATAACTGGATTAAATGGTAATTCTCTGTTTAGTTTTCTGAGGAGCCATCATACTATTTTCCACAGCAGCTCTACCACTTTGCATTCATGCTAAGAATACACAAGAGTTCCAATTTCTCCAGTTTTTCTACATCCTTACCAACACTTGTTTTCTGGATAGTAGACTTTTTCTCCTTGGAAGAAAAGCTGCGACCAACGTATACAGTGTATTAATAAGCAGAGACATTATTGCTGACAAAGGTCCATGTAGTCAAAGCTATGGTTTTTCCAGTAGTCATGTATGGTTATGAGAGTTGGATCAGAAGCTGAAGCTCCAATACTTTGGCCACCTGATGAAAAGAACTGACTCATCAGAAAAGACCGTGATGCTGGGAAAGATTGAAGGCATGGGGAGAGGACAAGATGGTTGGATGACATCACTGACTTGATGGACATGAGTTTGAGTAAGCTCCGGGAGATGGTAAAGGACAGGGAAGCCTGATGTGCTGCAGTCCATGGAGTCACAAAGAGTTGGACACTACTGAGCGACTGAACAACAACAACAAGCCATCCTAATGGATGTGACATGGTATCTCCTTGTGGTCTCGATCTGCATTTCCCTGTTGATTAGTGACATTGCACATTTTTTCATGTGCTTGTTGGCTGATTCATGTCGATGTATGGCAAAAAAAGTCACAATATTGTAAAGTAATTATTCTTCAATTAAAATAAATTTATTTTTAAAAAGAAATTTTCATTCCTGTATCTTCCGTTTTTTAAATTGGGTTGTGTTTTTGTTGAGTTTTAGGATTTCTTTTTATATTCCAGATGTGAATTCCTTATTAAATATGTGATTTGCAAATATTTTCTTCCATTCCATGGGTTGCCTTTTACTCTGTTGATGGTGTCCTTGGATGCACAAAAGGACTCGACAGTGTGAGTAGACACTGTAGAAATAAAGCAAGCAAAATCAGTAACTATTTGAACACTATATGAACATTCTTAGTTTCCTATTGGAGAAGGAAATGGCAACCCACTTCGGTACTCTTGCCTGGAAAATCCCCTGGATGGAGATGCCTGGTAGGCTACAGTCCATGCGGTTGCAAAGAGTCAGACACGACTGAGCGACTTCACTTTCACTTTCTTTCACTTTCCTATATGGCCTAAGACAAAGATTGAATTTCTTGACAGTGATTCTTGAGTTTCTAAAAGTTGTTTCTTCCATAGGCCCAATGATAAGTTTGTAAATTAGCATGAAATGAAGAAAAGTTATCACCATTGTTTGAAACATTTTTTGTATGTGATTAGTATGAGGTGGAAGCAGAACTGGATACACACCTGGCAGACTGGGTGGCCCTCGGCTTCCCCAGGGAGACAGGAATGTCACTTGGAGGCCACAGTAGGAGACAGGCTGGTTTGATGTCTCAGCCCTGTGGCAGGGTGTGTAGGCTGGAGCCACATCACTGGGCGGGGCAGCTTGGGAGCCACAGCGGAGCAGAATGAACAGGAGGAAGAGTCAAAGGTCAAGGTGCAGTGGACAAGGGCCAGTAAGCCTGGAGGTAGAGGACCCGGACAGGGAAATCTTGGAGATGAGGTAGGCAACTCTGAAAACCGGGATGCTTTCAGCCATTCTTTGGTCATGAGAAACCTGGCTCAAGACATTGTGGACATAAGACCAAGATGGTGGTCATCCTCATGCCTGTGGGATAATATACCCTGAAGGGGACTGAGGCTTGAAAGTGCTGAAGGCGGGCAGAGTCAGCTGCAGTTCAGTGTATCACGCAGTCATGGCCAACTTAAACCTAAGGTAGTTGATTAGCTGGATATCGGGGATACACAGCATTGGTGGGAGGTTGGAGGATGGGTTTGCAAGCAGATGGGGCCCACAGGAGAGCCATGGAGCTGGGAGCACAGCAACCATCTCCTATCTGGAACTCTCTGATCTGATGCCAGGCCTGGGATGGATAGCCTCCAGAGTTCCCTCTTCCCTTGGATTTACTCGCTCACGAAACAGTCTGGGAGAGGTGGTCTAGCTGGCTGGCAAGTGCCCGCTGCCTGCTGTGTAGAAGAGGTCTGAGCCCCTAAGTCTCTATAGGGTTGGTTACTAGGAACTACCAGCACCAGAGCCACACATAGTCTGAAAGAAGTTACTCCCCATGGGAAACAGTGCTTTGGGAACGAGGACAAGCACTGAGCTGGTAGATGACCCCTGTCCACTGCAGGGCACCTCCTTGCAGTATGGAAGCAGAAAGCTGTGGGCATCTGTGGGGAGGGTCCAGGGGTCATGTCAGGTCAGCAGCTGAAGTTGGAGCTGTGGAAGTCCCTGGAGGGGTGACATGGGTGAGAGCAAGATGAAGCTGGCTTGGAAGGAGGCATTCTGCCTAGGGGTGTGGGGGATGTGCAGGGGAGATTATAAGGCTGGTCTACTTTCCAGAATCAGGCCTGAAGTGGGGACCTGGGTCCTGATCGTAAGTCATGGAAACCAGCTGGAGGCAGATTAAGCACAAACTAGGTCTCATCACAGGGGAAAGCCCCACGGGACCATGGGCAGGATGGGCGGCCTCCCTCCTTCTATCACTTGGCCTCAGGGCTTGTGTCTCTGTCCCTGTCCGATCCCCTACCTCTCTCTCCCCCACAGACCTGCTGCCTCTGGTCTGTGTCCCTCTGGGAACACTGGCCACCCCAGTCCAATTGCCTGGGCGGAGGCAAGGTCCCCATCTCCTAAGGGGGCCACAGTAAGTAGAGGCTCTGGATATAACCCAGCGGGACCTCAGTGTGGCTCAGGCTAGGCAGTACCTGGAGGGGGCAAGAGAACCGACCGGGGCACTTCGCTGGGGCCTGGGGTGGCTCTGGGGAGAGCAGCCTGGTAGGGGAGAGTGGTGGGAGGGGGAGGAAATGGAGCATTAAGGAGGGGGTCCCAGGAGGAAGATGGAGGAAGTGTTGCTGACGGCAGAGCAGGGCAGGCAGGGGTGATAAGGTTCTATTTTGGACCTGGGTGTCTCAGCACGTCAGCAGAGCATCTTGTGAGGAGAGGCAGGGCCAAGGCAAATTGGCAGGTGGGAAGTCAGAGCCTGTTCCAGAGCTCTCGGGTGGGGCAGACAGGCACTGAAGGGCAGTAAGTGGCAGAGCTGGGGATGAGGGCCGCAGAAGAGCTTTCCCCTTTCCCTGAAGCCACAACGCCTGCCTCTTTCCTCTGTGCTCTTGCCTGCAGCCAAAGCCTTGCTGAAGAGAAACCAGAGACCCTGTCCCGCATGCACCCAGAGTCTACAGAGCCTCCTGGTCTCAGGCTCCAGAGTCTGGAGACTCATAGTATCGCCTAAACTATTCGTGAGACATTCCCTGAGCGCCCACTCCACGCGACACTTGGTGCTCCGGGTGGGATAACTCTCATCTGTCCTTGTGGTGCTGAAGTTGGGAAGCTGGGCCCATCTCAGGGTGGGCTGGATGAGCTCTTGGTGGCCCAGACCTGCATCGGGAGAGGGCTTTCTAGGGAGGTGACACCTGTGATGGGGCCTGAAGCCCAAAGAGGCCAGATGCGGGATCTGCGAGGGGCTGGGCACAGCCCGGATGACAGCCAGAGCTGTTCCAACACCTTCTGGTTCAGTTCCCTCCAGCCTGGACTCCGGACACCTCTGTGTCCTGCGTCCCCTATCAGAGGAGCCGATCAGAGTAAGTCTCCAAATCAAAACCATGGGCACCTGGGCTACCAGTGAGCCATGAGCCAGTTGGAGTGGGCCTCATTTCCAGTAACTGAGAGTCAAAATGAAGGAAAGAATCTCAATTTTCAGTTAATCTTTCTTAAAGTTTGGGGAATGCTACTTTGGGGCTCAGGGCAAACACCCCCAAAATTAGCCACAATGGCATATTGATTATTTTGAGTTGAAATCACTTAAGAAATGGCCAGTGCAGGAGGGACACCCCAAGCCTCCTGTCTCACTGAAAGCAGCAAGTCATCTCTCATGTGAAAGGTGTGCTCCCTCCATCTGGAGAGAGGACACCCTTACTGATAGAGATGGGGAATTCAGGCAAGAAGCCTGTATGAACACATCTTGTGACTTCTTAAATTTACTACCCTAAACCCAAACTCTGCTTAGATTCTTCACCAATTGAGCACTTAAAACCTCAGTTTCTTCTTGCTGTTAATGCCTCCCAAATTTGTTTCTTTGTTTAAAAAGTATAAAAACTACCTGCTTTGGCCACTTCTTAGGGCCCCTTCCCATGAAACCTCTATGCGCAGGAATTAAAATGTGTTTCTTTTTCTCCTGTTCATCGGTCTCGTGTCGATTTTATTATTGGTCCAAGAATTCGAGGGGGGGGAGTGAAAGTGTTAGTCACTGAGTTGTGTCCAACTCTGGACTATAGCCCTCCAGTCTCCTCTGTCCTTGGAATTCTCCAGGCAAGAATACTGGAGTGAGTTGCCATTTCCTACTCCAGGGAATCTTCCGAACAAGAACTCGAGATGGGGAGTGGTGGAAATTTCCTGCTCCCAGACATTACTTCAGTATATAGATAGGATGCTGGATGGCATCACCAATGCAATGGACATGAACTTGGGCAAACTTCAGGAGATGGTGAGGGAGAGTGAGACCTGGAAAGCTGCAGTCCATGGGGTCGCAAAGAGTCAGACACGACTGGGCAACTGAACAACAGCAGCATAGATAAGATGGACATGTGCTCAGTCGTGTCCCACTCTTTGTGACCCCATGGACTGTAGCCCACCAGGCTCCTCTGACCATGAGATTTTCCAGGCAAGAATACTGCAGAGGGTTGTCATTTCCTTCTCCAGGGGATCTTCCAGACCCAGGGCTTGAACCCGCATCTTCTGCACATTTCCTGCATTGCAGACAGATTCTTTACTGCCAAGCCACCACTAGGGAACCCCAATAGATAAGATGACGTACTCCTTATGTTTAACCGCAAAACAAACCATCCCACATCTTACTGGCTTAAAGCAACAACAGTGTCCTATTTCTCGTGGTACAGGGGTACCCCGGCAGCTCATCTTCTCTTCCTGCTTGAGCTTGGACCACACGTTTGACAGGAACTGGGGGGTCCAACCATCTCAGTTCAAAGTCCATCCTTGGGTGGGTTGGCCAAGGGCCAGATCTCCCTCTCAGGTGATCTTTATCCTGGGCTTTATCTCAACACAGTGACCTCTGGGTTCCAAGAAAGTGAGGACAGAACCACAGGCTGCTTGAGGCCAACAAACCATAAGCCAGCCCAGATTTCTGGTTGGAGAAAATAACTTGGTCTCCTGATAGGAGCAGTTCTGCCTGAACATGACATGCAGAAAGCCTTGACTGTGGTGTGATCGTTCCACTGTGGTGAGCGGATGAGCTACGAGGCTCCTAGGGGCTCTGTCATCTCAAGGCAGACAGCAACTCCTGCAACTTACCACCCTTTCAAGGCGCTCTCTGTCCCTCCTCTTGTTGCTGCTAGGAGATTGTCATCTGTGCAGACAGCACCTGTGGACTGTCTGGGGTACCAGTCTACCCCCAAGCCGTCTGCACGTTCCTCCAGCTGCACATTTAACCAGAAAAACAAAGTCAAGGGCTGTAGTGGCCCCTCATTTGCTGCTTACCAGCACGGCCTAGAAATACACATGTGGGGAGGTCAGTCACAGATAAATGTGACATCTTTGTTTGCTGATATGACAGGAGATATTCTATTTCACACCACCCTTGAAATGACTGTACAGAAGTGAAACAAACACATCCCCCTGCCTGAGGCTTGCCATTCTAGGGCACATTTGCAACGATTGAATAGTCTTTTTACTTTGTTTCCTCACCTCCCCCATCTCAGATCCATGAAAGAACCTGGCATCCTGGCCCCCCAAAAATGGCTATTTTGAGGCACTAGCCTGCCATATTCTCAGCCACCCAGCTCCCAACTAAAGTCTCCTCCTTGTCCCAAAACCTCATTTTAGATTTATTGGCCTACTGTGTGGCAAACAGAGAGAGCCTGGACTCTGTAACATATTTAGACCTATTATTGACTGGTCTCTCCAGGATCACTGTATTCTTGTCACAGTGAAATCAGAGCAAAGCGCCAACACCACCATCTCTCAGATCCTCTCTCTCAGCCTGCTGGGAGAGGCCTGGAGCAGAGGATAGGCAAGGTGGGCTGGGGACTGTGACAGCCATCAGACCCTGTCAGCTAATCCTCCGACAGGTCACATCTTCTGCAGAAGCAGACGGATCACAGATTTCTCATGCCAGAGCTGGTCTTTATCAGTGGTGTTAAAATAGCTAAAGAAAGAAAGAATGCGAACACTGCCTCCAAGATGGAGTGGGGGCAGGGCAGGGACCGAGGCCCGGACTGGGGGCTGAACAGCCTCAGGATAAATTTAGAAAATACAGTGAACAGAGGCCTGGATCCACACTGCCCACCCAGCCAGGCTAGTGAGGCCACTCTGTCCCCCACTCCCACCCCATCCACCTCCGCCCCTTCCATCCAGGCCGAGGCTCTGGTGGCATGGGACCAAGCTGAGGAGATAATTCAAACAAAACTCTTGCCAATCCAGAAAACCTCTCTACCAAAGTCACAAGAAAGAAGGCAGATGTGGTCCTGAACACCACTAGGCCCTGTGCTCATCACAGAGACACCAGAGCAGGAAGTAGTCCCTCACCTTTCAAGGCAGTTCAACCCATCCGTCCCCAAGAGAAACAGAAACCAGTCCTGTCACATAGCTCACCCCCCATCCACCCCCGGTCCCACTGGGACTGGGTGGGGGTGGGGGGCACCTTTGTTTGCTGACTGCCTTATCTGGAGGAAAAGCAAACTTCTCATCTCTTTACAACTGGAAGTACACTTACAAGCCCGGCCATGGTAGTCAGGCTCCTATGTCCCAGGCGAACTGGGCAAGGAGGGTGCTAGTCTCTTCAGAGAGATGTCCCCAGGTCCTTGGGAAACATTTCAGGGTTGTCAGACTGGCAAGAGGCTGATTTAGCTTTTAAACAGATTTACACACAAACACACACAAAAGGAAGGGAAAGAACTTACAGGTTTTCTAAAGGAAATGTTCTAAGAAGAGGGAGGAGAAAAGTGTTTATTTTCTTTGCATCAGGGAGTATTAATGTTTTCTCATTTTTAATTTGCATTTGCCTGTACAGCCATCTCTGCATGCACTCAAAACCCAAGGGACAGAGCAGCACAGTGGGCTGGCCTTGGCTCCAGGCCCTCCTGCGGGTCTCACAGAGGACTCTAGCCTGAGAGATAGCTGCTCAGTTAGCTCTGAGGAACTGCTCGGAAGAGGGAGGGGAGAGGCCAGTTTATATGTGATTTTTTTTTTTTTTTTTGCTAGAAAATACCTGCAGTTAAGCATACATCATGGTAAAAGAGTACTGCTAGTCACAAAGAACAGACATCTCATGGTAATGATTTTAGGGTTTTTCCATGTGTGGAAAGAGATAAGACTCTGGGGTCATTGGAATCCTTCCTGAGATATGCATCTAACTATCTAGGGGCCCGCTTATCCAAAGTACAGAGTGCTTCTTTCTGTTTCCATCCAGATGGTGGGTGACTGCTGTGGGTTGTGAGTTAACCCTTGTAGAACTGGGTGGTGAATGACACTTTTTTTCCTTTGTTCACACATCTATGATTTTTTTGGTCTGTTTCAGAGTCTTTCACAACTTTTCCTTGTAGAGGCTTGAATTATTAAATCATCCCTTACTTCTTTTTAAAATATATTTATTTGTATTTATTTGGTTGCACCAGATCTTACTTGCAGCATGCTGTATCTTTAGTTGGGGCATCTGGGCTCTAGTTCCCTGACAAGGGATCAAACCCAGGCCCCCTACATTGGGAGCACTGAGTCTTAGCCACTGGATTACCAGGGAATTCCCCATCCCCCACTTCTTGAAATCAGTTTGATGAAAAAGCAGAACTCATGAGCTAGAATCATAACACTTGCTTGATCTTATTCACCCATCTTCACAGCAAGCATGCTGGGAGGGACAGTTTGCTTGCTCCCTGATGAAGATTCAAGCAGTGCCACGACTTCTGTGATCACAAATAAGTAATAGAGAGCACCACTGATAACTTTATATCTGAAGTCTCAATGTAGGAATTAAACTTGACAAGACCCAGGTAAACATCAAAATTGAACACCTCTCGGGTGAGTTGCATTTCCTCTTGTTTGCCTTCTGGAGGGACTGTGGTCAGCTCTCCCTTCTCCCTCACCTCCTCCCACCTCCCCAGCCTGTAGTGAGGGCAGGGTACTGCATCGGGGCTTGGAGGTGAGAAGGAGTCAGGCAAAGAAGGATTTCCTGTGTTCTAGGTCTTGCCCTCCCCTCTGCACCCTCCTGCCCTCTCCTCTCCCCCTCTCTGCTGCTGACACTCTGGAGGTTGCCCTGCTGCCCCTCCTGTTCCCATGATGAGGCTGGGTGCCCCCAGCTCCTGGTTTATGCAGGTGAGGTGGGGGGCGAACACGCACAGTTCCCTCCAGAGAAACCCTCTCCTCTCTCCAGCAGCCTCATCTTTTCATCCGGAAGCATGAGGCCAGTTTCAGAGCACTTCCCTTAGCACCTGTGTGTGCTCCAGCCCCTCCGTTGGTGTCAGGGCGCCTCACTTGTGTTTTCACATGGGTCCCTCAGTGCCTTTCACACAGGGCCCAGCACACCACATGCGTGTGCAGAGAGGCCCACCTGAGCCTGGGTGCAAAGAGGGGGGCTGTGACGGGGAGGGGGTTGCCAGGAGGGCAGAGTCCCTGGGCCATTGGCAGATGTTTGCTGAGCAGAAAAATCTCATGTGGCTCATTCTGGGCCTAGTGGAGATGGGCATAAAGGCCCCTGTTTCCTCTCCTAGAGGAGTGGCCTTGGGTGCCATGCCCACCCTCGCAGGCCTCAGTGTCCTCATCTATAACCTGGGCACATCAGGGTTCATAGGTCACAGGGCAGTGTAGGGTGCATGCAGGGGGCTGGCAAGGGCCAGGCTGGTTGTCACAGCAGTCTCTGCATCGGCCCCTCCGCTCACCTCAGCGCCCCTACCCCATCTGCCGTAGACAGGCCACCGCCGAGATCTAATTTGGAAATAGCATTTATTGAGGTGCCCCCACAGGCCTGGCCCTAAGTCCCAGCCGCTGGCGCCTCGGGCTCACTCCTCCTTCTCGTCCCCGTGGGTGATGATGTAGCACAGGGACTTATAGTCGATGTTCCCTGCCAGGTCCATGGGCGTCAGGGCGAACATCTGCTCCACCTGCGGAGGCGCTGGTCAGAGTGATCTGACGGAGGCCTGTGACCTTCACCCTGTCCCTGGGGCCATGCACTGCCGCTCAGCTTTTCAGGCGGAGGTTGGGGCAGGAGTGAGGGGTGCGGTGGGTCACAGGGCCCACCCTGCCCACAGGGCCACCCTCCCTCCCGCGTGGCTAAGATGCTGTTGTTCAGATGCTAAGGTTCACTGCGCTCTCACCCCTGGACCCTTGCACACAGAGCTCACCCAGCCTGCACACCTCCTCTGACTCCACTTCCTTCACCCTCCAGATTCCAACAGAGGCAGCACCTCCTCCAGTAAGCTGCGCTCTAAGCCCACGAGGGCAGTGGGTCACTGAGGCCCCCACCGCCTGGACCCTGTGGGCTGGAGCCCTGTGAAGGGGTCCAGGAGGGATGATTGAAGGACCCCGGAATCCTCACCTCAACTGGAGAGAACTTGTCTGCCTGGGTCAGGAGAAGCTGCTTGAACCTGAGGGAGTAAGTGGGGAGCAGTGGGGAGAGCATGGTGCGGCTGGCTGCACAGGGAGGGGATGGAGGCTCTCACAGCCCAGATGGTCAGCTCCCCGCAAAAGCAGAGAGGACCCCAAAGGACAGGTGGCCACCCTCACAAGGGGACCCACCTCCCTTCCTGCTTCCAGCACAGTGCCCCCAGCCACTCACTCCATTGTCCCACTTACTCATCCTTGTTCACCACGCCTTTGCCACTGGGGTCAAAAAGGCGGAAGGCGCTCAGGATGGCTTCTTCGGGGTCTGTCCCTGGGAAGCCAAGGGAGCCAGGTGAGCACCCACACTGCCAGCTTCCCAGCCCCACCGAGGAGGAACCCAGGGTGGGGAGGGAACCTTCCAGATCGCAGAGAGGGGGGAGGGTGCCCGATACAAAGTGCTCCTTTGGGCTCAGAGATGCAGGGATCGGCTGTCTTTCTGAAATGCCAGCTGTCTTTCTGAAATGCCAGGCTTGGCCAGGAGGTTGGGATTGGGGATTTGGGAGTGAAAGCGAAGGCATATTTCCCATCCCTGAGGCTTGGGGTGATCAGTACTCATGGAATGCAGAGGTGGGCCCCACATCCTCTGGATGGGCAAGGGCCAGATGGGGTCTGGACAGGCTCTGGGTGGGACTCAGGCTGGGTCCAGGCAGGGTCCAGGTGGAGTGCACACTTGCTGCCCAGCCAGGGACTCCAGACCTGCCCCTGGCTCACCATTGAGCTTCTCCCCAAACAGTGTGAGGAAGACAGTGAAGTTGATGGGCCCCTTCCCTTCCTGCAGCATGGCATCCAGCTCCTCTTCTGGAACATTCACCTTCCCTGTGGGGGTGTTAGATGGACACAGGGCCCTTGAGTGTCCCTGAGTAGGGCTGGGTTGCCCCTCCCCTATCCTAGCCACCGAGGATAGAGAATGCTCACTGGGTGGGGGAAGTGGAGTGGAAGGAAGGTGGTCTGGGGGTGGGTGGGTGGTGTGAGCCAGGACAGGAGTACAGGCCAGGCCAGCCCGCAGCTCTGAGCCGGATCCCTGGTGTGAGAGGGGCTGGGCCAGGCAGGAGACGGGTGCCCTCACCGAGCTGGGAGTAGGTCTCTCTAAGGTCCGACTTGCAGATGATGCCGTCACGGTTCTGGTCGATGCAGCTGAAAGCCTGTGAGATGGAGGGGCCACAGTCTCCAGCGGGAGCAGCCCGCACCCCAGGCAAGGCAGGAGGTGAGGGGGTCCTGGGTGGTGGGAGAAGCAAGGACAGGGGCCAAGACCTCTGATCTACAGGGAAGAAGTACTGGGGGCACGGTCCCCAGATGGGGCCCAGGCTAGTGGGAGTGGGGCACTCACTTCCTTGAACTCCTGGATCTGGGCTTGTTCGAACATGGAAAAGACGTTGGAAGAGCCTCGCTGGGCCTGCTTGGTGGCCGCGGCCTTGCCCCGGGTCCCTGCCTTTCTGCTGGCCTGCAACACCACAGGTGGGAATGGGTCCTCCCCCAGCTCCCCAAAGACTCCCTGCCACGGACAACCCCAGAACATTCCTGGGAGAGCCGGGGCCCAGGGTCCTGCTTCTCTCCCTGGAGACCACCTCTCTGGGCCCAGTACAGGCACAGAAGTACCAGCTCCATGCCCCCAGCCCAGAGGACAGCACCTTGGAGGCTGCCAGCCTGGAGTCCCCCACCTGCCACTCACCATCCTCTCTCTCTGCAGCGGCCTGGCTGCTTCGAGGGGCCCACAGCCCCCTTTATGTCTCAGCCTTATCACCTGGAACGCCAAATAAGGACAGGAGGAGAGGATAGGCCCAAACTTGGCAGCCTCTGCTTGGGCTGGGGGAAGACAGGGCCCCTGAGCAGATTCCAGCCACGTTCCCAGCGACCTTCAGGCCCCCGACAGACGTGTGACATGCAGTGTCCGCCCGTCTTGGCACTGCAAAGTGCACTGCCTCCAAGAGCAGAGCAGGCTTGCAGCTCTCGCCACTCCAGGGCTAAATGAGGGGCCCCTGTTACCCTCACCAGACTGTCCTTCCTGCAGTTCCAGCCCAGGCCACAGGGACAGCTGGGGTGGGGCTGGCCTCAGGCCTCCATTGGGCTTGAGAAGGCAGTCAGAGGCTCTGAGGATGGTCTCTGGCCTGAGACAGGGGCGGGGAGGGGGGTGGTCTCAGGCATTCCCCGAGGTGAGGACATTTGGCCCTGGCCTCTCACCCCTCTGACCAAGGGGCAAAAGGCAGCCCTGAGCTGATGGCTACCCCAACCAGAACTTGCATGTGATGCTGTTGGAGCATGGAGCACTGCCTGGACCCCGAGCATCCCCTGGGACCCCCATGGAAGTGGGTCCCAAGCCCTTCTTGTGGAGCTCCTCTATAGAGAGAGGGGCCTGGGCTCCCTCCACCTGTGCCAGAGCAGCAGCCTCTCAGCTCCCTGTGGACCCAGGGCAGCGAGGGGCTGGCGGGCTGGAGACCTGCCAGAGCAGGAAGAGTGGGCAGTTGGCAGCTCCCCTGAAACCAGCACAGGAGAGCGCCCATGGCTGTCCCTCTGCCCACTGAGGCAAGGATGCAGGGAGGCCAGCTAGGAGAGCAGGCTTCTCGTCCATCAGACCCAAGGTCCCTTTTGTGTAACAAGTATCTTGTAACACGACTTTTACTCTCCTGAAACGAAATTCATAGGCTATACCTATAACCTACCTCCACTGAGAATTTTATACAATCAATACAGGGCCCTGAATCATAACATAAAGGACACCTAGAAAATAATTTATGGTAACATGAGATCCAATACTGCAGGTGAATGCTGGAACATGAGTACCTTAGTACTGATAATGACGTCATCAAAGGCTTGCACAGACTTCCAATGCATCATTTATACTTCAGAGAACGAAAAAGATCAGAAGTAATTCTACATGTGGCATACCATAAAATGGGACAGCATCTCAAGGAGGACATAAAAACTCAAAATCACAACTTTGGGTTAAGTACTGAATGAAATAATGTAGTCATTCCAGATTTGCTGGTTTCTCTCATTGAAAAGTGAGTGTAATACACACTACACATGCACGCTTAGTCACTTCAGTCATGTCAGATTGTGTGATGCCATGGACTGTAGCCCACCAGGCCCCTCTGTCCATGGGATTCTCCAGGCAAGAATACTGCAGTGGGCTGCCATGCCCTCCTCCAGCGGGTCTTCCTGACCCAGGGATTGAACCCACATCTCCTGCATTGCAGACGAATTTTTCTAACCACTGAGCCACAGGCGAAGCCCTACTATGTATAAGATAATCAACAAAGACCTACTGTATAGCAAAGGGAACTCTACTCAGGATTCTGTAATAACTGAGGGGAAAATAATCTGAAAAAGAATGCATATATGTATATGTATAACTGAACCACTTTGCTGAATACCTAAAACTAACAGAACATTGTAAATCAACGATGTGCTAAGTCTCTTTAGTCATGTCTGATGACTCCAACATAAAAATTAAATTAAAAAAGATAACAACACCCAAAAACCTGAAAAAAACAGTGAGTGTATGTTAAAATCTTACAAATACATGTTCATATGTAACTGGGTTTGTGTGTAAGAAGGTCTTAGCCCTGAGGCTTGGCTGATGTGAAATAGGCATTTCTTTCAGGAGCAAACTTGAAAGGATCACAGAAATCATGTGACTTCTTTTTTAAAAAAATATTTATTTGGCTGCACTGGGTCTTAACTGCAGCCCACAGGATCTTTAGTTGCAGCATGAAAACTCTTAGTTGTGGCATGTGGGATCTAGTTCCCAGACCAGGGATGGAACCCGGGCCCCCTTCATTGGAAGTGCAGAGTCTTAGCCACTGGACCACCAGGGAAGTCCCCATGTGACTTCTTATAATTCTGTCTCCGACACCTTTCATCACTGTCACAACAGGGACTCCCTGCTGAGACCAATCTGCTGCAGGACCAGTTCCCAGAGATCAGCCCTGTTCCCCTTCTTAGAGTAGCCCCACTCCCTCCAGGATAGTACCTGGAAGCTCTCAGAGACCTCAGAGCTGCTGAGTGATTACAAACAGGTGCAACCACACCCTGAATCCCACAGGCTGGTGGGCAGAGGCCTGGTCAAGTCCAGGACCCCTGACCACACCCCTGCACACCGCCCCATGCCATTCCTGTTCCTTCAGCCTTGTGTGTTACTCTCCATACTCCCTAGCACGGCTCACCAGAGAGGATGGCAAATTTCAAGATACACCTTGGCCTGCAGAGTGTCCGTGTGCACAGGATCACGTCTGTATGTGTGCTGTCCCACAGTCTCATACACAGAGGTCAAAGAACAGTGGACAAGGTCATGTTCTAAACTTTTAAAACTTTTAATTAAAAAAAAAAACACCCACACAGTTCCAGGTTGGGCATGGATATGCTTGTGTGGTACATGGAAGTCTGCTGAGAAGAAAGAGGCCTAGCTTGTCCCTTGGGGTGTATGCTGAGTACTGCTGGGCTTTCTGAGTGCCATGGGAGCTGGGGACTCGATCCCAGAGGTGCTCCCAGGCCTGTCTGTGGGTGGGGGGACTCCTCCTTTTCCTGGGCCCCTCTGCGCAGAGGCTTTGGAGACTCTGTCTCCTGCATCTCCTGTGAGCGTCCATCCCAGAACCACAGACCACTTAGGGATGGCAGGATGGGAGGGAAAAGGCTGCCATCTCCAGGCCTCGGGGTACACACAGCCTCTACCGTGGAGCTTGTCCCTTCCACTTCCCGGGCCTGAGTGATCAGCAGCTCCCTGGGGCCCCTGTGGAATCCAGGTCTAGGTCTGGCCAGGTGATGAGGGCTGCCTCCCCATGCAGGCTGAGCTCATGGGGAAGCCAGGCCAGTAGGGTCCAGAGGGCACCCCCTTCTCAGAGCCAGGGCTGAGCCAGGCTGAAAGCTCCAAGAGACAAGCAGTGCAGAAATGCAACAAAATCCTGAGTGAATAACTCCCTTCTGGGTCCTTGATTTCAGCAAGAAAGGCGAGGTACTTTGAGGGTTCTCCATTCCTGTTCATTTCTGCTCCCAACCCAGTCAGGGCCCTAGGGCTATCTCACCAACTGACCCTGAGAGAAGGGGCCTGCCTGGGCCCTCCACAACCACTCCAGAGGCTTTCCCCCCATCCTCTGGAGGTGACAGCTGGGATGGGAGGCATCCAAGGTCCTCACAGGGAGAAGCCTCTCTATTGGGCCAGGTTGGGGGGACTTCTAAGGAGAGTGTCCCCTGGAGCCCAGGTCCAGTAGCCGGCCACAGCTTCCTTCCTGCCTTGGCAGCCTTCTTCTTACTGGCTCAGCATGCAGGCCTTCTTACAGGCCACCGCGGAGATCAAGGCCGCGCCCCGGCCGCTGCCCTCCTCCGACTCAATGAAGGTGATTTCACAGCTGGGCGTCAGCCTGCGCACGATGGCGTGGAACCGCTCCTTGAAGCTGCGTAGAGGGGAAGCTTGGCTGCTGGTACCGCGCTGAATGCACCGCCAAGGGGTAAAACAAGGGAACCCTCCTCCTGCGTCTGGGGGCAAGGGACTACGGAGAGTTTAAGAATTCTCGGGACCTCGGAGAGCTTCCCTCTCAGCCTGAGTATCATAGATGGAGACCAACGCCCGGGTTCTGCCCTAAGGATGCAAACTCACAGAGGGCAGGCTGGAGCAGGGTTGGACCGGCAGAAGTCCGCGCGGGCTCACCTGGGGTGCAGCTTGTACACGGAGCCGTCCACGCCTACGGTGATGCGCATCACGTCCTCACTGCGGCTCTCGCGCATCCGGTTGATGACGCCCGCCAGTCCCGCGGCGCACATGTGCGCGGCGCGCGTGGACACGCTCTCGCAGGCTCGGCGCACGATGTCACAGTCAGTGGCCGAGGGTCGCAGCCCTAGCGTGCTCAGGATATTGTAGATCTGCTTGCGGTCACCGGAATCGCTGCGGGAAGGGGGTGAGAGGATATTGTGGGAGGGTCTCTTAGTCTGGGACCAGCCAGATCCCCACCGCGGCGGCCTCTGCCCCTTCCCCTGCCCACCTCTCCCAGGCAGAGAGCTTGGGTCTCTGAGTCCCGAGGGGAGCGGGTCTGACTCCGCCAGGGACCAGCAGTAATTTGGTCATTACTCGTTTCTCTAAGCTCAGGGTCTCCGCCCTAAAGTGGATAACTGCCGTGCCTCTGGACTGTTGTGTGGATAAAAGAGACTAGGTCCACGGCGGGTGGGGGAGCCGCAGAGGGGAGGTGTGGTCTCCGTCGACTGTCCTAAGGGGAGTTCCTCTGGGAGCCGGAAGCCACACCTGCCCCCGGTGCCCCATCCCTGGACTTAGCCGGTCCTGAGCCCCTACGCCCTGCGCCTTGCCCTCTGAGCCCGGCTCCCCGCACGCGTCCCAGGACCTCACCGCTACCCTGGGACCCAGATTCAGGTCCCTGCCCCGCCCTCTGCCCCCTGAGCTCCGCCCAGGCCCGGCCCACACTTGGAGCCCCGCCCCCCCCACTTCGCGTTATGAGTCCTGGAACCTCTGCGTGCACACCGCCGCCCGTACCCCACCCCTATCCCCTGAGCGCCCCGCGCACCTCTCCACCTGAGACACGAAGCGTGTCTCGAAGGCGCCGCGCGTGCGCAGCTGCTCCGAGGCCTCTCCGTGGAAGAGCAGATTCTCGTCCACAAGCTTCAGCAGCACAAGCCGCACCAGCTCGCCCATGTACTTGCCACCAATGAGCTTCTCGTACCTGGGCAGAGGAGGACAGCCGGGTCATTCCCCGCAGGGAGGTCCCCACGAGCAGATGGAGATCGGCCACCGCCCCATCACAGCCAAGAGGAGGCCAGGTGGGACGCTGTGACACTGGGTTCAAGGCCATTCCGGCATTAATCCACCTGGGCTTCGGGGGCCTTGGGAGAATGCTCCATGGTGGGCCCACAGTTCAGTCCCCCTAAGACCTTCCTCCTGAAGGCCCCTGGGCTGAGCCCACTTCGACCTCCCCGCATGTATGTGATAGGAGCTCTTCTCATCACCCAGAGACAGTTGGGGAAGCTCAGGCTCAGAGAGGCTAGTGGCCAGCCTGGAGCAGGCCTCTGCCCACTTGCTAGGGCGCCTAGGGTCCCTATGCTCCTAGAACCCACCGAGTTGGCACATCAGCCCTAGAGTCTGTAGGCCTCCAGTGTTTTCCTCTTCCACTGAATACTACCGACCTCCCTGAGGTTTAGGAGAGCCAGAGAGGAAGCTCAGGTGCCTGGTGCAGAGTAGGCAATTGATAAAGGAAAGCCCTGACAAGCTCTGTGAACCTGCAACATCCTCCAGATTACTCCGATTCATTCTGGTAACTTGTTCAGAGCTGTACTTTGGGGATCTCTTGATTAAGCCCAGTCAGCGTTGCTGGGGCTTCTCAGTCTTCCTATGCCAGTGGTCACCTGCTGGTACAAGGAAGGTCCCCGCTCATCTGTCCATAGGCCCTCTTTTTAAAGACTAATCTTGGCATCTCTCAGTATTTACCGTTCACAGAGGGGCACATGCGTCTGAGCTGAAGGAAGAGACAAGCCAGCTTACGAAGAGATTGTCAGTTTGCTTTTCCCCAGAACTGTTTAAAAACAAGCCCATTATCTGCAAGCTGGCCCCATCTGCCGCATGGTCGGGGGAGGGGCGGTCCTTACAGCTGCTGCCCCGGGTTCAGGGAGTTCTCGTCCACCACGCGGTCATACTCCAGCAGGAACTCGTCCAGCTCGCCTGAGTCCCCGAAGGCGCCCCACTCGGTGTTGACACACATGCGGCCCTCGTCCCCTTCCACCAGCTCCACGTTCTGCATCTCCTCCATGTAGCAGGCGTTGCAGCCCGTGCCTGTGGGACGTGGCATCGTTGGATCTTGCCTGGGATGCCAGCTGTCCTGGGTGCCTCGCCCCTGCAGGAAGCCCTGTGTGGCCCCATCTTCCCAGCTTCTTTGAGCCCTCCACCCTCTCACCACTCCCTCCATCCCCCTGCAGCAAAGGAAAACCAGCTCTCCCAGGAGCTGGAAGGTCTGGGTTTGCTGTGTGACCTCAGGTAGATAAGCCCACCCGCCTGGGTGGTTCTTCTTCCCCCAGAGGGGTTGGTAACACCTACTCCCCCTGTTTCCTGGAGTTGAGAGAAGTGAGGGAAAGAATATATGTTAAAGTTCTTTGCCTATTACAGTGGAATGTTATGATTTTGTCTTGTCTGTGCATCCCTCTTGTTTTCTGGCACTTTCTAAACATTTATTTGAACTTCTCTGTCTCAGCTTCTGTTCTTTTTTGAGGGGGGCCACCCAGAGGTCAGGCTTCCCAGGTGGCTCAGTGGTAAAGAATCCATCTGCCAGTGCAGGAGTGCAGGAAGTGTGGGTCCAGTTCCTGGGTTGGGAGGATCCCTTGGAAGAGGAAATGGCAACCCACTCCAGTATTTTTGCCTGGAGAATTCCATGGACAGAGGCGCCTGGCAGGCTATGGTCCATGGGGTCGCAGAGAGTTGGACACGACTAAGCGGATGAGCACCCACGCACACACCCAGTGGTGACTGAGGCAGCGTGTTGGCCCTTGGGAGCAGCACACAGGTCACTGCAGGTGGGCCTGGCCATGGAATTTATAATCTGCAGGGTCCCATGCAAAGTGAAAACATGGAGTCCTTTGTTCATAAATTGAGTTTCAAAATAGTGACGGCGGAGCATCAATCTGAACGTGACTGCACACCCCTCCAGCTGTGAGGGACAGCCACTCAGTCATGCCAACCTCTTACCAGCAGTGGAGCTGCCTGGGATCCAGGCCCAGTGATGCTGGGCCTTCCAAGATTTTGTGGGGAAAAAAATACAGAAGTCCAGACTTTGACGTGATTCCTCCCAATTTTTAGGTCTTGGTAATTATCATAAACATGTGTTTAACCGCAGAGCAGAGACACCAAGACTGTTGCAGGGCGAATGTGATCACTGTCCACTCTACCATCTCTGCTCCAGAGGCGAGCCTGAGGCCATCGGCCACAGAGCCCAGGTGGAGGTGTGCTGGGAAACTGACCCAGGCAGTTCTCTCTCCTCTCAGGGACCAGAGAGCCAGGGCCCCTGGGGCTTCTGTTTAGGGGTGGACTTAACTTTCAGCTGGAAGGTGAGGGTGGAAGGAAGAAAAGTGAGAAACTAGAGGAGAGGCAGAATCGACCAGGCTGCCCCTTAGGACATGTTCATACAGTTGCAGAGAGATGGTAAGAACATGAATACTGAACCGCTCAGGGCTGACTCTGAAGGGGACGTAGAAGCAAACAAACTTAACGCTGCCTTTCTGGGTAACCAGGGCCCAGAGAGTCCAGGGAAATACCCACACGCCTGTGTATTCAAGCATTACAGTAAACGTTGTAAAGGCCTCGGGAACTTCTGGGAAAGGCCCACAGCTGGTGGGAAGGGCCCACTGGGGCCCACATTGTCCCCTTTCCTGGTACCTGCCTTCATTTCTGGCAGAGCGGCTGGCTGCCCTGGGGTGCGGTAAGACTGTCCAGGAAGGGATGACGCCACTCAGGTTTATCCTCTTCCACTTGGACAAATCTGTCCAGGTTGGTCAATTTACCAGATGAGGTGATTTAATTAAATCCTGATGGGCCAGGTGGACATGCATGCAGCTGGTGTGCCATCCGAGGCAGTGACTTGCGAGTGTTGAAATGCTTGCTACCAATAAATAGCACGTGCATTCGGGACACCCATGCTGCTCACAAGACCACCCTGGGCTCCAGCACCTTGGGTGGCCGTGACTGGTGCAGAGGGCCCTGTGTAGCCTGCTGTAGATGAGAAGCCTCAGCTGTCTTTGGGTGGCTGGGGCCCCTGGGTCGGGCAGGGCATGCCTCCTTACCCACAATCATGCCAACCTCACACCGGCGGTCTTCATAGTAGCAGGAGATCATTGTGGCCACAGTGTCATTCACCATCGCCACCACGTCCATCTCAAAGTCCTGCCAAGAGGTGGAGAGACGGTGGTGACAGGGCTGGATGGGGGTGGGGGTCTCAGCTTAGCGGGCTCTGAGCCGTTCCAGCCAGGCACAGGAGGCAGAGACCCCTTCCTGAGGGGACACCCAGCAGGCCCTCACTAGCATCCTGGCCTAAGGTGGGGGGAGGAGGGTCCAGGGCAGTCACAGGGGCAGGTGCAGGTGCCACTTACACCTCTCCGTTTGATGGCATCTCGCAGGAGCCCCACAATGTTGTTGCCTTCTGCTCCCGAGGCCTTGAAGCCCTTGGTCCAGTTGAGAAGGATGCCCTGTGGGGAGACAAGGGTCTCAGTGACTGCTGGATGCTGGGGGTAGGTGTGAAGGTATGGGAGCTAACTCGGACCACAGGGATGTGCACCCGCTTTATTTATTTATTTTTAATTTTTGGCCACACAGCTCAGCATGTGAGTTCTTAGTTCCCCGACCAGGGATCAAACCTATGGCTCCTGCATTGGAAGCATGGGATCTTAGCCACTGGACTGCCAGGGAAGTACAATGTGCACCCACTTTAAAGCTGAGGAAACTGAGGCTCAAAGCAGCCATCTAACTTTGAGAAGTGTTGGAGACAATTCTCTATCTATATCTCAAATTTCTGCAGAGCTAGGTTCCAGCCAATTTAAGGATGCCTGTATAGTTAAGCCTAGAGTCATCATCTCTGAGTGAGGAGGAGGTCTGGAGCAGAGCAGCCAACGTAAGATCAGGGCTCCTCTCCTGTGTGCAGCTCCTGTGTGTGAAGGTCCCATCCGGCCCCCAATGTCCAGTGGGGACTGGGGATTGGAAAACCAACATAAGATGTTGCTCCCACAGCTGCTTCTGCCAGGAGTACTGACTTTGGCTTTCTCTCTAACCCAGAGGTCTCATGTGTTATGTATAATTGTGTATATGTATGTATGTATAATTCACACACACATATATTTGTATAATTAATGTGTGGAGATGAGTATGTATCATTTACCTGTGAATGTGTATAAATATATATGATCACATGCATATACGCATGTAGGTATGATTGACATGTGTAAATATGCAGGTGTAATTTACATGTGTATACCTATATATACTTGATGTGTATAATTTACATGTATATGTGAATGTATAATTGACATGTGTAGATATATACAAATATATAACTGACCTGTCGATGTCTTCATGCCTCACGGGAAAGGAGAAGGTGAAGTATGTATAATATATTTATGTATAAAAATATGCATGTATAACTTATGTGTTTATATACATATAATCAGCATGTGTGCACACATGTGTAATTTAACCACATGCAGTGCATGTGTGTATAATTTATGTGCACACATGTGATTCACATGCAGAACTTACGCACACATATACACATAATTTTGGGCTTCCCTGGTGGCTCAGTAGGTAAAGTGTCTGCCTCCAATGCGGGAGACCTGGGTTTGATCCCTGGGTTGGGAAGATCCTCTGGAGAAAGAAATGGCAACCCACTCCAGTACTCTTGCCTGGAAAATCCCATGGACTGAGAAGCCTGGTAGGCTACAGTCCGTGGGGTGGCAAAGAGTCGGGCACGACTAAGCGACTTCAATTCAATTCAAATTCACACATAATTTACATGTGTCTGTGAGTATAATTTATATATGTATGTGTATGTGTGGAGGCATGTATAACTGATAGGCTAACTTACCTGCCAGAAGTCAGGGTAAAGCTGCAGCCTTGGGACATTGCCACCTCCCCAACAGAAAGTACAGCGTAGTGATGACACGCTGGTGTGTTGGAGCCTGGCTGTCTGAGTTTGAACCCCAGTGCTGCCACTTCCCACTGTGGGCAAGTTGCTATGCCTCCGTTTCCTACTCTGTAATGGGGGTGTTATGCATACCTTATAGGGTTGCGAGGAGGCTTGAGGCAAATAGTAAGAATCAGCTAACATTATGATTCTTTCCCAGAATCTCATAGGAGGTGAGTGACGGAGCTTGTTTGAATCCAAGGCTCTTTCCCAATGTGGGGTGCTGCATTTGAAAGCAGCCCAGGGCAGAATTCATGGGCCCTTTTCTCTGGGGTGCCTGTCTACCCATCCATCCACCTCCACCCCTGCCCACCTCACACCTAGCCCCACCTTGTCGATGTCTTCATGCCTCACGGGAAAGGAGAAGGTGAAGCCCAAGGGCAGCTTCTTATGCTTCATCTGATGCTTATCCAGGAAGTCAGAGATGCACTCAGAGATGTAGTCAAAGAGCTGGAAGACAACACCAACGTGGCCATTGGCTGCAGAGGGTGAGCCTGGTGCCAGGATGCTTCTCAGCCCTTGCTGAACCATAGGCCCCTGGAAGGCATGGCCTCTGGACCTGCTTTCAGTTCCCTGTTTCTTATCACCACTGCTTGTCGGGACTCAAGCAAGCCCTGGGCACAACCCCCATGCCAGAGTCCCACTGACAGCAGTCCTCAGGACAGGCAATGCCAGGACGATAGGCCTGGTCCCCAGCCCAGCTGTGCTCTGCCAGTCTGGCCCTCCCAGCTGGACCCAGCAGCATCCAGCCTCAGACTTTGGACAGAGGTGTATCCCTGGCTATAACTATGGTTTCTAGCTTCAACACTCAAAGTGTTCTTTGCTGCCTCCAAGTGTCCTGGCCGCCCAACCCCTGGACCTGCGAGGACTGGCCACCACCCCACTCACATAGGCCTGTCCCCAGAGCTGGACATTACTGAGTGCCTGCTGATCGATTAAGCTCCCCAGTGGGTTCCAGGCCCAGGGAGGCAGCAACACTATCCTGCTTCCTTGATGCACACCCTGTCCTGCAGCATTCCAGGGTATGGCAAGGACCAGGCTGCCATGGCCTGTCCAAGGAAATTGGCTCTTAAAACCCTGTGCCTCAAGGAAATTGGCTCTGGCTCCAACCACCTCCCCTAGGGCTCATTCTACTTCTGTGGTCCTTCTGAGTCCTCCCCCTGAACAGATATTATCATTGCAGTCATGCCCCCTGGCATCTATGTTGGTGGAGGGTGAGGGAACGCCACTTGGGGAGGAAGTAGAATGTATCCATGGACTATGAGCCTGTTGGACCAGAGTGTTCTCTTGACTGCCCTACCGTGTTTCTGATCCTTCTGGGAAACTGGGCAGTGGTTCGACTTGCTGGGCCCATGCCCCATGGCCATCCACCTAGGACTCTCAGCTGCTTCCCTTTCCTGTAGCAGGGCCCCCTGAAGTTGGGCCCACAGCCACCTGCCCTTGATGAACAGGTAGGCCCTAACACCAAGACTAGCCAAGCTCCAAGATCCTGGATGGTCTTGACACTGGTCCCTGCACTACCCTCTGCCCCAGCCCCTTGTTCCCTAGCCCAGGGTGCTCACCATCTCAGCAGTACCCGTCATGGCATCCTCGGGGATGGAGTACATCTGGTGCTTGGTCTTCACACTCCACTGTCCTGCCTCACCTTCTCCCACCTTCACCAGCATCACCCGGAAGTTGGTGCCACCCAGGTCCAGGGAGAGGAAGTCCCCAACTTCTGCAGCCACAGACAGAAGTACATCTGTCTCATGGGCACTGCCTCGCAGGACCCCCGAGACTGGAGAAGAGGAGGTAAAGGCATGGTGGGGGCACCAGAGGGGCCCCTGGTACCAGACCCCAGAGTAAACTGTGCAAAGGGTCAAAGGTGAACTGGGTAAGTCAGCAGGAATTCCTTGCCTTGGACTGAAGTCCCCCCAAGCCCAGAGCCCACCCGAAGATCTAAGAAAATGGTCCAGACTCAGGATTGGGCTTAGAGTCCCCCAAATGACTATAGGAAACCATTTTTCTCCTTGTGAAATGAAAAAAGCCAGTTTCTCTGAGGTCAGAATGAGCCTGAAGGCCCCAGGGCTGGGCCAATGGAGCGGAGAGTAAGAACAGGCTAGTGTCTGGGGCCCAGCACGCTGGGGCTGCTAGGGACAATCAGGGCTGTTAAGAAGGGCCTAGGGCACTTCTCCCTGCTGGAGCCAGGGGACAGATGCCTCTGGTTGAGGACCCGCTGGCTCCCTGTCCTGCACCACGGTACCTGAGCCCTCTGGAGTGGAGCGCACGTAGGTGGGCAGCATCTTCACACTGGCCTCCTCGTGGGTCTCCAGCCTCAGGCCTCGGTCCATCTCCTTCTGCATCCGCCTCATCACCTTCTTCAAGTCCTCCTCCTGCAGCTGGAACTCTGCCAGGATCTGTTCTGCCTGCACAGGGAGGGGGATGGAAAGAAGTTGGGTGGGAGAGGAGCTGTGCAGAGTTGGGGAGGAGGGACCTGCAGAGTGGGTGTTTCTCACCTACACTGAGGGTCTCCTTTTGCCCCCTCACCCTGAGTCCAGAATGACTCATCATTTCAAACTACTGCAGTTAAAACCAGTTGGAAAATTAAGACAGTGGCGTTCCAACACCCCGTCTAAACAAATGCAGCCTGGGGGTGAGGGGCAGAGGGCAAATGAAGCACCCGCTTTGTACCCCTGATCCAGGTCAGGGAAAGAGGGAGGTGCTAACCAAGAGAGTGGGTGAGACACAGGCTGGAAGAGTCTGTCTGGAGGGCGATGGGCAGCTGGTATTATTGTCTAAAAGATCCAATCATTCTACCTCTACGAGTTTATGCTAAGGGAGTAAATGAGCCAGTGGTGCAAATTTTCATTAAGTGTTAGTCAAGGCACCAGTTAGAGGTGACACCAGTTAGTTAGAGGTGTCACCAGTTAGTTAGAGGTGTCTTTTGGACTAAAGCATGGTGTCCACAGCCTGGAAGTTGCTGAGGCCATTAGAGGGAGGAAAGGTCCCTATATATAAAAGATAGATTCAATGTCACCATTCCTGTGAGTATGGACAGCCTGGGCAAGGGTCTCCTCCCACACCCCTTCGTGGTGGCACGAGGTTGGGTGTAAACACAGTACCCATGCCCATGAATCCCCAGAAAGCAGAGACCCTGCTCTGACCTTGCATGTGGACAGTGATATGGCAGCCCTTCCTTCTTTGCACAATAGCATGTATTCATGCAGAAAAGGCCATTTTTATTCCCTGGATATTCGGACCAAAAAAGAAAGGGCAAATACTCAAATAAAAGCCATGGATCCACTCTTCAAAAATCTCAGCCTCTTTTGCTGGCAGTTTTCCTTGTGAGCTCGGGGGTGGAGATGCTCTGAATTCCAATAAGGAGATGACACAGCTATTTGCTCCTTCTTCCTCAGCTTTGATAGCCCACATTTTGTTGGGAGACTGGGAAGCTATCACCTTAAAGGAAGACAGCCCCTCACCAGGCTGAGGCGACATCCCATGACTGGGCTAAGCCAAGCCCAGTTACCCTGTCCTGTTTTAGCTGGTGATTTGGTTTATAGCTGGGCATGTGGTCCAGTTCTGGCCAATGACAGGTGAAGGGAAGCCTGTTTTTAGCAGGAGGAGGGCCCTCTGGGGAAGATCAGTACCCTGTCAGCTTTGTGTACACAACTATATAAGGGTGTGATAACTGGCACTGCAGCAGCTATGCTGAACCACGAGGAGACAAGGCGGAAGAGAAGAGGCTATTAGCATATTAGAGATGGCAGTGAAGAGAGGCTGAGTGAGCTGAGCCCTGATGACGTCACTGACCTGCTGAGTCAGCCCTGGACCCACACACCTCCCTGTGCCGGTTGTGGAAACAAGCACTCATCACTTAAGGCCATGGTTAGTCAGATGTTTCATTTCCTAAAGCCCAAAGCATTCTTAATAGATACAGAGCCTCACTTAGGAACCAGTTCTCTTACCAAGACCCCCTTGCTTAAAACTTAAACCCATGGAAGTTCACACAGGAATGGGGCTGACAAAGTCTACAACAAAGCACAGAGAATCAGACACCAGTGTTTGCTAAGCTATTCTGCAGCTCTGGGCATGGGGTGGGGTGCCCCTTGCCCCAAGGCTCTTCTCACAGGACACAGCTCTGGAGAAGGCCCCATGCTCTGTGAAACCATGCAGGCTGTCCTCAGAGGTCCACGCCTACAGTTTGGACCCCTCTCTCTCTCACACACACACTTCCAAACATAAAACATGCCAAGAAGGAATAGTAACATTAACATTCGCTAAATCCTTGCAGTATGCCCGGTGCTGAGCTGAATATACTACACAAGCTGCCTCACATCCCTGGCACAAGGGGAGGTGTTAGCATCTGCTCATCTTTTAGATGGTGGCCACAGGCAGCCAACACACAGCATGGATCCAGCACCTAAGGCCAGGGACACAAGGGCTGCCTGGCATCTTTCCCCAAACAGGACTGTGTGACATCACGGGCACTTATCAAAAGCAATGCTAATCTTGCAGAGGTCCAGCCCTCAGGCCCCGCTGGGTTTCATCCCCTCTCCTTCCATCATGGCAGCCTGTCCCATAGCTGTAAGCCTGGACCCATGAGGGGTTGTGACCCAATGGCTTCACTCTGTGTCCAGGCCCATGTGGGCACATGTTTGGAAAGGGGCTGGAAGGTTCCGTGGTTGCAGACCAACATTGCAGGCCGCAGACTGACATGGGCCTCCAGCTGACCTCCCCTCTGGCCGTGGGGAGCATCCTCCAAGATGGCTACAAAGCCCTTCCTTGAGTATCTGCAGGCACCACACTTAGTCAGCCTGCAACCCTGAGAGGAGGTGTTCCTAACTGCACAGTCACCTCAGCTCTCAAGGCTGTGTGTCCAGGGGGTATGGGTGGGGTTCAAGTCACAGGGAAGAGGTCTGCCCCACAGACTCCCCTGTGAACATCCCCAGACCCTGCCCAGGGTATCTCCTGCTTAATCCCCTGGGACTCAAGCATTTTATTACCCCTACTTCCTTTCCAAAGCCACAAATTTAGACAGCTCAGAGCTGGCATTGAACCCGGGTGCTGGCCTGGGTGGCGCTGAGCCCACCTCCCCTCCCTACCCCACTGGGCTGCCCAGCCCTTCCCAGAGCCCAGGCTGGGTGTCCATGCACTCTGGCTTAAAGGTCTTGTTGAGCAGCCTAGGGACTGTGGGGAGTTGCCTGAGGAACTCCAAGAAGCCACCTGTCCCCCAGGTCACAGACAGAGCCTGTCCCCCACTCTCACCCCACAGCTGCACCCCTGCTTGCTCACCAAGAGGTCACAGGACACAGCATCATGGCTCACAGCTACACCCGAATACAGTGTGTGTGGGGGGGTCTCCTGCCTGAGCAAATCTACTATGCTCCAGGCAGGGCCACCGCCGCCATCTGATAGTGCCATGGCCCCCAGGATCCCGGCTTCTGGTGTCCTGGCCCTCTGGCTCTCCTGGGTGCTCCCATCTTGGCTCTCCTGGGATTCTCAAGGCAGGTCTCAGGTTGACATGTTTGGAACTGCTTCCCCAGGAGTATGTGGCAACTGGCCCAGGATCACCCTCTGTGTGTACACAGCCATCCAGTGGCTGCAGCTGGACACACAGGGGGCTCACACTGCCCTCCAGGGCAATGGATGGGCTCTAAAGCTCACAGGGTGTTCAACATTTGCCCAGGGGCGCCATGCCCTGGCCCTCTGGGGCCCTCCCAGTGCTATGCTGGGATGGGAGGCACTCTCACACCTTCACCTGTCTCATCCGTCTAAAGGAAGCCCTGCAGCATGTCCTGCCTTCTTTCTTGAGCCAGGGAAGTGGGGTCCCAAAGTGCCGAGTATGGCATAAAGAGGGCAGTTGTCTCAACCAATTCCACAGACCCAGCCCCCATCATCTCTGCCCACCAACTTGGCCCCTCCCACTTTGCTTCCAACCTATACATCCAATGGATTCATCCAGACCTGTGGCTTTATGGACTATATGCATACTGATGGCTGTGCACTAGGAGGGGAGGTCCCACAGACCGAGAGGCGTGGGTAGGGCTGGGGGAATCCACTTGGTCTTGGCATGTCAGTGTGTCTGTTAGTCAAGGAGAGATTGATGCCAAGTAGCGGTTGGATTTGTGAGGCCAGTGCACAGCAGACAGTCTCGCACTGTCAGCCCAGGAGCAAGTCCCCAGGAAGACACTGTCCACGGAGACCCTTCCTAGAGAGGCTGGACAGCCGGCTGCCACCTAGCTTCCATGCCTCCTTCCAGGGGATCCAGCCCCTTCCTCACTTCTGCTGTCCCAGCCATGGCCCCAGGGATCACTCACCTGGTTTTGCGGTGACCCTTACCGGGTTCAAATCTGTCTGGGCCCGGTTCCTTGTGGCTTCCATCACCACTTCTCTGAGAGGCCAAGAGGTAGGTTTGGGGGGAGGTGGAGACTCCTTCCTGCTGCGGCACAGGGCTGGCCTCTAGCCTGGAAGTCAGGGGCCCACCTGTGCAGGTATGGGCCATGGAGCAGAGAGCTGCCCACTCAGGCTGCCCGGGGCTTCTGCAGAGAGCATTCAGCAGGCAGCTGCTAAAATACTCTGCCTACTGCCACAGGTCAAGCAAGGCCAAAAGGGCAAAGGAGGCCTGCGTGGGGTCAGGAGTGACAAGGGCTATGGAGTGGTGCCCCATGCCTTCAGCCCGGGGGTAGAGATTTGTTGTCCAGAGCTTCTGGAGAAGGAGCAGAACCAGTCTATGTCCCCTTCAGTCCTTGGACGTCCAGGGTGGACAGTCTTCACACTGCCCAGGTCAGGAAAGCACATCAAGGATCCAGCAGGCTGGGAGGGGCTGTTGGCCTGACCCTGTGCGGGATGAAGAATCTGAACCTGGTCTTGGTCTTGGACCATGGGGACCCCTGGCCAATTTTCCCCTGAGGTCTATACTGCACTTGGGAGGGGAGAGGCAGGCTGGTGGCAGGGAGGCCTGGCCTGAGGACCTGAGCAAGGAAGACTCCTTGTGAAACTGGGGTGCAGAGGATGAGAGACCTCCTGCGACTCTCAGCTCCTCTCCTGTGCCCTCAAAGCCCTGCCATTTTCCCAGTCAGGCTGGTGGGTTGAATGAGGGGTTGGGGGGTGTGCCTAAGACATCGTTTGGGTCATTGAGAGCCAGGCTCAGGCCTGGGCTGAGGCAGGGGTAGGGGCTGGGGGTGCGGGTTGATGGTAGTTGGGGGCTGGTAGGGGGGCCAGGAGGTGGGAAGGGGAGGGGTGAGGCAAGTGTCAGGGAGTAGATGGAGGCAGGGCACCACTCTGATGACTGGCACCACCTTTACCTCAGGGCCATGCCCCCTCCTCCCTGCCCAAGTAGAAAATGCTTGTTTTCATCAAAGGTCTTCAACTGTAAATCATCAAAACCTACCTCAAAAGGTGGGGAAGGTCATTCTTGCGTTTGGGGTCTGCAAAGTCCAGGCCAGTGCTCACTTTGAGAACCATCCCTCCTCCCCACTCCCAGCTCCCTGCCTGGGAGTGAACTTGTCTAGCAGGACCTGTCTGCAGCTGCCAAGCACTGCTAAAATTAGCAAGGGCTCACAAGTGGGCCGGGTGGCTGGATAGAATGCCAGTCTCTCCAGCCAATGGCCAGTGTGGTCATCCCCAAGGAAGCTCTTGACATGATTGATCTCTTTCCCAAAATAGAGCAAAAAGGGCTTCACCAGACCCACATGTGGCAGATTACTGTCCCACCAGACCCTGGCTCTGTGCCTCTGTCTTCACAGAGGGGGCAGGACTCATCCCTGGGTTTGGAGTCCCCACACTGGCCTTCTGGACTGGCCGGAACAAGGAGCAGCTGCCCTTCTATTGGTCCAGGTTCACAGCACCTGAGAGGTGGATCAGAATCCCCCAGCCCTGTCCTCTGGGAGGCTGGAGAGGACAGGGCTGGGCAGAGATCAGCAGGTCCCTTGCTGGTTTGCTGGACTTCCGGGGCCCTCTCTGGCTTTCACTTTGACCAGTGAGCATCCTTCCCCAGACCCCTTTCCTGGGCCTCCTCCTTGCACCTATGAGGGCAACACCCCCACTTGGCCACACTAGTTAATCCTCCAGAGCCAGACTGTCTTGCCTCAGTCGGCTCTCCTGTGCTCCCACCACAGGAGGTGTGCCCTGTCTCGTCTCCTCCCTCTCAGCTGAGGGAGTGACACCAGAGGGTCAGCAATGGGCTGGAGTCAAGAGTCACTGTAGCAAGTGACAGACCTGTCCAGGGAAGAGAGGCCAGGAGAGGAAGGACATCAAAGATAATGGCTCCGGAGCGATGCTCAGGACACAGAGTGGTCAGTATTGCAAGGGTTGTCCTGAGGATGTTGGATGAATGTGGTCTCTGCTTAGACTTTCTCAAAAATAAAAACAACAGAGCTGCCCAGCAATGGGCTAGGATGTCTCAGCAGATAGTGAGCTCCTGACTTAATCGGGGAGAGAGATGTGGGGTAGTAGAGAGAGTAGGAGCTGAAGGACTTCTATGTCCTAGTTAGTGTCCTCATCCTTTGGTTGCTCAAGGAGCTGATTGATAGGCATGATTTAATTTTCTTTTTAATTTATCTCTAGGAAATAATCTAGCAAATTCAGTGATGGATATTCCAGGTTACTCTTTATAGGATCAAAAAATGAGACATAATCCACACACCCAACTTTAAGAAATTGGTTAAATAAACTATGCTACATTTATATGCAAAATGATAAGATTGATCTGCCTCTGTTGGCATGGAATGATGTTAATGACATTTTGTTTAAAGAGAATGTGGGACTTCCCTGGTGGTCCAGTGGCTAAGACACCATGCTTCCAATGTGGGGGGCCTGGGTTTGATCCCTCGCCAGCAAACTAGATCCCATATGCCACAACTAAGAGTCCGAAGCCACAGTGAAGATCGAGGATCCTGTATGCCCCAACTGAGACCCAGCAAGCCCAAATAAAAAAATTTTTTTTGAGGAGAGAACATGAGGGCTACCTTCTGAAAGGTCCTCCAATAAGCCTCACATCTGGCATTCAAGCTGCTGTGTAGGCTCCACCACGCTCAATAGTCTAGCCTATGTAACTAATAAGCTGTTGCAGAAATGATGGACTGTGAAATGTGAGGCTAGGCCATCAAAGACAATGAAGCTTCCGCTTTTCTCTATTGGCTTTTTCACTCTATGGGAAGCCAGCACCAGGTCATGAGGACACTCAGGTTCTATCAGGAGGTAGATAGTTTTTCTACTAAGAAAAACTGAGGCCACCTGCTAATGGGCATCTCCGACTTGCCAGGCAGGTGAGTGAACCACCTTGGGAGCAGATCCAACAGCCCCAGTTGGGCCTTCAGAAGATGCAGGCCCAGGCAACATCCTGACTGCAACCTCAGGAGAGATGCTGAGCCAGAACCTCCCAGCTGAGCCACTCCTGGATTCCTGAGCGACAGAAATGGTGTGAGATACAGTTTTGTTGTTTCAAGCCACTAAGTGTTGAGGTAATTTTTTACATAGGAATAGATGACAAATACAGAGGAAAAACAGTTTAAAAATATAACACAATCCATTTTTCTCATATATATATATATATTTAAATCTCTCTCTTTTTTTTGGCCACACCACACAGCATGCAGATCTTAATTCCCCAACCAGGGATTGAATCTGTGCCTTCTGCAGTGGAGGCTTGGAGTCTTAACCACTGGATCATCAGGGAAGACCCTGTCATATATATGTATATGTGATATACACATGGGAGGAAATACAGAAAAATAGTAATAGTAGTTATCATGATCGTGGAAATATGAGTGACTTTATTTTCCTCTTTGCTTATCTATATGTCCTGCGTTTTCTGCAATGGATTTGTACTAATGAAGTAGTATTTAAAAATCAAGTTAAAAACAAAAAGGTTGGGCCTTATCTGCTTTCTTTGCACAGAGGCTCTGAGGCCCAGACTCTGAAGGATGGAGGCTCAAAGTTAAATGGGTCAAATCACCAGACTCCATATTCCGTGGGAAAGAAAGTGAGGCTGGAAGCTGGAGAATCCTGCCTGCAAGCCCCTTCCCCACTGGCCTGCCAGCCCTCCACACCAGCTGGGCAACAGTGTGGGTACTCCCTGACCTGGTACAACAGGGCCTGCAGGTCAGTATGGTGTTGCAAGTGTTCACTTACAGCAGGGTCGACTGGAGGCTGGCTGCGCCCTTGTGTAAGGGCAGAGCAGGGGCCTGGTGATGAGAGGGTATCAGGTAGTGTGGCCGTGTCAGGGACAGAGAAAGGGGGAGATGAGCCAAGAGATAGCAGAGTGGGCTGGGGCCCCGGTAACCACTGCTGGCAAGTACCCAGCGCCTTCCGCAGGCCGGCTGCTGTGCTAGATGCTTACATGGATCACAACTGGCCGGCAAGCTCAGGGCAGTCATTTTAAATGTGGGGACGCTGGGGCCCCTGGGAGTGAAGGGATTTCTGATACACAGCAGCCATCAGTGACTTAGCCAGGATTCACCCCCAGCTCAGCCTGACTCTGGGTGTGCTGGAAGATTAGTCTGACTAGATGGGGAGGGTCCCTCCAGGATCAAGCACATGCTGGGAGTCAGGAAGTAGCTCTGGAGCTGCTTCCATGATGGAGATGTTCAGAGACCTCAGCTTCAGCCAGGGGAGGTGGGGAGGAGAGAGGGGGTGGCGGGGGGCGGCCGCAGTGGCCACAGAGGTCTGTCCAGCACAGTGCTTGCCTCTGACAGCAGGTGGGCCTGAAGGCCTGGGGCCAGATGTTGGGGTGAAACCTAAAGGCTGGGAGGGATGGGAGCAGAGAGTGGGTGAGGAACAGGGTGTGTCCTGCACATCGGCCAGCTGCAGGATCATTCAGGACCCAAAGGAGGCAGGATAATGCTGGGCTAACATGGGAGCAAACACAATTCTGCTCTGTAGATCCATTTCCTGTTTGGTATTGGTTACAGCAATTAAACCTGCCCTAATTAGCACTCAGAATGAAAGCACCAATGACCCGAACAGAGCTTCGGAAGGGATTGAATCACACATTTATTTAAGACTTATTGAGCATCTAATTTGTGTTCAGTCTGAGGTTATGAAAATGACTAGTTTTTAGTTCTCAAGGACCTTACACTCTGGCAGAAGAGACAAGCAAATAGCAAATACTGATACCGGCAGAGCTGCAGAGTCTTGAGGGAACATGAGAGAGACTGGGAGGGTTCTCTGGAGAAAAGGGTTTCTCAGGACCTCTTCCTGCAGTCCTTGATGTACGAGCAGGAAATGGCCAGCAGAGAAGCACATTCTAGATTGAGGGGCCAGCAGAACAAAGTCAGAGGCGTTTGGAGAAATACATATATTTATAGTGATTTGAAATAATGCACTCAAAGAGTACACAAAGGAAATTAGGCTGATGTAAATGGTATTTGGGCTAAAGAGGAAATCTGAGTTGGGTTACACCCCCCTTTATAAATATATAACCATGAGTGTACCAAATATAAAAAGTACGGATAATAGCAAAAGCACCGTGGCGGATTCATGTTGATGTATGGCAAAACCAATACAATATTGTAAAGTAATTAGCCTCCAATTAAGCTAAAGCAAAACTCAAAGGAACCCTTAATTCACTTACAAAAAAAATAAATGAAAAATGAATGAGCAAAGCATTCCTCTAAAGGTATTAAAAAAAAAAACCCAACACACGGAATATAAAGTAAACCTAAGAATAAAGGAATCAATCATGATAAAAGTAGAAACAAATTGTACAGAAAATACATAAATATGGCTGCACCTATGGCTGATTCATGTTGATGTATGACAGAAAATCACAAAATTCTGTAAAGCAATTATCCTTCAATTAAACATTAAAAAAAAAAATAGCAAACTGGAGGGACTTCCCTGGTGGTCCAGTGGCTAAGACTCCATGCTGCCAATGCAGGGGGCCCAGGTCTGATCTCTGTTTAGGGAACTAGATCCCACACGCCACAGCTGAAGATTGAAAGTCCCACAACTGGGACTTCTCTGGTGGTCCAGTGGGTAAGACTTCTCTGGTGGTCCACCTGGCAATGCTGGAGACATGGGTTCAGTTCCTGGTCCGGGAGGACCCCTCATGTTGTGGGGCAGCTGAGCTTGTGAGCAGCATCTACTGAGCCTGCGCCCTAGAGTCCATGAGCAACAGCTCCTGAGCCCACGTGCTGCCACTGAAGCCTGAGCATTCTAGAGCCCGTGCTCTGCAACAAGAGAAGCCACTGCAATGAGAAGCCCATAGCACTGCAACTAGAGAGTGGCCCCTGCTTGCCACAGCTAGAGAAAACTCTCTCCCAGCAATGAAGACCCCATGGACTGTAGCCCACCAGGCTCCTCCATCCAGGGATTCTCCAGGCCAGAATACCGCAGTGGTTTGCCATTCCCTTCTCCAGGAGATCTTCTTGACCCAGGGATCGAATCCGGGTCTCCTGCTTTGCAGGAGGATTCTTTACCATCTGAGCCACCTGGGAAGCCCAATGAAGACCCAGCGCAGTCAAAAATAAACAAATAAAAAAAATTTTTTAAAGAAAATCCCACAACTAAGACCTGGTACAGCCAAATGAATAAATAAATATTTTAAAATTATATCTATAAAAACAAAACAAAAAAGTAAACTTGATTAAAAATATGAATTTCATTGCATGTATTTTATATCAACATTAAAAAAAGAAGAGTAACAGATGAAGTAGAAGAGTCAGGGGTCCCAATTACAGATGGAAAGAGACAGGGGCCCCTGGAGAGAGCTGCCTCACCCTCAAGCCTCCCTGGGCAGTGGCCTCTCCCTTGTAGGAACCGTGACCCTGGAAGTCCTTGTTCCAGCTCCCTTGTGGCACTTGGAACAGGAAGAGGGAGCTGGTGGATACTTGCTACCTACCTGATCTCAGATAAGTGATTCATTCACAATTTCAGTCTCTGAGCCTAGAAAAAGTCCTGAGCCTTGGCCCTGGTCAAGTGGGTGGCCTGCTCCTGGGCAGTGCCCTAGACACATGTGCTCTTAGGGGTGGGGGCAAACATGGTTTCTTGCCACCCACAGCCGGTTCCCCTTCATTCTTACTCAAAGAGCCTCCGTTTGTGGCAACACACCCAGTACTGGGGGTTGGACCTGCCTGGCCTCACCCCCATCCTCTTCTGGAGACAACAGGAGGGAGGCAGCTAGGGAACATGTGGCAGCGGAAGCCCAACTCCTCTTGCATTTGGAGCATCACTGGATCTGTTGGTACCCCAGACAGCCATGAACGGGAGGACAAGACAACCCACGGGGTTGACCCAGAGTCTGACATCAGGGTGTCATTGTATGGGGGTGGGAGCCACCTCTGGACTACTTTTTATGTGAGACTATGAGCCTATCAATGAATTCAGCATTAGTTGGGTGTCTGGTACAGCTCAATGGACCATAATTGCCTCATGAGGACTAACAAGTTATTCGGCTTTACTTCATGTGAGCAAGCCCGAAGAGAGGGAAGCAAGGGACATGGGGCACATGTTGGTAATCACCCTCAACAGAGTGGCTCAGGAAAGACCACAGGAGGTGAGGCAGGAACTGGACTTCACTCCTTTCAAGGTCATGGAAACCCAGCTGGAAAATGTTTAACAACTGGCTCTCCAAGGGGAAAGACCTGAGTGAAGGAAGTGAGCAGAGACAGGCTGCAGCCACCGCCCCCAGCCTCCCTAGGACCTGGTCCTCTGACATAGCTAGGCCACCTTGCAGAGGCGGTGGTTCTGGCAGGTCCTGTGTGGCCACAGCACGAGGGGCTCTGCCACACGTTCTCCTATCACTCTGGCCCTACCACCTGCAGATGGAGTCGGGCCTCTGTCCCACCCTCTGACTTTCGCCAGGTCTAACGATGCCACTGGTCAAGCTAGGTCTGCTGCTGCTTCCCACATGGATTCCCTGCGTGGCTGAACTATACTCATGAGCTTTACAGTCACTTTGAAAACATCATAGAGAACTAATTTACAACAGCAAGAGCCTACATTCCTTGCTTTAAATAAAAGGCAAATGATGCCCATTCAAAAACTCCATCCAATTATCCAGATATCACTAAAACTCTCTTCATATATAGCAACCCACCAGTGACTTTTGCATAATATGAAACATTCAAAACACCAATTACCTAATTATTTAACTCTTAAAGAGCTCAGTGGTGGCTGTAATTGTATAGAGTACACAGCAATCCTGTTCATGTCACAACCTATCACGTTGTAGATGTTGGAGGCTGCCATGATCCCCTTGTACAGCCACTGTACCTGCCTCCACCTGCTCCAGCTGGCTGCCAATAGCTCACAGCTGGGCCCTTCTCCTAAGACTCGCCTTCAATCTACTAAGTCATCCTGCCCAGAAACACCTGGGAGGTTACGTGCCTCCAGGTTTGGTGGAGAAAATACAGTATGTTGTGCAATATTTGGGACATATATTACAATTTTATTTGCTGTTTATCTGAAATTCAAATATAACTGGGCAATTTTTTTATTTGCTAAATTTTTATTTGCTGAATCTGGCAGCCCCCACCCTCCTACCAGGGCCTCCAACCAATGACTGCCCAGTATAGAAAGGCAAAGGCTACCTGGCCTCAGGAGAGATGATTCACACACAAGGCCATTCATGACCCAGAGCTCCCCATGGGATTAGACTGTGGCTTGACTTCTGCTAAATGTGAATCTGCCTCCATCCTTGTCTTACAACGTCTCTCATACACCCAGCCTCACCCTGTGAATTCTCCTGCTCTCCATCACAGTATGGTCCCAAGAGACCTAAACCATCTGGTCTACACAGACCAGAACATTATATCAGCCCACCATATTGATGACATCATCCTAGTTGGACATCATGCTAGTTGAACACAAGCGGCGAGTATCATGGATGCCTCGTGGTGAGACACATCTCAAAAAGTCTCAGGGGCTGCCACCTCCGTGAAATTTGCAGCGGCCCAGTGGTCTGGGACATGCCAGGGACAACTGCTTTAAAGTGAGTAACTAATGATCGTGCCTTGTTTCTCTTAAGAAAGGTGTGTAGTGCTTGATAAGCCTCTTCAGATTTTGGAAGCAGCATATTCTTGCACTTGGCGATACTGTTCCAACCTATTTATTGGATGAAACAGAAGGCTGATAAGTTAAGTGGAGCCAGAGAAAGAAAGCACTCTGCAGCCAGTCGGCCACAGTCAGCCCTGACTCTTAGGCCTTGTGACCTGGCAGCTGTGATACTTGAGGTGTTACACTGTGGGGAGTGTGATAAACCCCAAAAGGAGTGTCACTGACCGGGTCCCAGGCTCTGGACCAAGGGCCCACCACCTGCAGCAGAGAACCAAATACCACTTGAAAGGCAGCTCCTGATCTGTCACTGGGCCCCAGTAGAGACAGAACATCTAACCATGGGGCACTGAGTGACTGATCATGTGGCCAGAACTGCCCATCCTGAGCTCGGTGATGTCAGAGCTGCTAAGTCATCAGATCAGGCAGATGCCACAGCCATCCATCATAAGACGGAAGGAGGGCGTCTGCAATCAGGCTCAAGCAGAGGCAAGAGGCTCAGAACCACCTCCTGTCACTACCACTCCTGCACGAATGCCCCCATGGCCCCCTCAGCTCACACAGATGGCCTTCCCTCTGTCTGGCTGCTGGAGGGGTCAAAACCCACCCACTTGGTCCACAGACAGGTCAGCTTGGCCCGTTGGTGCAAGCTGGAGACGGGCATTTGCCAGGCAGCAGTCCCACTCAAGGGTGGCCTTGGAAGACAGAAATGGACAGAAAGGCTCTCAAGAGTCAGCCTTTGGGGCAGGCACCCAGTGACTCCCCTTGTGAAGAGAGAGAAATGGCCCACAGGTCAAGGCACCCATAGACCATGGACAGGAGGGAACAGCTTAGCTGGAAGGAGCGAGATTAGAGGACTGGGGACAGGAATGGGGCAGGGAGGAGGACTATAGGGAAATCCAGGTGCTCGAGAACAAGTCGGCGGAGTTCCAACCTAGGAGAAACCACCTGCTAGAGAAAAGGCACTGAACGAGCACGCAGAGGGCTGGCTAGTAGCTTCACGTTGGTAGCTTCTCGGCGTTAACACGATGCCCTCACAAACTATTAACCATGGCGGCGGATGTGGAAGCTGTGTCTACGTCCCAAAGCATAGGCTCCATCTTGCCAAGGCTAGCCTAGCTTTTGCTGTTGTCAAATGTATGACCTGCCAGTGTCAGAGACCAACCTTAAACCTCTGGGGTGATACTGTTCCTCCAGGGCACCAACCGGCCACAACCTGGTCCAAGTTGATCACACAGGACCGCTCCACTCTAGAAGGGGCAACCATCTGCTCTTCCAGGCACACGTCTGCCTTTCCTACTTTCAGTGTCTCAGCCAATACCACCAACCAAGGAACCTCGAATCTCCTGATCCGAGATCCCCCACAACACGACCGCAGAGGAAGGACCTGCTTCTTGGCAAAGAAGGCTTGGCAGTGAGTGCACAATCAGGACGCACTAGTCCTCCCACCTGCAGCTGCCCCATGCTAGAGCAGTCAAACAACCTCCGGAAGGCACAGCTGAGCTGTCAGCTTGAAGATGCTCACCCCCCAGTAGAAGGGACCTGTGTCCTCCAGGGTGCAGTGTCCACTCTAACAGCCACTGGGTGATGCTGTGTCCCTAAAAGGTAAAATACAGGTTATGGGAACCAAGGGCTCTTCATCATTCTTCACGACTGATGTGAGGGGATTCGTTCTTTCTGTACCTGCAGCCTTAGGTTTTGTGGGCCCAGGGGTCCTGGTTCTCAGAGGAGGGATGCTTCCACAAGAGATACAGGAAGAGCCCCACAGAATTTAAAGTTATGACTGCATCCTGGTCAGCCCTGCTCCTGGGGCCAGTAGCCAGGCAGGACACCTACAAGAGCCAAGTCCCAGGAGCTGGGCTGGGTACAGTGAATGCACTAGGTCTGGGGCAGCCAGAGTGTGGCTGCAGATTTCAGGCTGTGAGGCTACAATTTGGGATGTCTTCTGAGGGTCTGGCTCTGCGCCGATGTCATGGGAGGCTCTGTGCAGGGGAAGCCCACCTGGAGTTGCACTGATACGGCTCACTCTGGATGCAGTAGGGAAAGTGAACTGACTTGCAAGGTGAGGACCTGGAGTGGGACAGCCAGCAGAGGCAGGTGGAGAGGGGAGGACAGGAGAGCAGAAAGGCTGCTGGGGGCCGGCTGGCCACAGGAGAACACACACAACGATGTACTTTGCAAGACAGACAGGTGGCCTTGTGCCAAAGCCGAGAGAACGCCTGTGAGTGGCTTGATAAGGGGAGCTGAGCTGCCTGGAGGCCACACTGCAGTAAGGACAGGTATGAACGAGGGCCTGAGGGCATGCCCAGCACAGGACCCTTGTCCTGTGTGCCCACACCAGCTCTCTGACTCCAGAAGGCAGTTGATTCTAGTGCCTCAGGGAGCCAGCGCCTTGGGAAATCCAGTAGGTGCACTGCCCTAGCAGAGCCCCGAGTCCTTCCTGGGAATCGTGTGTAGCGGAGCTCACGAAGAGCTCTCCTTTCGCTCTGATTGCTACACTGTAAGGCTGGGAGCCTGGAGTTTCTATGGCCGCATCCCTGCCCAGTGGAGAACACACATGGTCCGGCGGGGAAAGCGACACCAGCCCCAGATAGAAGTGGACAGAGGACCCTCGGCCACCGTTGGACCTCAGATCCTGCTCCCCTCCCCTCCCCTCCCCTCAGCACAGGGAACTTGGTCCCATCAGCCAGTCCATCCCTTCTTTGCTTCCCCTGCTTCCATTGAATTTGCATTGCTTATGGCCAGAGAGCCTGACAAATCCCTGGACAATCATCTATCAGAGTAGCTGTGAACTGCACCATTCAGGGTGGTAGTCACTGACTACACGTGGCTTTTTGTCACTTGACACATGGCATGTCCAGATTGGGAGAAGCCGTACGTGGAAAATACACATGGCTTTGGAAGGCAATGTAAACCACAGTGTGTAAAATATTTCATTAACAATTTCTATGTGGCTTGCTTGTTTCACTGATAATATTCTGGGTTTTTGTTTTGTTCTATTTTGTGTGTGTTTTTTTTTTAATATTTTGACCATGCTGCAGAGCATGGATGCTGCATGACCTTAGTTCCCTGACTACGGATCAAACCTGAGCCCTCAATAGTGTAGTGGAGTCCAGTCCTAACCACTGGACCTCCAGGGAAGTCCCAATAATATTCTGGTTTTGTGTGTTAGTCTCTCAGTCATGTCTGATTCTTTGCAACCCCATGGACTGTAGTCCACCAAGCTCCTCTGTCCATGGAATTTTCCAGGCAAGAATACTGGGGTGGGTAGCCATTTCCTTCTCCTGGGGATCTTCCCAACCCAGGGATCAAACCCAGGTATCCTGCATTGCAGGCAGATTCTTTACCGTCTGAACCACCAGGGAAGCCCTTAATATTCTGTTTATAGTGGGTTAAATAAAGCTTTATGAAAATTAAGCTACCCATTTCTTTACTTTTGTAACACGGCTACTAGAAAACACTGCATTTCCCCTGGACAGTGATGTGTGGAGTTGTGCCTGCATTAGAGAGAAGGCTGACACCTTGAGAGTCACCTTCAGACACAAGCAGAACACACGGCTGTGCAGAAGGGAGAAAGCAGCCAGCTCTTGGCTCGCTGTCCCTTCCTCCTCACAGACAGGAAGTGTCAAGTCCAAGGACCCCTCCCCTAGGAAAGAGATTCTCTCCAGCACTAGGGGTTCTTTCCTGTCACCCAGCATGTCCCCTCCTGGATGTCCTTCCTGCCTCCAAGCCCTCACAGACACATCCTGTCAGGGATGGCTTCCTCCACAGGTCCCTATGCAGTATCCCTTCTTGCTGGCCTTCCTGGCCAACCCACCTGCAAAGGAATGGAAAGGAAGCCCAGGCCTTATACCTCATCCCAAACTCTCTAAGGTCCTCACAAGCCACCCTTCCTGGTCTTCAGTCCCTTCCTCCCACTGTTAGTAGACCCCTAGCCCTTCCCCTAGCCTGGCCCCTCCTGCCCCCCAGTGGGCCACGCAGGACACTGCTACCAATTCCCAAATGCAAGGAAAATACAGGCTGTGACCTTGCATGGGTATGGGTTTGGGAAGCCTCCTCCTTTGCCCTCCTCAGGGTTGCCAATGAGGGGAAATAGCTCTGTGTGGTCTATTATATTCTGACTAAAAGTGTCAGAATTTGATTAAATGTGTGTGTGTGTGTGTGTGTGTGTGTGTGTGTGTGTGTTGGGATAGGGGAGGTGATGTACAGCTGAAAAGAAAAATTCCTCGAAGCCAGTGAGCCGAAGTGTAAGGCAGGCAGGCAGGGCTGTGCTCATCACTGAGGTGGGGGTGGGGCAGCGTGGGAGGCAGAGCCACAGCCCCCAAGACATTCTAGTCCTTGGAATCTGTGAAATGTGACCTTACACGGCAAAAGGGAGGTGACAGGTGTTTAAGAACGCTGAGATGGGGAAATGGTCCTGGTTTGTCTCATGGGCCCAATAACATCATAAGCATCGTTATAAGTGGGAGGCAGGAATGTCAGAGAAGATGTAATGACAGACGCAGAGGCTGGAGGGAGCAGCTGTCAGCTTTGAAGATGGAAGAAGGGGCCATGAGCCAAGGAATGCACATGGACTCAGAAGCCAGAAAGGCCAAGAACATGGACTCTCCTCTAGAAACTGCAGAGGAACTGGCTCTGCTGACACATTGTTTTTAGTCCAGAAGACCCATTTCAGACTTCTGACCTCCAGAACTGTCAGTTGATAAATTTGCTTTGTTTTAAGCCACTATTTGTGATCATTTCTTACAGAAGCTATAAGAAACCCATGCAGAGAGGAACCAGCATTTATATTTTTATCTCAACTGTGTGAATATGTGCTCAGTCATGTATGACTTTTTGCAACCCCATGGACTGTAGCCTGTCAGGCTCCTCTGTCCATGGGATTCTCCAGGCAAGAATAGTAGAGTGGGTTGCCATTTTCCACCGCAGGGGTTCTTCCTGACCCAGTGACTGAAACCACATCTCTTACATCTCCTGCATTGGCAGGCAGATTCTTTACCACTGCGCCACCTGGGAATCCCTTTTAGCAACTACTAAATGCATAAAAGTGTCCACATTAATAAATATAAATCTGAGCAATTGTGCTTCCCAGACATACTATGAGGGATGGGCAGTGTTGTGGGGTGGGAAGGGATCACCCTACCACATGTGTCCCTGGCTGGTGCCCACCTTTATGAGGACTGCCAAGCCTCATAGTCCCCCTGGAGGAGAACTGTACACAGCAGCAGGCGGTCACTGGCCCAGAGCATGGCAGAGAACCTGTGAGGCCTGGCGTCCAGGCTGAACGGGTCCAGGCTTTCTTGGAAGTCCAGAGGTCTGGCTATATCTCGGCTCCGCAGGTGCCCACCTGTGTGACCTCGGGCACGACCTCTGATGGGTCCCGACTCATCACAAGCAAATACAGGCATAGAGGCGCACCCCATCCATGGAGCAGTTTGAGCATAAAGTGGCTGGACTACAAAGGAGCAGACATGGCCACCAGCACCTGCTGGACCAAGGCACCGCATGTGGGCATGTGGACCCCGCTGGACCCAGGGGCTCAGAGAGAGGGTGCCGGCCACTCTCTCGTGTCCCCCCCAATACATCCTTCCTTGCCTGCGGTCTCGTGGTGACTTACGAGCATTTGCTTGCACCATGGGATGAGAGGCGGGCCTGTGACAGACCTCGTCAAGTGAGTTCCAGGCAGGTGCCCTCTCCCAGGTGCAGAGGTAGTGAATGCATACCCACAGAGGGAGCTGGGCGACGCAGGAGGGGGGCTGGCACCCCGCTCTGCCATGCTGCTCCCGCTCCACAAGCTCCTCCTGGGCAGACTCAGGCTCAGCCATTGGAAACCCCGAGTCCTGCCTGATGATATTTTTTTCACACTACTATTTTAATTTCCAAGTGATTTGCTTATATCAATGATTATGTGATTGTATGTGTGTGTGAATAGGGAAACATCCACTATTTCTTTGTAATGGACTGAAATCACCACACAGTAGTGGACCCCTTGTGGGCTCTTTGAAAAGACATCTATCACCATTCTCATTGACTTTTGCTTTACAAATGTATGCATTGGCTTTCTTCATAGTATGTTCACGGGACATCCTGCCTGCAGGTGAGCCTGAGGGGGTTACACGGACCAGGGCCAGGGGAAGAAAGCAGGTGCTCTCCCCCAGCACACCAGCCTTGATGTTTCTCCCTGTGTGCATGGCCCACAGCCCCATCAGCTGAGACAATGCTGCCCTGGAACCTCTGGAAGAAGGGGCACCTTGGCCAGATCCAGGACCCATGTGGGTCATATACATATATATTTGATGTATATGACACAGGTTTCATGTGAGCCTGTGGATGGGAAAATGATGTCCCAGGACATAGAGTGAGGATACTGTATCTTCTGGAAGAGGGTGTGTCACGGTGTGGCATCAACTTCCTCCTGCCTGTCTACTTGTGGGACTTCTCTGCCTTCTACTCACAGTGGGAAGCTGTTCTGGAAAGGTCGGCGCTTGGTTACCTAGCATGAGGGGCTCCTCTACTCATCCCTTTGAGAGGAACACACTTAGGGGCTCAAACCCCCACAGCAGCCCTGGCAGGCCATAGTACCAGAGGGGAAATTGAGGTCTGGAGGGATTTCAAAGTCACCAAGTCCACCCTGTTAGGGAAGGGAAAAGCGGGTTTGAACCCACAGCCCTACCAGGCACAGGCTGGGAGCAGAGGGTGGTCCTTGGAGGTGGAGCCAGCCTCCTTCCCTGCTGGGTGCCCAGACTGGTTCTTCTCTTCTGGGAGTGCTAACCAAAGGAGTTCTTTATTTCCTCCCACCCCTCACCTCCCCTGGGGATGAAGGATGGATCTGCTGGGTCTTCATGGGCAGGAAGCACATTCACCCAGCCTGTCCCCATTCTCCTGTGGGGGGTCAGCAGAGCTTCCCCCTGGGCAGGATGGCCAGCAGAGTGGGCCTCCACGGGCCCTGCATGAAGGACCGGGGCCCGTGGGGAGCTAGCTCACCAATCCCCAGCATCTATGTGGTTTGCCCAGGGCTTAGAGGTCTGCCAAGCTGTGCTAGGCACAGTCAACTGGATGATCAGCAGGTGTCTACAGGCATTCATTGGACATAAGGCTGTGTTCCTGACTGCACATCCCCAGGCAGGCTCTGCTAGGCCCCTTGCAGGGGTGGGAGCCAAGGAGGCAATGTAGTCAGTGTCCACGCTGGAGCGGTGAACAGCACCTTCCTTCACAGAGTGGGGTGGGTGTGGGAATGCTTCCTCCACCCAGAGCCCTGGGGCTCTCAGACAGCATAACTTCAAAAGCTCCTGGTTCCCCCAGTCTCCATCAGATCACCCTCTGGCCAAACCTCACAGAAGTTTCCACACCCAGCCCATGCGGCACATGCTGCTATTAACCCATTTTACAGACCAGGCAGGTGAGGCCCAGAGCCGCCCAAATCTCACCAGGCCTCGAGGAAGCTAACTCCAGAGCCCGAACAGGCTCTGCCCTCACCAGCAGCCGCCTTTGGGCTCATGAAGTCACTGCCTAAGAACAAATGCGCTCGCTGAACCCAGGTCTCCATCACTCACCCCTGTGACTTCAGCAACTCACAGGGCTTCTCTGCCTGCAGAGCCTTCTTTCTGTGACATTAGGGGCAGGACAGCCTCTGAGCACCATCCCCCAGAACAGCCAGTGATTGAGCATCGGGCAGACCTGGCTGGTGGGGACCTGCTTGGGCCCAGCCCTGGGTGGTGGTGGTGGGGGGTGGTCCTTGGAGCACTCCTCCCCTGCCCCTGCCCCGGCCTGGGCAGGTGTTTGTTAGCCAAGGGAGCAGAGCAGAGGTGGACTAAGATGCATGAGGAGCATGGGAAGGGATTGGGGATCAAGAGTAAGGCAGGATGACTGCAGGGGGGCCTGAGGAATTGGGGTCCAGGGGGTGCTAGCTGGCCCCCACACCTGGCCCCTCGTCCCCCTTACCCCACAGGATCACTCTTGGTCCAGGAACACCCTCCAACCTTCGTGGCCTCTGGAGCCCCACTCCTTCCAATGCCCCTTCCCAGTTACCTCCCTGCAGCCTAGCTTATGGCTGGTGCAGTTCCTGCTGATTCCAGCTGCTGGTGGGACCCCCAGCATCCAGCTCAAGGAGCCTGTGGGAAGATTCAGAGCTGGAGCACCCTGGCCCACCCCAGCCCTCAGGAGGACAGCCAGGACCTCTGGCATCAATGGCTGGAGGAGAATGAGCCAGACTGGCCTTTTCAGGGGTCAGGGAGAGGCCTGGACCAGAAGCTCAACTCTCTTGGAAAGGAGAGTCCAAGACCAAAGAGAGGACACGTGAACACTTATCCAAAAAGCAAAAAAAGACATCCCCCCCCCCCCAAAAAAAAAGCCATCATCTGAGTCAGGGGGAAGTGGTCCATTTTCTGGGGTAGAAGGTACATCTCTTTCCAGATCAAAACCCCGCTTTTTATGAAACGTGCCAGATGGGTTTAAACCTCACTGAGAAAAGGGGAGGCTAGAGCTAGTGCTGTAGCTATATTTGAAACGTGAGTGGCTGCAGCGAGGGATTCCTTGAGCAGAAGTAAACAAACAGAAATGGATCCTCACCAGGCACGTGTACTTACTGCAACTTAGTCCCATAAAACAGGCTTTTCCAAATAGCTCGATGGCCTGTATACAGACTGGTCGCCAGGAAACGGCTGCTCTTTCAGAAATAAGGGGATAGAATACATGGCACAAGAGAAGTGGTGGCAGCGGTCAGAGCACCAGGGGTCTTGGCTGACGCCAAGCAGCTTCCCCAGAGGCCCTCAGAGGCTGAGGAGGGAAGGGGCCTGGGACAGGAGGGTGCGGCCCAGGGACACCCCAGGCCTGAGTACAGCAGGGGTGCAGAGGAGGGCTCAAGGGGATTCCAGTCTGGGAGGGACCTGGGCAGGGGCAGACCCAGACCTGAGGGGGTGATGTGGAAGGGAGGGGGTTTGGAGAGGAAAAGGGGACCTCTTTTCACTGTGTGTCCAGCCAGAAAGAGTGAGAGACAAAGAGACAAGAGAGACATAGAGACAGCAAGAGAATCACAGAGATGAAGAGATAGAGAGACAGGAGAAGGAGAGAAACAGAAAAAGAGAGAGAGAGACAAACAGAAACACACGCACACAGAACTGTATTGTCCTTAGGATCGGTATCTACCTGAGAAGGGAAGGGAGATGAAGGTGGAGGGGAGGAGCCGGGCCTGCCCCTCTGTCACAGGATTGGGGGTGCATTCCAGATCCTTCCCTGGAGGGCCTGCCTTCATCACAAGTCTCATCTCTCTTGCTGCAGGGTGGTTTCAGGGCAGCTCTGCAGAAACCGAGGGAGGAGGTCGAGAACACTCTGCACCTTTCCCTCTCTTCCTCTCTCTCTCTCAGCCTGTCTGCCCTCCTGCCCTGCTCTTGCCTCGCCGGGTCCATACTGCCTCTCACTGCTGGGTCCCCTTGGCCTGCTCCCAACCCCAGAAACCCCAGACGACAACGCCTCTCTGGAGCAGGGAGATGTTTGGAATTCTAATTCTGTTTCTGAGACTCCTGGACCCTGGGGCCTGGGATGCAGGCGGCTTGCTCAGCTCTCCTGGAGCAGTCTCTGCTTCATAGTCTACCAGCCCAGCTCCGCCGCGGGACCTCAGGGACAGCGTGTCACATGCTCAGAGCCAGCAGCTCCTGCTTGAGAGGGGCCCACGGCAGGCAGGCGTGGCCCCAGCCCCCACTGCTGAATCCACACCGTACTGGGTCACAAGAGCCCGGTCGCCCCATGCTCAGGGTCTTATCACCACTCTGTTCAGTGGAGCCATCTGCTCCTCCCCACTCTGGCCCCTCTGCCAACACATCTGCTTGGGGGCCACCTGGAGCTTTGTGTCCTCCTGAGCATCTGGCAGTAGTAGGGCCTCCAACCAGCTCAGGGGGCAGGGGCCCCACATAGGCTGGGACAGGTCCTGCGGGGAAACTGGGAGAGCGTGCCTGCCGAGTGACGCACCCTCACCCCATCTCCGAGCCTCTGCTTCAGCAGCAAAGTGCCCAGGGCAGCTGTGGAGGCTGAACGAAGAGGTCCGCCCCCTCCCCGGCTCTACCCCCATCCCCTGATTCAATGCTATAGACTGAATCGTGTTCCCCCAAACCCATATGCCAAAGCCCTAAACCCCAGTGTATAGTATCAGGGTGTGGGCCCTTTGGGAAATGATCAGAGTTAGGTGAGGTCATGAGTGGAGCCCCCGCAAGAGGAAGAAACCAGCATGCTCTCTCTTACCTCTGCATCCCCCGCCACTGTGTGAAGACCCAGCAATAAAAAAGCTGTCTGCAAGCCAAGAAGTGACCCCTCCCCAGAAGCTGACCATGATCTCAGACTTCCAGTCTTCAGAACTGTGAGGAAGCAATGTCTGTTGGTTAAGTCACCTGGTCCACGGTATTTTGTTTTGGCACCTGGACAGACTAAAACACCTGGAGGGTCACCTCCCCAGTTTTCCTCCTGAAAAGTGCTCCTTAAATCCACCACACACAGCTAACTATACGGGCTGTGGAGCCCCTATCCCTCCTACCCACTAGCAGAGGGGCATAGATGAGAGAGGGTAAAGAATAGACCAGAAACTTCCAAGTGGGCTCCAAGAACCCAATCTGAGGCCACTCAGAAGTGGTGGCCATCAAGAGATAGAACGCTATAGCAACCTAAATGTCCACTGACAGATGACCAGGTAAAGAAGATGTGGCACGTGTGTGCTCACTCACTCAGTCGTGTCCGACTCTTTGCAACCCCGTGGACTGTAGCCCGCCAGGCTCCTCTGTCCATGGGCTTATCCTGGCAAGAATACTGGAGTGGGGTGCCATTTCCTCCTCCAGGGGATCTTCCTGACCCAGGGATCAAATCGGAGTCTCTTGAGGCTTCTGCATTTGCAGGCAGATTCTTTATCACTGGGCCATCTGGGAAGCCCTAAAGATGTGGTACACATACACAATGGAATCCTGCTGCTGCTGCTAAGTCGCTTCAGTCGTGTCTGACTCTGTGCGACCCCATAGACGGCAGCCCACTACTCAGCCATAAAAAAGATGAAAAATAATGACACTTTGTAGCAACAAGGATAGACCTAGAGATTATCACACTAAGTGAAGTAAATCAAACAAAGACAAATATCATATATCACTTATATGTGGAATCTAAAAAAATAATACAAATGAACTAACTTACAAAACAAAAATAGACTCACTGGCATAGAAAACAAACATATGGTTACCAAAGAGGAAAAGAGAGGGAGGGAGGGAGGGGTAAATTAGGAATTGGGGATTAACAGATACACACTACTATATAAAAAATAAATAAAAACAAGGATCTACTGTATAGCACCAGAAACTATAATATCTTGTAATAGCCTATAATGGAAAAGAACATGAAAAAGTATATATATATATTCAGTCCAAGGAATTCTCCAGGCCAGAATACTGGACTGGGTAGCCTTTCCCTTCTCCAGGGGATCCTCCCAACCCAGGGATTGAACCCAGGTCTCCCACATCACAGGTGGATTCTGTACCAGCTGAGTCACAAGGGAAGCCCATATATATATCTGGATCACTTTGCTATATACCTGAACTAATACAAATCAAAAAATTCTTTAAAAAAAAAAGAAAGAAGATATTTTTAACCTATCTACAGATGATGAAACTATGGCGAAAAAGATAGAGCTCCATGCCAAGGGAATGACTCAGGATGTTGAGGTTCCACAGCCACAGGCTGGAGGTGAGGGGAAGTGGCCTCATAGGAGCAGGCCTGCTCCCAAGGAGCTCTTGAAGAACCATGTATGAAGCTGCTGAAAATGGTACTGAGGCCACACACTCCTGCAAATTATAGAGAAAGACCCCAGGTGATCTGAGATATCAGCATAGGTGAGAGGCACCAGGGAAACAGAAAGAGCAAAATCAGCCACATTTGAGGTCCCTCCAATGCAACCAGAATGCTCTCCTTCTGGGAGCCTGCAGTGGATACAGCCCCAGCCGACCTGCTGGGGACAATTTTGAAATTGTTTACTGCTCCAGGCTAAATGGCTTGTGGTGGGAATAGCATTTCCCAGGGGTGCAGGGCTGGACCTAGGCAGGCCTGGCAGCAAAACCTCAGACCCTTAGGATGGCCCTGAAACCAAGCTGAAGCTTCCCGGCTCCCAGACAAGAGGTGGGCCCTCTGGGCAGCCGGGACAGACAGGAGGGGTGTGCACATTGCCAACAGCCCCCGCCTCCCTCATCTGGCCCTGGCAGCCTGCTGACTGGCGCTGTAAGGGCAGCCAGCACAGGCCTGAGACAAGGGAACAAATCAGCAGTACTTGGACCCTCTTTCTTTGGAAATTCGGCATTTTGCTCGTCAGAATTTTTTGCATTGATTTTTGATTCTTTAGAATTTGCATTAAAATATTTATCTTGATGATTGATGTTTCTTGTCCCCCTTAAAGCATGGGCCAGAGGAGGGGCCTCCCTCTCCTCTTGGCCCTGACAAGGCTGTCAGTGACCCACATCCCCCCACCGCTCTGGAGCGAACCAGCACCCCAGTGCATGTGGGGTTTACCATGGGGAGCATTGTGTCCCCGAGACAAACAATAAAGGGGCATGGGCCTGCCCCTGTCTGATGTGGTGGACTCCCCAGAGCAGGCCACAGGCCCCACCTCTCACTGCCACCATGCCAACTCTCTGCTTGTGCTGAAGACCCTATCTCCCTTCTCTCCAGCTGGCCCCCTTGGCCCCTCCGCATAGGATTTCTCATCCAAACTCCCGCCAGAGCCCCGGTGACCAGCAGATGCGGGCTTCCTGTTGCCTGCAGCTTGTGGGCGCCCTGACCCGGGCTGGTTGTTTTTCTCCTAACATCATTAGCTCTGCCAGGAGCAGAACCAGTCCAGTGTTTATGCTGACCTCGTCATTTCACAGAAGAAGGAAAAGAAAAGACATGTGAGGGGGAAACCATGCCAAAGGCACTGGATCCGGGCCCTCTCCCCCACTTCCCCGCCCTGCCTGGCTGAGGGGAGCAGGCAGGCGCTGCCCTCCGCCCTGTCACCAGTTCTGGATCCTTTCCTCACTGCCTGGGCACAGAGCTGGCTCACAGGATGTCTGGATTTTTCTTTGTTTTGGAAAAAGTAACTGCTCTCCACTTCTTACCAGGAGCAACGGTTCTTAGGCTTAAGTGATTCTTGCGGGGAGGTGCGGACATCTGAGAGCTCTCACGATGTCTGTTGAGTCTTGCCTCATGGCTAGGTAGTTGGTTCTGCCACTAAGACCCCACATCCCCCCACCACCCCCCTCCCCAGCTGGGGCTTTAAATTCCCCAGGCCCTCTACCCAACAGGGTTCACTTCCAAGCCTCCTGGCAGCAGTGACTACCAGGTCACAGGGCTGGACTCTAGAGCAGCAGGGAGAGGACTCAGCGTGCCCAACCCAGTCAATGGCCCACAATTCACTCCCAGCAGACTGTCTGTCCCTAAAGCGCCTGCGCATACACTCAGCTACAGAGGCACAGACACTTGGTCAAGTTAAACAAACCACTGAATGCAAGAAGATGGAAGAAACTCTTCTAGAAAACTGAATGTGGCAGAGAGCTACCTTTTCCTTCTTGGCGATCTCCATCCTGGCTCTGTCATCCAGCATTTGTACCGCAGCCAGCCCAGGGGAGCTGGGACCCCTCAGCGTTCCTCGACAGGCTTCCAAGGCAGAAATATCCCCAGCCTTCTCCCAACCAAGGGTCACGGCTGGCCCAGGTATCTGGTTGAGTATGGTCCACCTTCTGGCTGGTTTCTGGCTTGATGTTCAATCACAGAGTTTCCTCCTTTTCATTGTTCTCCAGCTTTCTCTCCTGGGTCATAGTCGGGACCTTTCCCCACTGAGGCCTTGTCAGGCTAGGTATGGTCGGGGGAGGGCCATTGCTGGGCTCCCAGGGCTGGTCAGCTTTCTCTTCGGGCTGTGCTGAGCTGTGACGGCGTGGTGCTCTCTAAACAGACTCAGCAGAAAAGGTCCTCCTTCCTCCGGTGTCTGGGGGACAGCCTTTGAGTCATGAGGTTGCAGACGACTGTGCGTCTCTCACACACCAACCTGCTTCCCTGAGGCTCAGTCACCGCCCAACACTTCCTGCTCCGACCAGGTGTGGAGTGGGGAATTCTCCTGCCAGTGCTTTCTGCGCTCCTGCGAGGGCCCACGCTGCCATGGCAACCAGGAGCAGGCCTCTGTGCTCAGGCCCTCCGGCCTCTGCAGGGCTGACCATCCTGTCATTAGAGCTGCCATGCAGAAAACTGGGGCTGATGGCAAAAGGCCTCCATCTTGACATCACCATAGCGACAGCCCGATCGCCTTATCGCTGTAGACGTTGCCACCTGTCCAGTTCCCAGGGGAGACTCAGAGGGTCTTCCAAACTCATGTCCTAAGGGGGAGAGGCCCCCGGGGCCTGGGAACCAGAGGAGAGGGGATGAGTGGCTTAGCCACTGGCATGGCCACACGTGCTCAGACCACTCTCAAGCTTGGTCACTGCCTTCCCTGCCTACCATCTGGAAATCTGAGCTCCACTAGTATCCAGCAGAGGGAGCAAGGAGGAGTGGCCAGGGAGAACTCTCCAAATGGATCCACTGGAACATTTTTAAGCCACTTTTGTACTGATGGCCATCTGGGCAGTTTCAGTTTTTCTCCATTGCAAATCTTGGTCTTTTACCAGAGTCAACACATGCATGTGATTCTTCTGGATGGTTCCTAGAGGCTGAATTGCTAGGTCAGATGCTGGGCACATTTTAGGATTGCTCACAGAGGACTACATTACCCCCTCAAATGGCTTCACTAGTTAATCTTTCCAGTCATTGGGAGTTTGGTTCCATGCTGGCCAATCCATGAGTTGATGAATCTTTATAACTTTTACTTATCTGTTGTGTTTCATTATCATTTGAATTGCAAAGTGCTGGACACCTTTTCATATGTTTATAGTTATTTGTATTTCTTTTTCTAAGGATGATTTGTTTTTATTACTTAACTATTTTGTTATTAAATTTTCTTCTACTTTTCAGTTTGTATTAACTAGTTTTATATTCCATCCTTAGTTACTAATAATCCTTTGTTTGTTAAATATGCTATAATACCTATCCCCCATCTATTGCTAAGCATATGGCTTGATCACTGATATCTTTTATCACATAGTATTTATTTTTTATGAATTTTATTCTTTGCTTTCTTTTGTGAAGCTCTTGTCTTATTAAGAAAAGCATTTTCCACCCAAATTAGAAAAATGTTGTTCCACGTTTCCTTCTCATATTTTCCCAATTTGTTTATGTTCAGCATTTTTTGTCCCTTTAATTAGTGCATAATTTGAGGGTAGAAGTCTAATGAGTTTGAGCAGGCTCCAGGAGTTGGTGATGGACAGGGAAGCCTGGTGTGCTGCAGTCCGTGGGGTTGCAAAGAGTCAGACGTGACTGAGAGACTGAACTGAACTGAACTGAACTGAGGAGTCTAATACTCGTTGGCTATCCTTTTCCCACTGACTTGTGTTGTTGACTGCACCACAATTCTCACCACAGAGAACTGTATTTCTCTGTAGTGAGGGAACGGTTCAGCTCCGGTCACCCTGCAGGTGTAAACGTAGGCTAAGTGTGAAGCACAGCTAGCCTAAGCACTTTGTGGTGTTCCAGGAAGTGAAGCTAGACTTGGGAGGAGCTGTGCCGAGGCCACCTCACGAGGCTCTCCTCTCCATCTGCTCAGGAAGCATCCAGTAGGGTTTCCCCTCCTCTCTGATTCTGAGATGTGAGGCTTTCTGCCCCAGCCCCTCAGTATGTAGCTGCCATCTTGACTGGGCTCCCAGCCAGAGGTAATGCCTTGCGGTGACTTGAGGAGCAGGCATCCTGCCTCTTTGGTTGAGTATCATCCTTTCCAGTACTTGGGACAAGGATGGAAAGCAGCACCTTTGGGTGCTCTCCTTTTACTTTCTTTTTCTTTTTTAAGTTGCTGCTCATGTCAGTGACAAATTGTCTGAATGTAAAAATGACTCTTAGAACTCTGCCTGTCCTGTCTTAGCCCCAGAGTTGTCTATGAACTAGACATCTCTCTGTCCATTCCTGTGGATACCACACTCTTTCAGTCAGCATAACTTTTTAGCTTTTTTTTTTTATATCTGTTGGAACAAACATCTTTTTTTTGCCTACAAAATTTTTTTTACCATAAGCCTCTTATCTTTCATATAAACCTTAAAATTTACTCATCCCATTTCACTAAAATAATGCTGCTGACAATTGCACTGGAGAGGCACTGAATTTGTGGATTGGGAGATCCATTTTAGAGAACTGACATAACATCAAGTCTTCTCATTCAGAATTTGGTACATGCCACATTTGCTTAGGTCTTCTTTTATGCCCTTCAGCTTTATTATTTTTCTCTTATAGATAAATAAATTTATTAGATTTATTCCTAAAGAAAGGAAATATATTTAATAGGAGAAGGAGAAATTGTCATTATAACTACTACTGATTAAAATGTTTATCACTGACAAAATACTTTTGTATTCATTATGTCATTTGATCAGATAATCTTGAGGCAGTAGGCAGGGATGGTATTATTTTCACCACTTTTCCCCCCACCACTTTCAGATAAGTTCACTGAGATTGGGGAAGTTCAAGGACTGGGCTGGAAAGAACTGTGATGCTCACCATCCCCCCAAGGACAAGAGACAAGGCGATCCTCTTGCAGAGCCCTGCCCTCCCTGGCCACAGTTGATATGTTACCTAATCCAAGGGCAGCCACACACTGCACACTGGTCAGAGCCTTGGGGGTGGCCCCACAAGAGACATTTACCCAACAAGGACTACTTGAAACAACAGGTTGTAATTTGGAGGTCTCAAAAGGGCAAATCTCTGAGCATTCAAGTCTCCAAAGTAAAGTCCTGCATCCTGAAGTATCTGTGGAGCAGGAGGGGAGGGAGCAGCTCCCTTTGCTTCCCCTTCCCCCGACCAAGGTCCGGGTGTTTCAGCCCTTCACTCTGCTACACCCCCATCACCTGTGCCTCTCATTCATTTAAACCTTTCCACCTTGGTTAGTATCTTTACCCATTTTTTGTCCTTCTCCTGCTCTCTTTCTGTCATTCTAGTGGAATTCATATAAACATACTTATTTCATCTTCTATGTTTAACCAGAAGTTTGTACCTACTGTTTGTGGTTCACTGACCTTTTTCATCTGTGCAAATCCCATTGCTTCTCCCAAGCCTTAAACACAAAGTCTTGGACTGTGCCCTGGTTAGATAGCCTATCCTGTGGTCTGCATTGATTGGCTGAGGCCTGGGTTAGGTGCCCAACTGTAGACCAATCTCTGAGGCAGTAGGGAAGGCCTTACATTGATTGGCTCAGACTTTCTGGTACCCACGTGCTAGCAGAGATGCAGAGCTTCAGAGGGTGGAAAGACTGGGGAAAGGGAGGGGACAGAAGGGGATGGAAGAGGCTGCGGAGGGGGTTCACAGCCCCCTCAATAGGTTGTGCTTTTAGATTCTTCATAGTGCCTTTTCCTTTGTGATGTCTCCCATTCTGCTTTCTGCTCTCAGAGGTCATGGGGACCAGGCTGGTGCAAAGCCCAGACTCCTCTTTTGTGGTGGCTGGCTCTGTCCATCTTGCTCGGCCTCCACCTGCCTCCCTGCCTTCCTTCCTATTCTGCAGAATTTCTCCCACCTTTTTGTGCAGATCAGTGCCATAGTGGTGGTAAAGGTGCCTCAGGTTAAGTCACTAGTCTAATGACTGTGTATCCAGCGTGGGCTCTGTATCCATCCCTAGATGCAGAGCAGGGGAGCGGTGCCTGGTGTTGCAAATATAGATCCTGGCAAGGCAATTCTGAGGGGGCCTGTCCCTCTATTCAGGGAACTCCCAGCTGGGTCCTGTCTTCCTTGGCTGTGATCACTTCCTGCCCACTGCCTCCCGGTAACCCTTCTCATAGTATACCCTGTCCCCTCCTGCTCTGACACCTTCTGTTCCCTTTGGGCTGGTGGCAGCACTATGTCTGCCTTCCCTGTGGCCTGGAGAACCTGGTGGAAGCACAGGACAGGTGAGTAAGCAGTCACGGAAGTGAGCAGCATCCCTGGAGACTGAGTCTGCTAGTCGACCCTGGTGCATGGCATCAGGTCCATGCTCCTTAGACTTGGTGAGCTACTCAGAAAAAATTCTCCTCTGCCCTCTTTGGTTCTCCAGCTGGGCCAAAGAATTACACTGACAGTAACAAGAGAAATGCATACAGGTTTTATTTAAAATTTTAGTTGCATATAGGAGCCTTCACAAGAGAATAAAGACCTCAAGAAGTGATGAGAAAAAAAGCTTTTATACTTTTATTTTTTAAAAAAGCAATAAATTTGTGAAGAATTGACAAGACAGTGGTGTTGGGTAGGGAGAGTAAATTGCGGAGAAGTGACTAAAGAAGATGAGTGTTGGTTCAAAATAATATGTCAAACAGCATATTTAAGATGACATGCTCTGAACTCTTTGGAAGCCTGACTACACTGATGGCCCCTTTCAAGGCCCCTTTCCTGGGTAATCTGTGGAGGCTGGTGTTAGGCTTAGAGTGAAAACAGCCCTACTGCCCTAGCCTTGACTGGTCAGACAAGGGGGTATGGGGACTGAGGCCACTGAATGGCTGGGTTTCCCCCTGGGCTGGGCCTCCTGGGGCATGCCCCTCAGCCTGCCTTTTTTTTTTTTTTTTTAAATATTTACTTGTTTATTTGCTTGGCTGTGTCAGGTCTTAGCTGTGGCATGTAGGATCTTTGTTGAGTCATGCAGACTCTCCAGTTGTGGCACAAACGCTCAGTAGTTGAAGCGCATGGGCTTAGTTGCTCCGTGGCCTGTGGGATCTTAGTTCCCCAACCAGAGGTCAAACCCATTTCCCCTGCTTTGCAAGGTGGATTCTTAACCACTGGACCAGCAGGGAAGTCCCTCTGCCAGCTATCATCTGGCTCCCTAGAGGCTTCCACTGTCCAGCTAAATTGAGCACCTTCTGTGAGCTGAGCAAAGTGTCAAAGGTGGGTAGCAGTCTGCCTTGGCTGGCAGGGGCTAATTTAGAGACCCTCAGCCATTTGTCATGGACAGCCTTGTTCCGGTTCTGTCTGCAGGGCCCAGCACTGCAGGGGCCTGTACCACCCCTGCCTGTGTGGATGCTGCATGTATGACGTCAGCACCCCTGCCCTACAATCTTTCCTAGCCCCATAATTTCAGACTTACAGGGCAGCTGCAAGAACAGTACAGCAAACTCCTGGATACCCTTCATCCTGACTGTTCTCTTTTTCATCCTGTCTCTTTAAATTTATCATATTTACCTTTAAATATATTATGGGTTTCCCAGGTGGCTCAGCGGTAAAGAATCCACCTCCCAAGCAGGAGACTCAGGTTCAATCCCTGGGCCAGGAAGATGCCCCGGAGAAGGAAATGGCAACCCACTCCTGCTCCCACTCAGTATTCTTGCCTGGAAAATCCCATGGACAGAGGAGCCTGGTGGGCTCCAGTCCATGGGGTCGCAAAAGAGTCAGACACAAATCAGTGACTAAACAATAGCAACTTGTATTTCCTAAAAAAAAAAAAAAAAAGAATTCACTTACATAACTATAACACCATGATCAAAATCACTAAATTTAAACAGATAAAATACCATTCTGCAATCTATAGCCCTTCCTTAGATTTCAGCCTACTGTCAAATCTCCATTTCCTATAGCCTGCAGGATCCCTATAACCTACCATGATCTCTCCTCCTTTTTTGTCATGAATGATAACAATACTGTTAAACATCTATATGACTAGAGCTTGGAATATAAGTCTTATCATTCCTAGCAATGTGCCTATGGGAAGGACATTTTTCCAGTTTTACAGATGAGAGAAAGACACACACACTCAGAGGGGTTAATGGTTTGTTCACTTCTGTGGTTTTGTGGTTTGTGGCAGTGCTAGGATTGAATCCAAGTTGAATAACTTCTGGGGTGATGAAGTGGAAGGTAGGTCTTACTTTTCAGTAAGCAGATGAACTTGGGGAATTGGTAACCACATAGACCAAGAGAGGCTATCTTGGTTGAGCAAGGCCAGAGAAGGAGGGAGAGAGCTGTTAGAGTTGTACGAGAGAATTTGTTCCTTGTTTTGGTGTTGACACATTCCTCTTACCAGCAATTTCCTTAACCTGAATCTCAGTTTATCTGTAAGGTGGTAATAGTATCTTCCTGTTTGTGTGAGGATTAAATGAGGTCACATATGGAAAGTGTTTGGTATAAGGGAAAGTTCAGGACGACTAGTACTATGTTTCAAGTGCATACATTTAATTAATTAATTTATTTATTTATTTTTTATTTTACTTTACAATTCTGTATTGGTTTTGCCATACATTGACATGAATCTATTCCAACCAAACACTATCCGCCTGATTCCTCCTTTTCTTTGACGGTCAGTGGCCAAAAAACAAACAAACAAAAAACGGACTCAGAATTTTCTTAGGAAATGGCGCTCACCCGCCCCCTACAGGGAAACTGTGTCCGTGCAGTCAGGATGGGTTACACACAGTTCAACGTCCTGTCTTTTTGAGACACTGGCCTGGCATTGGCCTCTCTGTTCCTGAGGTTTGGTACCAAAATGTCGGGGATGAGAAAAAGCCCTTCTGCACACCCCTACACTTGAAAATACCCAGGGTCGATGAGGAGGGTGCTGAGTGAAAAGGCAGGTGGTAGGAACTTCCTTCAGCCAGCAGAATAGTGCATTTGGCAATGTCCCGAGACGTTTTTGGTTGCCAAATGGCCATTGGGGTACCACTTGCATCTAGTGGGGGGAAAGGCCTGAAATGCTGTCTACGATGCATGGACCACCCGAACAACAAAGAATTATCCAATCCAAAATATCAACAGTGACAAGACTGAGACACTCTGATTTAGAGTCACGTTTTGAGGGATGCTGTTGGTTTTTCAAACATACCATCTCTTTCCCATCATTTCAGATCCGGCTGCTTCTAGCACGATGGTTGGGTAACCTTCCTGCCAATTTCCAAAGATCAAGGTCCTTTTAGCTGTGTCTGGCCTGCAAGATGCTTTCTGATAACATATCATTTAGCAAACAAGAAGATAAAACATGTACTATCCTCAGAGATCCACTGGATCATCGAAAAAAGCAAGAGAGTTCCAGAAAAACATCTATTTCTGCTTTATGTACTATGCCAAAGCCTTTGACTGTGTGGATCACAATAAACTGTGGAAAATTCTTATAGAGATGGGAATACCAGAACACCTGACCTGCCTCCTGAGAAATCTGTATGCAGGTCAGGAAGCAACAGTTAGAACTGGACATGGAACAACAGACTGGTTCCAAATAGGAAGAAGAGTACGTCAAGGCTGTATATTGTCACCCTACTTATTTAACTTATAGGCAGAGTATGTCATGAGAAATGCTGGGCTGGAGGAAGCACAAGCTGGAAACAAGATTGCCAGGAGAAATATCAATAACCTCAGATATGCAGAAGACACCACCCTTATGGCAGAAAGTGAAGAAGAACTAAAGAGCCTCTTGATGAAAGTGAAAGAGGAGAGTGAAAAAGTTGGCTTAAAGCTCAATATCCAGAAAACTAAGATCATGGCATCTGGTCCCATCACGTCACGGCAGATAGATAGGGAAACAGTGGAAACAGTGTCAGACTTTATTTTTCTGGGCTCCAAAATCACTGCAAATGGTGATTGCAGCGATGAAATTAAAAGACGCTTACTACTTGGAAGGAAAGTTATGACCAACCTAGACAGCATTAAAAAGTAGAGACATTACTTTGCCAACAAAGGTCCGTCTAGTCAAGGCTATGTTTTTTCCAGTGGTCACGTATGGATGTGAGAGTTGGACTATAAAGAAAGCTGAGCACCAAAGAATTGATGCTTTTGAACTGTGGTGTTGGAGAAGATTCTTGAGAGTCCCTTGGACTGCAAGGAAATCCAACCAGTCCATCCTAAAGGAGATCAGTCCTGGGTGTTCATTGGAAGGACTGATGTTGAGGCTGAAACTCCAATACTTTGGCCACCTCATTCGAAGAGCTGACTCATTGGAAAAGACCCTGATGCTGGGAAAGATTGAAGGTAGGAGGAGAAGGGGACGGCAGAGAATGAGATGGCTGGATGGCATCACCGACTCAACGGACATGGGTTTGGGTGGACTTCGGGAGTTGGTGATGGACAGGGAGGCCTGGCATGCTGCGGTTCATAGGGTCGCAGAGTCGGACACGACTGAGCGACTGAACTGAACCTCAGAAAACTGAGCCTCATTCACCCCCATCCACTGAAAAAGCATTATTCCAACATTTCAAACAAAATGAGGTTTTCCAAGTCATGGTATGCCAAGTGCTCCCTCAGTTTGGAGCTGAATTTCTGCTCCTTTTGAAGTGAAATGGCTCTGCTACTCTGAGGTTAGCAGTTGGCTCCCAGATCAGTGGTTGGGCAGCTGATTTCACAGGTAGTTGGCAGGCCCAGGAGACCCGAAGCCCGCAGGCTCCTGCTGAGGGGTCCTATGTCAGAAATTTACTCCCACGCAGGCAGGATGCAGGAGTGGGAAGGGCAAGAGAGGGTTCAATTAACTGAAAATGAGAGGCAAGCCTTCACCTCCCGGCAGGAGCCTCGAAAAGGTCCCTACCTTTCACTCAAAAAGGAGATCTGATTTGCAAAACACTTTCCTAGAAGGCAGTTCGCGCGTAAATCAAAGTCCCAGGTGTAGGGTTTACAAAGTACTGGCGTGTGGGTGGGGCTCTGGGTCTAACTGCTCACAGGAAGGACGGCCCCCGGGACCCAGGTGTTCCTACAGTACTCAGAAGGGCTGGGAAGAAGGAGGGGGGCGCTGGGAGGACTCAGAACGGCTAGGGAAGGAGGGAGAAGGCCTCGGAGGGATAAGGACAGCGGGAGAAGGATAAGGACTCGTAGTGAGACAGCGAGGGGGCCTACGAGATCCCCGACAGCCCTTCACGCGCACGCGCAGGACCCTGCACCACCCCCTCGTTCGTGTTTCCGGCTGCTGCTTTCTGCATCCGGGACACGAAAAGACTCTGTTAGGCCTCGGGCGGCAGCCCCTGACCGGAACCGGAAGTGGACCCCGAGCCAGGAGAAGGAAGCCGGTGGCCGACCCGTCAGCAGCCGGCGGCGGCCTCGAGGGGCGGCGCTGCGCTGTTCCCTGCGAACCGGTGCCGCGGCCAGGCGGGTGGCCGGCCCAAGGGCCCGGCGCCATGAAGCTGTACAGCCTAAGCGTCCTGTATAAAGGCGAGTCCAAGACAGTGCTGCTCAAGGCCGCATACGATGTGTCCTCCTTCAGCTTTTTTCAGAGATCCAGGTGAGCGGGCCCTGGAGGGCGGCGCCCGGACGGGGAGGCCCGGGGTCCGGGTTGGAGACCGCCCGGGAATCGAGGCCCGGGGTTTGGCCTCCTGCATTGGAGCCGGTGGTCTTTTCCTCGGCCTGTAGCCCATTCTGGAATATAGTCCGTAATCAGGGTTTTTCAAATTTTCTATCTTATAAAAATGACCGGGGGCTTTTGAAAAAGTGCAGATTCCCCTAGGCTCACGCCCAGCTGAGTTCCAGCAATCTGTATTTTAAACCAGCCACTCAGTGGTTCTGACCCAGGAAGCTCACGTGCTTAAGCGCCACGTTTGTATTATCTGGCTGGGCTTTCCAACAGTTCGGTGTGAGAGTTCCTGGTACACTCTGTCATATTATGGAGGAAGTCACTGAGGCCCCAGGAGATGGATACCAAACCAGCCAGGACTCCAACCCAAATTGTATGCTCTTTACTGTTGGGCTCCAGTGGTACAAAAGGGTTCTACAGTGAAGATTTAGAAGGAAGCCTGGAGGTTTTAGGGCTTACAAGCCTTTGAACATTTGCGAGGCACTTGAATGCCATCAAGTGTGTGTTAGAAGTACCATAGACACTTAACAGCCTGTTCGTGGGAGGGGTGGTGGTGACTCAGGCACAAAAGGAGAAAGACCCTACAAAGTCTGTGTCTGTAGTCACCCAGTCTCCAGGTCTGGTGGCATCTGGATTCTGTTTTGACTACTTCATTGGGCTGTTTTGTTCTTGATGAGAGTGGCTTGCTGGTGGGATCTCAAACAATTCCTCTTGTTATTTTGTTGAAATCTTCTGCTTCTTTTTGAGTCCTTCTTGGTACCTACCATTCTCTATCATGACCTCTAGTCTCTGTTGCTGCTTTTCTGTGATGGAACTTTGGATGCTAACTTGGTTAACTCTTGATTCTTTTCCTTTCTCTTTCTCCTACCCACATGTACTGACGATCCTCAGAGATTTCACTTTAGGACTTTCATCTCACTGGTTTTCGGTATCCAGACCAGTTTCAGATGATTAACACAACTGCAGTACTGTAGGGAAATCTCTACAAATGTCTCTTAAAACAACACATAATCCAGTTGAGCCCATTGTTTTTCTCATAAGTCCTCCTGTCTTCTGTCCTGCCCACCTCATGATTACCAGAATGCGAACCTCAGACCTTCAAAATGTTTTCCAGCTTTTCTGGCTCTTGTATGTAGAATGTCACAATGAATGCAGTTCTTCCTTTGTCTAATTATATTTCTACTCTTAAGCTCTCTCTTTTTAGTTTCATTGCAAGGACTTCCTTATTTTCAGACTTTGCTGTAAGGGATTTTTCTGGTCCTATTCACTCTCTCAGGATAATAACAACAAGTAATACTATGCGCCAGACATCATGCTAAGTGCTCATTTAGTCATCACAGCACGTCTCAATATATAGACAAAGCGCGGTGCAGTAAGTCCCTTACCAGAGGTCACACATCTCGTAAATGGTGGAGCTGGGATCCCAGCCAGGGAAGTCCACTCCAGACGTGGTGAGTCCTCACTCTGCTGCGTGGCTCTTGGTGTGATCTCAGGAGTGTATGAATCTGCTGGAACCAACTGTGGATTCCACAAGTCAGGACCCTGCGCTTTATATGACATTTCCAGTCAGAGGCTTCTTGTTAACTCTGGATCCTCCAGCTGGACTGTTGTCACCTGTGACTCTTCCATTCTGGCCACATCTTTTTCTTGGGCCCATGAACCTCCTCCTCTCCCTCAGCCATGGTACAAACCATTTTCCATTTCCTTGTCTTGGCTAAGCCCTTGCCCTCAATTCCATCCAGAGTGTCCTGGGCCCGTACCATGGATTAACCCCAGACGACCTGAGGCTAGAGCCAGCATTCACTGAGGATGCCGTCGCATTGCAGGGTCCAGCGTGTGGCAGCTGCCATAACTGACTGTGTATCTGCTGAACAGTTTTTGCCACTTAGGTGTCTCCATCACAGATTTTGTTTCTTCCCGCTTCTTGGGAGTTATTGGAGCCTTGAGTACAGGAGCTGGCCTCTGCTTCTCTGCTGTGTCCCAAATCATACCCTGACCAAAACGTTGAATTAACTATAACCTATAGAAGATTCCCCAGAAGTCTGGAAGTGGGTTGTTTGGGTCTGCTCAGTAGCAAGCAAATGTGGTTTGAATGGTTGAGAGGATGTGTAATTATCTGTATTCATGATCATCGACAGAGTGTTTATTAGTTTTTCCTAAGGTTGGGAGGGAAGGAGTGAAACCAGGAAGCAATGTCTCCTTAGTGTATAAGCTCAGGGGTCACTTTGCATTGTGCTGGGGACAAGGTGACAAGAACAGGTAATATGTGTTGTGTTTCTTAGCGTTCAGGAGTTCATGACCTTCACAAGTCAGCTGATTGTGGAGCGCTCAGCAAAAGGCAGCCGAGCTTCTGTGAAAGAACAAGGTAAGAGGACCCATCACCTTGTAAGCACGTGCTGGCCCGGCCACCCCACCTCAGGTGGCCTAGAGCTCTGTCCACAGGAGGGCTGCCTTGTGATGGAGAGGGCTCCCAGGACCACGATCCTCTGCTGGCTTCTCTCTTCCCTCTTCCTCTGTTTCCTGTTATGCAAAATTCTGTGCCCACTGTTGGTATGTCGGTTGCTTGGTTAAATCACTCCCAAAAGCTTAGACTTGCTTACAATTAGGGTCTGCCTCTCTTGGAGCAGTAAGCAACCTTCCTGCTTTGTCCTCTTTTGCCTTTGGATTTGTAAACGTCTCAGAAAAGGACTTCCACCCAGCCCTGTTGAGGAAATACTGTATTCTGTGCTGCTTAGTGCTTTTGCCCAGGAACCTGGAGACCCCTTATTTTCCCTCATGACCTTAGTTTTTTCTTCTTCATGATTCAGGTTTCCTGTAAGAATTTTTAGGCATTTATTTTAGCGGCATTTGGTTAGCTATGTCATCTCTGAATCCTTTCCAAATGACAAAAAGTCATTTCAAGGATTGTGACTATTTTGCAGAAGCCCTGTACAGGCTGTACCTTTTGATAATTCGATGACTTCAGCACAGTCATACTTGAGACCCCAGCCAGCAGTGGCTCATTTTTTTCTGGATGGGCTTTATCTCTCCCTCCTTCTCCTGCCCTGTCCCCACTGAGGCTCACCACAGCGTGGAGCAGGCTAGGTTACTGTAGTGAGGAAACCTGGGGCCCTGACAGGTGATTTCCTCAAGCCAGGAAATCTTTTACCGAGCTTTGTTGTGTATATATGAAAATAGAAGCCACTTAGCTGGTCCAGAGTTCCATCAGCTTGGGAGCAGAGCAGAGCACCTCTGAGGGCTGCAGCTTCCAAGACACAGGGGAGCCTGACCTCAAGCTCAGGGTGGGACTCAGACGAGCCCTTGGGGCTGCTTCCTGGGATGTTTCTGCGCCACTACTGATCCTTCGACCCTGGCTTCGCGCACTGGGCCTTGGGACTTTCATTCACCCTGAAGCAGGTGTTGTCCACACTACCCGCAGAGCCCCCACACATGCTGCCCTATGGGCAGGGTTTCACCATAAACCTGGCTCAGAGCCGCATTCCTGACCCAGAAGACAGAAGCCCAGCACTGTATCAGTCCAGCGGCTTTGGCGGGTGAGAAAGTCTAAAGCCCTCTTGCCATCCTCTTGTCTCCTTAGAATATCTGTGCCATGTCTACGTGAGAAATGACAGTCTTGCGGGAGTGGTCATTGCTGACAGTGAATACCCATCCCGGGTGGCTTTTACCTTGCTAGAGAAGGTGAGTTTGCAGCTTGGCTGGACTGTACTTGGGCAGACAGGCATGGACTGGGGCCAGGAGTGATGTAAGGGATGAAATAGCGTGTCTAAAATCAGCCTGCTTTCAGCCTCCTCACTCTAAACCAAGAGACAGTCTGGGAGCCTTTTCATTCCTGTCTGTCTCATCCCGCCCTACCCCATCCCCACTGATTTCTGCTTCTCATCCTGCTAGTGTCCCTGGGGCCACCTTGGCTCTCCTTGTCAGCCAGAGTCCCAGCATCTCCCCTTCCCGGTGGGGCCCTCGGGTCAGCTCCAGCTGTGCTTTTGCGTCCTCTTGCCAGCTCTGCTCCTGCTTCCGCCCTGAAAGTCGTGACTTTCAGTTCCTTATGAGCCACACTAGGCTGCATGTTCTGCCCCATGACCCACCTCCCTTCTTCCCCTCCTCCCCTCTTTCAGGCCATCTCTGCACACACCAGGCTCCTCCCCACCAGCCGTGCTTCTGCTCAAGGAGTCCCTCTGCTGGCGCATCCTGCAGTTACAGCTGCTCCTTTCCCCAGTGTGGGGCTGGTGCCTCCTCATTCTTCAGTGTGTTTCTTTGTGGTGCGGATGATAAACTCCTCAAAGACCCTGGCCCCACAGCCCCTAAAACACTCATGCATAAAAGCGCATGAAGTCTGGTGGCTGCTTAAATTCAAAAGGCTGCTTAAATTCAAAGGATCTGATTACCTTTTTTGAAGAATTATTTTGAAAAATTAAAGGTCCAATATCCTCTTTCCTGGAAATTCACAACCTGAGAAAAGTGAAAATCTGTAATTTGCATCTCTAATAATTTATCATTCCCAGATGAGGTTCATATCAGGCTGGGCATACTTGGATTTTAATTCCAAGAGTACTGAGGAAGAAGAAACTTGGACCTAGAGTTTCTCCCTTGCCATTAGCCATCCTCCTCTGCCTTCCTCTGTGGGTCCTGGGGTCCTGAGAGCCTCTTTCGGATGAGCACTGAGATGGGGCTGTTGTTGAGCTCCTCTGTCTTGCAGGTACTAGACGAATTCTCCAAGCAGGTCGACAGGATAGACTGGCCAACTGGATCCCCTGATACTATCCGGTACACAGGCCTGGACAGTCAGCTCAGTAGATACCAGGTAAGGCACAAAGGCTGTGAAGCAGAAAAGCCAACGGCCCTGATGGTTGTGACTCTGGGTGATGTGAAGGCTGATGTCCTCCTGAAGATCGCAGGAACCCGCATAAGACCTGAGCTCCTAGGCAGGCTTTTGGTTTTCCAGTATGTGTTTAAGCAGCCTGTGGTTTTTAACTTCTGAAAGTATATCCAGCTTGCTTGGTTTTGAGCCCTGTTTCCAGGCAGCCACTCCAGTCCTGACGTTTTTATTTTTACTTCTTTCCTAGAACCCCCGAGAAGCTGACCCCATGACTAAAGTGCAGGCTGAACTGGATGAGACCAAGATCATCCTGGTAAGTAAGTAAATTAGGGACCAAGTTCAGAAACTCAGGCAAAAAGATTTGCCAGCAGTCAAGCCCACACAGCTGATTCTTGTTTTAATTATAGTCAAAGCACTTCTGAAAGTGGTGGTGGCCCACCTGTCCCTGTGCATCAGAGGCCTTGAAAGCCAGATTCACTCAGACAGCCACTCTGTGGTTCTACCTCCATGGTGCCTGCCTTAGCCTGACCCACAGCCCACCAGGTTCCTTCTTTTCAGAGTGTGGGTTTTGGTGCAGACTGAGGCTTCCTGACTAGATACAGGTCCCGAGTAGTCAGAAACAGGCCTGATTCAGAAGAGCGGGAACCCTGCATTTTACCTGAAATCTAGTTTGCAAGTGCTGTTTTCTGCTTTTGTTTTTAAACTCTGAGCTACTTTTGGCTTTGGAATGAAAGTTAAGAGATGACAGTCTTCAGGCACCTCTCTGTCTTCTGTAACGTTTCTCCACGTTTCCTAACCAAGCCCTGTCTCTGCCTTCTGCTGCCTCAGAGCCTCAGTCCTGTGAGCAAGCACACAGAGGCAGGGGACACACACGCACTGTCTTTCCTTGTCTCTCCACAGACAAATGGGTCCAGGTCACCCAGCCCATTCTGGCTGCAGGGGTAAAATCTGGATTACTGGTCACTCTGCCTTTTATCCATCCCATTCATGTCTTGATCCAGTTAACCTTTTATGGTGGAAATCTGAGTTGCTCAGCCGTGTGTAGAGATAAAGAATGTTTTTGCTCATTTCTCATTCTGTGCCATTTCATATGTCCAAACCTAGGGTAATGCCAATTGCCTCTGAGGGCCTTGCAGTTGAAGCAGTGGCCATCTGGGGTGGGAGCAAGTCAGCCACTTCCTGATGGCCCTGGTGGCGGGGCTAGGGGCTCTTGTGAGGACCTCCATCCCTCATGTGTTTGGAAAGGGTCTGTCTGCACTAAGTGCAGAGGTGCTCTCACAGAGCTGATAGTCGTGAGATTTAGACACAGTTCCCCTGGGAGAAGCATGACATGGCTGGGCAGTAGGAATATGTGTATGTGAATACAGGCGCAGGGGACCTTTCCTGGAGTGTGGCTATTTAAGCCTGTGCTTTGGAGGATTTGGGGGCAGTGCTTTATGTCCAATTAGAACCTTCTAGATCCTCCAGGAAGGTCACTAGGCCCTGTGTCCTCCAGAGGTCTGGGTCACTGTGTCTTGATGCTCATATGTGGGGGAGGAGCCCAAAGGAAGCACTTTGCTGTCACTGAGCTTCATGAGGGACTGGCGTCTGCTCACCTTGTGAACAGAGCAAGGCATTCTTTTGTGTCTTTCCTCTTGTCCAGCACAACACCATGGAGTCTTTATTAGAACGAGGTGAGAAGCTCGATGACCTGGTATCCAAATCCGAAGTGCTGGGAATACAGTCTAAAGCCTTCTATAAAACGGTGAGTGTGGCCTGGCCGCTCCTGGGCACCCCGTCACTCGGCTTTCCCTGCCTCTGGGCTGCTTCCTCCCTCCCCCAACCTCCCCAAGGTAAGGACGGCTCCTCCTCACCCTTGCTGTCTGAAGTATGCCACCTTCCCAGAGAGGTTCCGACGCTTCTGATTTGTTAACTTGGACTGGAGTGTTTAACCTTTTGGACAGTAAGGGTGCTGCATTTGCTTGGTCAACACACACGTTTGCTGTCATGATGTGCCTTGGAGGGAGATGCCTGTGGGGTTAGGAGGTGTCTGAACAGGAGGTGAAGGAGAAGGTAACAGAGGCCCCATGAACCAAGTACCTCTCTGCTCTCTGAAGATATCCTTAGTAAGAAACACCCTCACGGGGTCAGATAACTTTATGGGAGTCAAGGCTGGAGCGAAGGAAGAGACATTCCTGTTCTTTATACTTGGCTAAACAACAGGAAGTTTCCTTCCTTATCAGTAGCATTAATGGAAAGTGGACGGAATAATCTTGGGAGTGTGAACTACTTCTGGATGGCTTCCCTCCACTTCTCTCTCCTTGGTGGTTCCAGAGCCCCTAGTAAGGCCAACTGGTCCCCTCAGAGCTCCCAGTTCTGCGTGTGCTGAGGTCCACCTCTTCAGCTCTGTTTTGTCTCTCTCAAGGCCCGGAAACAAAACTCGTGCTGTGCAATCATGTGACGGCTGCCAGCAGAGGCCCCTGCACTGGAATGTCACCATCATTCACATCGGAACCACGGCCTCCCAGGAAGCAGAGCCGCCTCGTAACAACCCAAGTGGGACAGACTCAACTTCGGCTTTGGAGCTCCTGGGAGAAACCGAAGGGTGGATGGGGAACTGGGGGTGGGGAACGTTCAAATTCACATGTCTAGTTATTTTTGAAAAGATACTGAGGCCCCTGAATGTGTTATTTTGGGGCCAAATGGAACCATAAAGCTCAGTGACTCGGTAGATGCTGCAGGGCTTGTTTCTAATCCCCTGGGAAGGATGTGGGCCCCCGACTTGTGCAAGGCCCATGGGGGGTTCAGAGCCAGCTCTTTGTGGATCTTCACATGTGTGGGTTTTGTCTGTATACTAACTATTAACACTACAAGGAGCAGGGTGCCCTGACTCCAGGACTGGGGAGGGACAGCCACTGTGGGGCTGCAGTGGGCATGGGGTCAGGGTGGGGGACTCAGGCCAGTGCTTCTGTGTTGGGAGGAGACAGCTACTGGACTTCATAAATTCTGAGACCTGGTTTGCATTCCTGCTGAGATTGACTTTGACTTTCTGCGATACCCATCCAGCAAGCAAGTTCGGTAAAGAACCCTAGAAGTGGGGGAGGGGGCGCTGGCCCTGACTTGCCGTTTGGCCTTGAGCATCTGGATCAGAGCACGGGTGCTGCAGTCTCGTGAATGGTTGTCACTTGCCTTTCTGGTGACAAGAAAGACTGTTCTGACAATCTCCTGGGACTTATGTCTTAGCAAGTGACCTACACTGTGGCCACCATTACTAGGCGGCAAGAGAAGATCCCTTTCAGCCTGGGGGCTCCCAACATCCACTTGTGGTCTGAGCTATCCACACTCCAGCCCAGCCCCCAGCAGAAGCACTGCTGAGCACCCCGCCCCCACCCCCACCCCCAGCAGCAGGAGGCCTATGGCTCTGAGGCCCGGCTGTGATGCCCAGCCCTAAAAGCAGGTGCAGGGAGCAACCCAGGCCGTAGCCCAGCAGGTTCCGGCTCTTCTCAGCCTTGCTGGTCCATTGGGCCCTACTGCCATGCTGTAAACCGCCTCCTAGTGCCCTGCTGTGCTTCCTGAGGACGCCAGCTCAAGACACACGTTGAGAATCAGTCTCCATGGACGCCCCTTTTGGAGCGGTATCAGTCAGTGTGGTCTCATCCTCCGATGTCCTTCCCTGAGCCCTGTTCTTGCCCTGTTGAGGAGCCTGATAGGAAGTGCCTGTGGCCTTGAATTCCCTGGCATGGGCCAGAAGTGGGATCTGCGTGGCCTCCGAGGACCCACCCTGTGAAGCACCCTGCCAGCTGCTCGTTTTCTCTGGGCGCTGTACCACCAGAGGACTTGGCCTAAAAGTAGCCTACCCATGTGAGTTCTGCCATGTCTACCCTTGACAGGTGCAGGCCTGGCCTGCTCACGGTCTCTGAGGTGCCCATGACCACCCCTTAGGGACGCTTGAGAGTTGTCTGACTCCTCCCACTTCGGAGGGTACTGGGGGTGGGGAGGTGGGAGGTGGCCAAGATTGGGAAGAGGGTGGCAAGGGTGAGTAGGGCTGGCCGAGACCTCTGCATCCACCCTTCCTCCAGCTCCTCTCGTCTTCTAATGTTAAATCATTTGGCAAAGTGTATTTTAATAACTGCTGCCTAACTTTTCTCTGTGTTCTGTTTGGAAGGTTCCTATCTGGATAAAGTTGTCTTTTGAAATTCCAAAATAGTCCCGTGCTTTGATTTGGGCTTCCCAGGTGGCACTGGTGGTAAGGAATCTACCTGCCAATCCAGGAGACATAAGACGGGTTTGATCCCCTGAGTCAGGAAAATCCCCTTGGAGTAGGAAATGGCAACCCACTCCAGTATTCTTGCCTGGAGAATCCCATGGACATAGGAGCCTGATGGGTTACAGTCCATAATCACAAAAGAGTCGAACACAATTGAAGCAGCTAAGCACACAATGTGCTTTGAGCCACAGGGACCCTTTTCCACGGGAGCCCTGCCCCTCATGCTGTGCCCCTGCCGAGTGTGGGGTTGGCCGTATCCTGGGGGGAGGCAGCCTCTACCTTAATGCCCCCATTCCCCCTCCCCACCCCCTAGACCTTTTTAGCAGGAAGTAGGGGAGGGAGCCCCAAAGTAGAGAGAAGTCCTGCTCTGAGTCCTGTGACCTGGTCCTCACTGCACCGTAGAAACCACCTGGGAGGCTCCCTCACAGCCACAGAACCAGGGCCACACGCCCAGAAACTCCAGATCTGTCTGCTGGGGTGTGGAGCGTCCTGTGGCCCCTGGGTCCTTGCAGGCTGGCAACTCTGGTCCTGGTTTAGGGAATGTCCTCGGCAGGTGGCGGTTAGACTGTGAGTGCTTCTCACCTATTTCACTGCTGGCCTGGGACCGACCTGGAGACCCCTGGAATAGGGAGTAGCCTGGGCATTTCTGGCTTTTCCTGCCCAGAGGACCCACCAGGACATGCGCCCAGGGAGCTTTGCCCAAAGCAGGTGCTCTTTAAAATGACAAATGAAAGGCCCCTCACTGACTTCCCTCTGCCTATCCTGCCATCCCTGCTGGGGGCGTGGGTGCCAGGGGACAGTTTCAGAGTGCTGGTCCACCTCAGGATTCCTGCAGGATCCCCAGCAGGGGTGGGGTGGGGCTGTGGCGGGTGCCCAGAGGGAGGCCTGGCCTGGAAAGCAGCCTCGGATTACAGCTGATAGGTGAGCGGAGCCCTAGATACTGCGATGGTGATGACTCCGCTCACTGGCTCTGTCCTAGATTCTCTGCACCAAGCTCTCTGATCTGCCCTGGTGCTCCCTGAGCAGCCCTCATGCCCGCCTGCACACCTGAGAGCCCCTGTCAGCTACCACCCACAGGGCCAGGAAGCTAGTCTCCTGGCCCATCTGAAGGTGTCTGCAACCAGATGCCAAGGCTGGACCAGGAGGCCTGTTGTGCCCTAGTGGACAGGACTGAGCAGGACTGAGCAAGCCTGAGGCAGCACCGCCTCATCGGAAGTCACTTGGACCCGTTGGGTGGATGTTTGGTGTATCATTGTGTGGAAGCCCATATTTCTGTCCTGAGAAAGCTTCAGGTGTGAGGTACAGACAGGCAGTGGCACCTGGGGACCAGGAGTAGAGGGGAGGCTGCCTCGGGGGTGTCAGCAGGACTGCCGGGGACTGCCCAGGAGTGGAGAAGGCACGAGGCCTTTGAGGGGCCAGCGGAGCACAGGCAGGTCCCAACAGCTCTTGCCTGGCAGGGCCTAAATGTGTGCAGCCGTGAAGGAAGATGTTCAGAGAAGCAGGCGGCCCTGCATCCGTGTGGCCACGCAGCTGTGTGGCCATGTGGTCAGGAAGCTGTGGAGTCGGGCAGTCATGTGGCTAAGTGGTCAGGCGATCAGACAGGTTGGATGGCCGCGCGGTTAGGCAGGCACGTGGCCAGCGCTCCCTCAGCCGGTGCAGGCTGGGTGTGCCCAAGGAAGGCCCAGAGGCTTTGTATCCCTGTGTGGGGGTGCAGTGGGTGACTGGGTGCCGTGTCCCTCCGCCCATGTTGGGGTGAGCTGCAGAGGGAAGGCTGGTGGGGAGTGCCTGGCTCTGCCGACCTGGGCCCTCAAGCCCCTCAGTCTGGGGCCACCCGGGAGCCTCTGTACCAGGCATCCCCCGTCTCCCAGGTCTCAGCTCTGGGCTTCTGCTGTTCGGGTCTCCTCAGGGAGCCTCTCCAGGCCATGGCGGTCATCGCCTGCTGGGCCATCTTTGTATCCCAGCGGCCACCACTCTGCTCCTGGCGCCGGTGTCGTATCCGTGTGCTTCCACACAGCCCGCTTGCAGGCCCACAGGAGCAGCCCTGGTGGCTGCAGGCACCACGTGTCCCAAGCAACACGCACAAAGACCAGATGGGTGGAGGGAGAGAACGGACAGGGCAGCAGGGCTGGGGCCTGGAGCTCTTCCCATATAGATCTGCCCTCCTGATCTCATCTTCAGAGACTACAGAGTGACCAGAGGTTGGGGGTCCTAGGACTCAAGGCGTCATTTTTGGTTCCTGTGTCTGGGGCTAACAGAGGCCTTGGGGAAAACAGGGAGCGGGGTGGGAGCAGCTGGCAGAGTTTGACCTGCGGCCTCACAGGGCCCCCACCTGGGCATGCCGACTACCCAGGATGGGCTTGGGAACATCTGGCCTAGGGCTGCTGCAGCCTGGCCAGCCCAGGGCCCACACAGCAGGGGAGGGGCCTGCCTCGAGGTGAGGGGTCAGCTAGATCCTGGCAGAGAGCACCCAGATACACGTGAAGCAGTTTGTCCTGTTTTCCATTTATTTGCAGTTTCCCGAGACAGAACAAAATAATAATTTTGTACACTTACAAGGCTCAGAAAGAAAAGACAATGTAACTCAGCAAAAAGAGAGAAGAGGAAAGGCCGGCCAGCACCGCGGGCAGCCGACCCTCTGCAGGGCGGGCCGGCCGACGCCGCCACACCGCAGACATCTAGCTAGAAGAGCGGGTGTGGCTTGCTCATGAGGGGTCATGCAAAAGAACTCTCCCCCAGAAAAAAAAAAAAAAATCCCCAAATTATCCCAGACAGGCAGCTCCCTGGAGAGAACGGGTGAGCAGGGAGAGGAGAGGAGGAGGCCCCAGGAGGTGAGGGCGGCTGGGCCGCACACTGTCCACGGCAAACCCTGCCGCTGCCCGAGGCCCAGGGAGCCCTGCAGATGTTCACCCTGTGTCCATGGCGGGAGACGGCTGTCCTGAGCACAGCCGCAGACAGGCAGGCGAGCATCCACTCTGAGTGTCTGTCTGTTGGCAGTCTCCCTTGGAGACCAGCATCCTGTGTCCTGTGCCCCACTCTGGGCCCCTCCCTTGGCTAGTGTAGGGGGAAGATAAAGAAAATCCTTGTTGAAAACAACATGAGTTAAAGGGGCAGATATTGGGGTAGGGGTGCGTCCTGCACCTCTGGGATCATGGCCCCTGACCACCTCCCGAGTATAGCCCAGGAGGCCAGATCATACCCATCCCCATGCCAGGCCAAATGCTTTTGGCTCTCTGCCACCACCTGACCACGCGGCCCGTTCCCAGAGGCTCACCAGAGTGCCCACCGGCACACAGAGGGACCCGCCTCCCCACCCCAGGGTCCCTATCGCTCACAGCCCAGTGCAGCCCTCTGCTCCCTGCTGCTCTGGCCCAAACTCTAAAAGTGCAGCCTCTTCAGCAAACACTTGCCTGGCCCCTGCCTCAACCTGGAAGCCAGAAACACCTGCCCACCTCTGACCCCTCTCTCCTTTCTGCCCCACACCCACATGGGGACGGGGGAGAAGGCGGGCAAAGACGGAGAGGTACCCAAGCAGAAGAGAGGCCAGCCCAGGGGGTCCCTTCCTCACCGGGCTACTGCCAGCACTGTCCTCGCCCATGTCTCCCGCCAGGTATGAGATCTGAAACGAAGGTGTGCCTCCCTGCAACCCCTCCCCCAGTGCACCACCATGGCCCCGATCGGGCCAGAGCTGGATCCCTGAGCCTCCTTGGATGGCTCAGCATCCTCCCAGAGAGGCTGGCCCAGCCTCTGCACTGCTCACCCATGCTGGGAACTCCGGGAGCCCACATCCACACCTTCTCGGGGAAGAGAGGAGGGAAGGGAAGTGGGAGGGAAGTCAGCCGTGCTCGGGGCCCCTTGCCACCCCTCCAGCCCTCCCCCGACAACACCTGACACTCCTGACCAGGAGCCATGCACGGCAGGGAGGATGCAGACTTCTTGAGGGGTGGGCACCGCCTAGCAAACACTGTTCCTCAGGCGGCAGGCCCTGGTGGACAAGTTCATTCCCCCGGCCAGTCCCTGGAGGAGGCCAGGAGTGGACAGACACGTGGAGCTTGGGTGGGGTGCGGCCGGAAGGTTCGAAGCCCCACAAATGCCAGTGATTTTTACAGCTTTTTCCCTTGTTTAGTTTTTTTTTTTCTGTTTCATCGACGTCAATTTTGTGTGTGTGGTTGTTGTTGTCATCTTGTTTTTAAAAAGAAATCACATCTGGTCTTGGTTTTCTGCAGACACAGGCACCAGGGGAGGAACGAGGCAGACACAAACATGCGACAGGCAGGCCGTGCGCCCGAGGGCAGCTGGGCTCCAAACACCGAGTCTGTCCCGTGGTGAAACCAGCCACAGCAGCTCTGAAACAGCGGGTGCCAGGACGAGCAGGTCAGCTCTGGGGGCAGCTCTCCGTCTGACCCGGGTTTGGTGGCTGCAAGGTGGGCACCTGCAGGGCTGCCCGGAAAGGGGCCTGGAGACCCTGACCCAGCGCCCCCACTCCCCTAACACCAGGCTTGCATTATGCCCAGGAACCTGCTGGGCCACCCCTTCCGGCCACCCTTTCCGACCGCCTCCCCCAGGCTGCAGCCCCCCTATACCGGCTGCGGTCCCCTCCCCCAGGGTCTCACCTTCACTGCAGCGGGGCCACGGGCGCCCCCGAGCAGTGGAAGTGCACGTTCTGCCACTTGCCGTCTCGGCGATGCCACACGCGGGTCTCCTCGGACTGGCTGGTGCGGGGCCGGCCCTGCCCGTCGATATACTGCGTGAGGCGGATGTAGGCAATGCAGGCGGCGTCCTCGCCGATGACGTGCACGTGCGGGTTCAGGATGGTTGTGTGGATCGGCTTGCTGTTCTTGGCGAGCACTGCGGGCGGGCAGGGGCTTGGCATTGTGCCTGCCCCCATCCAGCCCCTCTACCAGCCCAGCCTCCTCCCCCAAGAGCACCATCTGGCTCCCCCTCCCTGTCCCCATGTGTCCTCGCCCCTCATCGCTGTGGCTTGGGGGTTTCTGCCACAGAGGGTGGAGCAGTGGCCAGCTGACCCTGAGCACAGAGGGGACAGGGCTTCCCTGGGCCCCTGACTGGGGGTCCGTGGGCTTTCCAGGGGTACCCACCCTCTTACCCGCCCCCTTGCCCCTCACTCACAGTTCTCGAAGTAGAATCTGTGGAAGTCCATTCCTTCAACCAAGTTGCCCAGGGCTTCAGGCTCAAACGAGGTCAGGCCTGGGTCGCATATTTTCCTAGGGGGCAGACCCAGGTGAGGAGGGGCCCCTCAGAACCGGGTGCTTCCATCCAGCCCCCTCCCTGTGGGGAAGCCCTCCAGGTCCCCACCCCCATACCCCAGGACAGGCCAGGTGCCCCGACTCACGCGTAGGCCTCGAAGTCGCCGTTGTTGACAGCCTCGATGAGCTGCTCCGTGATCTTGATGATCTCCTGCTTCCGCGCTGCAGGGAGACAGCTGCCCAGTGACCCACGCACCACCTGTGCCTGCCCAGGAGGGTCAAGGCAAAGTATCCCACCCCCATCCCCATCTCAAGGCTGCCCAGCTCAGACTGCTCCCTTCAAGGCCACCCACGGCTTCCCAGTTTCCAAGTCCAATGAGCTTCCATCTTGTTTGTCTTAAATACAGTTTCCCTGAATGAGACACATACTGCGTCCCTAGCACTGCTGCTGCTGCTGCTAAGTCGCTTCAGTCGTGTCCGACTCTGTGCGACCCCATAGACAGCAGCCCACCAGGCTCCCCCGCCCCTGGGATTCTCGAGGCAAGAACACTGGAGTGGGGTGCCATTTCCTTCTCCAATGCATGAAAGTGAATAGTGAAAGTGAACTACCGGTCTGGAAAATGCAGGTCAGGTAAGCAAAGCCTGCCACGACCACTGTGCATCCCCAGTCCCCGCAGGCATGTGCCCTGGGCCCTCAGCAGGGGATGACCCTGTGACACTGTGACCAGCCTTCCTGGCTCCTGCCCCCCAAGGCGTTGCTCTCTAGTCCTCCGTGCACCCAACAGCTCTTGTGGTGGGGGCGGGGGGTGGGCGGGTGTCTACTAGGGGCTGACTCACAAAGCAGGGAGGGGACTGGAGGCTGCAGGGCCAGGCCTCTGTGTGAAGGCCAGAAAGCAGAGCCCAGTGGAAAGCCAAGCATGGGCCTCACTGCCTTCTCTCCGTGGAGGCCCACAAACTGCCAGCTGGCCTCCCGCTTCTTCCTGCCTCCACCTGTTTGTGGTCCTGGGCCCCAGGCCAGTCCTCTGGCATAGCTTTTCCATCCTGCACCCTCCACCTGAGGCCCTGGGCTGGCAGCCTTCTCCAGGTTCTTGCCCACTTGACCTCTGGTCCTAGACTGACCCAGTCCCTGGGGTGCTCACCTGGGGGCCCCCCTTTATCCTCTTAAACTACCGTTCATTTTCAGGCTATATATTTTAAACACGTGGAAGAAGCACAAAGAATAATATAGCCCACGCCCTGCTCACATCTGACAATTTTTATATTTGCTTTAGATTTCTTCCAAAAAGAGAAAAACTTCCACATAAAGACACAGGCGCCTGTGTTCCCCTGAATCTTGTTCTTCACTCACTCTCCCCAAAGAAGTACCATCCTGAGGTAGGTGCTAAACCACGCCTGTGCAGATACATCGACACCCAAAGGCACACAGGAAACACACACATGTGCATGTGCACACAGCCACGGACACACCCACACGTGGTGATTCCGTGACGCAGTAACACGCCAGCAGCAAAACCCAGACCCAAGAAGAGCACTGAAGGCGGCACCCCCATTCTCTGCGCAGCCCCTTCCCCGGTCACGGCCATGCCCGCCACGCATCTGCGCATCCTCACATGGGCGTTGTGTCCCTCTGCTCCCCGCAGTACGTAGGACCACAGGCGCTCGGCAGGGCCACTCCTGTGGACGCACATTCCCACCCGACCAAGCCTAAAGACAGGCGTCTGTTGCTCTCCAGTGCCCAGCTGCCAGTGCAGCTGGGCTCCACACACGTGTGAGTTGATCCACGGCCTTCATTCCCAGAGCGCGGGTTGCCAACTCCCAAGGCCATCCCATCAGCACCTTCGGCTGTCTGGATGTTCCCTTCTCCCAGGCGCTCAGATGGGAAGAGCCTACAGCAAGAGATGCTGCGTGTGAGCGGGGGTGTGCCCATGTGTGAGCTGGGAGCCTGGGTCGTGCGGCACTGGCTCTGGACAGTGGCTGCTGGGTGAGCTGTGTGACACCCGAGGGGTCCAGTGCATGCCCGCGCATGTGCGTACATGCGCCCCTTCGTACACATGGGTGCATACTTGTGTGTGTGTCTGTAGTGCATGTGCACGCTGACCTGCCAGCACACACGCGCTTCCCCGTCTAGAAGAGACCCTCTCTCTGCACTGGCTGTGCTTCTGCTGGCTTCCGTTTGTTTTTTCCTTACAGAACTCCATGTCTGGACTGTAACAGGGTTTGGGCTTCAGGCTGTCTCTGCAGAACCCAGGCCCCCACTGGAAGCTGGCCTCCAGGAAGAGGGCCCAGCTGCCCTGATGCCCCCGTCCACCTGCAGAGCTCTATCCCAGCACAGACACATGCGGGTGGTCCCTGTCCTCACCAGCTGGATATTTCATACCTCCTTCAGCACACCCACTTCCTCCTAGGCCCACCCCATAACACAGCTTCTCCCCTCTCAGGGCTTCCTCCCCAGCCTCCTCACCTCTCGGCCCTCTGCCTGGGCATTTCCCAGTTCTGAGGGCCCTCTCTCCTCTGGGACCTCATCAACCCCCACTCCCAGTTCACCTGTCATCTTCCTGCAAGTGGCCTCAAGCCTCAGTCTGTGATCTCCTACTGCAGCCCAGCTCCCCCACCAGATGCCATCCCAAGGGCCAGGGCCCCTGGGCTTGTCTGACAGCAGCACCCGGCGCCTGCCCCTCCCACCCTGCCCTGGGCGGCCGGTCACCCTGGACCCCACTACCTCCCTCCTGAAGCACCACGTCAGACCCCTGCTCAGGAGCGCCCACCTCCCACTGAGAGTCAGCTCCAGGCCATCCTGCTAATCTTGCTAAGGGGACGTCTACACATCCCAACATCCCAGACACTTGTCAATCCCCCTCTTGACAGACAGCGTGAGCTGTCTCCCCTCCCAAAGTGAGCCCTCAGCCGATAACCTTGCAGCTGGAATTGAGAGACCTTTTTTTCTGTTTTGTTTCCCCAAGCACTCTGATTTTACGATCACCCTACTGCACCATGGTAAGTGGGCCGAATTTTCCACTTGATGAGGTAATAGTGAGTATTTTTAAACAAGTATTTTTAAACAAATCATAATAAAAAATGGAGTCGGTGTAAAAAGAAAGTATTAAGTAAATAGAGCTCTAAGGTCACGGAACACATTGCGAAGTCTGAAGTTCGGGAAATAGCCCCCACGCCCATTCTGCAGATGGGAAAGCTGAGGTTGCACAAGCCCAGCCACAGCCCAGGAATGAGACTGACCTGTGGAAGGACTCTGCCCTCTCTCTCCTTGCTGTACAGAGCAATCCTGCCTCCCCAGGTGGCACACTACGCAAAGGGACTCCTGGCGGGGGTAGGGGGAGGGCTGGCTATCAAGGACAAGCTGCCTCCACCAGGCAACTCCAGAAACAGAGCTGAGGTGCATGGGCAAGAGTCTGGCATGGGAGAAGTCCCAGAGTTGAATCAAAGCCCTATCCATTCTGGCTCTCTTGGGGAGAGCTAACAGGCCAGGGAAGCCCAGACATTAGCAAAGGTTCCAGGAGGACCCTAGTGACCCCAGGTGGACCCCAAGCAGCTGCAGGGGCGCCAGGACGTCCCTAGCCACACCAGGGAGGCAGCTGCACAGGATCAGCCTGGATTGTGCATAATCCCCGATTATGGAGAACTCAGGGCGGGCCAAGGGGCACCAACCCATTTACCCCTGACAGCTGGCGGGTTGGCTCCCGGGAAAGGAGGCTGCCCGTGACCCAGCCCAAGGATGGCCCTCTGCACCCAGGCCTCTGTGCCAGTGGGGGAAGTCCTTGGCCCCAGAACTGGGAAGGGGGGCCACTCTACTCTGGCATTCACCCACTTGGCCCACTGAGTGCCAGAACTCACCCCGAAGTGGCCACTCAGAAGTCCCTTCTCCAGGCTGGCCCGACCTGCATCCCTTCACCCAGGACCCACACACACAAGGAAGTTGGCTGCTGGGAACTGCAGGTGGAAGGGCAGGAGGTAGGAGGACCCCTCTTTCTGAGGGACACTGATAGGGGCCACCCCTCCCCTCGGTGCCCCCCACCCAGCACTCTGTCCCTCCCCTGCACCATGTAGGCCCGGCCACATGTGCCAGGAGTCCAGGCCCCAAGGTCCCCTCCACTCAATCCTGGTCACAGCCCCTTCTGCGGCCCCACCTCCAGAGTCAGGCTCAGGACAGACCCTCAAAGGGGCAAGCCTGTGCTGGGCCTCCCCTCCCCCACTCCATCAGCCTATCCTCGGAGCTCCCCACGTGGGCCCAGCATGCCCCAAAGGTGGGTCATGGCCTTGGACCAGGGTCATATTGCAAGGACCCCTTGGACACAACCCTCCACATCTGCTACCCTCAGCTTCGTTATCTATGAAACTAGGGGCCACGAGTGTCCCGGATTTGGGGACATGGAGGCTTCTAAACTCAAACGAAACCCCACACAACTGGGGACGGGCACAGGTTCCTCTGTCTGCCCACCAGCGAGACTCTGCTCTCTCACCTCTGAGACGCATCTCCACTTCCTCTCGCAGAGCCTGAGTTCAGGCCACAACCCCCAACCCCCAGCCTTCCCCTCAGCTCCCAGGGCCTCCCTCCCACCCACCTACCCCCGCCCTGGCCCCCAGGCATGGCTGGCAGGGGTGGGCAGCGGGGGTCGGCACCCCCACAGCCCAGCACTCACCCAGCCTCTCCCCAGCCATGCCCGGCCCTTGGCCCTGAAACAGCCTCACTTCTGAGAGCCTGGTGTCTCCCCAGAGGAGGGGGTGGCTGCCGTCCTGGGATGTCATCCATCCCTGTAAGCGATACTGGCGAGCAGTCGGCAGACGGGCTGCAGACGGCAGCAGTGGCTCCTCCCTGCCCGGGGAGGCAGCCCAGCCCAGCGCCCGCCCCCAGCCCGCCCCCCAGCCCTAGACTCACCAGCCAGGGCCGACCTCAGACGGCCCGCGCCCCATCCTCACTACCACTACGGAAGAAATCTGCAGCTCACAGCCCCTGGTGGGGAGGCTCTAGCTCAGGGAAACCTGCCTCCTGCTTCTCTCCCCACAGGTGCACGTCTTTAGCCAAACGGCAGCTTTGTGTGGAATTCCCTGGGTCCCCCACCCAGGAGCTGACCCCTTCCCAGAGCCAGGGGGTGGCGCACCGCAGCTGGAAGTCTCCACACCTGAGAACCCCCAGGAGCAGCCAGCGGGGCCACTCAAGGTGCTACTTACACGGGGTGAGTGGGGGGCCTGGGAGAGCCGGAGACGGGCAGGGTGGGGGGCCCTGGGCTTCTGGGGTCCCCGAACCCCTCCTCACCGTGTTCAGGATGTCAGAGATCCTGGGGGCTGGGGTGGAACAGACGAGACGTGAACACGAGGCAGGCAGGGGACACGCAGGAGAGAAAACCTATGGGCTGATGAGCCAAGCCAGAGAGAGTGGTGGGGGGACGGAGGGGTCATGAGGGGACAGAGAGGGATGGAGAAGGGATGTGGGGGGTGGAGGGGGACGTGAGGGGCATGGGGAATGAGGGGGAAGCTTCAGGGATGTTCAGGCAGCTGCACCTGTCTGACCAGGTGGGGGTGGGGAAAGCTGCTGTGGGCGGAGGGTGCCCTCCATAGAAGGGCAGCCTGGCCCGGGAGAGGAGAGAGTAGTCCCGCGTGGGACAGGCCCGGGTGGGCACCCCCAGGTGAGACGGGATGGGTGAGTGGAGGAGTGCACAGAACGCCTGGCCCCTCTGGTAAACTAGTTCTGCAGGGAGGCCGGGCCCTTTCTTCTTCCTTTAAACCCACAGGCCTCTGGTCGAGAGGATTCCTATAACAGCTCCTCGTGCCTGGATGCCCGGCATGGGGCCAATATGAAGTCAGCGTGACTGACAAGGTCACGGCCCATGGCCCAAGGGGCAGGGTACATGGCTGCTCTGGGTGGGGGAGACCCTCAGGGGGTGAGGTCTGGGGCTGGACAGCAGTGCAGGGAGCCGTGTGGGAGGTGGGGGTGGGGGAGCCAGGGAGAGCTGCCTTGCAGAGTTAGCGCGTGCGCCCCCTGACGCCCAGCCAGGCCAGACAGTTAGCCAGGCCTTGGCAGCCTGGTCCAGGGGCAGTTGAGGCCGTGCATGGCAGGATGCAGGAGCCACTTGGCAGCAGAGGCAGCAGGCCTGGGGCACTACTTACATGGGGTGGGCAGGGGGCCCTCGGCTTCTGGGGTCCCCGAGCCCCTCCTCACGGAGCTCAGGATGTCAGAGATCCTGGGGGCTGGGGTGAACAGGAGCAGACACGTGAGGAGGCAGCGGGCCAGGCTGGTGGAGAGGAAGCAGGCCTCCCACTCTCTCCCGCCCCAGGGCCTGTCTCAGGACCAAGGAGCCCCGGCCCTGAGACCCCCCAGGCCAGTGGAGAAGGCCCAGCTTGAGGGGCAGAGGTGCTGGGGAGCTGCGTTGAGGGGCTGTGAGGGGCAGGCTGGTGCTCGAGCTCGGCTGGCCCTTGGCCCTCGAGTGAACCCTCAGAGGAGCTGCTGGCCCCTCCAGGAGACCCCCACAGCAGCAGGGCCCGGCTACTTACATGGGGCGGGCAGGGGGCTAATGGGAGCTGGAGACGGGCAGGGCGGGGAGCCCTCGGCTTCTGGGGTCCCTGAGCCCCTCCTCACGGAGCTCAGGATGTCAGGGACCCTGGGGGCTGGGCAGACAGACGAGATGTGAACACAAGCAGGTGAGCACACGCAGTAGAGACAAGGGGGTGCAGGAGGATGAGAGGAGGCTAAGCTGGAGAATCACACGGTGGGGTCCAGGGCTCCTGGGGTACCATCACCCCCGTGTGCCCAGGGCTGTGAGATCACAGCAGGTGTGTGAGGAAGACAAAGGACTACCCGCAGGGCTGGACCCGGCGCGGGAGGGTTCTGTACAGTGCCTGCCAGGACCAGCAGAGGGCAGGCCTGAGCCCACCGGGGCTTCTCGGCCTGTGATGGATGGCCTAGCTGAGGCTGAGACTCCTCTCCCCACTGCCCTGTGAGGCCCCTCAGGCATCTGCTGACCGTCTCCCAGCCAGACAAGGGGTTGGCATGAGGCTGGCTGGCTGGCCCTCTCCCCCGGGCTCCTGCGGTCTCGGGCCATCTCAGGCCCCCGCCCGGTTGGGGCAAGGGCCTGGTGCAAGGACAGGGCCTGGGGGAGGTCTGCGTGACCTCCAAGCTCCATGCCGATGGCTCAGGGCCCACAGTCTGGGGAAACCACACGAATATCCACTCACTCTACATCCAGAGGCCAGAGCCTTGTGCTCGCTCACTTCCACTCTAGGGCAGGGGGGGATACTCAGGACAGGGTCATTGCATCTCCCAAACTGGCAGAGTGGCCACCGCCGGCCCAGCGCTCATCTACGCAGAGTGTGGCTGAGAGGCAGGCTCCCCAGGCGGGGGCCAGTCACCTGGCCTAGGTAGAATGCAGACCAGATCCCCTCCCTGGGGCAGCTGAGAAAGCTGAGGGTGGAAGAGGGGTGCCAGGGTGAGCATACAGCACCCGGCACCCTGGGGCACTGGTGCCAGACAGAGCCTGAGCCAGCTTGGCCTGGGATCCCTGAGTGGGCAACGGGGCGCACATCTCTGCAACCCACCCCCCAACAATGAGCCCAGGAAATGCCCCTTGATGCCCATCCATGTATCAACTGCCAGCTGGGTAGACACAGGTTTAAGGACCTTTGAGAGAAGAAACAGCAAATTCAACCATGGAAATTGGGTACACAACCCCCGGAGCAACTTGGGGGCCCATGCAGAGAACCGTCCCATCCAGGGCAGTGGCTTCCACGCTGGTCAGGGCGCCCAGGTCCACCAGGCTTTGCTTGGATACTCTGCCCGAGACCGCCCAGTGCCAGTCTGTACCCAGCCTCGGACGGGGCTATAGGCCTGAGCAAGACAGCCCCTCATCGCAGGACGAGGCCTTTGCTGTCCCAGCTCCCCACCTGCCAGTGGCCTACCCACCAGCCCCGCAGGCGGAGAGGTTGGATACCTTTTGTGTCTTCATCCTCTATGGTGGTGTGGGTGCTGTCGGATGACTCCTGGGGAGACACGGGGAGGCAGCGGGTCAGGACATGGCCTCTGCCCCCTCGGGGCCCAGGCCCCAACCCCAGAAGCCCACAAGCAGCAATGGAGCTTCACGCCAGACCCAGGGGTCACCCATTTCTAGGCTGGGCCACTCACATTCCAAACAGCTGAGAACCCCAACTTCTCCTTCTGCCAATGAGACACACCCAGTGGAAAGATTAGCATGCTCAGAAGACACTCTTTAACAAGATAAAAACTGTTTTGGGTTTTTCTTTAAAATTCCAAGACGCCTGGGGAAGCAGGAAAGCATCCACAGCCTGCCCACTTTGGCAGACAGGGTGGAAGCTTCCAGCAGGTCCTCGGGAAACTTGACCCGGCCCGGTCAGAGTGCGGCAGCACCATACCTCCTCCCCAGGCCTGGGCCATCTAGCCAGGCCTGGCTTTACCTCTCAGGTGGCCTGAAGGGCAGAGAGGTAGCCCCAGCACCTCCTCCTGCTACCCTTCAGATATAAAACCAGATGCCCTCCACCTGTGACCGAGTTCCCAGAGAGCTTGCTTGCTTCTCAGAAGGAACATCTTAACAGGGTTCCCAAGGAACCTCCCCCCGCCACAACCCCCTTACTAGACACTGCTCTGGGCCCTGGGCCAGAAATGGGGCATCTACAGGTTGTAAGATCAGGGCCCACATCACAGAATATTGTCTCAAGGCCCCTTGCAGGGAAAGCAGACACCACCACTACCACCTCACCCCAGACACCGGGTCCCAGGAACACCTATCCCTGGCCTGAGTCACAGTGGACGCCCAGGCTCTTCCTAGCACCTCGAGGCTGGGTCAGCCCAGACGCAGTGGCCCACAGCACCCCTGTCCTGGTCTGTGGCCGGGATGTGTGGGGACCCTTTGAGGATCTCAGGCCCAGGTGGGAGTCTGGGTGGGGGTAAGGTAGTGAGGTCCTAGAAATGCAGCTGGGCTGTCCACCCAGCTCTCTCACCACCTCAGAAAGCCAGCCCCTTCCCTGGCCACAGGGTGAAAATGCTGATGGGATGGGAGCTGATGCCAGAGCAGAGGAAGAGCAAGGAAGGGGTCAGCTCAGCGTGAAGCACTGGGCGCGGCGGGCAGAGGTGAGCAACAGGTGAGGGCAGGAGGGTCTGTGCTGTCCCCTTCCTCCTGGCCCCACACTGGGGGGCACACAGGGTAGCCCCCATTGGCCCTTCTCCCCTGGAACTCCCAGCCCTTGGCCGCACGCCGCAAAGGACACCTGGGCTCTTTCTGGCACCCTGAGCCTCTGAAGTGGGCCCTGCCTTCAGCTGCTCCTGACCAGGCTGGGCCTGGCCACCCCCCAGGGCAGGATGGAGAGGGTCTGAGAAGTGGACCCTGCTCAGGATGGGAGGAAGCCCAGGCTCCCATGTCTGCCGGGGACTTGGTACAACCGTGCCTCCAAGGGCGGCACCTGGGGCTTTTCCCCAAAGGAGCAGCCCGTGGACTTGGGGGCTCTGTCCTGCCTCGAGGGGGGCGGGTCACAGTACACCTGTCTCAGCACAAATGCTTCCCCAGGGTCAACATCCCAGACCTTCCCCAGGGCCAGGGGTCTGCCTCCCAGCTGAGCAGACGCCCCCAAGAGCATGGCGAGGAGCGCGCAGTACCTTGATCCCGTCCACTGGGTTATGAATGACGGTGGTTTGAGGCTCCTACAGAAGAAGGAAGCACAGAGGAAGGAAAGTGCAGTGAGAGGAGGAGGCGAGCAGAGGCCCCTGGGCAGGAGCCTGGGAGAGGAGAGGGGAGGGCGGCAGCAGAGCAGGATGGAGGCAGATGGCCAGCAGGGAGCGGAGCGGCTGGACAGGGGTTGGGGCGATGCGGATGGAACGAGCAGACCAGCCCGGGGCCTCGAGGGCACCAGTGACCGGAGGCCAATAGAGAGACTGGGGCTGAGGGCGGGGGTGAGAAGCCGCACACTGGGGTCCCTGCCTCAGGCGCTCTGCCCTCTCCCTTTGCTGCCCAACCTCCTGCCCGTCACGGGCAGGGCACAGGTTTGAAGATGTCATGGAGTGGGGGCGGCACATGGGATGGACGGGTCCGAGATGGGGCTGGCTACAAGGCCGGCGTGTGGGACCCTCCCCTCCTGGGCCAAGGCCACCCCCCGACACCTGCACTCGCTGTGGATGTCCGTTTGGCAAATCTAGCCTCCCCACAGGTAGACCAGGGCTCACTCCCAGTAGCAGGGCCTGAGGCCCGTGGGGACACCAAGTGTACTTTCAGCAAACTCAGGACCTGTGGACCAGCAAACCACAACCTCCTGGGATTGCCTGCTCTGCACGAGACACCATAGGCACACAGCAGCCTGGGCAGGAGGGCCGTGCTACTGGCCACACCCCTGCACCACTGGCTCCGTCCCCTGGACAGGACCCTCCAGATGAAGGCTGGAGCTGGTGGGTCCCTGTGATCTCATGTCTGCCCACCCCTTCCCATCAGGGGAACCCCTGAACCCTCTGGGCAGCCACAGGCCAGCACAGCCATAGAAGCGTGTCTCCCTGTACCCACCTTGGCCCTGTAGGACATGGACTCTGATGGGGAACACCATGGCTGCCACTGCCCTAGACCCCACAGCCACTGCTAGGCTGTCACCAGGGAAAGCCAAGGGGTCTCTGTCTCCCTCCAGATCACTGGATGGGCCCTGAAGCTAAAGCCAGGCTCATCCATTCTCCCTAGGGAGAAACCAAAACCCGCCCCTCCCAGACAGTGCACCCCTGCAGCACCCAGGGGAGGGGCTGGCAGTCTGTCCCCACCCCCAGCCTGAACCACTCCCCCTGCAGAGCCAGCCCTGCTGAGTTCCCGGCCAGCCTCCTGAGAGCAGAGGAACTGAGGTTGGTGCCTGGACCCTGGGTCTCAGTCTCACCGGACCCCTGATGGTTCCCACTGCTGACCACAAGTCAGCAGGGGCCTGTCCACTGCACCCGATGGGTTCCCTGGCACTGCATGAACTGGGGTCTTCCCTCACCCCCACATCCCAGGGCAGAGGGGCTAGTAAGGCTAGGTGTTGTCTGTCAAGAGACAGGCTGGGAGCCAGACCCTGGCTTTACCCCAGGCCTCCTGACAGTGGCCACCACACAGCTGGGGTACAGGAGCAGATGGCCAGGAAGTAGGGAGCAGAGGGGTTCAGTACCAAGGCGGCTGGAGGAAGTGTCCCCTTGGGGCTGGTGGCGGCTGCACTGTTTTTGGTGCTATTCGTCTGGGGCTGCAGAGAGAGGAAGAGAGGCCATTAGGGAGAGAATGAGGGCTCATACCCCTTTCTCAAGACAGGGGAGGCCCAGAGGAGCTCTGGGGACTGGGCCACGCTGCAGGCTGGAGCAGGGGGCCAACCACTGCCCCCTGGGCCGAGCCAGTGCCTCACCTTAACTCCATCTGCTTTCTTGTTGAGTAAACTCTTGGCTGCTGCATTGGAGAAAACAGACATGGTGAGTGAGGGGCCTGGCTCCCACTGCAGCCCACCCCCTTGGCGTGAGGCAACCTTGGGTGCCTGTAAGGAGCCCAGGTCCCCAAGATCGAGTGAGTGGGCCACCCCAAGTCCCAAGGCAGGGTGACTTCTGCCACCTGGGGCCTGCTGGAGACAGAGCAGATTTGTGCCCAGTGCTGAGCAGGGGCACCCTGAGGGTGGCCTGGCCAGGGAGGCCTGAGGACCCTTGTGCCCAGGACAGGGGCTTCCCCCAGCCCTCCCCCATGACCTTGGAGGACAACAAGACTTCTCCTCCCACCTGAGACCGCAGCTTCCAGGCGGGCAGCACGTGGGATCCCCCAAAAGGAGGGCAGGGCACTGCCCTCGCCCCAGATGAGAACACAGGACAGGAAAACAGGCTGGGGTGGTGGGCACCTCCCGGTGATTCTCCATGTTCTTAGGCAGGGATAAGCGGGCTCTAGCTGGCCACCCACATAGGGAGGGACTTGTCCCAAGCCCAGGTGCCTGCCTGCTCTCAGACCCCCAGTCCCCCTCCCTCGGCAGACAGCACTCGGAGCTCTGCCCCCACGGCCAGGCCCCAGGCCATGCCTCTTGGTTCAGAGCACACACACACACACGGGGCAGCCTCACTCTCCTTCCTAGCCCCCCTGGCAGCCCCGGCCTTGGGCCACTTCTTGGCCTTGCTCTGGCGGCACTGACAGGGCCAACACGGGCCTCCGTGCCTATCCACCAAGGACCTTGAGCTCTGAGTCAGGGCAACAGGAGGACACGCCTGGGGGAGGGTCCAAAAGGCCACCTGCACCCCAGGGTCCCAACACCTCTCAGATGCACGGCAGACGGCCCATCTCACCCCAACCTTCCACCCCACCGAAGAGGTCAGGACGGCCCACTCAGCGACTCTGCCTCTCTGCACCAGCTTGAGAGGTGTGACCTGCCACACCCCCACAGGCCCTCAGCCTCCAGCGCCTGCCCCCTCCACAGCAGTTAGTTTTAATTACAGAACTTAAAAAAAAAAAGGAAGAAGTCAGCTTACCTTATGGAAAAGGAAAGGTGAGGAGAGGAAGAGAGGAATGAGGAAGGAAGGAAGAGAGAGAGAAAACAAGATTTGTGGAGGTTCAGGCAGGGAGCTCAAGTCTGCAGCCCGGGATTCAGCGGCTCCTGCCTCGCCCGCCCTGCCCACGCTCACGCCAAGCGGTGCCCCAGGACGGCCGGTGCAGGTTAGAGAAGCAGCCGGGTCAGATGCCAGGGGCAGGGTCCCTTGCCCCGGAAGAAGGTGGCACAGCCCCCACGGCCGGCTCCGAAAGCTCTGGCTAACCAGCCCTGAAGTGGGGGCTGCCTGCTTAGAGAGACCGGGGAGCCCCAGCAGGTCTGCGGGGGGCACTTTGCTGCTGGGGACATCCCCGGAGACTACTGACTCTGGACGGTACATCAGAAAGACAGGCACTAAGACCCAGAGGGATGCAGCCGTTACCCACTCCCCACCAGTAACATCTGCATCACACAGCCTGGGCCAGCCCCAGACCTCCTGGGTGGGGTCAGTTTAATTGTTGGGGGATCCTGATGCTGTTTCAGTTTGAGAACCACTGACCAAGGTCCCCAATAGGGTGGCCAGGCCAATCCCCGGCTGCTGGGGCCCCACCTGCTGATGACCTTTTCCTGTCCAGGTGGCCATCACCGCCCTCTGGGCCTTGTATGGGGACACCAATGACTGTCTCCAGCCAGAGGGCCCTGTGGGGTCATCGGAGAACTGCTACACTGGGGGCAGCTTCAGTCCCCAGGCTTCCTCCCCAATAGCCCCCCAATACCCTTGATTTCCTCCTAGGATTCACAGGGCAAAGTTTAATGAAAAGCCGGACTCCTGGCCCCACTCTTATCTGGTGGGCCTCACCCCATGAGAAGCACCACAGGATCCCAATGAGTGAAGGGACCCCAGGTCTTTTCTTGTCCCCCCAGCCTGGCCGCTCTGCTGTTCATCCTCCCAAGGGAGAGGCCTCACTTGGTGAGGATGGTCTCAGGACCACACCCTGATGCCAGAGCAGCCCTGCTCTGCAGGCCTCTAGGGCCACGGCCCACTTCCACTGGAGGGATACTGGAAAACCTCCCCTGGTGGCAGCCACGACTGCCTCCCTGTAACTCACCACGGAGGAACCGCCCAGCCCGTCAGATGTGGGAACTCCTGAGCCTCCAGGGCCAATAGCCTGACTCCTGAGCAACAGGCCACCCCTGCTGACCTCACCTCTCTGCTCCCTTCCCCACCTCCAGTGCGCAGGGAGGGCGCCACCGCCCCTGAAGTGGGAGTCATGCTGTGGTCACAGAGCCCAGGGACCCTGTCTGTGCTGGCCAACCAGCTGACCAGATGGGCCTGGAGGAAAGAGGTGTCCACCCCATCTTGAAGGCACTTGTCATGAGAGCTGAGCAGATGAGCAACTGACCCCCAGCCCCCAAGTTAAGGTGGGCAGTCTGGGGAGAGTCACCTCCCAGTGCCACACAGCAGTGATCAGTGGCGCTCCCAGCCAGCTCTTCAAAACCAGTGCAGGCCAGTGCCAGTCTGAGAAGTAAAGCTGAGGCCAGCTCAGGGCCCTGGTGGGGGTGGAGTCAGCTGTGCCTTGGGCTTCCCCTTGGGCAGGAAAGGGGGCCCGTGGGTCAGAGCCTGGGTGGAGGCAAGTGGAGACCCTGGGACAGCCCTGGGTCTTAGGAGGGTCCCCTTCAGTCCCTGATTCTGTCAGAACCCACATTCCAGACCATGCTATTCAAGACAGTACCAGTTCCGCTCCCTAAAAGCCATCCCTCTGGGGACACAGACCACACCACGGCCCAGGCTCTGGGAAGCGTGGAGCAGACACCTGTTCTCTGAACTGACTCCCACATGCTCCTCCCTGGGAATCCCCAGACCTCTGTGTCTGGACACACAGCTGTCTCCATCCTGACCACAGCTCCTGTCCGCCACATTTCCTAGAAATTCACATCTCTGGCTGCGATTAACCAGGATCCTGTTGACTCCCATCTACTCTAGCGGTTGAAGGCATAGGGAGTGTCTTCGTGTCTTCTCAAGTCAAATTCATTACTATGCGGCAGGAACTGAGGTGAACCAACTAGGCATCCTAGACCCCTGGGGAGACAAGCAGAGCCCTCTGCCCTACCCCGCCCTGGGTCCTCAGGGCCACGCTGTCGCTGAACCTCAGCAGTTTGGCTGAGTCTCCTCTCGGTGAAGGCCAAGTGGGACCAACCAGGATGCTTTGATGAACTGCAAGAGGTCTACAGACACCCAGTCTTCCGCTGGCCGAGCGCTCTATGTCACCCCAGAGGCCATCATCCACAGAGAAGCAATGTCCCTGGGGCTGAGCCCCTCCCCCACCATGTCTGCTGGGCCCAGCACGTTGGCGGAGGTGGGCTGCCCTAGCAGGGTTGTGCGGGCTCAGCCCACAGGGCCCAGCCGTTACCTCATCCCCTAGCTCGTCACTCACGGACAGCCATGCTGGGCTCCGTCCACATGCATGGACCACCCCAGGACAGAGAGGCCCTGGGCGCCCAGGGCGGAGCCGCACATGCTCGCGGCCTCATGCACTGACGCCCCACATCCACTTGCAGGCAGCGGGCAGTGCAGGCGGGAGCCCCGGGCAGAAAGCGGCTCAGAGGTGCCTGCCTCACTCACCGCCCTTGGTCTTCACCAGGAGCCCCTAGTCTCACCATTCCCTGCCCCTCTGCCCCTCCCTCCCCCCAGGTGCTCCAGAAAGGCCCAGAAAATGAAGCTGACTCAGGATAGCCCCTGAAAGGCCGGCCTGCTGGACCTGTTCACTGGGCTCACAACAGGAGCGTGGACCCTCCCACCCAGGATGGCCCTGCCCTGAGCGCCCCAGGAGGCAGCACTTGGGGTCCTCTGGGTGGGCAGGCTGGCCTTCGCATCCTGCAGGGTCGGGGGAAAGAGCCAGGCTGGACATGTAGGGAAGAAAGGGCCTAGGCCTGGGAGCGGCTGGGCGTCTGCCCTGTCCCCGTGGACACTTGAGGCAGCGGCAGGAAAAGAGGGCTTCTTCTAGCCACACGACCCCATCTGGGGAGCACCTGGTTGGCCCTCAGCTGCAGCTCCACCCCCCTAAGCTCGTGCCACCCTTGGCTTGGGTTGGGGCCATGGGCCCCTTAGGAGGTCTTGGGGTCTAGCCTCATGGGGTCTGGCCAAGGTCACAGTCGGTAACTCCCTGGGGGGTCTGCCCTTCACAGACAGGGGCAGCAGATGGGCAGACTCTGCCGCTCCCCTCATGGGCTGGGGGATGAGGTGAGGGGCCAAGAGGAGGAAGGAAACCAAGAGGAGGCCTTCAGTCATTCTCTAGGAGGCCGAGGGCCACGTCTTGGGGCTCACAGGGCAGACATACGTGGTCAGTACAGACCACTGGCCTCATACGGAGTATGAGTGGCCAGGAGTACAGTGCATGTCCCTGAGGGCAGGTAGGGGCCAAGTTTGGGGTGGATGGGGTGGCGAGTGGGCTCTCGTGGGCCAGAGTCTCTGCCCATGCCCTTCTCCCCAGGGTTCCCATTCGGGATTCAAACCCCCCTAGCAGCAGCCCCAGAAAAGAGGTTTCCTGTCTTTCTAAACAGGCTCTTGACAGACAAGTGGGAAGTGAGTCTCAGAGAGCAAAGGGCTTGGAGCAGAAGTGGAGTGGGGGTCTCCCGACCCCCAGACTCAGGAATCGGGACCGGAGAATTCAGTCAAATGCACGCAGGGTGACAGGGCTCGGAGGTCACCTTGGTTGGCCCCTCCTATAACAGGCGAGGCTGCTGGGACATGGGTGCTGGCTCCCTGCCCAGGGTGGGGGCTCTGTGGGTGTGTGTCCACGGCGGGAGCAGGGGCTCCCGGGGCCTCTGGGGTGGCTCTCAAGGCCCTGCTGGCGGCTGCGTGCAGCGAGGGGAGCTGCATGCCGACAGGCGGGACGTCTACCTTGTTCCACCAGCCCCATGGTGGTGCCGGAGGCCGCGGTGGACATTGTGGCCGGAGCGGTGGTCTGTCTGCCCACTGTTAGCACCGGGTTAGAGACGAGGGGAGGGGCGGACACAGACGAGGGGCGGGCGAGGTGAGGGAAGAGAAGAGACAAAGGAAGCAGAAGAAGATTAGAGTCAAGGTTTAGGTGATGGATGGTTCCAGAACCCCTTTCACAGGAGCGTGAAAACAAGATGGAGACCGATTGACATTGGGAAAAGCATTTGCCTCCTTTCTCCTTGGAAAACCCCAGCGGGGCCTTCCGGGTGCCCGGCTGGGCGTGCGACAGGACACATCCTATTAGTACTGGTGTGACAGCATGCCCCCCGGCCCGGCAGCACAGGACCACAGCAAGGTAACAGGATGGGGCGGGTGCCGATGCAGACGGACAACGAGGACTACCACAGACGCTCCCGCGCCGGCATCGCGGGCGACAGACAAGCCACAGGAGAGCGAGGGGGCGGCAGCCCCGCCTGGGGGACGTTGTCCCCGCCACCTGCCCTGTCCCAAGGCCTCAGGGTCGCCGACAGACCCTCGGAGCGGCTGCACGCCCCCACCCCTGCCCACCCTTCATGCCCAAGTGGGCGGCCGCCAGCCAGCGTGTCCGGAGCCTCCACTCGCCTCCCCTCTCCCAACACAGAACGTGTGCTCAGAGGATTCAGGACAACAACGAGGCCACGGAGGTGCCGACCAACGCCTGGACAGATACACGGAACTGCGGCCCGCCGGCAGGCAGCTCAGACACAGACCCAACACGCAGGGACGGGCCCTCGGGGGCCCCGGCCAGAGCCCAGGCCTCCTCTGAGGCCCAAGGGTCTCAGAGGGAGGAAGGCTGGGCTAGGCCGGGCCAGCAGCAGAGGACGGGACTGTGGGGGCAAAGACGGGGCAGGCGGCTGGTGGCGGGTCACTCCCCAGGCTTCCCACCGCAGGCCTGCTGCTCCTGGAGATGGCTGTTCTCACCTGAGAAATTCCGTGTGGCCAGCATGGTGGTGAGGATCGCACCCTGGAGAGAGATACACGGCTGAGGCCAGGCGGAGACCCCCACCTCCCACAACCTCTGGACCTGGGCTCAAGGGCTCTTAGAGAGGCAAGAGTTCTACATGCCCACCAGCTGCACCCAGACAAGTCACCTCATGCAGAATTAACAGTGACCTGGTGGGCCCTAAACTATCCCCCAAACCAAGTTTCTAAAGTGCTTCAAGACCCCTGGGGGCACTGAGGCTGGGGGTCTGCCTCTCTCCACAGCCCTTCCTCTCCCTGAGAGGTGCGTGCATAGCAGCCAGGGGCCTGGTCAGGCCTGAACACTCGCCCTCAGCACAGAGCAGCCTGTAGGCAGGACGGGCCTGGTGCCCGACGGCCTCCTTGCCCAGGGCCCCCTCCCTCCTGACCCTCTCAGCAGCAGAGCTTGGCTGCTCTCCTGACCAGAAGTGCCCCGGGTCAGAAGCTTCTAAGCTCACTCCCACCCAGATAGCATGGCCGACCACAGGGCATGCCTCCCAGCCCCCTGCCACAAGGGAGCCCTAGGAACACCTCATGGGCAGCGTGGGGGACTGAGGAGGGGCCAGCCGACATCTGGGCACCTCGGGTGTCATTGCCATGGGGGGAACCAAGTCCGCCTGGCACACTGGTCTGGGATGGCACCAACCAGCAGCCTGTCCAGGGCGGCTAGGACCACCGTCAGGCCCGCTGGGACCCCTCTAGCCACCCCGGTGTGGGGCCCTAGTGCGGGGCCCTCGGCGCCCCCAGGTACGTGAGCACGCGAGCGTGGCACGGCCCCCTGGCCACACACTGGGGTCAGCGTCTCACCTTGAGCTTCCTCCGAGCGTTGAATTTTTTCAGGCACTCCACGGTCTCCTGCCTGTGCATCATGGAGGCCACAGTGGAGCGTTGCTGTGGGGAGGGAACGAGGGAGGGCCTTACTGCAAGGAGCCCCGAGAAGCATCAGCTTTGACCCCAAGGTGGGGCTCAAAAGAGGGGAGGTCAGGGAGAGGCTCAGGGCAGCAGCACCCCTGCGGCTCTTGTGCAGCCGGAGGCCACCTGTCCCCACTGCCTGCCTAATCTCCCAGTCCATCACCTCCTATGGCCATCCACTCCGCTTGTCCCCACCACCACCTGGCCCTCACCCTCCTTGCCATTCCATCCCTTCACACGCTAGACGGCGCCTCCTCTTCTCATGGAGCTCCTGTCCTCCCAGGGACTGAGGCCTTTAAATCACCAGCACGTCCCAAGCCACGTAGCCCTCAGGAGACCACAGGACCAACCCACTGGATTCAAGGAGAGGGCCCAAGGTCAACATGCTAGGGGGTGGTCCGGGGCTGGTGCGACTTACGCAGACCCACGGGTGCTTCAGTGCCTCATGTGCCGTGATGCGCTTGGCGGGGTTGATGGTCAACATCTGGTTGATGAGGTTTTTGGCTTCGGGAGTGACCGTGTCCCACTCAGGGGACGGGAACTAGAAAGGAAAACCAGGCACAGGGGAACCTGAAGCCCCCTCCCCAGACAGGACAGAATTCTCCAAAGGGCCCCAACTGAAAACAGGGGTGTCACCCCACACCCTGCCTCTGCCAGCCTGCCTCCCCCAGATGGAGAGGGATTGGGGGTCCTGGCACTCACGTCGTAGGCCCCGGCCTTGATCTGCTGGTACAGCTTGTGCTGGTCCTCGTCCCAGAAGGGTGGGTAGCCCACGAGCAGGATGTACAGGATCACCCCTGGGGAGAGCCAAGAGCCCGGGGCCTCACCCTGCTGCCCACGCCCAGCAGCCCAGCAGCCCAGCGGAGCCCACCAGCACAGCCACACACCAGTCACGTGCTGCCACGAGGTGTCTGGCGGGTGATCCCGGGATGGGAGTCAGATGCCCAGCCCTGGTACTTAACAGCTACAGGACCCTCAGCTAGTTTCTCAGCATTGGCTAGGGTGGGGGTTGCTGCCTAAAGCCAGCAAGTCCCATGAGGACACTGGGGTCCTCAAGCGCCCCCTCCTCTCCATCCCCACAGCCAGCATCAATAAGTGTCCCTCTTTGGAGACCCTCATGTTTGCAGAATGGCATAAACAGCTCCTCTGCCCCCCGACCCTACTTCACAGGGGAGGCCCGAGAACAGCCCCCTCCACTGCACTGACTGTCGGGGAGACACCCCTGGCAAGGAGGCAGCCCTGCCAGGGTGGTCCACACAGCCCCCGCCCCTCCAGTATCCATCCACCATCCGGGCACTTGCTGCCCCTTCTCCAGACTGCTCTGCCGAGTGCAGGGCGGGCAACGGGGTGGCGGGCTTCTCGGCAACAGCCAGGGTTGTGTTAGTAATTCCGGTCTGGGTGGGGAGGGTGCTCCCAGCTGGGGGCAGCCAGGTGTGGGTCTGGTGTGGTGCTTATGGGCGCAGCCCCACCTCGCCCAGCACACCAGCCTCACCGCACGCCCAGATGTCCACCGGCTTGCCGTACGCCTCCTTGCGCAGGACCTCTGGAGACAGGTAGCCCGGCGTGCCAGCGAACCCTAGCACGAGGGGAAAGGGTGGTGTGAAGGACCACAGGGGCGGCCAACACCCCCGCCCTGACCCCGGCCAGCCGGCCGGCCAGGTACTCACCAAACCACGCCTGCTGGTCCCCCTGCACCTCGATGGCCAGGCCAAAGTCCGCCAGCTTCACTGCAGCCCCTTTGCACTTGCTGGCCAGGAGCAGGTTCTCGGGCTGTGGGGAAGGTGAGCAGCCCGAGGGTGTGGGGTTTACACCCAGGGGTGTCACCAGAGAGAGGGGGACAGAATACCCCTTGGCAGACAGGGGTGCACAGGTCCCCTGACCACATGGGTGTCCCCCAGCATGGCTGACACCTTTGGCTTGAGTGCACCCCAGAGCCTGCACCCCACAGTCTCTGTCCCCCACTCACCAGGGGCAGGGACGTGAGCCCTAGAGCTGAGGGAAGCTGGTTCTCAAAGTGCAAGCTTGTGAATTCGGGGCGCTGGGACCAAAACAGCACACCCTAGAGGCCCCAGCAGGCCATGCGGGGCCCAGACCCCCGCTGCCCTCCCCCGACCAAGGCTGGCTGCACAATGCGAGCAGCTGCTGGAAGGTTCAGGCACTTCCTGCAGGATGGAGACTCTCAAAGGGCAAGGAGGAACAACCAAGGGCCCCCGCGGCCTGAGCAGAGTAGGACATCCAAATCCCACCAGCCCTGGGCTGGCTGCTCACAGGAGGGGAGGGTCCCGTGCTGACCTCCCAGCCTCGAGGAGCAGCGCCCTTGCTCATGCCAGAAGAAAGGGTATTCATCCCTGTCCCACTGGGGTGCCGAGGAGGCTGCTGCCCCGTGACCAGGAACACTTGGCCTGAAGGTCTGAGGAGTTCCCTTCGCACTGCGTCCTGCAGGCTAGGCTCCTCCACCCCAGCCTGTCCCACCGGCCTCACCACCTCCCAGAGGGCAGCACTCAGAGCTCAAAGCCGCTGGACTTCCTCATCCCTAGCTGCCCAGGGCTCTCCCGGCCCTCAGCCCCCTCACCAGGCCACCCTCCCAACAGGAAGGTCTGCTGACACCAAGCCACCCCCCTTAGTGCCACCAGGAAAGACAAATGCCGCCAGCCGAACTGAGTTAAGCTGCTGGACACCAGGGACGTGAGGACAAACCGTGGGGCATAGATGAAGCGTGCCAGCCTATGAGGCAGAAACCAGAGCTTCCCCAGGCCCCACACGGCTGGTGGTCGAGGCTCCGTCACTCCAGGTGATACGTGCTGGGGATACTCAGCCCCGTCTGCCCAGCATGGCCGGGAAGCCCCTAAACACCTTGATTTTTCCAGTGTGAGTGGGGCAGGCGGACCCCTACCTCCCCACAAACACCACACCAAGAAGTCTGAAATAGACACAACATTGCAAATCAACTATACTTCAAGTTTAAAAAAAAATTTTTTTTTTAAAGAAATCTGAAATACTATGGGCTAGGGGCTGCAGCTGGGGGCTTGACCCAGCTTCTACAGATCAGATTCCCCCCACCCCAAGGAAATTCTTAGGCTTCCCAGGTGGTGCTAGTGGTAAAGAACCCGCCTACCAGTGAAGGAGACATAAGAGATGTGGGTTCAATCCCTGAGTCAGGAAGATTCCCTGGAGGACAAAATGGCAACCCACTCCAGTATTCTTGCCTGCAGAATCCCATGGACAGGGGAGCCTGGTGGGCTACAGTCCCTGGGGTCACAGAGAGTTGGACACAACTGAAGTGACTTAGAATACCTCTCTGGGAAGAAGGAGCGAAGGGAACCTGGTCCCTGGGAAGAGCTGGGCAAGAAGGCTCCTCCCTGGGAGGAGAGGGAGGGGACCCAGCTGGGTTGCACAGGGATGTTCCCACCCCCAGGCTCCACCCTGGCTCCCTCACAGCCACCAAGATGGCACCAAGCCCCTCTGCTCGCTCCACCCTCCACATCTTGGCTGAGAGGAGACCCACCACAGTACTGCTTCTGGAGGTCTGTCTCAGCCAAGATGACAGAGACCTCTCTAGAGGAGGAGGGACAGCCTGCTTCCCCTGACACCTGGTGGGAGAGAGGAGACCAGCTGGCCCTAACCCCTTTTTCTTTTTCTCAGCAAGGATTCTGTGTGCCCTCAGGCCACACCTGGGCTGGGGAGAGCATCCATCTGCACTTCGGAGCTTTGGGCTCCAGGTTTGTTACGCATCATGAGGTCCAGGATGAAGGAGGGATGCGTGTCCTCTTCCCTGCAGCCCCTCCTCCCAGAGGCTCCTGAGTGAGGCCCATGCAGACAAGACACAGAGACAGGGGGGCACCCACAGGACAGGCAGTCAAGGGGGGAGCCTGGGCAGACCCATGAGAGGACAGGGGACCACACAGCACATGCAGAATGGGAGCGGGGACACATGAGGGCACAGGGAGCGTCCCAGGCCTGCTCCTGGTGGGACATCCCCCCAAGAGCAGCTCCACAGCATCAGCTCACACACACACACACACCCCTCTGGGTAGCCCCAGAAAGAGGTCACTCCATTCAGCCCTAGCACCCAAGAGAAGGTTGGTCTCAAACACCATCAGCAGGGATGCAGGCCCGGAGTCCCCCCACCCCATGCAAAACCAACAAGAGAAGAAACTGACCCAAACTCAGACTTGGAGAAAGCTGAGTCAAAGAAAGGAGGAGAGATTGAGAGGAGGAGGAAGGGGGAGGCCGAAGGGCAGGAAGGAGGAAGCGGGAGGTGGGAAGGTTGCAGCCCCTCCTGAGGGCCCCTCCCACCACACGGAAGCCTGTGGGTGACAACCTTTGTTTTAAATGATTTGCAGTTTGCCCAGAGCTGAGCCAAGGGCCACAGAGACGAGTAGAAAGGACTGAAGTTTGAAGAGACCAAACTGGCCCCTCACCTCCTGCTCCCAAGGCATGAGCCCCACCTGCGGGTACATTCTCTGTGTCCCTCCTGCCAGGCCCGAATCTCAACTGGAGCCCAGAAAGCGAGACCCCACGTGGACATGTGCTACTAGGCTGCTTCTTGACAACTGTCCCCTCTCAGCCCTGAAGCCTAGAGGCATTGGGAGGGATGTGTACAGACAGATGCATGCATGCACACACACACACACACACACACACATGCACACACAAACACACAGTCTCACACACATGCATATGTACACATGCTCACACATACACACGCCCATGTGTGCACACAGACCCACATTCTCACAAGCACGCACCTTCAAACACAAACACATGCACACACATGCTCATATGTGCCAATGCACATGTGCACACGTGCACACATGTTCTCACGGGCACACACCTTCACGCAAAAACACACGGGAACACATATGCAAACATCCCCTGCACACATGTCTTCTGGTGCACTGCCCTACCCCCGAGCCTCCCCTTAAACACGACATGCAGTTACAGACGACAGACACCTGGCACAGAGTGGGGGGGGAACTCACCTTGAGGTCCCTGTGGACGACCCCCATTTGGTGGCAGTGGAGAACCGCCTCCAGGATCTGCTGGATGCAGTGACTGCAGCAAACAGCAGGCGCATTAGTGCGGATGGCCCCTGAGGATTGGGCGGGGTGCAGGAGAAGGGTGCTGTGTGGGAGTGGTGGGGTCTCCAGCCCAGTGGGGGCCCAGGGGAAGCAAGGAATCAAGGTGCTGCCTGCCACATGGGAGACGAGACGCTGGCTAGGAGGGGTTCTCTAGGGCTCCCTCTTCACCCTCAAAGATCAACACAAGGCATGCCCTCCCCTCTAACCAGGCCCACAGAGGAAAGATGCCTGAGCCCACTGCACTCCACCCCAGGCTCATGCTGGCCATGCCTGGCCCTGAGCTGGGTGCCCTTGGGGAGGTAGGCCAGGGCTGAATCTACACTCTGCAAGGCAGGCTGGAGACCCAGACAACAGGAGGGGCGGGTAGAGGTGAAAGGGCAAGGGAGAGAGGACAGGCCAGTGCCACGGTGCGGGGGTGATGCCCTGGGCACCAGTGCCCCTCTCTGTTCTGAGGCTGTCCTAACACTGCAGTCACCAGGACATGTGTGTGAGAGCAGGTGTCATTTCATTAAAATAAACTTCACGTCCACGCTGGCTGCTGGCTGCCGTGCTAGACAGCTCAGCTCCATAGCAGCACTGGGGTCACTGGGGGCAGCCTGGCACTATCCAGGGCCCCGAGCCAGGGGCTTCCTTCCAAATTAGGGAGAAGTCCCAAGCCTTCTGAGGCATCACTGGTTGGAGAGAAAGGTCCAGGCTCTCCCCAGGCATCTCCCACACCTGGGCTTCAGCAATGGCCCTAGACATCAGACCCAGGTGCCTCCAGACCGAGATGCCTCAGCCCCAGTGACCTGCACCTGCCTCCTCTAGGTGGTTGGGAAGTGTCCAGCTGCCCCCAGAGGCAGGCACAGCCCCCTGGAGTTCCACAGCACCCCCGGAGCATTACCAGCCACCAGAGACAGGCATGCCACAGGCTGCCATAGCCCATCCCTGGGGTCTTGGCCCCAGCCCCTCTGGTGGGGGTGAAGGAGGCACAGGCGAGACTGCCCCTGCCGCAGCTAGACCGGGGAGGTGACTGAAGGTCAGCTGCAGGGAAGGACTTTGTTTTCCTAACAGCAAACTCAAGAGAAGGGACAAGAAACCAGGAGAAGGGATAAGAAACCAGGAGAAGGGATAAGAAACCAGCCCATGTTCTCAAACAGCTCTGACGACACAGAAAAGTAACCTGAGTGTCCACCCTGAGGAAACCCAGACCTCAGAGTCCTAGTGATGACGGATTGCCTGAGGTTTATGGGGTCAGAAGGAGCTGGGCCCAAACCTGTGGGTAACAGTCCCCCAGCAGCACCCCCCTCAGATGCCTCTAAGGGCTGGAAACCCCACCCCTGCCCCAAGCCCTGAGCTCTCCTGTCCCACCTGCTCCCAGGGCCTCCCCCGCTGCTTCTGTTCCTCCCACCACGCCCTCATCTGCCAGCCTTGGTCTTTTGTGGTCATCCACCCTCATCCCTGTATCCCCAGCTCCACATCCAGCCACTACCAGCCCTCCCAAGACTGTTGACATGGGCTCAGCCCCTCCAGGCTGCTCCTCAGGGCAAGTTCATCCAGGGGCCTCTTTCCTCGTGGGCAGAGCTCAGCCGTGAGGTCTGGGGAGCTCCTCTGAGGTCAGGACAGGCCACTAGGTGGAGGCAGAGGCCAGAGGAAGCCCCAGCGTTTGCAGTTGAGGCCACTGAGCTGGGGGCCCCAGGGCAGGGGGCGCTGGCTTTCCCAGTTTCTGGGAATCTGAGCCCTGGGGAGCCGTGCTGCGGCATCACTGCATCCTCCTGGAGCTCAGCCCTGAGTCCCTGGACCACCTGCTCACTGCAGCACCCCACCCCACCCAGGGTTCAGGGACCTTCAGGTCGACCAGGCCCTGCCTGTGCTGCTGTGGCCAGACCCTGGTTCTGCCCCTGGGGGTGTCCACCTGAGCTGTGTTCCCTGCCATCCATGTGGAACCCCAAGCCTTCCTCCACACCATCAGCAGTCCTCACAGCCACAGGCTGGAGTCCCCTGGGCCACTGGCTACTCCCCCAAAGCCCGGATTGACCTGGCTCCAACCTCAGGCCTGCTGAGACCCCTGCAAGTCTTGATGTTAGCTTTGGGTCAATCCCATCTTCTTCCTTCACCCTCGTGACCTTGCCTCCGCTCTCAACCTCAGGACCCTCTCTAGACCTTCTTCCGTGTGCAGCGAGCTCGGGGCTCCCACGTCGTCCCCCCTGCAGTCAGGTGGCGGCCCTGCGCTCTGGGTGGAGTGCATCTCGGCACTGGACTGTGGCCTCCGTGACTGCAGAGGCATGTTAGTTCTCTCCTCTCATTGTGTCCTCGGCCTTGCAGGAAGGTTTCTTGGACCCGGGAGGCACCTGCCGCAGCACCAACTGATACATCGGCTCAGATGTGGGTGGGCGGTGCCCTCTGTCCTCCTCCATGTCCCCTCCTGAGGATTCAGGGCTCCAAACTCGTGCCAGGATGGGGTGACTACACCTGCTGAGCCAGCACCGGTCTGCATCTCTTCCCCGGACACCCCGGGATTCAGCCCGGCCGCTGAAATCAAGCCCTACAGTTCTGACACAGCCCTGTCCGAACATCTCGCGAGCCCCACCCCAGAGAAAACTGTGTGGGTATGCCCCTTCTCACAGCCCACAGGGCAGCGCCAGCCTGTCTCCCAAGCCTTTTCTTCACCATCTCTGGGACCGACGGGCAAGTGGCCTCCACAGCCAGCAGGTAGACAGGACTCTCATGCACTTGGAGAGCAGCCCATTCTGGGCAGCCCACCACCTTCCAGGGGCCCCTGGAGACCGCTCCTGGCGCCCTTCTCAGCCTGCTCCCACCCTGGCCTCCAGTCTGAGACCAGGGCCTTGGGGAACATGAGACTGGCCTGTCAAGAGGTCCCTTCTGCCTTGCATTTACATTATACCGTCTTCCTCATGAGGACTCCTTTCAAACGGAACAGTTTAGAAAGTCACTTTGTGGTCAGAATTGCTCCCCAGCGTCATTCCAGATGCTGGCCGGTCCTGGACATTATTCTCCTCGTCCCAGGCTCTGCTGTTACCTGGGATATAATCGTTCCCTCCCTTCCTCTTCCTCCTCCTCCCTCTCCCTCTCTCCACCCCCTCCTCCCCCAGGGTCAGCCAGCATTCTTACACACACACACCCCAAGCACCTCTCACGAGCCATACTGTTTTCAGGGTTTTTTAAAAATGGATTTGAACTTTGCTTTCCCAGGTTTGAAAAAAAGACCCCTTATTTTCTCCACAAACTCCAAAATAAAGATTCTGCTTTTTCTTCAAAGGAATCTCCAGCCTTCTTGGTTAGAAAAGCATTCCGAAAAGCAACTCCTGCCTTGCGTCCTCTTCCTCTAGAGATGTGACACTTCAGGAATTCATCAGATGCTCAGCTCTGAGCAGCACAGCCCCAGACAAGGCCCTGGAAGGGGGTGGGTGCACTAGGTGGGGGCCAGACTGCATCGTGGTTAAGGAGGTGCCCACCACCCTGGCCAGGTGACCAGGGCTCCAGTTTCAACACAGCCCAGATCCCTTTCAGAGGAAGTCCCCAGGGGAAACACCCTCCCAGAGTGGGAGAAAGCCTTTACCCCCCCTTTCTGCCAGAGCTCCTGGTGATGCCCGTGGGTGACCCACCCACATGGGCATCATCCACATCACTCTCTCAGACCCTCCTGCCTATAAGCTAAGCACCAATACAGAGGTCAGACACACAGTTCCAGGGGCCAGGATTCCCGGCGAAAATGACAGCCAGGCATACGGGTTTAATGATTGGGGCTGGCTGGGAGGGATTCCCCAAGAGTGGCTGCCTCTCACCCTCTTCCTCATAGTCTGGCTACCAGCAAGGTGGAGCCTAGGAAACTGAGCATTTGTTGGTGGTGGGGGGGACCCAAACTCCAGAGAACCCTCCACAACAGAGGCCCAGGGAGGAAGATCCAGATCCCTGTCACCTGGACAGGCAGGAGGGAGCCACAGAATTGGAGGGGTGGGGAGGGGCGGAAGGCGGGGCACTGGAGTAGATGAGGCCAGGAGGTGAGAGTGGGCAAGGGTGGAGATCCAAGGACAAGGTGTTGGGGGGTTGGGGGATGTAGAGTGCGGGGGTAGAGGTGGGCACAGGGGCCTCCCAGCCAAAAGCAAGGCTCCACTGTGGGTCACATCCCCTCTCCAGCAAGACCATCCCCAACAGAGTGCAGGAAGGTGCCAGGCCCCAGGCCATGCTCTGTGGTGGCACTGAGGACCAAGGAGCCCTGGTAGGATGCTCCAGGAGGGGAAAAAGAGAACAGCTAAGGTAAGCCCTCCTGCACCCCTGAGGCAACCGGGGGGCACCGGAGGCAGAACCAGAAGGCAGCCCTCCTCGTCTGGGTTCTGCCCCAAGCCGTTCCCAGGCTGTCATGAAAAGTGAACGCCCTTCTTCAAGGAGCCTCAGGAAAGCAGCCACTGCCCTTGTAGCCTCGGGAGCCAGAGCCCTGACCAGCCCCCCAACTCCACCACAGACCCCAACACCCCACCCAGCACCCGCCCGGCCCCTGGCCTCCTGCTGCCCAGGTGGGGGCCTGGGTGACACCCACTCCCACCCTCTCACGGGGGCTCAGGCTGTCACTGACAGGCAAGGTTGTCTGGGGGTGCAGAAGCCAGCCACAAATAGCCCCTGGTTAAATAATGTTGATTAGAAAGGGGCACATATTCATTAGAGTAAGTCCCAGCAGCCTCGCTGTAGACAGCACGTCTGAAAATGTCAGTCCTTTTCACCTCCCCGTGAGGGCTGAGAAAGTCCCTTCACCCCCCCACCTCAGGCCCTGGCTTCCTGCTCACTGCCCTCCAGGGAGCCCAGGAAGGAGAGCCAGTGGGCACCTTGCCCACCAGCCCAGGCCCCCATGGTCTTCCCTTTCTGCCTCCAACGTAACCCTGGGAGGATGTCACAGAAAGGGTTTCCTGGTCTGTCTTGGGCAAAAGCATTTGGAAACTGAGTCTTCAAGGGGAAGGCCTTAGTCAGACGTCCTAGAGGGGCAAGAGGAGGCCCACCACCACTCTCTGTCCACTCTCCCCCCACCAGCCACCCCAGGAGAGCCCCTCTGTGGGCCAGTTCCCACCCTGGGGCAGGCTTGGGCCCTCCTTGACTTGGGACACACGAGCTGCCCACCCCCACCCTGGCCCTAGGACCTCCCCAGAGGGCTCCGAGCAGGGCTTTCGCCCAGCTGACCATCTCCCTGGACCATGTCAGGGACAAAGTGCACGAGAGAAGATGGGGCCGGAGGAGGAGGAGCAAGGCATAGGAGGGAGGCCCGGGCAGGAGAAGAGGGGCAGGGAGCGTGCGAGGGCTCTACACCCACCTGGCGTCTGCCTCGCTGTAGTACTCTCTCGCCACGATGTCCTCAAAGAGCTCCCCACCAGTGACCCTGTGAGAAGAGCAGGGAGCCCCTCCGTCACCATCACCACCTCCACCCCCACCACCGCCACCTCCACCCCGTGCTCACCATCACCACCTCCACCCCCACCACCGCCACCTCCACCCCGTGCTCACCATCACCACCCCCACCTCCACCGCCCTCACCTCCAAACCCCCAGCACCACTGGCACCTCCATCTCCAGAGTTACCCAGGACTGACACTCCCCTCTCCGTGACACCGGTCTCTTAAGCTCAGAAAACTGAGCTTCAATGAGCTCAGTGACTTTCTCAGAGTGGGCAGCCCAGCAGGAGTCTGTTCTAGGCCTCTTCACTGTTACTCAGGCTTTGTGACTAATTCCAGGCCTGAGAAAAACTGGCTGGCCCTCCTGGAACCCCCCAAGGCCAGCGATGCGGCCCTCGCACAGGCGGAGGGGCCAGAAGAGGTAGTGCCTGGATGTGGCCTCCCGGTGGGTGAGGTCATGAGGCGCTCAAAGTCCTGTCTCCAGAAAGAGTAGGACCTCCATCCACACACTCTCTTGCCGGTTGTCCCCTGCCCAGGGAGCAGCCTTCAGGTCCTAAGGTCAGGATGGACTCCCCTGCCCAGACCAGAAGCCACTGCCTGGAGGGCCTCAGGGAACCCAGCAGGGATTCCAGCTACTCAGGATCCTCTGGCTGAGAATGTGGGTGTGGAGAGCAAGGCGAAAAGCAGTGGCCAATGTTGGATGCACAAGGGAGCAGGAAAGCTCAATCCCTGGGTCTGTCCGAGCCCCTCATCCCACTTGGCCAGCTCCAAGTCCACCAGAAGGTCCATCTAGAGCTTTCCTACCCCTGCAAGGTCTAGAGTCTCCCTCCCGTGTCCTGTGGGGACACCAAAGGACACTCCCTCTGCAAACACACCCTCCTCCACACCCCCTCCAGCTGTGCTGGCCCCACATGCTGGGATCTCCCCACTTGCATCTCAGTTCCCATTCGTTCTTGGGAGTTGGGGCTTGGGTTGGCCTTGTTCTATGCCCAGCACTCAGGGCCAGGCTGGTCCACGGTGACCACAGGTGTGGGCACTGCTGAACAGCGGCCCAGGCATGGGCAGGCTCTCGCTTAGAGAAACACAAAACTGAGGATGCAGTGAGTGCTAGGATGACCCTGCTGGAGGCTAGACGCTGGCCCTCAAATCCTGTTGGAAGCCAACTACCCCAGTAGTGAGGAATTTTTAGCCTGAGTAACAGACCCATTGGAGGAGACTAAAGCTCAGACCCTGATGATGGAAAGATTGAAGGCAAAAGGAGAAGGGGACGGCAGAGATGAGATGGTTAGGTAGCAGCATCTACTCAACAGACATGTATTTGAGCAAACTATGGGAGACAGTGGAGGACAGAGGAGGGTGGCGTGCTGCAGTTCATGGGGTTGCAAAGAGTCGGACACGACTAAGTGACTGAACAACAACAAGGCTCAGAGCAGGTGACTGTCCAAGGGAGCAGAGCCTCATTTGTCTGTGTGTGCTTGTGTATCCCTGTGTACATGTATGTGTGTGGAGCAGGAGAATGGAGTACTAGGTCCAGCCCAGAAGAATAGGACTCGTTGTTTTTTTCTGCACCCACAATTCACAGGTCAGGATCTGCAGGCCCTGAGTCCAAGCACAGGACAGAGAGGAAAAGGCCACAGGTGCTGACTGGGGTTGCAACAGGGGCACAGGGAGCCCCCCAGCCCAGCAGGTCCTGCCCTGAGCCGGGGACAAGACCTCTGGGTCCTCACATCCACATGAGGCTCCAGCTGTGCTGACGGGCATCAGGGGCCTTGTAGTCCAGGGTTGCAGGGCGGGGAGTTGGTTGGGGGGGCACGGGGCTGCCATCTCAAGCTAGCCAGGAAGGGCATGGTCTGGAAACCAGCAATCTCCCTTTCCTCAGATCCTAGCCACTGAGCATGGCCAATTCTGGGCTGCAGCCACAGCCTCCGGGGGAGCCACTTCCTCTGTCCCCAGGCCTGGTCCCCAAGGCCACGCGACATTCTGAGGCATGGAGAGTGGGGAAATCTGTCAATCACCGAATCCACAGAACCCCCTAAGTCACCTAGGTCCAGGGGCCTCCTGAAGGTGATGCCAACTCAGGCCAGACACTTCTCCCCAGTTCTGGGGCCACAGAGTCCCAGAGGGTCCACAGTGCGGCACAGGAAGGCTGCGTGGGGCTGGGGGTGGGGATGGCAGGGCCTGGCAGCATCTCCATGCCTCCACTCCTCCCCTCTTCCTCCACAGCCCCCCACTCTGTGCAGGCCCTCCTGCCCCTATAAAACAACTGCCTGAGGCCTAGCGGTGTCCTGGATGCCCCAGAGAGGCAGCTTCAACAGGCCTGAGGGCCACAGTGGTTTGTGGGGAGGATGTGCAAAGCCCAGGGCCTTCCTCCTCCCACCTGCTCCAAACACACCCACCAGTTTCCTCTCACCAGCCCCTCTCAGAGCCTTTCCCACACCTGCCTGTTGCTTGAGCCAGGAGAGTCAAGGCGCTCCCACACTCGTGCATGCACTTGCATGGGTGTGCATACATGTACACACACGCGCACCTGCACACACATCATTCTCTCCCCTTTGTCTGCTCCTGAATCCCACACACTATCCTGTCTGCCACCAGGGGCCTGGACATGGCCACCCTCCAGCCCGGGGCCTCTTTATTTCCTGGAAAAAAGCTGGTGGAGCTTTGGGGTCTAGGGACCCATGGGGGTGACAGCAAAGGGTCCATGAAACAGAACCTTCAGGGCACAGCCTTGGCCCAGCACAGGCAGTTCTATCACAGGTCAGCCTGGGCACCTGGCTGGTGTCTCGAAGTGGTGTCCTATGGGACACGGGGGGCTGTGGGGGACAGTTCCAGCATCTCCTGACCAGAGGACCCCAAGTAGGCCAGAGGTTCATTCCTCAGGCCTCCACACCCCATGGCCGAGGCATCTGTCATCTGAGGGAGGAGGTCCCTTTGGAGACACATCTTGTCCCCATGGCCAGGGCCCCCGGGCTGGGCTTCCCAGAGGCCACACGGAGCCACCCCAAACTACAGCCTCTGGCCACCGCAGGGTCCCAGTCACACTGACTCAGGACAGCTGAACAGAGCCCCGCCCAGCTGGAGCTGTAGGGGAGTGAGGTGATGAGATCACTGCTTCTAAGTCCAGCAGGAAGTGAGAGGAGGCAGGGGCCCCAGACGCTCTCACTCACACACGTGTGCACATATACACCCATGTACACACTGAACGGATCACACATCCATCATCTACATCCACCCCCACAAATCACACATGCAAATGTGCACACACGTGCATGTATGATTTGTAAGAGTAGATATATATGCACACACCCCCCACAGATCATACGCATGTACACACACATGCACTGCACACACACACACAAGCCACATGCATGTGCACACATGCACCCGTGGACATGCATGCAAACAGGTACATTCCCCCACAAATCATTTACACATTCACACTTTAGGCAATCATACACACACACTTACATGCTGACGCCAACATACACCCATGCACACATGTATATGTTCACACCCATGTCCACACTAACTCACACACACATTCACATACATACACATGCACCCACACCACAAATCACACGTGTACATGTGTTTATACAATCACACACACATGCACACACTGAAACCCACTCATGCACATGCCCCCACAAATCACACCCACAGATGCCTGCTCATCAACATATATGAATGCACACACACAATCACAAACATACAGGCAGTCTTATGCACCCAAGCATACACTCATGCCAGCCCGTGGGCCCCAGTGCAGCAGTGATGAGAACACCAAGGAAGGTAACAGAAGACCGAGGGCCAGACCATTCCACCGGGATCCTTCCCTCCCTCCTTCCCCTGCCTTGGCCTCCAGCACACCCTGTTATGGGTAGTCGGGAAGGGACCCAGCTGGGCAATCCCATCCCTGGGGGATTCCATACACTAATGCAAAGCCAACAAACCAACGAGGTAAGCTGGTGGGTAAGGTGACCCAGGAGTCAGGGGGCTGTCTGCCAGGGCTACGAGGGGCCCAGCCCAGGCCCAATGCTGGCAGCAGACGAGAGCCCATGTCCCTGGGCTCCGGCACTTACAGATCGAAGACCAGGTAGTGGAAACCCTCCTCGGAGATGCTGTCATGGAGGCGCACTGTGGGAACAGGAGAGGCCATGAGCAGGGGCAACAGCCCGGGGCCCACCCACGCTGCCCAGACACTCACAGGCCCACAGCCAGCAGCACAAACCCTCCAAGGAGGGCGCACCATGCCAAAGGCCTGTGGCTTCCCACAGTTTGGGCTGGGGAGGGCCCAGGTGGGCACTGCAGGCAGAGTCTGAGGGGTAAGTCATGGGCCCTTCAGGCCAACTGGCCCCAAGCCAGCATCCAAGGGCCTCGAAGGTCTGGTCTTTCCTTTCTTTTCCTTTCCTTTGCAGGAGGGAGACCCAGTCCCCTCTCAGTCCCTGTCCAGTTCCCCTGCTCCCAAATGCACCAGAGAATCCCAGGAGGGGGTGGTGTGGGGACGAAGGCCCACACCACCAGGACTGGAAAGGAGCCGCTGAGGGACTTCATGGGAGAGGAGGGTGGAGGGCTCCACTGCCAACCCGTCAGGACAGGCTGAGGTGGCAGGGACCCCCGGGGGAGGACCACCTGCCTGGGGCCCAGTATGGCATCACTGCTGAAGCATCAGACCCTGATTTCCCACTCCAGATCCTGCAGGGTCAGCAGGATGGCGCCACGGCCACACACGCCCTCTCTGCTTCAGTTTGTTTTCTCCATCTTCTGAGCCTGAACAAGGCCTGGCCAGAGCTGTGCTGGTTAGGAGTTGACGAGTGAATGAATGAGGGAATGAATGAGTGAGGGAACAGCGAGGAAGATTTCAGCACACAGAACACAACTCCAAGGCCTCCTTTTCCCTGAGCTGGAGATATGCCCGGCACTAAATGGCAGGTATTTCTAGGGAATTCTGGACACTTCCTGCCAGGTGATAGGTCCTGCCTTCTGCATCAGAAACCTACAGTGCGCCCATCAGTAGCCATCCCAGTTATCCTGAGAGGCCACAGATGCAGCAGCTGGTGCACAGAGAGGGGAGCGACTGGCTGAAGGCCACACAGCTCACCACGCTGGGCAGCGGTGTGGACAGAGCTTCCGCTTGGCCCCTCTGCTCCCTGAGCTCCCGGCAGCCTTGCTCTCCGCCACGATGGACAGGGCTGCGGAAGCTGGAAGAGTGAAGAGCAGGCTTCTCCCAGGCCCCACAGGTCCCTTCCTCATGCCCTCAAAGCTGCTCTGGTTTCTAGCTGGCTGTTGGCATCCTTTCTCCTCCAGCTCTGGACTTCCTAAGGACCCACCAGCAGGGTCCTCACATCAGGAACCCCAATCTGGCTACAATGGCCCCCAACCTCCGCCCCCAAGCAAAGCCTGGCTCAGGGAGCAGGCCTCACTCCCAGCAGTCAGGGCACCTGGTCACTAAGGGCAAGGTGCATGGGCGGCTCCAGGGGGCACCTCATCTCACACCCTGCTTCTCTCACCATCTGCCCCACCCACTGCTCGCTCTGGATCTCTCTGCTCAAGGGGCTGGTATCCAGCTTCATCCGACCCAGGTCGAGGGGCCAACACCTGGCACCCTCTTGCTTCCATCCAGACCTCAACTCCACCAGGTGGGTCTGCACTTTCCTAACATAAACAGACCGTCGGCTCACTGTGCCCTCCTCCAGGACTCTCCTGCAAAATCACTGAGTGAAACTCTCCCCACGCCGACTCCTTTCTGGTGGGGGCCCAGCAGGTCGGCCCCTCTGAGCAGCCTCCCCTGCCCCTAGCCGCGTCCCCTGGAACTCCAAGCAAAGAGAGGCCCAGGGTGGAAGGGGAAGGGAGTGGAGGGGTGTGCCTCCACCACCCTGCCAGGCCTGCAGACAGCACCCCCAGGGGGACACTGCTGGGGGGGCCCTTTTCTCTTCCCATGCAGGGGAATCCTCCTTCCCCAGGAGAGTCCAGGGGTCCATAAATCTGGGGTCCTGCTGACCTTCCCCTCCTGCCCCAAGTGGAGGCCACCCCTGCCCTCAGGCCCTGCCTTCTCGGAGCAGGTGAGAGGGGGTTGGCAGGACCCTCAGCCTGAAAGTCAAGGCCACATGCACACACTCTCCCTTTTATTTCACTTGAACATTTTTAACATTTAAAAAATAGTTATGTACTACTTTAATGGTTTAGAAGAACACCCACCTAGCACAACAGACCCATGATTTCACAGACGGGACTAAGTAAAAAAGGGAATTGTCACAGAATCTATTTCAGTAAAAACAGTAAGTAAATAATACTGCGGGTGATATATAGTTTCTGCAACTAAAGTCCAGGTAGTTCCTGAGAGTCCAGCCTGGGAGCAAGGAGTTGGAGGATACCAACAGCCACAAGGGGGTGTCAGGAGCCCCAGGACAAGCCTCCCACTGTGGGGCTTGCTTCTCCAGGGACCACACGGAGTCCCAGGCCAGGGGGCTCTCAGTGGAGTTGGTCCTTCTGCCCCTCCCAAGCTGCCCCTCGAACCCCTCCATGGACTGCAGTACTGCAATGGGAGGAAGGACCCCAGGACCTATCATATGATCAGCTTTGGGAGGGAAGGGCTGTGGATGGTGGCATGGGCCCTGAGCTGTCAGAGACTGGAGACCTTTTACCCTCCATTCCTGCACTGGCCGCCTCATCTCGTCAGGAAGTCCCCCCAGGGCCATCATACTCCCTGGTGCCCACCTGCCCAGCTACTAGATGGACTCTCCTGCAAGGGAGGGCAGTTCCAGCCCTGGAAACCAGGAGGTGGGAATTTGCCATCCATGAGCCAGGCCCAGGAGAGAGGGGGTCAGTGTGCAGAGGGGAGGCTGGAAGGAGGCTGAGAGGAGGATGGAAGGAGGCTGCGGAGGCGGAGGGCTGCCCTCCTCGGAGTCAAGGCTGATGGCTCTACTCACTCCTGATGGGGCCCATTTTAAAGGGCTGTAGATGGTTCTGCCTACCATGGGCTCTGTTTAATCTGTCACCCACAGCTCCAGGGGCAGGGAGGGAAGCTTGGGACACGCTCACCTGCTGAGTGGCAACTTCTCAGGGTGGCCTCAGCCCACCACTGAGGTGAGAGTGGAGGAAGCCTTGCCCTCGGCTAAGTCTCCACTCCAGGCACCCACCAGCAGTGGGAAATATGCACTGAATAGGAATTCCAGAGAGCCCAGGTGGAGGCGGCCAACCTCCCGGACAGTCGGGTACAACATGGCCGTGTGTGTGGAGGGCACAACCCACACTGAGGCCTTGGAGCTCATGTCCATCCCGGATGCCCTGGCCTGCTTCCTGGGAACCCACATGGTGCAGTGGGGCTGCCCAGTCCCCACAGTGTACCCACACAGGGCACTGCCAAGGCAGCCCACACCTGTCTCCTCTGCTCAGGTGCCTGCTTGTCTCTGAATGGAAACTAAAGCCCCGAGAGTGGTGGGGGGCTCTGCCTGTGGGCTGCTCCCCGGGGGCCTGACTCTGGGTACCCGCTCCTAACCAGACAGCCCAGCCAGCAGCCAGGAGACACTGTGTGCAACCGTGTTGGTTATGAGAGGCATTCCCATCCTCTGATGAGCCTCCTTTAAGAGGAGAGCTGGGCTCCTTCAAACAAACAGAATAAGGCAAGGTGACGGCATCACCCCTTCCAAACCAAACCATCAAAAGGCATGGTGCTTCTTCCAGAAGTTAAACACAGAAGCACCATATGGTCTAGCCATTCCAATGCGAGGTTTACCCCCAGGGGACTGAAAGCAGAGATCCAGAAAGAGACTTGTACACCCATGTTCATGGCATCATTAGTCACAATAGCCAACAGGCAGAAAAAGGCCGAGTGTCCACTGACGGATGAATGGATAAACACAACGTGAAACATACACACGTGGAATATTATTCAGCTTTAAAAAGGAAGGAAACTCCTACTACGACAAGGATGAGGCTTGAGGACATCAGGCCAAGTAAAATAAGCTGGTCCCCGAAAGACAAACATGGTACAGTCCATTGATGAGGTTCCTAGGGTGTCAAATTCATAGAACAGAAGGCAGAATGGTGGGTGGCAGGGCCTGGGGATGCGGGTCGGGGTCAGTGTTAATGGATGCAGAGTTTCCACTGGCGATGATGAAAAAAGTTTTGAGTACAGATAAGGGCGATGGTTACATAACATATGAATGTACTTAATGCCACAGAACTGTACACTTAAAAAGAGTTAAACTGATAAATATTGTTCTGTATATTTTGACACAATTGGGGGGCACAGTCTTCCTTGTTCTCTTTCCCTCTCCATCTCTGTCTCGGGCTTTATTTTTCTTTTTTTCTCCGTCTCTCTCTGTGTCTCTCTGTTTCCCTCTGGCTCTGTCTCTGCTTCTCTGTCTTTTTCTCTCTGTGTGTCTCTCTCACTTTCTGTCACCCTCTCTGTCTGTCTGTCTCTGGAGCCCTGAGCACGGCTGGCTCAGAGCCAGGCCACCTGCCCAGCTGCCCCAGGCCCCCAGACTCAAGAGAATCCTACCCTGCTGCTGCTGTCTTAAACGTCATAATAAGTATTGAACAAAAGCATTGATCCCATAAAATGTGTGGCAGCCTCAGTCACTCAGCTGAACTGCTCTTGAATCCACAGACACAGAGAAAATCAGTGCCTGTTGGTTGAGTTATGGGGTGATTTGTTGTGAAGCCTGGATCACTGACACACAGTCCACGAACAAGAAGACTGGGGCTCAGAGCAGTTCAGTGATTGCTATGGCTTCTCTGGGGGGAAGGCGGGGCCCGAATCCAGGTCTCTGAGCTCCAAACCTCTGAACACCGCCTCGGAAACGAGGGCCCTCACAGCTTATGCCCTGCTTCCCAGGGGAGCCCTCTCAGCTCTTCCCAGGGTCCCTCCGGGCCCTCCCTGCGGCCAAGGCCCTGGTCTGGGAGTGGCCTGGACACGGCTGCTCAGCACAGCCTGGTGCCCCTTGAAACAGAGTCCTGGGCACCATTCCGGTGCACCTGAGTCAAACATGAGTGAGAGGGCCCAGGAATCCACCCTGACAAGTTCCCTGGGTGCCTCTGAGGCCATAGGCCCACTGTCCCCTCTGTGTCTCCTGGCTACCTCCCAGTGTGGGCAAGGTCTGGGTCCTGGGCTCCTCAGAAGTCCCTATAGGGATAAGTGAAGAAGGACAGGCAGCTGTGCTGTGGGGTCAAGGGGCCCCTCACAGCTGGGGCGGGTGGGCAGAGGCTGACAGGCCCCAGGAAATCTGCACCGACTTCCAGGGTCTGGGTTCCCAGCAGCTCCTGTGACTGTGTCTGGGCTGAGTCCATACTCAGTCTGGAGGTTGCAGAAAGAAGGGACCTACTGCAGGCAGGGCAGCACACTCCCTGAGGCCAACATGTGGGCTCCAGGGACTCCGCGGGCCCCCAGGGCAGCTGATCCCCACCCCAGATGGCAGTTCCGAGAGCCCTGGGCTGGGGGAGAGCAGAGGTCCTCCAGAATCAGACCTCGGTCCTCAGACCTCAGAGCTCAGGCTGGGGCTGGGCCAGTCTTTGACTGGTCTTTGGTTTCCAAACTTTTTTCTCTGTAACCAGGTCATCACATTGCTTTTCTGAAGCTCCAGAATGTTAGGTTCCTGTGTGTTATCACCAGAATCTTGGCACAAAGTTACAGAGTGGTTGGCAGGGACCCATCCAGAAGGAACCCAGCCTTGACGTCCCCCGGGGGGCTGCCCCAAAGTCTGTGCAGGAATCCCTCTGGGTCAAAAGGAGGAGATGTTTCCAGGCGCCTGAGGGTGGGAAACTTCAATGGAGAAGGAAAGGGATGCGTTCAGGGTCCTCCTGCTGTCTGTAATGGGAGAGCTGGGACCCCCTCCCCGCCTCCCACCCCGCCGCAGGCCGCTCACCAATGTTGGAATGCTTCAGGAGACGGCAGATTCGAGCCTCTCTCTCCAGCTTCTGGTGATCTGGGGAGAGAAAGGGACACAGCATCACCTTGTGACCCTGCAGCCAGTGGCGCCCTGGAGCCCCTCGACGGCATGCGGGACGGGGCGGCCAACCACAGGACTCACGGCGGGGGGACGTGGCCAACACTTCCTGCGATGTCTACCCGGCTGACCACCACCTGCCCAGGGGACACGTCAGGTTGGGCCCCCTACCCATGCCCGGACCCCCAGCTGGCAGCACTGGTGCTGGAAGAGGCTGCCCAGGGCCTGGAGCGAGAGGCCCGTGGGAGGCATAGTTGGTGCTCACTCGGGGCCAAAAGATCCCCCACGTGATGCAGGAAGAGAAAGTGCTAGCTGTCAGCAACAGAACTGACAGTACCAATTTAATCCTTTCCTTATCTGTCCTAATTCTGTTCTCTGTGGAGCTTTCTGCTGAGGCCTAGTTTGTTCATCAGAGGCAGCCGTGGGCTGGCAGAGCAGCGCTGTCGGCTGACTGGGGGCGTCCGACCAGTGTGCAGGGTCAGCCTGGGGCCAGGCCTTCCTCTGGAGGGACATCTGGGGAAGGGATGTGTGACCTGACACACCCGCCCCCCAACCCCACGCACAAACCTACAAAACACAGGCCTGGATTTTGACGGGTCCTGGTGTCTATGCCAGGTCGGCAGGAAGAAGAGTCAAGGCCTCAGAGGACCTTCCACAGGATCTAAATGTTTACACAGGTAAGAGGAGGCTCCCTAAAATTATGTTTTGGAGAGTGCTTTTGAAATTTATGAAACAAAGTGGTCATGGGTATGCAACACGATCCCCAGATTTTCAAAATGGTAGACTTCCAACAAGTCTTAAAAATTACCAAGCATTACTCAGAAAGCTTGAGAGAAATAAAAATTCCCTAAGTCATCAAAAAAAAAAAAAAGCCTCAGAAGGAAGTTGCCCCAGGCAAGACTGCTGCTGCTCCTGAAACTACCCCTCCTCACTCCAGCCCTGGGTGCCTCCTTCCACCCCCAGAAGCACAGAACCTCAATTCCTTGCCCCCAAGGGCTGAGCAACTTATCAGCCAGAAGTTTTATCTTTCAAACAAACAGAGGTGCCAGGAGGATTTTAAAAGCTGATGAGATTATAATGGCAAAAAACTGAAAAAAACAAAAACCTATTTCCACTGACCAGAGAAGGCAGAAATAAATCACACAACAGAACACACCCATCCATGTGCGTATCACCCCAGCCTCCCAACATGAGGCCAATGGAAGAAGCCGCTCACAGAGGAAGACCCAAACTGCACTTCATTCACTTCGAGGCCAGCAAGCAGGGGACCAGCACAGAGGTGTGGCCGGATGGCAAACAAAGGCAGGGAATCAGGAGGGAGGCTGCCCCAGGGTGGGATGTGACTGGAGAGGGGGTGTCCAGGGCCTGGAACACCTGCCCCCACCCCTGCTTGCCCTGGGCCCCTCACAGTGAAGGCTGAGGACAGTAAGATACCCGAGAAGCCCACAGGATCACCTGATTCACTAGGGAAGTCCCGACAGCCCCACTAGCGGGACACAGTTAATGGGCTAATCACGATATGTTCTCAGTAAAGCCACTAGCCAGGCCTCCTCAGACCTGCCCGCCCACCCCTGACTCTGCTGGGAGGTGGGATGGACTGAGGGGATGGGGAAGACCCAGCCACCAAGTCTTCCTGCAGGAAGGGCGCCCCCTGGCCCATTCTACAGTCAGCTCTCCCTGGGCTGCGTGATGGTGGTGGGCTGAGAGCCTCAGGACAGCCCTGAACATAGACATACCTGCAAACAGGCGTGTGCCCTTTCAGAGAGGGGAAAGTCATGCCTGCAGACAGAACATCTCCAGGAGATCCAGCAGGCTCTCCCTCCTCTCAGGATGGGCACTTAGCCCGCCCTGCACCCCCACTGCTGCCCTGGAAATGCTAACACCTCCCTGAGCTGCTCATCTGGCTCCCACTTGTCTTTCCAGACCCCTTGTGACTGGGAGGGCTCTGGCAAAACCACAGGGCAGTGGGTGGGCCTTCGGGACAGACCCGTACGCCTTGCCTCACTCCATCTCCATCTTGCCCTCACCTCCAATACCCAATGCAGCAAACGCTCCCCATCCTGCTGGGGGGTGGGCACGGCATCAGTAGACAAGACGCAGCCCAAGAGTTACCCACCATTCGGAAGGAGAAGTGGAAAACAGCTACAGAAGCACACAAGCGGCGTGGCTTCCACTTTCCCGCCTGTATGAAGCTCATAAAGAGGCAGCGCCAAACATACCAGGGTGGGGGTCCGGGTCCTATCTGTGAGCCTCACTCTAGAGGGGAGGGGAGTGGTCCCTGCAACAGCCAAGATGGCGGCTCCCCCGCAGCCAGGAGTAAGGAGGCCTGGAGGTGCAGGCTGGTGGGGTGGGGGGGTTGTTCTGTTCTGTTCTTGCTTAGTGTTTTGGGTTTTTTTTTCCTATCTGAAGACTTTTTCAAACTTTAAGCTGCAGGAATAGCACAAAGTGCTAATGAATGGGCATTTCTGTATCATCTCTGTACTTCCTATGCACGTACTAACTTCCTCTGCAGCATGGGCAAGTAAGCCCCACACTTCATGTCCTTTCACCAGGTTAACAGCTCGGTGTGTGTTTTGTAAGAACAAGGACGTTCTCTTACGTAATTTCAATGCAGTTACCCTACTCACTAAATCCAATGCAGATACAATACTCAGTCCAACCTACAGTCCATATTCCAATTTTGTCCCTGTCCCCATAATGTCATAGCTCATTTCCTCCTGATGTGGATGGCTAATGAATAGCTCACCTACATGCAGACAGGGCTGGAGCAAGGCTGAGGTCAGAGAAAGCCCAGGATGGTAAGGTGATAAGAGCAGAGGTGGTCGTCTTTCCCGGAAAAATTGCCTGATTGCAGTCATAAATAAAAGTCAGGAGAAAATTCATGTGGAGACCCATCTTTGGGAAGCCGATAATTTAAACAACTGTATTACTGAGTCTTATCACTAATGGCAGAGCCCCATCCAAAAAATCTTGATCTACTCCTGAGTGTGTTTGGGGGATAAATTACTTGTTTGGGGCCAAGAAGGGGCACCAGGTTGCCCAGCCCAGGTGCAGATGTCTACTCCATGGCCACGCAGGTTATTGACCCTCTTGACTGTCTCCTTTCCGTATCAGGCACAGCAGCACTTGACTAGAGAGCAGCTCTGAAACTCTGTATCACGACACATGTTCTAAGTTGGTCAAAGTCCAAGTGCGGCCATCTCATCAAGATCGTAACTGCTCTGCTCTGGGTGGCAGAATTATGAGTAAGTTTTATTTTTTATATTTTTCCCCCAACTTTGACAATAACCTTGTGTTACTTTTCTCACAGGGAAAAGTATTCTTTTGTTTTGTTTTGTTTAATTTGGTCCTATCTACAGTAAGCACAAAGTCAGTGGTTAAATATGATGAGAGTGTGTCATAAAAGCTGCTGAAATATTTCTCCTGAAATTAAAAATCTAAGCTGGTATTCTGTGACCTTGGATGGGAATCAGAAACCATAGGAAGGGGCTGGAGGAGGAGGCTGTCCCTCTCGGGTCCAGTAGGCTGACCTCAGGCCAGGCATGTGGCCGTGGGAGGAAGAACCCAGCATCCCAGCTCTGCCCACATCCTCTGATTTACTTTCAGATCTTCCTGACCCAGGAATCGAACTGGGGTCTCCTGCATTGCTTTACCAGCTGAGCTACCAGGGATGCCCCTCTACAAAGTTTCTGAATTTCAAAATTAACATAATAATAGACAACCATAGACATGGTTGGGGGAGTCAAATTTAACCCAGTCTGCTTCGCACAAGCAGTGCATCCCACTGTCAGTGAGAACCTGGGAGGACACTCCACCTAACCCGTCCCCTGGTGGACAGGACATCTGATGGGCCAGAGACCCTGAGCAAGCTCTGTGGCTTCTCGGGGCTGCCGCACCTGCTCAGCCTGCCACCCGCCTCCCTCCCAGAATTCTGGGCCCAGAGACCTGTCTGGACTCAGAAGACCACAGCAGTGAGCACCGAGCAGGCCCATGGAGAGAACACGGTCAGAAGGCTGCCCACCCCAACCTGGACCCCTCAGCATGCCGGGCACCCCAGCCTGGTGCTCCCTCCTGAGGGAAGTCCAAGAGTCCTCTTGAGCAGCCAGACCCTACTATGCCCACTGCAGTGATGTCCTGGCTGGGTGGGCAGTGAGTGACCCCAAGAGGGGCCAACCAGCAACTTCCAGGGCTCTAGAGGTCATGGGGGCATTGAGCCCAGCCGAGAGGCTTAAAAGGGCCCTCCCAGAGCTGCGGCCTGGTGCCCCTGAGGGTCTGGGTGTCCAGAGCTGCCCTGAGACCCAGGCACCTGCTGCTTGGGACTCTGCCATGTCGGCTAGTGTTTAGTTCCTAACACTGGTGTGTGGCTCGACACGTGTCCCACACCCGTGCAACTTTGCATCCAAGGATGAGCGAGCCCTGAGGATCCACCCCACTGACACCCCTACACATCCTGCCCCCAGACGGTATGGGGCCCCCTCCCCCGCATGGATCCCTTCATCTCCCCTCACGCGTACTGGCTCTGGGGTCGCAGGGTAACCTCAGAAACAGGGTGTGGAAGAATGAGGGGCCAGGGAGTGAGGGCACAAGCTAAGCTCCCTCCAGCCTCCAGAAGCCCACCCTGTTGAAGGGAGGCCTCTCTGCTCTCCTCCCACCCACAGACTGAGCATGTCCCAGGAAGCCCGGGGACACCCATCCTGGGTCCCAAGGAGTGGAGCAGCAGTACCATGAGCCCCAAGGACAGCAGGTAGGGGGTGGGAGGACTCACAGGGGATGCCAGAGGGGGGTTTTGGAGGAGTCTGCCATTCCTGGGGGCACAGCTTCAGTTCTCACAGCCCCTCTGATGTGATGCTCTGAAGGGGAACTCCTGAGTTCAGCCATCTTGTAAAAGCTCAGGCATCTTATGGATCCGCACCCATGGAAACCCACCTAAGTACCTGCGGGCCAGTAGCCAAAGATGACTGGTGTGGTGCGTCTGGGGCAACCTGACACACACACACGACATTTACACCTGCTCCCCAGAGTCAGCAGAGGCAGAAGCAAGCTATTTATTTCTCCTGCCAGAGAAACACCCCACTGATAAAATACAGCATTCATTTATACCCCAAGAAAATGCTTATCCAACAAAACAAAAAGAACTTTAGTCAAAGACACCAGCTACATGGGACCTGTGATCAGCGGCTCCTACACCCTAAGCTCCTGCCACAGCCCACGAGGCTTCACCCCGCAGCTCCGCAGCCTGTGTCCCTAGCAACATGGGGCCTGGAAGCTTCTGAGTGATTCTACCTTGATCTTAATGCCAGGCGCACCCCACATCCTGGAGGTCCCCAAGGTGGGTGGCCAGGGGACCCGGGAAGGGAGGTGGCACAGTGCAGTTCCCAGACCCCAGGAGGCCCCAGGAGGCAGGGAGAGGTCCATCTGGGGCTGCGCTGTAGCTGGCACCCACCGCCCACCATGAAGGAGACGGGCAGGGGGCCCCCAAGGAGCAGGAAGGGGCTGGCGTGGCCGCACACAGCCATCGGGCCGCGGGCGCCACCTGGTGGTCTCAGCGTTTGCTGTTTCACTCTGACGCCCTGAAGAACGGCAGCGGGAGACTCAAAATAGCTCTGTACTATCCTAAACTCATCAGTGAGGCGGGCGCCCCAAGCCACAGACCCCCAGATGGGAGAACCCAGAGCTGGGTCAAGAACAAAGAGAAGGCTGCTGAGGGCGGGAGGGGAGATGCAGCCCTTGGAGGTGGGAGAGGATGCCTGCACCCTGCCGGGTGGGGCCCAGTCACAGTGGAGGAAACAGGCACCCAGAGAGCTGTGTCCCCAAGATCAGGACTGGACCCAAGGCCCGGTGACAGCTGCCATCCCAACCCCCCAGCCTCCACCTGCTCCCTGGCTGTGGGTGACTCACAGCAGAGTGGGGTGGGGGGTGAAAGGAGCCAGGAGAAGGGCGACAGGAGGGACGTGGGTGGGTGGCTGGCCCCTCGCCAGCTGCCAGGAGCAGCAGCAGTGCTGTGACCGGCAGAAGGACACCTGCGAGGTGCCAGGCAGGGGCGGAGGAAGGACAGGAGGCCCAGCCACCAGGAGGGGCTGCCATCCGCTTTCCCCGGCTCAGCCTGGGACAAGTGAGGAAGTCAGAAGTGAGGACGCTGTCATGCTCGACCGAACATGAAATCCTGCGTGGAAGGTCCACACTGCCCAGCTCATGGAGGGGGCTCTGGGTTGCTCTCTCCTTCTGGGTGGCTACTGAACCCCTGGCCGGGGACAAGGAGGCTGGAACATGTCAGGGCACCGGCTAGAGGTCACGGGCCACTGTGGCTGCTGCCTAGAACACCTCACCAAACCTGGCAGCTACTGGACACTGAGCCAGCGGGGGTCCAAGCATCATATCAGGGTCAAGCCCCAACCTGGGTTCACTCCTGCATGAAGTGTGGAACACCCGCCCCTTGTGGCTGAGGTCTCAGGGGATAAGGGTGCCCACAGGGAAGGGGTGGACAGGACTGGCTCTCAGGCTATGAGGTGTGGGATTGTGTGTGTGGCCAGGCCCCAGGCAGAGACTTGTCTATAGAATCACCCGCCTGAACATGCGGTGTGGGCGGGGCAGGAAGACGCAGCTGTGGGGTGCCCAAGCAGGAGCACCTGCCCTCGGCTGACTTCCTGTCCTCACCTGAGCAGCTGTGACCGAATGCCAGGTGTCCTGCACCAGCCAGAGACAGAGCCAACCCTCCCCCAGATGGGGGGATGCCAGACGCTGATGCCGCCCACCTCCAGAGATTTGAAGAGAGCCGTAGCCTTCCGGGGGGTGACAGGTAGCTCCCACATCCTATCCTGTGTCCAGCTGTTGGCTCCACAGGGTGGGTGCTGCCCAGGCTCCATTTCCTCCAGGCTGGTGGGCTCACACCAACATCATTAAGCTGGGGCATGGGAGGCTCACTTATGGGCCAGACTCAAGTGACCATGGGGATACTGGGCACAGGGCCCTAAACAGGGCCAAGCTTTGCACTCCGAGTCTGTTTCCCATGTGTGAAAAGGGTTAGGGAGTGTGTCCAGAGAGAGGCCACCGAAGAGAGGAAACCCCCCCTGCTGGCCCCTGCCTCAGAAGCTAGCCCCTCCCCGCAGCCCGCCCTGCAGAGCTGGGCATCTGGCCTGTCATCCTCCCTGCCTTTCCTGCTTCCCTCCTCCAGCCTCTTTCCAAGGCAACAACTCAGGACCCCAGCAGTTGTCTCCCCTCTCCTCTCTAGGGGCTTCTATTCTTCCAAAGGGAGGTGGGAGTCCATGGCTGCACATGAGAACAAGGACCCATTGTCCCCCAGGTGACCTGCCCCACTGGGCCCTGGGATTCCTCATTCAGGGTTCCCTCCTCTCCTTCCCACCTGTCTCTAGCGCCTACACCACTGGATGGCACAGAGAGCTTTCTAGAATCTTTGGAGGCTCATGGACATCCACATCCCATTTCATTCAGGCTCATGTTAATCACTACCCAGCATCAAGTCCTTAACTCATGTGTCCCAAAGTTGTGAGGGTCCAGCGGGACACAGCACGGGCACACAGGCAGGCAGCTCTTATGGTTCCGAGCTGCTGGGTTGGAATCTGACAGAATACCCTGGACATTCAAAGCAGTCAGTGGAGTCCACAGCAGAAACTCTGGCACCCTCCATGGTGCCCTCAGCCTGGGCACTTTGTGCCACCACGTACAGGATCCTCAGGGTCCCAGGAAGGGGGTGGGCAGGCCTGGGGGTGGGTGCACCAGGGCAGTCAGAGGCCAATTCAAGTGTAAGCACCAGCATCTGCCGGTTTGAGCCCACTGCTGGTTTAGCCTGGAGGGAAAGGGAGCCTGGACCGCGCCTACCCTGCAAAGCCAACAGCTGGACACAGAACAGGACATGGAAGCTTCCCCCTCCCCCCGAAGGCCCGAGCTCTCCTCAAACCTCCCGAGATGGACAGCGTCGGCATCTGCCCTCCCTCACCCAGCAGAGGGGTGGCTCCGTCTCTGGCTGGTGCAGGACCCCTGGCGTTTGGTCACAACTACTCGGACCAGCAACGGTGATGCTGGAGGCTCCAACCTCGGCTTCATCCCCTTTCTAGGCACAGGATGGAAGGCTGCAGAGGAGGATAGGTCTTTCAGGAAGGACATCACCAGGCCAGGGCCTTGGTGGCTATTGCCTCCTGACAGGGCTCCCAGGCCTGGGACGTATGGGACAAACCAGCCCGACTCCAGGGGCAGCGCAGTGTTCTGCAGCAGGGCCTGACCATCCAGTCACTGTCACTGGTTACAAGCTGGTTCAGGGGGAGGATGAAGTTCGCAGGGGAGCACAGTATGAGACCCTGGTGGTTCCTCCACTACAGGGCACAGGAGTGCCTCAGGACCACTGCAACTAGCGCTTGCTGTTTACGGACCAGCTCCTGGGCTCTTCACAGGCCTGCAGAACTGCCAAGAGCCCTCGGCTGTTATTAACATCGCTCCCAACTTTCTGACAGGGCCCAGGAAGGCTGGAGGGTGGGGGGAGTAGGGCTGGGCCACTACCCAGGGGGATTGGCCCAGAGGCCTCAGCCATCCCAAGGCCTTCCCATCAGGCTTCTCAAGCTTTCAGCAGGCTGACATGCTTGAGCCCAGCCTGCTCACCCAGGGAGAGCCTAGGGTCCTGGGGGCATCTCAACCTGCTCTGCATCCAGCACTGGGGGGCCCAGGAAAGTCCAGTCTCGCTGCTGACCCTGGTGGCACCGGCCGGGCCATGAGGATGAGAAGAACGGCTGCCACTGTAGCTTCTTGTAGCAGATCTTGTTTCTAAAAGGCAACCAGCAACTATCACACCAGCGTCACCTGGCAGCCATGCGGCCCAGCAAGGGCGCCTGTGTGCGTTCTGCAGCTGCCACTGCCTCTCCGCAACAAAGAAAGGGCTCTCGAGGGGCAGGAACAAGCTGCCAGGTGCCTGAGAGCTTGGCCGGCATCCTGAGGCTCCCCACCCCACTGTACTGAGACCTCTGAGCCAGCCATGTGGTCCTCAGAGCCCTCACTCCACAGTCCCTCTGGTCTAGCCTTTCAGCGGCTCCTCCAGGGAGCAGAGGCGCCCTCTTCAGGCTCCAAGCCAACATTACCCAGCATGTTACCACTGCAGAAAGACGGGTCATCTCATGATTGAGACCTGTGTGATGCACTGCCCTGAAGTCTGGTGAAACCGGGAGGGCCCCTAATGGCCTAGCTGTAGGCACCCCACCCTGCTCCTCCAGCCAAGTGGCGCTTCTCCCAGGCTCGGACCTAACCCATCCCCCACTGGTGGCCTCAGCCCTCTGCAGGCAAGGAATTATTCAAACAAGCGACCACGGCCCCCTGGGGGAACAAGTGGCACCCCGCTCTTTCATCACCATGAAGCCTGCCTCGCGGAGTCGGCTGCTCACTCTGTCCTGCGTGGCTTGTGTGATGGGCAGTGGCCTCCCGGGGCCAGAGCCTGTGTGGTGCAGCCTGCCACCCACCTCAGCTCTCTGGGCTCCGTGTCCTGGGTTTGGTCATGCCCACGATCCTATGGCGGGCTCCCACCTTGACTAACAGGCAAAAAAAGAGGTGATCCGACCATAAATGACTATCCTCTCATATCCTCAGTTTTGTCAGCTGTAAAGTGGGACAGAAATCGGGTCCTCAAACCTGCGGGTGCCCCTTGAACCCCTGGAGGGAGCTCTTGGTGCATGTGGGGTGGGCAGGGGTGGTAGGAAGGAGCTCTTCAGATTGGGGGGATGACAGGAACAACTGATGAAACAACTTCCAGAGAGCCCGGGAGCTCAGGAACGTTTCCCAATAACCCTGCACCAACCCTCCTTTTGGGGCTGGGCCACCTCCCCACACTCCTTTGACCTTCTACAGCCTAATGGGAACTGCTGCGGCCTGACTACACAGAGCTTGTGTATCATCCAAGCCACCAGGCCCCAGAGCCCACGGGACCCGGGGTTCACAGGGACAGCCATGCCCCAGAACCAGACACACCCCAGAAGCATGAGCAGGGCCACAGAGCTGCCACTCTCGCCTCCTCACAGGTGAGGCCACCAAGAACACGGAGGGGGTGTCCCCGAGGACTCCTGCCCACAAAGCCTGGCCCCCACTCCTTTTCTTCTCCTCCTCTGCCTTCGCCCAGTTTGGAGTAGTTTTGACTTAGCCTGTTTGGTTAACAAATTAATGACAAAGATGTGTTCTCTCAACAGTTCTGTTTAGCATTGCCTGATAAAACACAAAATGACCCATTTGGAACTTCCCTGATGGTTCAGTGGTTAAGACGCCATGCTGCCACTGCAGGGCACCACAGGTTTGATCCCTAGTTGGGAAACTAAGATCCCACATGCTGCATGGTGTGCTCAAAAAAAAAAAAAAAAGACCAGTTAAATCTGAATTTCAGATAAGCAACAAGTATGTTTTTAATATAAATATGTCCCAAGCGCAGGTAAACAGTTTTCGAATAGAAGCATGTCCCATGCAGTTTGGGACATATTTGTCTTCAAATATTTTTTATTGCCTATCTGAAATTCAAATTTAACTGCAAAATCTGGCCACCCCAGTCTGGTTCCCTCATTGCTCCTCCATCTTCCCAGTGGGATGGCAATGGAGGGGTCATCTCCCACAAGAGCCCCCAACTTTCCCTCTTACTCCCTCCCCACCTGCACCAGGACACCTGCAACTCCACACAAACCCATGCCCTGACAACAGAATCTGGGAGAAATGAGTCTGTCTAGTTAAAGATTGACCCTGAGGCAAAGGGAGGGACCCCCCACTCCTTTGCACTCTCTGGGTCCCTAGGGAAACCCCCTCCCATTGCCCAGGGTCCCCTGGAGCCTCTACTCCAGAGCAAGGTGCACCAAAGGCTGGCTGGGAGCCTAGGACATACTTATTCTAAAAAATCTTTTTTTATTTGAAATTAGGACATTATACAGTGAGGCCCTGGCTGAGGCCCTGGGGCCCTGGGAGCTGCAAGGGAGGGGGCGTGGCTGCGGAATGGCCCCCGTAAGGGTGCTCAGGTGAGGGAGGGGTGCTCGAGAGAGGGAGAGGGGGGAGGGGAAGGGAGTGAAGGGGAAAGGAGGGAAGGGGCAGGGAGGGGGGAGAAGGGGAGGGGATGGGTCGGGAGGGGAGGGGAGAGGAGGGAAGGAAAGGAGGGAGGGCGCCCCAGCGCCCGCTGCGCATGCTCCGCCGCCCCTGCAATGCGGCGCCGGCGGCGCGTCCTCCAGTAACCCAGTTCGGCGAATTCCCGGCGCCCATTATCCTCTGTCTCGGGATGTCTTCCCGCTTGTAGGTCGTGGGGGCCGACAGGAAACCGGCAGCACGGGTCGCAGCAGGAAAGCAGGGGCCCAGGCAGGTTTGGCCAGGGGTGCAGGCTCAAACCCAGAGCCCCTAGAGACCAGATAACTCCTCCCCGTTACACCGCCGACAGGGGCGCCCCCCAAGGCAGAAGGGGCCATCCGGACCCTGCGAAGGGCGTGACCCTACGTGAAGGTAGCTGGAGGTAAACCGAGCATCAGCCTGGGGTCAGGAGGAGGGTCAGAGGTGAGCCCGGATCTCATTGGTGGCCTCAGCCTCCTCACGGGTAGGGTGAGCCTCCCAGCTGTGCTGCGGGCACCCACTATGAGATCAGCCTCCCACCTGGGAGGTCAGCCCTCACACCTGATCCCCCTGCGACCCTCGGCATCTGGGTGAAAACTGGAGCTGCCAGCGTCCCAGGCTCTGCTCATCACAACCGTGGGTTCCTGGGCCACTCTGCTTCTGTTTCCTCGTCCGTGGCACGGGCCTCCCACCACGGACCTCGTGAAAATGCTGCTGAGGGTCAGGGCACAATACCCAGGGGCCTGAGCCCCCGCTCTGGTGCAGCCGTGTCCCTCCTTCCTTCCTCTAGGTCAGCTGCTGACCGGGGTCATTTCTGGGACACCTGCTTGGGGCCCGTGAGTACTAAAAGAGCTCGGTCCACAGGGCGTCCTCCAAATGGCCATCAAACGAGCCCTAAAGAGCAGCCACTTGGTGCTGACAAGGAGCAAGGGGAGGGGAGAGGGAGGCGGGAGCAACAAGAAGTGCCTGATGATGATCCTCTTATCCCCACCACCCCCGTCAATTAATTTTCCTCTAACTGCTTTTGTTAATGGTAGTTTAATAATCTCTTATTATTCAGTACATTCACAGACTCTGAATGTCTCACAATCCTCTATTTAATTAAGTATTAAATTTAAAAAATCTAACTCTTACTGCCTTTGGCACAAGCTGGATGTAATCTGCAGTGTCCTCGTGGCTCCAAGAGCTGTCAGTTACCAGACGGGACAGTTTTTCTGTGTCCAGCGCCAGCATCCTCCTGCCACTTTCTTTATCACTGGAAGCCTTGAAAGGCTAAGCCAGTCTCCTCGGATCAGGAGTGGACCCCCCTCACTGCAGGGCTGGGTGAGACCCCTCCACATTGCACTGAAAATGAAGCGGGCAGAAGAGGGGCTTCCCCTCCAATCTCTGAGTCCAGTCTCCACCTCCCCACTCTCCCACTTGCCTAGCAGACTCCCCACCCATGGATCCCCTGCCGCCACCTTCCAGGACAACAGCTGGGGCAAGCATTTCTGAATGGCCTCTCAGGAGGGAGCGCTGTCTGGAGTCAGGACTCTCTGTGTGGATCAAGTCTGACCCTGCAGGACGCCGCAGGTGCAGGCTGCGAGGTGAACACCAGGACTCAGGGAGGAGCTACGGGCTCCGGGCCTCCCCTCCTTGCTTCCTGATCACTCTCCGGCTTCACCACAGAACTTCTCCTGGACTTGGATTCCCAGATGCTCAGGTGTGTGGTGGCCAGGGATCTCCCTTGCAAACCCAACCCTGCAGCACACCTTCTTCTAGATGCTGCTCCACCCAATCCCTGTCCCAGCTTCACACCTGGGAGACCAACCTGACTCCAGCACAGGCTGCACATCCACTCCTTCAAAATCCACTCACTCAAAGCATTCATTCATTCCAAAAGATTCATGGAGAGCTCCCCACCTCTCAGGGCCTGGGTGGAAGGTGGGAGAAACAATGGTGAACGAAACAGATGAAGCCCTGCACACAAGGCCTGGCAGTGTAGTGGGTGAGACAGCCATCAAATAAAAACAGGGTGCTTGGGTCTCAGATTCCTACTGGAGGCTCAAGGGAGACCTCTTTGAGGAAGTGTCATCAACAGGAGTTAAGCAGGTACAAAGTTCAGGAAAAGCATTTCTAGAAGGAAAGTGCAAGTGTTAGTCATTCAGTTATGTCCAAGTCTTTGCCACCACATGGACTGTAGCCTGCCAGGCTCCTCTGTCAGTGGAATTTCCCAGGTAAGAATAATGGAGTCGGTTGCCATGCCCTTCTCTATGGGATCTTCCTGACCCAGGCATCAAACCCGGGTATCCTGCACTGCAGGCAGATTCTTTACTGTCTGAGCCTCAGAGAAGGTATGTGCAAAGGCCCTCGTGTATATAGAACCAGAAGCCAGTGCCTGACCAGAGCTGCTGGGAGGGAGAGAGAAGACAGGGCCAAAGGCAGAGTTTCAGGCCAGGTGAGGACTTTGGGTTTTATGTAGCCAGCCCTCAAAGGGTAGTAAGAAGAGGGTGGGATGTTCATACATGTGTTTTCCCAGCCTCTGGGCTGGGAGGTGGGAAGGTGCAGAGATGAACTTCTGCATTTGCCCTCAAGGAGCAAATGATCAATGGAAAAATTTGTAAAGTGACTGCTTTCGGGCTTCCTGGTTTCTAAGCTGGTTGGGAGGACCCAGGGAGGCTTCCTGGAGGAGGAGTCCTAGAGCCTGCAGGCTGGGCAGGATAGTCTGGCAAGAAACGCGAAAGAAAGCAAAAGGTATTTGGGCAGCACTGTGCTAGGCTGACTCCAAAGCACCTCACTCCTCTCTCCCTCACAATGCCCCTCTGGGGTAGCGATTAGATTTATCCCTATTTTACAACTGAGAAAACTGAGGTACAGGGTGGCTAAGTAACACGGCCAAGGTCACACATTGAGGCAGTCAGGACCATGTGGCCAAGGCCACATAGCAACCAAACCAAACCCATCAGCCAAACCCCACTGCTGGACCACACTCAGCACGAAGATGAGAGTCGGAGGTCCGAGACCCTCTCCTCTTACCCCTCCAGCTGCCCATTCAGCTTGAAAAGGGGCTGGGGAGGGCCAGAAGACCCTTGGGTCCCTATACAGGGAGGTGGCTGGTTGGTTTTAGAATCCTTTTCCATTAAAGAAACAGTCTGATCGCTGTGGTGAAATGACGGGTAGTCTGGGATCTGCCGCAAGATATGTGAGTGGGGTGGAGCATGGGGAGGGTCACTGATGAAACAAAATTGCCCGAGGATTGAAAACTGTTGTGTTGAAGCTGGGGGCTCATTCTATCATTTTATCTATATTTGGGGGTGGCTGAAATTTTCCATGATAATGAGTTTAACAGGCTGGGGGGAATGCCCAAGACCTTCACAGACCTGAGCAATGCAAGGGCCCAAGTGCGGAGGCAAAGCAGGGAGTGTCTTCACAGGGGAAGTGCTCCTGAGGGGAGGTGACAGCAGGCGAAAGCTGGCTGCTCCAATTCCAGACCAGCCCTGGCTAGCTGCCCTGCCTCCCACCGCCCAGCCCGGGCTGCATCCAGCTGGGACACTGAGGCCGGAAGCAGGGCTGACGGAGCCCCAGGTCTGCACAGCCCTACAATGGCGCCATGATCCGGGATCTCTTTGGCCCAGCCTCTGGGACTCAAGGGCAGAGAGCAGGCCTGCTGCTGCGGGGGCAGAAGAAAGAGCAGGTAGTAATTGTGGAACACGGGGCAATTTCAGACTTGCACTGCTCCTGATCCTCAGTAAAGAATCTGCTTGCAATGCAGGAGACCCAGGTTCAATCCTTGGGTTGGGAAGATCCCTTGGAGTAGGAAATGGCAACCCACTCCAGTGTTCCTGCCTAGAAAATCCCATGTAGCCTGGCAGGCTACAGTCCATGGGGTCGCAAAGAGTCGGACATGACTCAGCGACTAACACTTTCACTTTAAGGGTATAAACAGTAGAGTGTGAATATACTTGAAAGGAGCTGCCAGATTCCACGGAAACATACTCATACTCAAGTGGTTTTCTGCTTGAGTCTCACAAACTCCTATTCATCCTTCAAGACCCATCCAATCTCCTGTGCTCTCCCCCGGGCTCCCACCCCGAAGATGGGACTGGAGTGGTTTGTTTGGATGTGTTTACTCATCACCCCATCCTCAGTGCCAGGCACGTGGGAGGCGCTGGGTAAAGCTGGCGAATGAGTGAAGGTCTCCCTCAACAGTCCAGGGGGCACCTGAAGGTGGGCTCTCTCACCTCCTGTGGCCTGGCACAAGTCTGGGGAATGAAGCAGAGTGCTCCTCCTGCTTTAGAAACGCAACGTATGCAGACACAGCTCCCAAACACATGTGACAGCGGTATCTGACCAGTGCCGCCCACCCGGCGTCAGGGAACACAGAAGCAGCCCTGCATCTGGCAGTACAGTGCACACAGCAAACGCTTGGTAAATATTAGCTTTCGTGTTATTGCTGTTATCAGTCTAGCTGCAGGATCTGAGCCTTCCTACCACACATGCCCCAGGGCTGCACTGGCTCCAAGACCTCCTGTCTCCACAGTGCCCTGTGTCTCCCCTGTCCCCTCCTAACATCAGCAGCAAAAGTGAGGACGCAGGACTGACCCCACTGGTGCACAACCAGCCTCTCAACATGGGCTGGGACTGGAGCGCCTGCCCCTGGAAACACTCAGCCCCAAAGGCCTGGTACACAGCAGGCACCCAAACACCCACACACGGCTCAGCGAACCACACAGCAGGTTCAGCTGCTCGCCCCCGCAGGCTGCTGAGCGAGAAGCTGCAGACCCCACAGACGGAGGCGTTCTCTGCACCAATGGTGGGGCGGGATGTGGTCCAGGACTGCAGACAGTCAGGGCCTCTTGGAGGAGAAGGAGCCTCTCAATTAGATTTGTGTCTGGATGCTAACCAGGGTCGTGGGTGTGCATGGGAGGAGGTGGGAGAGGGCTTAACTCAGCACTGTCTGCCCAGGGCTCATCCGCCCCCTCCTGTCTAATCCTGGGTTGGAGATCCATGGGATCCCCACAGCACTGGGGGGTGGCAGGTCCCGCCAGACTCCTTCCCTCGTTCCCCGCCCTTGTCCCCTCACCTCTGTGCTCTGAATTCACCTGCTCGGGGCGGCACCTCCACCATGGCCATGTCACACTCACTCACCGAATGTCATCCCCTCCCCCCACATCTTGCCCCACCCCCACCACATGGAACACCACTGGATCAGGGGTCTGTCTGTCTGCCCAGAACAGGCTGTCCCCCAGCAAGGGCCTGGGAAGTGCCAGATGGGGTGAGGCCACATGCCCAGGGCCAGCTCATGGCCAGCATCACATCTACCCCTGCAGGCACCCCCCCACACCAGCCCTCCCAGCACAGTCAGATGAGTCCCCACGTGCATCCCTGGGTCCAGAAGACTGGCAGGGTCCGAGTCAGGAAACATGCCATTCAGGTGGCCCCTCAAGCATCCAAAATCTTCAGGTCCCTACATCCTCCTCTGGCCCACATTCTTGGGCAGATGACACTATCTGACCACATCAGCCACCTGGCTGCATGCCTGTCCCCTCCAGCCCTGGAGAGAAGAGACGGGGGTTCCACAAGCCCCTAAACAAGAGCAAGAGTGCAATTCCAGGTGGGAGGGTGTGTGGGTGCCTCTTGTTCCCGGCCCTGCGCAGCCATGAACCCCGTTCACACCACACTGCAGCCACGAATCCCGCTCCAACTGTGTCGCCAGGGAGCCACAGGCCACGCCCCATTCCCAGCACAGGCTCCCCCTGCCCCCGGCTCCCACCGGCCAACACAGCCATTCCCTCCCTACCTCTGGCTGACAGCTTCTTGGTGTTGATGATCTTGGCCGCATACTCATGGCCGGTGCAGAGCTTGACACAGCGTCGGACCACAGAAAAAGCCCCCCTAGGGGAGAAACAAGGAAACAGAGGCAATTAATCCCCCTAGTGAACACCCAGCATTCAGTCATGATGCCCGGCCTCGGGCAGAGATCTGTGTGAGGAAGAGGTGTGTTAGTTGGTGTTAATGTTAGTTGCTCAGTCGTGTCTGACTCTTTGTGACCCCATGGGCTATAGCCCGCCAGGCTTCTCAATCTGTGAAATTCTCCAGGCAAGAATACTGGAGTGGTAAGTCATTCTCTTTCTCCAGGGGACCTTTCCAACACAGGGATCAAACCCAGGTCTCCCACACTGCAGGCAGATTCTTTACCATCTGAGCCACCAGGGAAGCCCCAAGAATACTGGAGTGGGTAGCCATTCCCTTTTCCAGGGGATCTTCCTGACCCAGGGATCAAACCTGGGCCTCCTGCATTGCAGGCAGGTTCTTTACCATCTGAGCCACGAAGGAAGCCCTGAGGAAGGGGCACCCCTCCCCAAAAGACTTCCACCCCCCCCCAACCCTTCGTGCCAGCCCCACAGGGCCTCTTTCCCAGCAGCTGGCAGATCCCAGTTGACTGGCACACCCAGCTCCTGTGAGACCCCCAGCCTCGGCATCCTCACAGACCAGCAGGACTGAGGGCCTGTCTGGGGGCCTTTCAGCGAGCACCCTCCTTCACTCTATGCCAAGTCCTCGAGACCCAGGGTCCTCCTAGAGCAATGAACGCTGGCCCGGCTCCAGACAGTGGAATAGGGAGGTGCAGCCTGTGGGGACTCACTGAAGGTTCTGGAGGGAAGAAGAAGCATCACATAATTACGCTGCAAAGCTGGAGGTGAAGGCCCCTGCCCCAGATCCTCCACCGCCACTGTACAGCAGAGGCGGCCAGTCCCACAGCGGAGGAGACATTTACCTACCCACAGCATCAGCGCTTCTGAGAGGATCAGGGACCAGCCTGGAGGGCTGGGAGAAGGAAACCTGAAAGGCGGGGTGACCGCTGCTGAGGTCACTGAGAGGTTCTGCATGTGACTCCCCAAACACTGACCCTTGAGAGGAGGACGGTGTGCAGGAGGTGGCAGAGCAAGCCAGAGCCCTGAGAGCAGGCCCGTGAGGGTCCCGGGGCCAGTGGGGAGCACAGGCCAGAGGGAGCCTGGGGTCCATCAGAAGGTCCTCCACCATATTCGACTTGTCACCACCGTTGGTTTAATTTGATTTGAGATCATTTTCGAAGAACATTAGACCCAGCATGTATGAGACAAAGCCAGAACAGGAAACGTCTGGGGAAGGGTCCAGACTGGAGGCTGCCACGGGAGGTGGGCACAAAGGCTGAGCACATGGACCAGTGGGGAGGAGGACACCCCCGACCACAGGCCCCTCCTCTGTCTCCCCTCCCCAGAGGCCCTGCAGGCACAGCCCCCGTCGGAACCCAGCACCATCGCCCCCACCCCCCCGCCACCCCTGCTGCCCACAGAGCCTGAGAGGCCCACCAGCTGCTTGAGCCCGGGCTCCAGGTGACAGGAAAGCAACGTCTTAAACAGAGAACACATTTCTGCTATAATCCTTTTTGGGATAAAACTTTGGGGCATTCCCTGGTGGTCCAGTGGTTAGGTTCTGCCCTTCCAGCGCAGGGGGTGCAGGTTCAGTCTCTGGTCTTGGAAGCTCCCACATGCCATAGAGAAACCAAGCCTGCATGCCACAGCTATGGAGCCTGCGCTCTAGAGCCCAGGAGTCACAGCTACTAGAGCCCGCAGCCCCCAGAGTCCATGCTCTGCAGCAAGAGCGGCCACTGCGTGAGAAGCCCGCGCACCACAACGAACACTCATTACAGTCAAAAATAAATACATGAATTTTTTTTAAAGTCTAACTTACCTTTAAAAAATAGCAATAAGAAAATTACAATTCAAAAAAAAACTTCATTAAAATGGACTATTCACTTCCATGGGAAAAAAGTAAATATTACACTAGATCTAATTGAACATTTTCTTAACATCCCAGGTCTTTATGATCAATAGGTGAATAGGTGTGCTTAGAGCTATATTTTTGCTTCTTCAAAGTCAGAACAGGGCAACGGCTGCCTCTGAGGGGGCAGGGAGCTGGGGTCTGGCACACTAGTCACTCCACATCCTCTGTCCTGTGTGATTTTCTCACTGTGTATGAGTTGCAGTCTCAAAATTTTCATTTTAAGAAAAAAAAAAAAAAGAAAGGATTTTTTTTTGGGGTGGGGGATCAGTGACACTAGCTTGGGAGACAGCGTGTTGAAGCTTCAAGCAGGTCTGGGTTTGAACCCTGCTCTGTCTCTTCCTGGCTGCACCCTCTGAGCCTGTTTCCTCACCCACCCAAGGAGCAGCAAAGGCTCATGGGGCCACTGCAAAGGCTGAGCCAGGCCCCAGGTGGCTGTCTGCCCGAGGCTGCTTTGGCCTCCTCCTCACCAGCCCCGCCTATCGCTGGTCCTCCCATCCACTTCCTGCCCAGGAGAGCGGAGGGTATCAGGTGTACAGGGCTGAGCTGCCACCTTCATGCTCAGGCCCCCAAAGGGCACGGACACCCAAGCACCGGCTCACAGGCCTCCATGGAATAGTCAGGGCTTCCAGTGCCAGAATCCAATCCCCACTGATGCTGAAGTTCCAAACAGCCAGAGGGTGCTCACAAGCCTGGTGGGTGCCGGGTGAGACACCATGGGGCCTAAAGGTGAGCTTGTCCCTGGAGTGGGGAGGGGCCTACAGGGCCTGTCCACCTGCTGCTATCCAGCCAGGGTAAGTACAGGACCAAGGGAAGTGAGCCAGGAATCCTCCCGGGTACACGGCAGAGTGTGCCTAAAGCAAACAAGAGGAACAGCCAGATGGACCATCCCAGACAAGCTGCCCTGCTGCCCCATGTCCTTCTGGGTCAGACTCCGCTGTCTCTTCTGCAGGGGGCTCTGGATGAGTGATGGCAAGGGTCTGAGATGATGGCAGAGCCAGGCGGGCAGGAGCCAGTCTCTGGAGGCAACCAGGAACGTGGCAGGCAAGCTCCCAGCATCCAGCAAGCACTCAATAACAGACCTTACAGGTGGCACACAGGCTGGAGAACAGACTGCTCGTGGACGCAGGTCTTTCTCTCCCAGAGTCCTGCCTGCTGAGGAGGGGGGCACCTCTGGAAGCCCCTGTGGGGTAAGGTTTCTCCTGCTCCTGTAACCCAGCTTGAAAAAAATTTCTAGAAAGAGATGCCCTACCCTCCCCCAAGTCTGGTCGCCCCACCCTGGTCTTCCTGGTCACCCAAACCTGCACCCCAGTGCCCATTAACTCTGAGGGAGGACCTGGGCCAGCCAAGGCTGTGCCTGGAGCAGGGAGAAGCAGCCGGGACCCTAGGGAGCCCTCGGAGCTCAGTCTTCCAGCTCAAGACCCATGGAAGTTTCCCTGAAAGCTTGGTCAGGTGCCTGACAAAGCTCTCAAGCTAGAGGACGCTCCATGGCTTAACTACCTGGAGTGAGAGCACAGGGAAGCAGCTTGGCCCCCGATGACCTCTGCTCCTTAGGCCAGTCTCCCCCACCTCCCCTCTTCCATCCTTGAAGCCAGCTTCTCAGTCACCACCATTCCCAGTCTCCTTCTGCCCCCTCCCCAGGCATCCACCCCCTTTCCAGTGGCTCTGCCAGTTGCTTGATGTGGATCACAAGCAGGCTCCCCAGAAGACCTGATGCTAAGAAGCATGTGCAGTGAGGACCACGGGCCAGGCCCCCAACATCTCGAACATCACGGACAACAGTCAGGTGAACACCAGCGGCATTCTCCTTTGAAGTCTGCAGCATCTACCCACCTGAAACTCACAATTACTGAGAGAATGACAGGGACAAGAACCTAGGTCTGTATCCTAAAGCACAACCCCGCCGCCACCAAGCAAACTTCTACGCATCGTTCGATACCTCCTCTTGGAAATCCTCCCCAGTTGCCACAGGAAGTCAGCTCGGTCTCCACCAGACACTGTACTCTACATGTCTTGGCTCACTTTGCCCACTCTATTATAATAATTTATCTGTTTCTGGCCCTCCACTGTCACTCTCCATAGACAATCAAGATGCTGGGGACAGGCAGAGGGTCCAGACTGTGATAAGAGAGTAAGGGCTGACCTCCAAGCACCATGAGTGGAAGTGAGTGGAAGTGCTGGGCTTCAGCATACCTCAGGCCTGCAGGACAAGAAAGGGCAGCCTTCTGGGAAGACAGGGCGAGACTGGGAGGGGTCAGACTCTGGGGAACAGGCCAGCAGGGGAGGGTGAGCGCCCAAGCCCTCCCTGGATGGGGAAGGGGCGTCTGGTGGGGTGAACTAGCGTCTGTGGGAGGGTGGGGAGTGCCTGTAGGTGGAGAATGTCTCCTGCGGGGCTGAGGCCATGGGGCCCCTGATCAAAGCAGAGGGCCACTGATGTACCAGGAGCCTAGCAGCCCCCCACCCTGCCCACAGGGGGTCTGGGGTGCAGACGCAGGGCACAGACCAGGCAGGTGGTGGGGCAACAGGTCCCTGGACTGCGTCTGGATAGGCTGCCTGATGCTCTAGTCATCCACGAACGGCATGGCAGGTGGCGGCCAGCTGCAGGGTTGGAAATGCCACTTGGGACACAGCTTGTGGGGGAGAAGCCAGAAAGGTGGGGGTCCGGGTGGGGGTGAAGTTCAGGGAGAAGGCATGGTGGGGGCTCCCCTGAACCTCGAGGTCACCGTGCGATGCCCGGTGGAGCACCTGCTGCTGCACTCAGGTTTAAAGTTATTTGAAGAATGTGATCAGATCAGGAGCCTCCTGGGCACGCAGTGGGGACTCTTAAGAATCAAGTAAAGCTAATAAAACAGAGAACACACTTTTTCATAAAGCCATTTATAGAAAGTCTACTGAGGAACCACAACAGCAGAGAGGCTGGCCAGGGGACAGGGGGTGGGGTGGGGGAATGAACCCTGGAGCTGCCTGGGCTCTGGTCAGCCGCACGTGGGTGCCTAGCACTACTACAGCCAGGGCAGCCCATGGTGACACTCGAGGGCCACTCTCTTGCCACACTGGGCAGAAGCAGCAAGCCAGCAAGTGGCTCCCAGCCCCATTTACTCTCTCATTCCTCCCTGTCCAACCTGAGGGTATGCCCCGACCCTACCTCTCACCTGAACACAGACAGCCCACTGGCCCTCGGGGACAGGGTCTGGCCTGGGTTTCCACCTGCAGGGCTCTTAGCTGCCCCCATGCCAGACCACCTGCTGCCACCTGCAACTTGCCCCTGACATGGATTACCTGCAGCCCCCATGGCACTTGCTTTGGGGACCTGCCTCCTCCCTGCTCTGCTAGCCAAGCCCAGGGGCCCAGCCTACCTTCTGCCCACTGAGCTGAGCTGGTGTTGGTGGGAGAGGCTGATGGGCAGGAGGGTCTGGTCTTGCCCTGTCCCCACAGTGGGGGCTGCAGAACAGAGAAGCGCTGACAATGGATGTCACTTCGGGACCCTGCATCCTGGGCCTGGGGCTTCCTCATGCAGGATGTGTGGAGGCCCTGGCACAGAGCAGGCATCAGACTCATGTAACTGGGGACCCCCTGCTTTTGCTCCTCCACGGCCACTCGGCACTTCCACTGCCTCCCTCCTGGTGCACATTCCGGGGTGCAGCATCTCCTCTCTCCACCACTCCCATCCCTGTGGTCCGAGGATGAGGCCCCTGCACCTGACTCTGGCTCTCTGCCCTGCCCTGGCCTCGCAGGTACCGGCCTGGCTGCCAACAGGGCTGGCACGGCCCTGTTGAAGACACACCTGGTGGCTGAACAACCTGGGAAATCCCCATCTGCCCTCTGCTAACTTGGATGCTCGGGAGCAGGAATGCTTGACAACCAGCCAGAGCCAAGGGCCCACATCACATGTGGACCAGTCCATGGGTTTCTTAAATTGCAGGGCCAAAACCAGCCAGAAGTGTTGAGTAAAAGAACCAAACCCTTATTGATCTGTGTTGTAAAGGCTTCCACACAAGTGAGACCCTGGGATGTCATCTCAGTGAAAACTGCCATCCTGGCCCCCCGACTTCCCAGGCAGACCCACAAAAGATCTTTCTGGAACAGGCTAAACAGGCGGCAGATGCACTCGGCTGGTCCAACAGTTTTATTTCCCATGTAAATTAACAAATAGATGTTCTTTTAAAGCAGCCTGAGCACCCAGCCTGGGCCGCCCCAGTGGGCTCAGCTCAGAAGGGTCTGGGCCAGGGCTCAGGCGAGGAGGCTGGACAGCCCAGTAGACACGCTCACTCACTACACCAGGCCCTCCGCTTGCCTGGATTTGTGGATTTCAACTAAATCAAGCTGCTGCTTATTTGTGTGGTAGCGAAAAAATTTTTTCTACCTTTGATTAAAATGACAGGGGAGGTCCGTTTATATTTGTAATCTGGACCTAAGCGATTCAGTAGAAAATAGGGACTTGTACACGAAATTGTTGTGGGGGCTTTTTCTTGCTTATAATAATAATTTAAAAAACAGAATCCATGCTCAAAGCAGAAAACGGAGTAACCAAGGTGGTTTCAATAGAGCGAGTTGAAGCCGCCTCCACTTTCAGAACCCATTGCTAGAGTCCCACGATGCTCTGATGTGTCTCGGTGGTGTCTACACCACAGGAAGGCTTTCCTCACCAACATTCAGGAATCTCTTGCTGTTTATATTCTGCTTCTTCCTCTTACTACTTCCCCACCCTGCAAACGACTCTACCACAGTACCACCTGGCCATTATATACTGCTTTACTGGTGGGCACCAGGAGGGTATGTGACCCTCCCTGGCTCCCTGGCCTCAGAGTTGGGCAGATGAGGAGAGCATGCTGGCTCTGACAGGACTTGGGCAAATGTGTGCCATGCTGGGCAGGGGCAGCAGGGCCCAGTACAGGAGTAATGTCCAGGCCACAGGCCCATGAGGGCTGTCCATCATCAACGGTCCACGGAGCTCAGGGAACCATGTCGCCCTCCTGCCCTGAACCCAGAACATCCTGGGTTTCAGTAACAGGACCTGAAGTAGCCAAACTAGAAACCGATGCTAGACAACATTTAATTTTGTTTGTGAACACCCAAATCACTGTGGTCTCTGTAGCCTCCCAGCATGCCTTTTATCAGTGGGTGGGTTCCGGCTTTGTGTTTGGCCTTTTATATTTAACATCACTTCACACACAGTTCCCATTCCCTGACCTAGATCATATACGTGTCATCTTCACAGTAGAGAACGTTCCTTCCACGGATAGCCGAGCACTTCCTCAGTTGGCAGGCTTTTGGGATGTTTCCAATTTCCCTTCTCGTAAATGCCTGCCGTAAACATCTCGGTTATTTCTGTAGAGTTGATTTCCAGAGGCACAATCGCTGGGTGATTTACAACCACACCAGCAATGAAAATGCCAGCTCTTGCCACTGCCCCGCTGTCCATCCCTGGCCTTTCCAAGGTCCTTCTCTGGAATCCCGGCAGCTCCTCAGTCCCGACCTCTGAGCTTGGGCCAGAAACTCAAGTCATGTCATCCATGCAGTGCTAATGAACTGGGGTCACCACAATATGGTACACAGGCTGGGCAGCTGAAACCCCAGATTATTGTCTCACAATTAGGAGACCAGAAGTCCCAGACCAAGGTGCTGGCAGGGTCGGTTCCTTCTGAGGCTGTGGGAGCCTGCTCTAGGCCTCTCGACAGCTTCTGGAGCTTCACGGGAGATCCTGGGCTTGCAGAAGCATCATCTCCACCTTCATGTTCATATGGCATTCTCCCTGTGTGTCTCCCTGTGCCCAAATTTCCCCTTTTTATAAGGAAACACAGAAAAGGTAGGGGGGGCTTCCCTAGTGGTAAAGAATCTGCCTGCCAATGCAGGAGACATGGGTTCGATTCCTGATCCAGGAAGATCCCACACGCTGCGGAGCAACTGAGTTCAGCTGAGCAACTGAGCATCACAACTACTGAGCCTGTGCGCTGGAACCTGAGAACCGCAACTACTGAGCCCACATGCTGTCATTATTGAAGCCTACACTCCCTAGAGCCCATGCTCCACAACAAGAGAAGCCACAGCAATGAGAAGCCCGTGCACCGTAACTAGAGAACAGCCCATGAAGCAATGAAGACCCAGCACAGCCAAAATAAATAAACAAAAAATAAGGACACAGTTGTACTGGATGAAGGCCCATCATCCACTTCACCATAACTAATTACATCTACAACCGCCTTATTTCCAAATAATGTCATATTCTCAGGTATTGGTATTAGGACACCACATCTGAATTTTAAGACAGTTCAACCCACAGCACATGCTGACTCTCCATTCTGCCTTAGGGAGTCAGAGTCTGCCCCTGTGTGTACCAGGCAAACATGTCCCGAATTACCATCCTCAAATATTAATTCCACAGGATGCTAACAGATGTTAGGTACAAAGGGGGCTCTGTGGGCAAATAAGTTTAGAAACCATTAAGCTAATCAGTGCCTTCCTCCTTCCCTCCCTCCCCTTCTTTTCTGTTGCAGGACTTCTCAGGGCCTTTCACATGGTCATCTGCACTGTGAATTTCCCACTAGTGAGTGTGAAGTGCAGCCTTTCTTCAAGTTCTTTGATCAGAGAAATCTTTACCCAAAGAAACCTCAAGAGGGCCAAGAGCGGGTAGGGCAGGGAGGTGTTCTAGTCTGCAGCTTCAGCATCAAATGAATCCATCGACAAACAAATGGCGATGGTAGGAAAGAAATGCCACCTGAGGACGCCTACCCACACATGAGAACAGCGTGCTGCCCAGGAGTCTGTGGGCGCACCTCATATGGTGAAAACCCAAGCGGGGCCTCCTCTTCTCTCTGCCCCTCTGAACAGAGCACCCAGGCTACAGCGGCCGCCCCTCCCCGTGGATGCCCCCTCCCCAACCACACAGGCATCGAGGGCCCCCCACGGCCCTCCTCCCGGACGCCCTGGGGAGTGGAGTGTCAGGTGGGCGAGCCAGGAATGTCAATTCAGAGAGACAGTGCTGAGAGCAGACGGAACCCTCCGTGAGCAGAGGGCGCTGTGTCCTGACCACCTAAGGCTTATGACAAGATGCAGCCTCAGCCTAAGGAGGTTTAGATGTGAACGACCACGAAGGGTAACCCTTTCATGTTTCTTAGGCATTAATGTCATCATCATTACGCTACTGTCACATCAAGTTTATGAGTCCCATACACGTGAGTGTAACTCAACTTTGACACGTGTCCATGACACTGCGTTCCTCTTAAACCCTCAGGCCTCACACTTCACACTGTCAGCCTCAATACTGGCCAGACCCACCCACCACCACCCCTGCCATAGCCGGGGTCCTCAGGGCCCAGTTCCACCAAGTACAGACATCCTTGAGAAGCTTCCAGGAGGACTCAAGGCAGCAAAGCCAGTGGAAACAAGAGGCTGGGCACAAGCCCAGGGAACGTGGTAGGGTCTGGAGGAAGTGGGAAGCGCTGAGATTACTGAATGGGTACACAGTGATTGTTTGGGGTAATGAAAAAGCTCTAAAATGGGTACTGGTGATGGTTATACAACACTGTGAAAAGACTCAATACCACTAAACTCTACATTTGTTGTTGTTGAGTCACTAAGTTGTGTCTGACTCTTCGTGACCCCATGGACTACAGAATGCCAGGCTTCCCTGTCCTTCACTCTCTCCCGGAGTTTGCTCAAATTCATGTCCTATGAGTCGGCAATGCTATCTAACCATCTCATCCTCTGCCACCCTCTTCTCCTTTTGCCTTCAATCCTTCCAAGCATCACGGTCTTTTCCAATGAATTGGCTCTTTGCATCAGGTGCTCAAAGTATTGGAGTTTCAGCATCAGTCCTTACAACAAATATTCAGGGTTAATTTCCTTTAGGATTGACTGGTTGGATCTGCTTGCAGTCCAAGGGACTCTCAAGAGTCTTCTCCAGCACCACAGTTTGAAAGCATCAATTCTTTGGTGCTCAGCCTTATTTATGGTCCCATTCTCACATCTATACATGACTACTAGAAAAACTATAGCTTTGACTATACATACCTTTGTCAGCAAAGTTACATCTTTGCTTTTTAATATGCTATCTAGGTTTGTCATAGCTTTTCTTCCAAGGAGCAAGCGTCTTTTATTTTTATGGCTGCAGTCATTGCCCGCAGTGATTTTGGAGCCCCCCAAAATACAATCTGTCATTGCTTCTACTTTTTCCCCTCCTATTTGCCATAAAGTGATGGGATTGGATGCCATAATCTTAGTTTTTTGAATGTTGAGTTTTAAGCCAGATTTTTCTCTCTCTTCTTTCACCCTCATCTGGGGGCTCTTTAGCTCCTCTTTGCCTTCTGCTATTAGGGTGGTATCATCTGCATATCTGAGATAGTTTCATTATAATACACCAATCCTATCAGATTAGAGCCCCGTCATTATGACCTCTTTTAACCTTAATTACCTCCTAAAGAACCTATCTCCAAATACAGCCATATAGAGGGTAGGGCTTCAACCTATGAATTTGAGGGGACACACAGTTCAGTCTACCACAAGCATTTACCAAAAAAACCTCCAAATAACATCATAGTTTTGGTGAGAAAGGTGAATTTGAAATAAGAAATACAATACTATTCACATTAGCACCAAAAAAATAAAATACTTAGGTATAACTCTACAAAATATGTACTATACTGATGAATGAAATAAAAGAAGCAAATGAAAGGAGAGATATCCCATGTTTATGAAAAGGAAGATTGATGTCAGAATGTCTGTTCTTTCCAAGTTGATCTATAGATTCAATGTAATCCTAACCAGAATTGCAGGAAGTTATTTTATGGCTACTGACAAATTCTAAAGTTTATACGGAGAGGCAAAAATCACTTCTCAACCTTTTGGTTCAGATCAAGTGTGGCAGACAGAAAGGCAAAAGACCCAGAATAGCCAACATAATATTGATGAAAGAACAAATGTAGAGGGCTGACACTATCTGACTTCAAGACTGTAAAGCTGTGGGAATCAAGACAGTGTGATTTGGTAAAAGAATAGACAGGAGATCAATGGAACAGAATAGACAGCCTAGAAGTAGGCTCACACAAACACAGTAAACAAATTTTTGACAAAGAAATAAAGACAATTCAAAGAATAAAAGACTGTCTTTTCAAAAAATGAAGTTTGCTATGGACTGAATATTTCTTTGTGTCCATCCCCTCCCCATCCCCCACCACCAAATTCATGTGTTGAAATCCTAACCCCAGTGGGATGGTATTAGGAAGTGAGGCCTCTGGGAGGTGATTAGGTCATGACAGCAGAGCCCTCATTAACAAGACTAATGCTTTATAAACAAGACTCCAGATAAATCTTTCTACCCTTCTGACACAGGATAAAAATGACCATCTAGGGAGCAAGTTCTCACCAGACTCTGAATCTGCCAGAGCTGGGATCTTGGATTTCCGGTTCCTAGAACTGTAAGAAATGAACGTGTGTTGTTTATAAGCCACCCAGTTTATGGATGCTATAACCAGACTATAGCAACCTGAACAATCTGAAACAGTCCTGGAGCTTAGTGAACATCCCGACGCAAAAAAATTAATCTAGACACAGACCTCACACCTTTCACAAAAAGTAACTCAAAATGGATCACAGACCTAAATGTAAAATGCAAAACTACAGAAGTCATAGAAGATCTCACAGGAGAAAATTTAGGTGACCTTTGGTTTGGCAATGACTTTTTCAGATACAACACCAAAACCATGATCCATGAAAGAAAGAATTGATACGCTAAGCTTCATTAGAGTAAAAGACTTCTGCTCTTTGAAAGATGAGTTAAGCAAATTTGCAAAGCACATATTTGATTAAAGACTTGTATACAAAATATATCAAGAACTCTTAAAATCCAATAATAATAGAACAACCTGATTAAAAATAGGCCAAAGACCTTAATAGACTCCTCACCAAAGAAGGTATACAGATGGCAAAAAATCATATGACAAGATGCTGCTTATCATATGTCATCAAATGCGCATGAAAACAACAATGAGATACCACCACACATCTGTCAGAATGTACAGAATCCCAAAAACTGCCAACACCAAACGCTGGTGAGGATGTAGAGCAACAGGAGCTCTCGTTACCTGCTGACGGGAATGCAAAGTGGTGCAGCCACTTCGGAAGACAGTCTGGCAGTTTCCCAAAAACTAAACCTACGCTTACCATATGATCCAACAATCATGCTCCTTGGTATATGTCCGAAGGAGCTGAAAACTTATGTCCATACAAAAGCTTGCACACAAATGGTTATAGTAGCTATAACTGCCAAAACTTAAACACAACCAAGACGTCCTTCGTAGAATGAATGGGTAAATGGACATTGTTGGGATGTCCCAACAATGAAGTATTATTTATCTCTGAAAAGAAACAAGCTATCAAGCCAGAAAAAGACATGACAGCATCTGAAAAGCATATTACTAAGTGAAAGAAGCCAGTCTGAAAAGACGACATACTGTTATAATCCCAACTACATGACATTCTGGAAAAAACAACATTATAGAGACAGTAAGAAGTGGTTTTCTGGGACTCTGGAGGGTCGGGGGGTGGGAAGGAACAGAGTGCAGAGGACCTGAAATACTGCAGTGACGGCCACACGACACTGTGTCTTTGTCAATCCTGCGGGGCTGTGCGGCAGTGAACCCTACGGCAACTGTGGACCTCAGTTAATATTAACTGCATGCTTTACAAAAAGCATCCTGAGCCACCCTGGTCACCAGCGTAACAAGTGTACCACGTCCGAGGGGAGATGGTTATAGGAAAGGGAATTGGGGCCCGACGGTGAGGTAAATCTGGAAACTCTCTACTTTCCATACAATATTTCTGTAAACATAAAACCGCTCTAAAAGAGTCCATTCAGTCTTTTTTTTTTTTGAAGTATAAAGAGGAAAATGAAGTATTTTTAAGACAGACATTGGGGTTGGGGGATTTTTTTTAACCACATGTAGAAAAGCCTAAGGAAAATACCAGTCTATCAGTCACATCGAAACCGTGACACTCCAGCGTGACCGAGGACCCACACAACGTGAGAAGGGTGCTGGGAGCATGGAGCAAGGAGCATGGAGCATGGAGGTGTGAGCCTGACAGCGTCCAGCACTGCCCTCTACAGTTTCCACAGTGTCTGTCCCCTGGGCTCTCAGGGCCCCCGTGGAAGATGGGAAGGGTGGGGGCACCAATGCCCTGCTGAGCCCATGGCACTGTGGGTGGCAGAGGCAGGACCTAAACGCAGACCTCCCTTTGATTTTCCCTCATAGCTCAGTTGGTAAAGAATCTGCCTGAAAAGCAGGAGACCCGGGTTCGATTCCTGGGTCAGGAAGATCCCTCGGAGAAGGAAATGGCAACCCACTCCAGTATTCTTGCCTGGAGAATCCTATGGGCAGAGGAGCCTGGCGGGCTACAGTCCATGGGGTTGCAAGAGTCGGACACGACTGAGCGACTAAACCGCCAGCACCGCCGCCCACCCTTCCTGCACATTCACCTACCAGGTGCCCTTTGTTGGCTCAGAAAGAAAGGCCGTTGGGTGGGGATGGATGGAATATTCCATCGAGGGCAGAGAAGGAGCAGGAGAGGCTGCGTCTGGGAGAGGAGGGGCTGGGAGTTTGTGGCCAGAGCCGAGGCTCAGGGGCTTCCCTCCCCCGCCCCTCAACCCTACCCAGGGGTCTGGCTCACAGGCCGGCTCTTACTGGCTACACAAAACCAAATGATCTGGTGATGTCAAGCTTGACCTGGGTGTATTTACACCACAGGAATGGGGAAGCAGCATGGCTCAGGATACCCCCGGCCCAGCTGTTAACACTGACCAGGTGTCACTAGAGAGGGGACTATAGCAGGCAATGCCACCACTCCCCTCCCGCTGTGCAGACGGTGTGGAATGTGGGGAAAGGGGTGGGGTGGATGAGATCCTGGCCAGGCCAGAGGCCTCCTGAAGGCAGACAGTCCAGGCTGTCCCAGGACAAGAGAGGCCCCAAGGCAAGAGCTGGTCTCTGCCAAGGGCTCCTCTCAGATCCAGCCTGTGGTGCAGCCTCGGTGGGCACCCGCCATTCCTGGGCCTCTTGTGGGATCAGGCTCACGCCTCCATGCTCCTTGCTCTCGCCCACCCCACCTCCCCTTCTCTGTGTTGTTGTCTGACCTTTTCCTTCTTCCTCTTTCTCTCAGGTACAAACTTTAGCAGCAAGCTCCCCAGATGACTCAAGTTGAGGGTTTGCATTAAGCAAAGACCAAAACAAGGACAGAGGTGGGATAGGACGAAGGGAGGCCTTAGACCCCCTTGGACCCCTTGATGGCTGGGGCCCCCTCCTCCCACCAGGCCAGGGCAGAGCCTGAAGTTTGGACCTGGCCCTGTGCCCTGCAGTGACCTCTGCAAAGGGGGTTGGGAGAGCAGGTAATGGGAGAGTTAGGGCCCCACTCAACCCATGGTTGGGGGGCGGGGCACGTGCTGACAGGCCAATAGGAGAAGAAGCAGGAGGCGTAAGCAAGGCCTTCCGCAACTGCACAGCTCAGTATTGGAGGAGGAGGCGCCCGCATCTCCAGAATTCCTCTCCTGCCTACACTGAGAGGCCTCAGCCCGGCCCGGCCCACCCACACCCAGGCCCTTTGTTCATCAGCTTCAGGGTAGCTGAGCCTGGAGACTGACCGAGGTGGCCTCATCAGCCCACGGGTCACCCGGAAAAACCGTCTCATACCTGAAGCACGAGGTGAACTCAGGGACAAGAGAGCAGTGGCTTTGGTTTCATTTCTAGTCTTCATGTTTCTGCCACCTGAAAGAACTTCCATTTCATCTTCTGTGAGCTGTCTGCTTAGGTCCTTCATCCATATTTCAGTTGGAATTTTAGCTCTTTTCTTAGTGACCTGTAGGACCTCTTTATATGTGAAGGCAACCCTTCCTCACCGCATGCACCTCCGTGGCCCACCTGCAAGGAGCAGGAGGCTTATTACACGCTTGGGAGAGAGGTAGCAAGGCACATTTTTGTTGGCCCTTGGAATAAATTGGGATGCTTCAAGGGCAGGGCTTGGGTCTGCACTTGCTGGCCCCTAGAATCCTGATGGCACAGGATTCCAGCTTGTCAAGGGAAGCTGGCAACAAGCTTGGGGGCAGAGCAGCAGGAAGCCCCATCCAGGCCTGGAGAGGCCTGGGGCCTCCCCCACCTTGTGTGCAGGCGGCACCCCATTCAAGGCTCTCGTCCTGGGTCTCTGCCCTCCTCTCCTTACTCCCAGCCCCACGCCCCGCCTGGGGTACCTGGATGTCCCCCTCGAGTGCCCAGCAAGCAGAAGTCAACTCACCCTGAATTATCAGACACCGGTGACCACAGAGGTTCTGAGAACCGTTACGGACCTTTCACCTGTTTCTCATCAGAAAAACCAGCCCAGAGAGAGGGCCCTGGCCCTGCCTGGACACCCACACCTGCCCTTGGTCCAGCCATCTGGGGTGCTCTGGACAGAGGCAGGCTGTCACATCATGGGCCTCCCTTTCACTGACACTTGGACAGAGAGAGCCAAGTTGTTTCACCACCAAATAATTGTAAACACTTGGGTATTTTCAGAAGCATTGAGCATATTACGGGAAGGAAGTAAAAGTCCCCTTGATTGTGAAGATGACAGAACTGTATAGCCATGGAGGTGCTCAGCTAGCAGGCTCTGGGGAGCTGCCCGCCCGCCTCACCCCATAGATGCAGAGACCTGCTGCCTCACTGTGCTCTTAAGATGCCTTTATCAGAACCTGAGCCCAGGGCCCTCTCCAGCTGTGTCTCCATCTGCTACCTTCATGCTCAGGGGCCACCCTGGAGGGCCACGGAACCCGGCTGGCATCCCCACAGCTGGATGCGCCCAGCACCACTGCAAGGGCCGGTGCAGCCCAGAAAGCAGCCCACGTGGTTGCCCTCCCTGTGTGACCGTCGACGGACCAAGGGCCGATTCAGAAGCCATGGGACCTCTGAATGCACACACAGCCGCAGCAGCTGGGACCGTGTTCCCAGCCTGGGTCTGTGAGCCAGCGGCCCACAGAGCAACCTTCAAAAGCAGCTCTTCAAAGCCACGTCCGCCCCACTCGTCACAGCGCCAGGCAGCCACCGATGGGGACAGAACTGAGTCAACCCCCTGGGGGCCTGAAATCACTGCTGAGGCTGCGCAGCTCACGGAGGACAAGCAGGAGCAGACAAGGGAGGAGGGACAGCGACTGAAGGTTCAGCGGCCCTGGCGGGAGGCAGGGCATCTGGGCGGGCAAGGGAGCAGCACCACCTGCCTGGACAGATGCTCTGAACACAGACAGCAGCTCACCACCCATGGTGGCCCAGACCCGACAGGATCTGGAGCTTAGGAAGATGGGCTTCGTGGCCATTTGATTCTTTCTTCCTGGAAGGGGTGGGCATGTCCATTAAAGCTCTAGGGACTTGTTTTTCTTTTATGTCTCGGGTCAATCAGACTTCATCCTCCTTAAGTTGTATTCTCCAGGAACGGAAATACCTGTGTGATTGACCCACAGACGCCCAAGCATCTGACAGGTGAGTTTTGTGGCAAGGCTCAGAGGAAGGAAATGGGATTTCCACAGAGTCAATTCATGGAGCCACAAGGGACCCCAAAAGGTCATCTGACCCGAACCTCCTGGTTTATCAGGCTTCCCTGGTGGCTCAGACGGTAAAGAATCTGCCTGTAATGCAGGAGTCCTGGGTTCAAACCCTCGGTCAGGAAGATCCCTGGAGGATGGCAACCCACTCCAGTATTCTTGCCGAGAGAATTCCAGGGACAGAGGAGCCTGGTGGGCCACAGTCCATAAGGTCACAAAGAGTCAGACACGACTGAGCAACTAAAACTTTCATTTTTCACTTTTCTGGTTTACAGAGGGGGAAACTGAACCCAGAGAGATTACACGGTGGCCCAAGCCACACAGCCCAGTGTTAAGAAGTCATGGCCAGTGGGAGGAGACCATGTATTATGTCCTTTAAAACAGCCGCGAGGCCCAAAGTGTCCATTGACAGGTGAATGGATACGCAAAATGTGTTCCATCCATACAACGAATATCATTCAGCCTCAAAACAGAAGGAAATTCTGACACATGCTACAACATGGGTAAAACCTGAGGACAGTACGTTGAGAGAAATAAGTCAGACACAAAGAGACAAATGCTGTGTGCTTCCACTTACATGAGATGTTCAGAGCAGTCAAATTCAGAGACAGAAGGTAGAACAGTGGGTGCCAGGGGTTGGGGGAAAGGGAAGTTTGTGATGTTTAATGGGGACAGAGTCAGTTTTATCAGATAAAAATGTTCAGGAGATGGATGGTGGCGATGGTAACACCACAACAGGAATGTACTGAACACCACTACACACTTAAAAATGGTTAAGATAGTAAATTTTATGTTATATATATTTTACCACAATTAAAACAAAAAAGAGGAAGACTGGTAGGATATGTAGCTGTGTGTCTAAGAAATCACTAATACAAAAAATAAAAGAGACTGGTACTTGTCTTGCTAACTTTAAAGTCAAATTTTCAAAAGGAGTGCCTTTAGAACCACGTGGCATACCTTAACCTCTGCAGACAAACAAGGAACATTTAGAGAAAAAAAACCATAACAACCCCAGACCGAAAACCGCGAACTGAAAAGAGCAGCTGTGATAGGCTCAGTGCTGCCAGGCACAGACAGGGTCCCTGATCTGTGGGCCAGGCCAGGGCAGAGACAACCCAGTGGGCAGCAAATGCATGCCTTGCCCATGGATGTCCTCCTTGTCCCACCTGGCCTGGAACCACCCTCCTTAGTTTGGGCACAGAAAAGCGGCTGGTCCACAATGCCAACTGCACTGCACTGGTGTCCTGGACAGCCCCCTCTTTATACTGGTGTCCTGGACAGCCCCCTCTTCGGCTCTGCGCTGTGTCCTCCTTAATGGTCACCCCGGCCCCTCCTTCCAGGCCCTGGCCCCAGAGACAGTGCAGAGAAAGCTGAAGTGCTGAGGCCTCCAGGCCGGGCATGGGCTCTGCCCTTTCTGCCACCTGAGAGGTGACCCTTCTTCTGCCCAGGGGTGCAGCACCAACCCACTATCCCCAAGAGAACACACTCATGACTGTCCCCTCCTGTTGGTAAGGACCCACTTCGATGGCCCTGCCACCCAGAGCCCAGGCCTCGGTGTCCACTCACCTGGGAGCCCCAGACTGACTTAGGCGCAGTGGAACCTGGAGATTGTGCAGGGGTTCCACACAGATAGCACCCCGATGGGGAACCAAGGTGAAGACCCTGCGCACTCCAAGAGGTGATGCACAGAAGTCCCCAGGGAGAGCAAGACCCAGACCCCCACCCAGTGCCTGTACTGACCGTCGAGGCTGGGAGATGCCGGAGATGGGAAAGCAGAGGGGACTGGAGCTCAGATGACAGCTCAATCCGGCAGAGGAGCCTGAGAATGGGCAGGCCAGAGAAGGCAACCCCAGGACGGCCTCAGGAGAGACCCCTTTATTGTGTGACCACTACGTTGCATCCAACTCTTTGTGACCCCAGGAACTGCAGCACACCAGGCTTCCCTGTCCTTCACTATACCCCAGAGTTTGTTCAAACTCATGTCCGTTGAGTCAGTGATGCCATCCAAGCATCTCATCCTCTGTCGTCCCCTTCTTCTCCTGCCTTCAGTCTTTCCCAGCATCAGGGTCTTTTCCCATGAGTAGGCTCTTCATATCAGGTGGCCAAAGTATTGGAGCTTCAGGTTCAGTATCAGTCCTTCCAGTGAATATTCAGGGTTGATTTTCTTGAGGATTGACTGGTTTGATCTTGCAGTCCAAAGTATTCTCAAGAGTCTTCTCCAGGACCATACTTCGAAAGCATCAATTCTTCGGTGCTCAGCCTTCTTTATGGAGAGACCCTGAAGCATCCTTTAAGTAAGGAAAGGAGAGGAGAAGGGAAACAGATGGACCAACCCAGCCCCCAGTCCCTGCTCCACAAGCTCCAGCCAGCAAAATGAAGGGAATGCCCACTGGTCACCATACCAGGAAGAGCCGGTATGCAGATAAAGGAGGAAGGGAAGAAAAGTCTAAACTTGAGGCGGAAAAGAGAGCTTAACTCCCACAAGACTGGCCGTCCTAGGCAGTATGTCCCTCAGGCAATCAGTCAAGATGAGCATTTGTTCATGGGTCAGAAAATAAAAATGCAAGTGTACGAATGCGCCCACTCTCAGGCCACAGAGGAATTGTGAAAAGCACCGCCCTTCAGGCACCAGGGTCTGCAAGTTGGAGGTCTCTCTGCTGCTCCACGGCCCTGCCCAGACTCGAGGGGCCAGAGACCCTCAGGGAAGGAAGAGGCACGGGTAGGGGACACTGGAGCCCACCCCACGCTGGAATGACAAGATTGCCGGGGCCCTGGCCTCAGCACCCAGATCCCAGTCCAGGAATCATGGATGGTACAGTCCCAAGGGGACCACTCAGGACAGAAACAGGTAGAGCCCCAGCACATGGATCAATGCCAGGGCCAGAGCTCTGCAGCCAAGGCACCTACTGGTCCCTCAAAGTGGAACCCTGAGCTTGAGGTGTTCCAGCAGGGTCCGTCCCCACCGGGTCTCCACAAAGGGTGGGAGGACACTCACCCCGTGTGGCACCTGGCCTCTGGGTTCCCAGCCGGGCCCTGCTCCTAGGGACTCCTGGCTCCTGGATTTCTGGGGCCTTCCTCGGCCAGGGAGTTGACGATGAGGCCAGCAGGGTTCACAGCCTGCCCTGGGGGTGCCCCAGGGGACAGAAGGAGGGGGAGACATGGGAGCCTGGAAAAGGGGCCAAGGAGAAGAGAAGGAGGCAAGGAGAGGTGAGGGGGAGGACCGAGGCAGGAAGGAAGAACATAAGGCAGACCCAGAAAGGAGGCGACCAGACTTCCCGGAATCACAGAGCCGGGGGTTTGAGGTTTGGGCTCCACCCCTACTCCAGCCCTTCCCATCACTGCCAATCGCACTGACAGCCTGTCCTCCTCCTCCACCCTCACCCATCACCCCACCCACTGGGACCCACCCTTCCTGCTCCCAGAGAAGCCTCACCCTCCAGCACCCATCCGGCATAACCCTCCTCCCCTAGTCAGGGCCAGGTGAGAGGTGAGAGGATGGGACCTTCAGGAGCTGTGTCCAGGGGCATGGTCTGGGTCGTGGGGTGGAGTTGGGGTGCGGCCTCTTGTTGCTCATCATGGCCACTCTGAGACCACTCTGGACCCAAAGCCAGTCCAGGCTGTGGGAAATGAAACACCAACCAAGACTTGGCAGAGTACGGGGGGAGGTCTGTGGGTCTCCCCTCCCAGCCTCTTATGCCCCACTGTCTAGCCCATGCCAGCCTGCAGCTCCCAGGCAGCTCTCAGTTGCTTCTGGGCATGCTGACAGGTGTCCCTGTGTGAGATGAGGCCAAGGCTGGGGTGGAGGGAGCCGGGGGATGGTTTGCTGTGTCTTGGCCACGGCATTGTGGACCCTGCCCTCAGACACCACAAGCTGACTCATAATGTACTCCATTTCTTTTTGAGCACGAATAATTCTCCATTGTGTGGAAATAAAACATTTTCTTTATCCATCCATCAGTTGATGGACATTTGGTTTGTTTCTACTCTTTGGCTATTGTGGATAATGCTTTTATGAACAAGTTTTTGTGCAGATGTGTGCTTTTTTCCCCTCAAGATATCAAATATGTTAATATTTCCCTGCGCTATACAGTAGGTTCTTGTTGTTGATCTATTTTATACATAGAAGTATGTATCTGCTAATCCCACACTCCTAATTTATCCCTCCCCTGCTCCTTTCCCCTTAGGTAACCGTAAGTTTGTTTTCTATGTCTGTGCATCTGTTTTGAAATAAGTTCATTTATCATTTTTTAAGATTCCACATATGCCACATAAGTAGTATCACATGATATTTGTCTTTCTCTGTCTGACTTCACTCAGTATGATAATCTCTAGGCCCATCTATGTTGCTGCAAATAGCATTATTTCATTCTTTTTCATGACTAACATGCCACTGTATATATGTACAACATCTTCTTTATCCATTTATCTGTCGATGGACACTCGGGCTGCTTCCAAGTCTTGTCTATAATAAACAATGCTGCTACGAACACTGTGGTGCATGATCTTTTCTAATTAGAATTTTCATCTTTTCCAGATATATGCATAGGAATGAGACTGCTGGATTCTATGGTAACTCTATTTTCAGTTTTTTAAGGAACCCCATACTGTTCTCCATAATTGCTGCACCAATACATTTCCATCAAGAGTGTGGTTCCCCACACTCACTCTAGTATTTATTATTTATAGACATTTATTTTCTGATGATGGCCATTCTGACTAGCGTGAAGCAATGCCTCACCGAAGTTTTGACTTTTTAGCAAGTTGACCGTGCTGGGTCCTCCTTGTTGTTCAAGGGCCTTCTCTGGTTACAGTGAGCAGGCGCTACACTTCTCTTCTGTGTGTGGACCAGTTTCGGCGCTTGTCTCTTCTTGCGGACGTGGCCTCTAGGGTGCATGGCTGCAGTAGGGGTGGCACATGGGCTCAGGAGTTGTGGCACACAGGCTTAATTGTCCCATGGCATGTGGGATCTTCCTGGACCAGGAATTAAACTGTGTCCCCCGAGCACTGGCTGGCAGATTCCTAAACCACTGCACCACCAGGAAAGCCCCTTTAGCTTTGGTTTGCATTTCTTTAATAGTTAACAATGTTGAGCATCTTTTCATGTGTCTACTGCCCATCTGTATGTCTTTGGGAACATGTTTTCATATCTCTTGAGTATATACCTAGGAAGGGAACAATCTGAGAAACTGTCAGATTGTTTTCCATAGCAGCTGCACCATTTTACATCCGCACCAGTAACACATGAGGGTCCCAACTCCATATCCTCACCAACACTTGACATTGTCTTTTTTATGCTACTCATTCTAGTGGAAATAAGGTGGGATCTCAATGTGATTTTCATTTTCATTTCCCAAATGACTAGTGATGTTGAGCATCCTTTTGTATGTTTATTGTCTGCTGGTATATCTTCTCTGGAGAAATATCTTTTCTGGTCCTTTGCCCATTTTTTAATTAGGTCATTTGTCTTTTTACTGTTAGGTAGTAAGCTCTTAAAATATTTTAAATACAAGTTCCTTATCAGATATATGATTTGCAAATATTTTCTCCCTTTCCATGGGTTGTCTTTCCACTTTCTTGGTGGTGTCCTTTAAAGCACAAAAGTTTTTTTAATGTTAATTAAGTCCAATTTATTTTTCTTTTGTTTTTTGTGCTTTATGGTGTTGTACCCAAAAAAACCATTGCCAAATCGAAGGTCACAAAGATTGACTCCTAAGTTTTCTCCCAAGAATTTTTTGGTTTTAGCTCCTACAATTAGGCCATTTTGAGATAAATATGTTGAGCATCTTTTTGTGTGCTTACTGACCACTAATATATCTTTTTTGTTTTTATTTATTTTTAAAAGTTTGTTTATTAATATTTATTTATTTTTGGCTGTGCTTGGTCTTTGTTGCTGCGAGGGCTTTTTCTCTAATTGCGGAGAGTGAGGGCTACTCTCTAGTTACAGAGCATGGGCTCCTCATTGCGGTGGCTTCTCTTGCTGCAGAGCACAGGGTCTAGGTTGCCTGGGCTTCAGGAGTTGCGGTGATGGGCTCATAGGAGTTGCAGCTTGTGGGCTCCAGAGCTCAGTAGTTGTGGCACACAGATTTAGTTGCCCCATGGCATGTGGAATCTTCCCGGACTAGTGATCAAACTCATGTCCCCTGCATTGGCAGATGGATTCTTTACCAATGGACCACCAAGGAAGTCCTATCTACTTTTGTATCTGGCATTAGATAGGGTTCCAACTTCATCCTTTTGCACATGGATGCCCACTTGTCCACTGGTTAAAGGAACCATTATTCTTTTTCCCTTGAATTGTCTTGCCATCCTTGTCAAAAAACATCAACAGACCATAGATATATGAGTTTATTTTAGACTCTCAATCCTATTCCACTGATCTATGTGTTTATCCTTTAGTCACTCTATACCCACATTTATGCCAGACAATATCCACTCTGATTTGACTGGTATAACAGTATAGTTAGTTTTGAAATCAGGAAGTAGGAATCCTCCAACTTTGTTCTTTTTCAAAATTGTTCTGGCTCTTTTGGACCCCTTACATGTCCCTACAATTTAATTTTTTTATTTTTTATTCTTTTTTTTAAGGTAGCTGGAACTGTAATAGGTACTACATTGAATTTATAGATCAATTTGGCATATACTGCCATTTTAACAATATTAAGTCTTCAGTTCCCTGAACATAAAATGTCTTTCCATTTATCTAGATCTTTAATATTCTTCAACAGTAGTTTATAGTCTTCAATGTTCAACTTTTATATTACCTTTTTAAAAATTTCTTATTATGTATTTTATTCTTTTAAAATATGAATTTTCTTTCCTAATTTTATTTTGGGATTGAACATTGTGAGTGTAATGAAACATATTGGATTTTTGTATCTTGATCTTGTATCTTGCATCTTGCAATTTTGCTAGCTTTTCAGGGATTCCTTGGGATTTTATCTATACAAGATCATGATATCTGTAAAAAGAGGTAGTTTTACCTACTCCTTTCCTATCTGGGTACCTTTTATTTCTTTTTCTTGCCTAAGTGTCCTGGCCAGAACCTCCTGTACAATGTTGAATAGAACACTCTTGATTGTTTCTGGTCTTAGGGAGAAAGCTTTCGGTTTTTTGCCATTAAGTATGTTAGCTGTGGCGTTTTCATAGAAGCCTTCATCAAGTTGAAGAAACTCATTTCTAACCCTAGTTTGTTTAGTGTTTCTAGCAGGAAAAAGTACTAGATTTTGTTCAATGCTTTGTGTCTGCATCTATTGAAATGATCATATACTTTCTTTGTTTAATCTGTTAATCTGGCATATCACACTGATTGAATTTTGTATTCTGAACCAACTTTTTGTTCCTGGAATAAATTTTGCTTCCTCATAATGAACCCATTTTTATGCTGCTAAATTTGTTTCACTAGTGTTTTGCTGAGGACATTGCCTCTGTATCCAAAAGGAATATTGGTCTATAGTCTTAAGATGTCTTTCTCTGGCCTTAGTATCAGGGTAGTTACTGGCTTCACAGAGTAAGTTAGGAAGAATTCCTTCCTCTTCTATTTTTTGGAGAAGTTTGTGAAGGACTGGTATTAATTCTTCTTTAACTGTTTGATAGAATTTACCAGTGAAGTTATCTGGACTGAAGGGACTTTTCTGGGGGGACATTAAAAATTTATTAATTTATTAATTATTCTTTTTAATTGTTACAAGTCTATTTAGAGTTTCCATTTCTTCTTGAGTCAGTTTCAGTCATTTGTCTTTCTAAGAATTTGTCCATTTCATCTGGTTACCGTTCACTTGGTACACAGTCATTCATAGAACTCCCTTATCAGCCTTTTATTTCTATAAGATTAGTTGTAATGTCCACTCTTTCACTCCCAATTTTGGCAATTTGAGGTTTCTCTCCTTTTCTTGGTCTGACCACTGTTTTTATAACTACAACCTTCCTGCTAACTGGTATTCTTGAGTTCCCTTAATCCAAAATCAGAAGTATAAATCACCTTCTACCCCATCATATAATTTGTTTAGGGTTTACCACCTGTTTCTCCCACCAGTATAAGCTCTACGATGGCAGGCACCCTCAACTTTGTTCACTGTTTCCTAAGCACGCAGAAAATGCCTGGCAAATGATACGTGTGCAGGCAGATTTGCTGGATGCGTGAAGGAATCTGAAGTAAAGCAAAATAAACCAGAAAAGTTGCAAATAGTAACAATAATAATAACAGGAATGACTCTAAACATGTGCGGTCCAATAGAGTAGCCACTGCTGGTGTATAGCCCTAACAGCCTGAAGCGTGGCAGGTCCATGCTGAGATATGCTGCAAGTGTAAAAAGATACAACAGATTTCAAAAACAATATGTTTTTAAATTTGAGATAGCTTAACAATAATTTTTGTATTGGCTATATGTTGAAACAATATTTTGGATAAACTGAATTAAATACATACACTACTAAAATTCTTTTTACCTGTTTCTTTTTAGGTTTTTTCAAGTACCAGAAAATTCTGAATTACACCTATGCCTGACATTTGTGGCTCAAGTTTTGTTTCTTGATGACTTGGATAGGGTCAAGGGGTAATATTGAGTGTCTGAAAAAAGGAAGGCAAATTCCAAATGCATGGTCAAGTAAGGCTCTTACAGAGCCCAGGGAGAGAGTGGGCGCAGGCACCTGGCCTTGCGCACAGAGGTCCCTTGCAGGGTCTGAGTCTGCGCTGCCCACTGATCACCACTGAGGGGCAACCACTCTCTTTGGGTCTGATTCAGCAGGTCTGGGGTGGGGTCTACAGGTGCAGCCGGGGGCTAGGATGCACCACCCTGATCGCCTTCTTCAGCAGGTACTGCTCCCAACTAGACCAGAACTCTTCACCCGGAAAGCTCCTAACAGATGTCTCAGATCGAACCAAGGGCTTTGAAAATCAGGCTGCACCTCAATGTACAAGAACAAAAGCCACATGAAGAACTTCACTAAGAAATGGGCAAAATGTTTCAACCCCTTGGCATCCAGCTCTGTGGCCAGCACCCAAGTCATGCCACCCTTCACCAGGTGACAAGACAGGTGGCACTCAGGCCAGCCATCTGAGACCCCTGAGACCACCAGCACCTCCTGCCCCCAACCCCCTGAAGGGCCCCCATCTTTTAGTGGGTGACATAAAGCCACTTTGTTGGGCACCACTGTGCACTGGGCATGGTTCTAAGCCCTGGAATTCAGCGTGGGCTGAGTGACAGGAAGGCAGGAACTGCCCTTGGCTCTTCACTAGAAACAGGCACCAACCTGGATATGCCCAACACCATGGAAGGTGTTACATCCAAAAACAGGACACCTTTCCTGTTTCGTGGGAATGGTCACAGCATCCCCCCCCCTCAGGGCTCACTGGCTGCTCATAAGGCAGGGAAAGGAGGTGGTTCTCAAATTAGGCCTGTAGAACAGCATGGTTTATGTATCCTCCAAAAAATGTTCTTAAATCTATGCCGAGCTATTGCCAATCTGTTCCTGAATTCAACAAAAGCTTGTATCTGGCTTAACAAAGAAGCATAACTTTAGTTATTTTCGGATCATTATGTCAATGCAAAAAAAAAAGAAAACAGTCCACCAGGAGTTTTGGCCACTGAACGACCTAGTGACCCTCTAACCTAGGAGACAAAGGCCACCCAAAAGTTAAGAACCTAGGAACACCACTAGCTGCCAATAAGGATGTTTTCATTTTAAACAGATTCAGATCTTTATATGAATAAAATATACATTTCTCTGTAACATGCCAATATGGTAATTTTTGGAAAACCAAGTTGATACATAATGCATTTTTACATTTCTACACTAACAAAGTGACTTGCAGCTGTGAAAGATGCTTTAAAAATAACTAAATCGGATTCCATTTTGAGGCGGGGAGAGAGAAGGAATTAAAAATTTTGAAAATATATTTGAGATCTCCAGAAAGGCCTCATCTCTTGCCTTGGACCAGGTGGCCTCAGAGAGCAGTGGGAGGGACAAGATGCTTCCAGGGAGCAGACGCTGTTCATGTCACCTCCACTTGCTCTTTCTTATTAAAGCACTTGATAAATTCCAGGCAACTCACTATGGACTCTCTAAGGGAACCATCTCTGATAGAATTTCACTTTAGGTAGAAGAAAGAAAATCCAACATTGCATCTCTCTTGCCTAGGCTCTTGGGGGGTTCTTCAAATTATTTTCAAAAAAAAAAAGGAGAGGAATATGTTCGTGGCTTCTTTTTTGATCAAGACCCCTGTGCCCCAACCCAGGACCCCACCAAGAAGTGCTCCTTCATCCACCACGATCATGCCTCCTGATAACCCTGGGAGCTCCTGTTTCTAACACAGCATCCTCTCTTCCCTCTGTCTTGCTTGTCAGAGAACGGGTCCCCATTTGGGGTTTTAAAAATAAGGCCACCACATATACATCCATCTCTTGATTCTAAGAGAACTGGCAGGCACTTAGCTGTAAGAAAAGTCTCTCTGACATGAGGGATCATCACGAAAAAGTGTTAGCAGCAAACAAACTGCAGAATCACATATATGGTGATTCCATTGTGTTTTTAAACCATATATATGTGTGTGTGTGATGTATATGCATGTATACAAATGTGTACATATATATACACCACACATATCCTTATACTAACATTAAAACAGGCAGTCCAGGTTCCTCTGTGGAATGAATAAACTTGAGTGTGAAGGAGTCACATTTACTGCACATAGTTATGTATTGACTTTTCTTTTAAGATATTATCCCTGTTGTCTATTTAATCATTAAAATCAAATAAGCCTTGCTGGCCCCAAATGGGGGTAGAGTATTGGTTGTCACAGAGGGACAACCATAGGAAATGATGTCTTTATAAAAAGGAGCCATAGGGCAATGCCTTGTGCTGGAAAAGCACAAAGAGGGCTCAGCAAGCAGCCTGTTAAGGACAAGTGAGACCCTGAGAAGCCCAGGGTCAGAGTGGACCACAAGCGGGCCATGAGTCAGAGAGCGGAATAATTCCCTTTTAAAAACACAGAATGGAGTAGGGTCATGAGCTTCTGAGAGAAGCAGAAAGTAGATTCTAGTCAACAGCCTGGACTCAAACCCTAGCCCCGCGTGGAGTGTCTCTGAGTCTCAAGCACCTCTTCTCCAAACTGGGAGTGATCACGGTACCTATTTCACAGATCAAGCACCTTAATGTAATAAGCACCATTTAATTGCTAGAGACTGTTACCAGGAGAGAAAGAGTGCAGGTAGCAAGCGCAAGATATATTCTTAGCTCTCAGCAAAGTAGGTTATGGTATAAAAATACCGTTCAATAGTAACTAAACTAGCCTCACCTTCATGTGCATCTCACAGCAGCCTCAACATGTGCGACTTCTTCTCTAAATACCCTACATTAGGCATCTGGACTCCAACCCCGGGGGCCAGCCCAGCGGGCAGAAGCCACTGGCAGGTTCACTCACCCCTTCCTCACGCTTGCAGGAAACTCCACTGTGGGCAGGGCCAGACACTCACCCGCCTTTGTGTCAGATGGTGCCCAGTGACAGGGGAAGACAAGCAGGGAGAGGCTAGGTGGGGGAGGAGCAGGAAGCGGGCATGAGAACCTCTCCAAGGGAGCGGCCAGGGGGATGAGTTGTGGGGCCATCAGAGGAGGGGGATCAGCACTGGCAAAGGTCCTGGGGCAGGAAGCACCTGATGTGCCTGAGGGCGGGAGAAAGCAAACAGTGATTCCTCCTCCACCCGAGTCCTCTCTTCCCTGGCAACCAGGCTTTGGCACTCAGGAGGCTCACCATCGATTTGCTCTGAATTTCCTGAGTTTATCTATTAACCACCAAGCAGACTGGTGGCTAGTGGAGAGGATGTCAAGAAAGCACAGAAGGTGGATGGTGATGATTCTCCCGCTGAGGGGTCACACCCCAGGACAGGACCTCCTCTCCCCCAACTGGGGCACACTGGATAGAGTCAAGGACACACCAAGGTCAGCTCGAGGCCTGCCTGAGGTTCGGGGGAAGCTGGGAAGGATAGGGGTGCCCTGGACTGGGAGTGGGGGGTCCTTCCTAGCTGACGGGGGCATGTGTCCACTCTCTCTGAGCTGCCATTCTGTGTCTATAAAACGGAGAGGGGGAGTATTGGAGAGGGGGTCCAAAGCAACTAGAATCAAATAAAATCAGGCATTCAAAGTGATGTGCCACTTAGAGGTTGTTACAATGGGGCTCACCTTCTCTCAAGGGGAGGGGTCCATGAACCCCTGAATTACATCCGAAGCCATGTGGGAGCTTTCTCCTGGAGAGGGGAATCACTCAGATTTTAAAGGGGATGATTCACCAGAGTCTAAGCTCCGGGAGCCTGAACACAAAATGCACAAAATTCCTACCCAACAGACAGCCAGACAAGGAAGTCAGCACCAAGCCCAGGAAAGGGGCTGTGGGGGAGTGGGTCCAGGGGAGACCCAGAGAATGTCCAGACCCCCACTGGCACCCCTACCACCAGAGACAAACTCTGAGGAAACCCTCACCCCTGGGCACCGGCAAACCCACGGTGGGGCTGGAAGAAACACCGGCAACATGGAGACCGCCACAAGGAGAGGAACACAATGTACTACAGGCACTACGGTCACTACACAGAGCAGCAGCGAGAGGCAGACAGTGTCCCCACACACAGACGCCCGGAAGACTAAGCTGGGGAAAGCGCAGGCTCCCAAATTTTATATAAAGTTAAGAAGAAAACACCCCCAAAGAATCCTGTATGTTAGTTGTGACTCTATCTGTGTGCAAATGAACCAAGAGTCTAAAAGGATAAATCTGAACACATCACAGTTGTTGGCGGAGAATGGTTACTTAACATTTCTTGGTAAGGCTTTATTTCTGATATATTTTTTTTTAAAGAACTCTAAAGAACAGGGAGGCCTGGTGTGCTGCAGTCCATGGGGTCACAAAGAGTCGGACAGGACTGAGGGACTGAACTGAACTGAAAGCCAAAATGACAAAAGAAGAAACAGTTTCCAATTCCAGGTAGAAGAGATACCAGTGTTTATTTTATTACTCTTGGAAGTTCTTTCCATTTAAAAAAAATCTATCCAATATGAAACATTTTTAAACCATGTTGCTGGCCAGTTCAGTGTTGGGCTGAGTGTTCCACAGTCTTGATCCATAACTGTCTGTAACTTAAAGCCAAAGTTAAGGCTGTTACCTGTATGCTGGTGTTGGAGAGCTGTGCCTTGGCCAGGCAAGGAAGGGCAGAACCCTAGAAAACACCTTTTCCTGGCCCTTGAACCCAAAGCCCAGGCCCCCAAGGGCCGATCCCACGCAGAGACAGCGGGCGGTGGGGCGGGGCGGGGGCGGGGGGAACGATGAGGTAGAGAAGGGATGGGGCAGGAAGGGGACAGTCCAGTGGCCATGTCACGCGAGCAGCTGTGGGCCTGTGGCCCGGCCCTTCCCGGGCAGGGAGCTCAGTGTCGCCTGACTGGTGCCAGGGGCTGCAGCTTTAAATAAACTTGGACTCATCCACCTGGACCAGGAAGCAATACCAACTGTGTGTCGGGCAGGCCAGGCATTGTCAACAACTGCCGACATGGCCACTGAGGACCCCAGCTCTGGGCCGAGGTGGTGGCCCCAGTGCCAGACCCTCCCTCCTGACACCTGCCCCACTCCAGCTCCCCCTGCGCTGGCCCAGCCTCCTCCCCACCCAGTGGGGCTATGAGAGGCCCCTGGGCATCCCTCAGTGGGCCTGGTGCCTGGAGGCTCTGCCAAGGGGTGCTGGACCAGCCCATGGGATGGGGTACCTTCCCCTCCTCTCCCAGGCCCCTGGTCCCCCTCAACAGCCACGCTTCCTCACCTAATCAAGCCTCAGGCCCCCGGCTCCCTTTCCACAACGGCTCACACGCCTGCTGACAGGAGAGGAGCGTGGCTTCCACTGCAGGGTCTACACCCCCCCCACCCCACCCCCGCCACCCCAACACCCTCCCCGAGGGCAGTCCCAGGGACCTCCATCCCCCCGTGTGGGTGTGGATGGCAGCAGCCAGGACAACCAGTTGTGGCCGCTGGAACTAGAGGCCTGGGGTTGGGATGACCACCCTGCCAGGCCGCTGGCCCAAAGAGGTTCACAGAAAACTGAAGGAGCGGTCAGTGGAGCCAGCTTCAGGCAGAGGAGACGAGGTGAACAGGAAGAGGCACTTCTGCAAAGGGGACCCGGGGTGCCTGGCGGGAGGGCCTGGGCACAGAGGAACAACAAGAAGGTCCTCTAGAATGGGGTGACCTTCCTCCCACTGCTGCCCCCTGCTTTGTCCCCATCTGAGAACCACCAGCCCATCACCCTATCCTCACAGGCTTGGTCCCAGACAAGCCCTGGAAGCTTCCTCAGGGCCTCCGGTGTATATACAATCTGGGTGCTAGACCCCTCCCCCCGTCTCTACTCTGCTCTCCAGGCCCCCCTGCCCTGAGGACAGGCACCCAACCAGCCCCCACCTGAGGGCCGAGGAATTTCTGAGTCCCCAGGGCCCAGCCTCCTCCGACCCCATCATGGGCTTCCTCCATTCCACTCCTTCACTCCTCAGCCCCCCAGGCCTGACTGCCATCCTCCCCCACGTGCAGGGAGAACTGGGGAATTCACACGCCCCCACACTCCTCCCAGCTCTCACCCACAATTATCAATGATCAGCATCCCTCGCCAACACAAGGTATCACCACAGACGTTTCTTAATAAAGAGGGAAAAAGGGATCTGCCGCTGGAGGTGTAAGAGGAAACCTCGCCAGCGCCCCCACCATGCCGGAGGGATGGGGGAGGATGGCGGAGAGCCGGGCTCTGGCCGCCGCCAAGCTGGAACCGAGGGATTTCAGGAGTTCTGGAGCCAGACCAGGAGATGCCAGGTGACGCCACCTTGATTCACAGAGTGGAGACTCCCAGGCCAGAGAGGAGCCCCCGATCGGATTCGGGGTAGAGCCCGGCGGCAGAGCCCCGTCTAGAGCCCTACACGGCTCACATCGGTGAGCAGAGCCCAGGAGCCACCTGTTCCCTCCACGAGGCCCTACCTGAAAAGAGCCTTCAAAGTCCGTCCTGTTGCCTCCCCACAAATAACTCTACAGAACTGCGCCCCCACCTACCCCCACGACCCTGAAGGCCATCAAGCTCCCACCTCACCTCCTCATCTTCAGCCCCGTGACCTGATCTCAACTCCCTGACCTCAGCCCCCAGCTCTCCAGACTCCTCTTTCCAGAAGGATCTGGGGGGAAAGCCTTCAGAACCCCAAATCTCCTGGGGACCCACAGCAGAGGCTGTTCCCACGCGGCACGGAGCGCAACGGGCACCCCCCGCGTAGATGAAGCCACGCGGAGAAGCAGGCGCAGAGCAGGTCCCGCCGCCCCCGCGCCCGGCCGCCCGGTGGGGGTGGGGACAACGTGGCCCGCGCCGGGGACGACACTCCGGGCCAGGGCCGCCCCCTCCCCCGCGCTCTAGGCCCCGCGGCCGAAACCGCGCGCGGCTCCTCTCTGACCTCCCGCCGCCAAATGCGTCACGTCTGCCGGGCGCTCCGGGGACACCTGCTGCCGCCCCCGCTGCGCCGAGCCCCGCGCCTCGAGCCGGGGCCTCCGGTCCGGCGATCGTGCCGGACAGGGCCCGGTAGGGCCGCACGCGCCGCTGTCCGGCGGCCAGGCCCCGGGGCTTGGGGGTCGAAGCCGCGCGGGGCCGTGCGCTCCGGGCCCCGAGCCGGGAGCAGCCGGGGGCGCGCGGGGCCGCAGTGCGCCCGGAGCCGGCGGCGCAGAGGGTCTGGGTCGCCAGGATCACCGCCTTCGGAGCTCCGCGCCCTCCGCAGTCCCCGGCTCGGCCCGCACGCGCCGCAGCTCTTACTTGCCAATATCCTCGTAGAGCTGGTACTCGTCGGTGAAGCGGGTGCAAGTCACCGTGGTGGCCATGGCGGCGACGGGCGGGCTCGGCGTGCGCTCTGCTGCGCTCGGGCGGCGGCGACTCCGGCTCCCGCTCGCGGGCACGGCGGCGACACGGGCGCGGGCGCGGGCGACACCTCGGCTCGCGGCGCCGAGCGGGGGCCGGGCTGGGCTGCGCCGGGCGGCGAGCGCACGCGAGATCTGCGCGCTCCGTCCCCGCCAGGAGCGCGCCGCACACCTACGCGCGGGGAGCGCGGGCGCCGCTGTCGCCGCCGCCGCGCCCGCCCCCCCCCCCCCCCCCCGCACGCGCCCCGCCCCCGCACACGCACTTGAGCCCTGCGCCGGCACCTACACCCGCACTCGCGCTCTGCACACGCTCTCGCACCTACTCCTGCTCCGGCATTCGTACCCGCGCCCTCGCCCTGCACTTGCGGCGCCCGCACTCGCACCCGCGCCCAGGCGCCTGGGGCCACGCACACGGGCAACCGCTGGCTCCCTGAGCTGGCTTCTCCGCTGCCTCCTGGCGACCCCCTTGCCGCGCGCACATACACAGGGAACTGCACGCAACGAACCCAGCCCCCTTTCTCTTCTGAAGGCCTGCTTCGACCTGGACCTCAAGAGGGGACGCAGGTGCACATGGGAGGGGGGAGAGCCCTCCCTCTACAGACTCATTCCTAACAGCCCCACGAGGACATGCACAGGACTCCCCCTGCCCGGCCCGCGTCTCTCCCGCTCCACACACCACACGGTCCAGCCTCCCTGGCAGAGCCACCCAGGAGCCTCCCAGACCAGGTGTGCACACTGGGGACACGGGGAGTACTAGATGAAAGGGTAGAGGCTGCCTGCTCCACCTTAGTCTTAGCCCCTCCCTCTTCCTAGCACTTGGCACTAGGGGCTTGTGAGCAGAGGTCCCAGGAACAGACATTTCCTATTCAGAAAGCGGGCCCTGAATCGGGAACAGTGTTTGGTCCATCAGCATCTTGGGATCCTGAGAGCTCACAGCCCCCTTGCCCAGGTAGAGGTACTGTCCTTCCTCTCCCAGGCATAGTCCACCTTCCTGCTCCCAGCTCTGGCCTGGAAGAAGACGGTCCATCTTGAGTGGCCCTGGAGAGGAGGACAAGTGAGCAGGAGGAGGGGCAGGAGAGGTTGGGCTGACCCCGTTTCCCACAGAAGAGCCTCTCCCAGGGCCACACCTAGGCGGCCATCTAGAACCAGGACTCCAAATTCAGCAAGGACAATCTACTGGGCTCCACACCCCCACACTCCTCAGAGAGGAGAGGGCCAGAGTCAGTCTTGGGCAGGCCCAGAGGAAATGAAGCTTCCAGCCGCCAGCCCTGGATTTGGGTCGTTCTGCTGCCCTGCTAGGAGCCACTACTGCTCCCCAGGAGTAGGGTCTGGGCCTGTCCTGCTCATCTCTCTTAGCTTGGTGGCCAATCCAGGGCTGGCTCCAGAACCCACAATAAATGTCTCCTGGATAGAAGATCTAATGCAGAGATTAGGGGGCAGGGGTGGACCCAGGCCCTCCTTGACCAGGATGCCTTTGGCACACAGCTGTCAGGCAGGTGACCACACCACGTGGTGAGTAGTCCCAGTCCCAGCTGGTTTTGCGAACCCAACTTGTACCCGAAAGAGGGCTGGAGGTCGAGGAACACTTAGGGGACAAGGTGAGATCCAGACTGGGGGCAGATAGGGCCCCATGGTGGGCATGGCCTTGATCTCTGCAGGGCAGGGCAGAGGTGAGACCGCCTCCAGGCCTCAGTGCTGGAACCAGAGTGCCCCAGATGCCTCCCGATGGGCAGCCGCCCACCTCTCCTGGGGCAGCCGGGGGAGGACTGGAGGCCCCTCCTGGACTGGCAGAGGCTCACTCTTGGGGTTGTGTTCTGCCCCATAGGGGCCTCTCCCCACACATGCTGGGCCATCTGCAACGCTCTGAGCTCCGGAAGGAGAAGGAGGCAGTCCCACACGATAGAATACAATTAGCAAACAAACAAAACAAAATTGCACCCCTCAGTAAATCAGGCTCTCTCCAGGCTACAAGCAGACCTTGCACGCTGCCGGGGTCACTCACGCTCCTTCCAGTGCGAGTCCGTGCCACGACACAGTGGCATTAAAACATGATGGCAGCAGTGACTTACATATATGCACTCTACACGTATTATCTCATCTAATTCTCAACCAGTCCTAGGAAGCATATACTATGATGATTCCCATGCTACTAGGTGGGACAGCAGAGCGACAGAGAGGTGAAGTAACTTGTCCAGTGTCACGCAGCCAAGAAGTGGCTGGGGCTCAAACCTTATTTCCCCATTAAGATGCTTTTCTCTTTTATTTTCACACACACAATACATACCCAGCACACACCCACATACAGGCACAATGTCCTGCCACACTGGGCAAGGACACCACAGCACTCTGGGTATCTGTTTTGAGGTCCTTTCCCCTGGGTGGGGAGGCTTCCCAGATCAAGTTTACATGAGAAGTCAGAGTCACTAAAAGGGTGTGATTTGAGGCCCACATGTCGCTCTTGTGAGCACTGGAGGTCAAAAGGGCAGCCCCTCCTCTGGGCTGGGACATTAAAGGCATGACATCAAGTGACCCTGAGGGGGCAGGAATAGCAGGGTGATCAGAGCATCATAGTTGAGAAGGAGTGAGCTACCAAAGGGACCCAGGTTGTCCCTGCCTATACAGCCCCACCCCTCAACCCCACTCTCCACCTCCAGACCCAGAAGGCTCCTCTCCAGCAGAGTGGAAAAGCTGGAAGGGAGAAGGGCTGCCAGCCAAGACACTTTCAGGAGTACCAGGCCCCAGAAGCCCTCTCATCTGGCTTCGGCCTCCCACCCCTCCTGCAGGAAGGGCCCTCTTCCACCCGCACCCCCACGTCATCTCCACCTCCCACCTCATCCTTTCTAGCTGGCTTTCGTCAGTAAGGAGGGCTCTCCCTCCCAGGTGGCAGCTGGGGCGGGTGTGGGGAAGATCAGTTCTGGGAGGTTATTGTTAGGACGGTCACCATGGCAACAAGCATCACATCTGCAGAGCCAAAAGTGCTGCACATGGGGCTCCTTCTCCCAGGAAAGCCACGGCCTTCCCTATCCCCCTTGCCTCAAGGGATTGCTGCCATGGGAGGGATGCCACTGCTGCCACTTCTCTCAGGCCCAGCCGTCTGCCTGGAAGAGCAGGAAGACCCTAGTTCATCAATCTCCAGTCATCTGGCCCTGACATGGCAGGCCGTGCAGAACATGGTGGCAGGCATGTGGGGAGAGGACGGTAGTGGTGGGGGATGGTGATGATGGTGATGGTGATAATAATGATGATAAACAGTGGTAATGATGGTGATGGTAGTGGTGATAGTGGTGATGACGACAATGATAGTGGTGAAGCTGGTGATGGTGATAATGGTTGTTGTTGTTGATCACTCAGTCATGTCCAACTCTGTGACCCTATGAACTGCAGCACACCAGGCTTCCCTGTCCGTCACTATATCCTGGAGTCTGCTCAAACTCATGTGCATTGAGTCAGTGATGCCATCCAACCATCTCATCCTCTGTTGCCCCCTTCTCCTCTTGCCCTCTATCTTTCCGAGTATCAGGGGTCTTTTCCAATGAGTCGGCTCTGCACATCAGGTAGCCAAAGTATTGGAGTTTCAACTTTGGCATCAGTCTTTCCAATGAATATTCAGAGTAGATTTCCTTTAGGATTGACTGTTTTGATCTCTTTGCTGTCCAAGGGACTCTCAAGGGTCTTCCTCAGCACCAGAATTCAAAAGCATCAATTCTTCGACCCTCAGCCTTCTTTATGGTCCAGCTCTCACATCAGTACATGACTACTAGAAAAATCATAGCTTTGACTATATAGATCTTTGTTGGCAAAGTGATGTCTCTGCTTTTTAATATTCTGTCTAGGTTTGTCATATCTTTTCTTCCAAGGAGCAAGCATCTTTTAATTTTGTGGCTGCAGTCACTGTCTGCAGTGATTTTGGAGCCCAAGAAAATAAAATCTGTCACTGTTTCCACTTTTCCCCCATCTATTTGCTATGAAATGATGGGACCAGATGCCTTGACCTAATTTTTGAATGTTAAGTTTTAAAGATAGTGATAATGATGGTGGTAATGGTAATAATGATGGTGGTGATAATGGTGGTGATGGTGACCCTACCATCACATCTGTGTTCCTAGTGGCCAGATAGCAAAAGGGAGGATGGTCTGAGGGCCCTCATCAGTTTTTGGTCACATGACCCTCTCCTTAACGGCCCATTGCCCAGAATCTATCCATGACTTCACTTAGCTACAAAAGATCCCGGGGAAAAGGTCTTGACCCAGCTAAAATATGGAGATCCACCACTGAAGTAGGGGGAAAAATGCATCCTGGGGACAAGCAGAATTCTCTGCCACCTGGCCTGTGACATGGCCCACCAATTCTCTGGGTATCAGTCCAAAAGAGCGAATGTCTGCAGAGCCCACTGCTATAGAAAGAGGCAGGGGCCTGAGTACACGCCAGCTCAGGGGTCTAATTCTGATCCCAACTGAGAGTCTCTGCTTTGTGACAGGAGCTAATATCTAATAGCTGTTAGGATTTACTGTTTTTAACAGATGCAAAATACTCTAAAAGAAAATGTACAGAATTAGGGACAGCCACTTTCAATAGCTTTGTGGCAGTTTCTTATAAAGCTAACCAAATACCTTCCCTATGACCCACTAATTCCTCTCTTAGGTATTTACCCAATAGAAAAAAAAATGTATATCAAAAGAAAAAAAAAAGACATTTGTACAGCAATATTTATAGCAGCTCTATTCATAGCAGCTGAAACTGGAAGCAATGTAAATGTCCATATACAGGAGAGCAAGTAAACAAATCGGTGTATGTAAATAAGAATCACTACTGATACACTTGACAACATGAGCAAATCTCTCAGAACTAAAGTTGAATAAAAGAAGCCAGACACCAGACACAAAGAACACATGCTGCAAGATACCATTTCTACAAAATTCTAGAACTCACCCATGGTTATAGAAATCATAAAAGCGGCTGCACAGCAGAGGCTCAGGGAATGCTGAGATCAGCTCCCGGCAGCCTGAGGGCAGATTCTGAGGTGGTAGAAATGGTCTCTATTTCTTTGTGATTACACAAGGGTAGGCTTCCCAGGTGGCGCTCGTGGTAAAGAATCCACCTGCCAATGCAGGAGACACAAGTTTGATTCCTGGGTCGGGAATATCTCCTGGAAAAGGAGATGGCAACGCACTCCTGTATTCTTACTTGGGAAATCCCCTGGACAGAAGAGTCTGGCGGGTTACTGTCCATGGGGTCGCAAAAGAGTTGGACATGACTTAGTGACTAAACAACAACACAAGCGCATACATTTGTCAAAATCATATACTGTACAAAAACCATACTCTTAAAATCAGTGCATTTTTATGTGAATGTAATTTACATGCCAGCGACATATCATTATGTATGTAAATTACCCCTAACTTTAAAATTACACAAAATGTTGGCATCAATTGTGGAGAATACATGTTCTTCTCAGTCACATGGAACAGTCTCAGTGCTTGGCCGAGGATCAGAAAACAGAGCGTGTCTCAAAAAATTTGACAAATGCAGGCATCAGCGGCAACAGTGCAATAATATTAAAAAATAAATAACTAAAGGAAGCCAAATAAATCCACTCGGCAGTAAATGTAAATTATAAACTACAGAAACTACAAAAATGAAGCATGAACGGACACAAGTGAAACCAGCGTGCCTCATAGGCTGTAGGGTGCGGCCAAGCGGCGTTCCTAGGAGATAAGCCAGTTTGATTTACCAGAAAACGAGTGAGATTGAGAATAAGCTGAGATTTACAGCTGAAGACACTGGCAAAGAAAAACAACCCTGAGAAAGGTAAAGGGAGGAGTGTGATAAAACCAAAGAGAAATTCGTGAAACAAAAAACAAGCTAAGTTCAACTAACCAGTAATACCAAAAATTTGAAAAAAAAATTCATAGTAAAATAGGCAAACTTTTGACAAGTTTGGCCAATAGCAAAAATATGTCCAAAAAAAGTTGAAAAGGAAGACAAAAATGAAACAAAGAGATAAAAATCACAAAAGAACATTATGCACAGCATTTGACCAATAAATGGAAAAGCATAGTTGAAATGGAAAATTTTCTAGGAAAATATAAATGACTCATGGAGACTCAAAAAAAAAGAGTAAAATACCATAGAAGGAATGCAAAAACTATGGTGAACTTTGCACAAGAATATTTTCACATATTATATTTGTACTACAAAAAAACCAATGAAAATATGACAAAAAAAAAAAAAAGATAAGCAAACAAGTAACAGCCATGACTGGGGAATGACCAGGGCGCATCACACCTGACCTCTATCCAGTGGCACAGAAGAGTTCGTTGCAAATTTAAAGGAATAAAACATTAAGAAATACTGGGTGCTCCTCCTTTACTTTTTGTTTGGTTTGTTTATGCCCGTGAGCCTGGCAGAGGCTGCGTTCCCGCCCCTTGTGCCCTTTTGTGCACTTGCCAGGCCAGTGCCCATAGCAAGGGTCTATGCAGCGCAGGTAGGATGCGCCAGGAAGCAAGGAGGGTTTAGAAGGATGTGCTCGCTGGGCACCAGTGCCTCGTGGGGCTTAGTTATTCAGGGTTTCAGAGGAAAGAAGGATTTGTAATAAAGACATGCACAGCGGTGTTATTTATAAACCAGAAAACTGGAAACAGCCCAAATCGCCCCCCTCTGGGACTGGCCTGGCAGATCCGCGGAGGAAGGGATGGAGATACCGGGCCACGTGACACATGGGGAGGGAGAGCTCCGTGGAAACAAGAGCCTCGTGCGTGGGGGGAGCCAAATATAATGCAGTTTGCACACAGCCACCGTAATTACGGGACACTGCAGACATGTGCACCCTTACAGGTGTCAGGCCACGGCCAGGCAGCAAACAGCCAGAGTAACTGGAGTGCTAGTCTAGCCGGAGCCTTCCATATGTGGTCACGTGGTCACCACTTTGCTAACAAGGACACACGGTTCTGAGGCATGGGGCTGATAGTGGTGGAGCCCAGTGGATTAGGGGTAGGAGAGTGGTGGGGGAAGCCCTCCCCAGGCCTGGGGGCAGGTGATCCAGTCGGCTGTGCGATGCCACCTGAAATCAGTCCAATGATGGAAACAGAGCTATAAGATCACAGGTCTTGGCCCCAGGGATGCAATGCCTACCTCTGAGCTAGCCAGGTCCTCCTTCCTAACTGCAGGAACAAAGCCTGGGTCTCAGGGAGCAGAGGGGAGGTAGCATTTTTAACTCTCCCTCTCGGACCACGTTCCCTTATCCTGCCAGGACTTCCCTGGGCTCTGCTCTGAGGTGCCTGGGTGCAGGGCCTCCCCCTCTTGCAGTCATCCCATGAGGGTCTCCCAGGTGTCTGGGCTCTCCTTCACCCAGAGGCCATGAGGGCAGTGGGTGGAAGCAAAGTTGTCAGTGGACCCTGAGGCCCACAGAATGGAGTAGCCTCACTCTTGCCCAGACCCCAGCCCAAGGTGCTTGGCCTCCACCAGCTCCCGCCTGCATCTGGCCTTCCTAGTGGGTCAGGAGAAGCTTTACATCATGGATACAGCCCTCTTGCCACTCTCCCCAGTCTCTGACCCCTCTGCACCGCACCCCCAGGCTAGCAGGCCACAATAATTTGGGGGCTCTCATACAGGACACTCATGGGCTTCCCTGGTGGCTCAGATGGTAAAGAATCTGCCTGCAGTGCGGGAGACCAGGTTCCATCCCTGGGTCGGGAAGATCCCCTGGAGAAGGGAATGATTACTTACTCCAGTATTCTTGCCTGGAGAACCCCATGGACAGAGAAGCCTGAAGAGCTACAGCCCAGAGGGTTGCAAAGAGTCAGACATGACTGAGCAACTACCACAGACACATACAGGACAGTCACAGAAGGAGGATGTCCCTCTCCTTCAGGGAAGTGACTACAGAAGCCCTCTCCATACACTTGGAGCCTCAGCAGACTGGCTGGCAGGCCTGCTGAACAGCAGCTTGGGTAGGCTCTAAAGCAGCCACCCAACGGCAGCCAGTCCCCAGGCAGGCTCCCTTCACACCTCAGTAGCTCCCTGCCACATGACTGGGTTTCTATCACAGTGACTGGTGTCCAGGTCTTCCTGCCTAGGGTTCTGCAAGGGGCCATGCAGATCCTTGTCCTCATCTAGGAACCAGGGTCTGTTGAAACCTCCTCACCTTCCCCTCACCCCCCAAGAGAAACTGTTGAAGGCCACACCCTGGAAACTGCACATCTGACCTTCTTCATGATGTTAATATTAACAATACTAGTAATAGCTACTGTCATTGGCAGGGAGCTAGAAGGTTCCCGGGTGACTCAGTGGGTAAAGAGCCTGCCTGCCAAAGCAGGAGATGCAGGCTCAGTCCCTGGGTCGGGAAGACCCCTTGCAGGGAGCACAGCACCCCACTCCAGTATTCCTGCCTGGAGAATCCCATGGACAGCGGAGCCTGGCAGGCTACAGTCCACGGGGTCGCAAAGAGTCGGACACGACTGAAGCAACCGAGCACAGAAGGTATCCATTTGGAATTATGACTTGGTGGCCCCTGCAATGGAGAAGTCAGGGGAGGGGGGAATGTTGCATGACCCTGCTGAGGGGGCAGCGGGGGAGGAAGACGCGAGAGAGGAACGGGTTTGAGGTGTAGGTAGTAAGTTCCACCTCTCGGTGTTGAGAAAGAGCCTCCTGGCACCACCACCTGCAGCCTCACGTGAAGACAGGCCCTCAGGCCAGAGCAAAGATGGGAACTGAAGATCCGGACCAGGGAATTATGTGACGGAGGCAGGCGGGAGCCATAGTGAATGCACCTGGAAGAGAGTAAAGGGCCATTTGTAGGTCTCCAGGGGAAGCCTGCAGGAAGGTGAGGAAGGGGTGCTGAAAGAGATCAGAGGAAGAAAGCCAGGAGTTCCCTGGTGGTCCAGTGGTTAGGACTCAGCATGTTCAATGCCGAGACCTGAGTTCAATCTCTGGTCAGAAAACTAAGATCCCAGGTCCCACAAGCCATATGTCGTAGCCAAAAAACTAAAAATAAGGAGCAAACTGAGGGTGAGAAAACCAGAGAGGAGACGTCCTGGAATCCAGGCCTGAGTAGTGTCCAGGCAGAGAAGTATCACAGGTGGTGGGAGCTGGGGGTGGAGACAAGCATCACCTTCTTCATCAAGAAGTTTGCTTTCAGGACTTGCCTGGTGGGCCAGTGGTTAAGACTCCATGCTCCATGCAGGGGACTTGTATTTGATCCTTGGTCAGGAAGCCAAGACCCCACAAACTGCAACTAAACACTCTCCCCGCAACTACTGAGCCCATGAGCTCTAGAGCCCATGAGCAGTAACTTTAGAGAAGCCCGGATGTTGCAACAAAGACCCAGCAGAGCCTAAATAAATAAATAAAAATTACAATTAAAATAATTTTAAAAAAGAAGCTTACTTGTGACTTCCATGTCTAAATATTATGGATGAACTGGAACTAGAGTAACCTTTCCTCAGATAACCATAAAACTGGACAAAATGTTTGAGATAACTGTTTTCAGGCTGTGGGTGACGACCAGAGTGGAATCTCAGAGAGGACAACTTACAATCTGCAAAAGTTTCCCACAGTGGTTTTTACCAAGTTACATTCCTACCAACACTGTGAGTTTGGGCTGCTCCATAGTCTAGGGAGTAAAAACTGGTAAAACTTTGGGCCATTCAGGTGGGTGTGTGTTACACTGTGATCCTAACTTTCATGTCCCTGACAACCTTCTCGTATGTTTTAGGAACCTTTGGATATCTCTTTTTGTGAAGTGCAGTTCATATTTTCCCCCGTCTTTCTATTGGTTGTCTGTCTTTTTCTTATTGACTTGTAGAAATTCTTTGTATGTTCTAGATCAGGACCCTTTGTCAGATTCATGCACTGGAAGTATCTTTTGTCACTCTGTGGCTTGCCTTTTCACCTTCTTGAACATTATTTTTTAATTAATTTATGTCTTTCTTTATTTTTGGCCATGTTCAGTTTTCATTGCTGCACACAGGCTTTCTCTTGTTGCCAGGCATGGGCTTCTCACTGTGGCAGCTTCTCTGGTGGACCAGCTGCTCCAGGGCACACAAGCTTCTGTAGTTACAGCTTGTGGGCTCCAGGGCACAGGCTCAGTAGTTGTGGTATACAAGTTAGTTGCCCCATGGTAAGTGGAACCTTCCCAGACGAGGGATCAAAATCATGTCCCCTGCATTGGCAGGCAGACTTTTATCCACTGGACAAGCAGGGAAGTCTGTGCACATCACTAATAGTGTATTTTGACCAGTATAAGTTCTTAATTTCAATGTGATTAAATGTATCAATTTTTTCCTCAATGGCATTGTGCTTTTTACATCCTATTTAAGAGATTATTGCCTATTCCCAAGGTGATAAAGATATTCTCCTATGTTGTTTTTCTTACAGCTTTATTGTTTATCCCTATGAATTAGTTCTACAATCCTTGTGAATTAGAGGTATGTGCATATCCACACATATGTGTGTATTTGTGTGTGTATAGTATAAAATAAGCATCAAAAGTACTTTTCCGTATGTATATTCAATCCACCCAGCAGTAATTTTGGAAAAAACTCTCCTTCCCCTAATTTATAAGCAAGTAGTAATTTTGTCATACATGTGTGGGCCTGTTTCTGAACTTAGTTCAGTTCCATTGGCCTATTTGTCTATTCTTGACTGAGGCCACCCTGGATATTTACTGAAGCTTTGCAGTGAGTGATGCTGCTGCTGGTACAAGTCCTACAGCCTTGTGTCTGTTGTTTCTCTGTTCCTCCTCCTCCAGTGCATCTTACTTTTCTTAGTCCTTTGAAATTTCAGGTAGATTTTAGGGTCAGCTTGTCAATTTCACACACACACAAACACACAACTGCTGATATTTTGGGGGTGGGTAATGTGCATTAAATACATAGCTCAGATTGCAGAGAGTTGAAATTATTTCAGTATCATCTTCCAATCCACAAATGTGGCATAGGTCCTTCCATTTATTTAGGTGTACTTTAATAAAGCTCTTAATTTCCTATGGAAATGTTTTGGATGTCTTTTGTTAGTTTTATTACTAAGTATTTGGTGTTTTTTAATCTCATAAAAAGTGAAAATTCTTAAAATATTTTAATTATTTTTGGTACATATAAATACAAATTTTAAAATATTGACATTATAGCCAGCAACCTTGCTAATTTCACATATTAATTCTAGTAAGTTGCCTGAAATTCTTTTGGACATTTTACTTGCACAATAATGTCATCTCTAAGTAATGATCATTTTATTTCTTCATTTTCAAACTTTGGGTCTTTATGAACTGGATAAACTCTTCAATACTTTGGCCACCTGATGTGAAGAACTGGCTCATTGGAAAAGACCCTGATGCTGGGAAAGATTAAAGGCAGGAGGAGAAGGGGATAATAGATGAGATGGTTGGATGGCATCACCGACTCGATGGACGTGAGTTTGAGTAAGCTCCAGGAGTTGGTGATGGACAGGGAACCCTGGCGTCCTGCAGTCCATGGGACTGCAAAGAGTCGGACCCAACTGAGCAACTGAATTGACTGACTGAAGCTCTTCAATACAATGCTGAACAGTAGGGTTATTATAGATATCCTCTTTCATTCCCAATCTCAGGGGGAATGTTTTCAATATCTCATCACTAAGAATGTTTTTGCAGATAGTTTTTAACAGAATACAAGTTACCAGCCACTCCTAAGACATGATCTGAATAACTTAAGTCTCTTAATATGTGTTGAAACTTATAGTTCAGCATATGATCAATTTTTGTAATGTTCTATATATATCAAAGATACCAAGTTTGTTAATCGTGTTATTCAGATCTTGTCCTTACTGAGATTTTTGTCCTCTTGTTCTCATAAATTAAGGGAGATGGGTTAAAGTCTTCACTCTGCCAATTTTGAAGTTTCTCCTTTTAGTATTGTCAATTTTTACTTTATATGTTTTGAGCTTACTAGATTTATACAAAATTTCTAATCTTTGTGTATTTCTGGCAAGTACACTTTTTAATTATTATGTTTATCTCCAGTTACCTTTATTTTCTAAGGGTTTTTTTTAATCTAATGATAGTATAATTGCATTAGCTTTTTTTTGGTTAGTGACTGCATGGTATGGAATAAAGGGTTAACACATCAGACTTGGTTTGCATGCACATTCCAAGAAAGGCCTGATCCTTGGCTGGCTTCTGTGAAATAACTTCTGAGCTCTTGGAATATCCTTGCTAAAAATTGTGTTTTGATATTCCTGAGATCTTGGGCCATGCTCTATCAATCAGTTTGACCAGGGTTATGAATTTAATTGTGTCCGCTACAAATCCTGATGTTGAAACTCTAGTCCACAGTACTTCAGAATGTGTGTGTATTTGGAGAGAGAGTCTTTAAAGATAAATAAGCTAAAATGAGGTCATTTGGGTGGACCCTAATACAATTTTTCTAATGTCATTATAAGGAGATGAGGACGCACAGAGATACTACAGATGCAGAGAAAAAGTCATGGGCAGACACACGGAGAAGGTGGCCCTCTGCCAGCCATGGAGAGAGGTCTCAGAGAGATCAACACTGACATCTCAATGTTCCAGTCTCCAGAACTGTGAGAAAATAAATTTCTGTTGTTTAAGCTACCCAGTCTATGGAATTTTGTTATGGCAGCCCTAGCTGACCTATATAATCACACAGCTGTGCTAACGTGACTTGTGGTGAATATCTGTTTCGTAGCCTGAGGCCCTGGGCTACCCTGTATTGGCTTTATCTCTGGGGACTGCAGACTGGGCAACTAAGCCTACTCATTAGACAGTGCAGCCAAGTCCCAACATAAACCCTTGACATCAAGGCTCGGCTGAGCTTCTTAGTTGGCAATGCTTCACGTGTGTTACCAGGCTCCCCTGGTGGTTCAGACAGTAAAAAATCCTCCTGTAATGCAGGAGGCCGTGGTTCGATACTTGGGTTGGGAAGACCCCCTGGAGGAGGGCATGGCAACCCACTTCAGTTTTCTTGCCTGGATAATCCCCATGGACAGAGGAGCCTGGCAGGACTCTGCTCCATGGGGTTGCAGAGTCAGACATGACTGAGCAACTAAGCACACACAGCACACGTGTGTATTATTACACTTTGTTATCAGGAAAATTAAGCAGCTTCACTGGGGGCGGTGGGAGGGTGGTTTTCGGGGTTATGCCAGTAGTAAAGAATCCACTTGCCAATGCAGGAGACATAGGAGATGTGGGTTCAGTCTCTCGGTCAGAAAGATTTCCTGGAGGAGTGCATGGCAACCCATTCCAGTATTCTTGCCTGGAAAATTCTATGGACAGAGGAGCCTGGAGGGCTATGGTCCATAGGGTTACAAAGAGTCAGACACAACTGAAGCAGCTTAGTGTGCACACACACACACACACACACACACACACAGGGAGGGATACCCCCCACACACACACACACAGGGAGGGATACCCCTGGAAGCTAGTGCCTGGTTTCCCCTAGATTTCATTCATGCACCTTTCCCCTTTGCTGATTGTAATCTATTTCCTTCTGCTTTAAAAAAAAAAAAAAAGTAATTGTGAATATAACAGCTCCTGTGAGTCCTGTCAGTCCTAGTGAACCACCAAGCCTGAGAGTTGTCTTAGGGACCTGCGACACACATGGTCTACATCTTCCCATCCCTTTATTGTCAGACTCTGCATCCTTATATTCAAGATATGCCTCTTGTAGCAACATATAGTCTGTTTTGATCCAGCCTATCTTAGTCTTTATCTTGGAATAACTCATCCCTTTACATCTAATGTGGGCTTCCCAGGTCGCGCTAGTGGTGAAGAACTCACCTGCCAACGCAGGAGACATAGAGACTCGGGTTTGATCCCCGGATTGGGAAGATCCCCTGGAGCGGGGCATGGCAACCCACTCCAGTATTCTTGTTTGGAGAATCCCACGTACAGAGGAGCCTGGTGGGCTACAGTCCACGCAGTTGCACAGAGTGGAACATGACTGAAGCGACTTAGCATGCACACACAATGAAGATTTTCATTTTTTCATTTTTTCTGTTTTTCCTGAGATGTCTTCATTTCAGCTGCACTTCTGAAGAAGATTTTTGCTACCAAATTCTATGGTATTCTAGGTTGGAGTTTATTTTTGCCAGCACTTAAAAATGTTTTTTTTATTGCCTTCTGATTATTCATTTGTGTTGAAAACTCTGCTATGTCTGATTGTCACTCCTTTGATGTTACATTGTAGTTACTTATTTTTAGTCTGGCTCCTTTTAAGATTATCTTTGTATTTATCCTGCTTGTGGGTTCATTGAGTATCTTGAATCTGTGGGCTGATAGCATTCATTCATTTTTAAAATTATCTGCCATTATGTCCATTAATATTTCTTCACTCTCTTTCTAGAACTCCAGTGTACACATTTTAGAACTTTTCAACATGTTCCATATTTTCTTTTTTTTTCCATCTTTGTGCATCAGCCTTGATATTTTCTACCGTCCTGGCTTCTACTAACCCTGTCAATCAACTTTCATTAGTTCTTTATTCTCTTGTGTCCCATCGTAAACCCACTGGCTTATTCTAAATATCAGTTATTACGTTTTCAGCTCTAGAATGTGTAATATATATTTCTCTAATGAAGTTCTTTATCTCATCATCTATTTTCTTTAAAATATCAATAACAGTTATTATAAAGCCTGTGCAATAACTCCAAAATCTGTGTCATCTAAGAGTTTTTTGGTATGTCGATAATTTATCACTGAATGCTGGACACTGTCCATGACAATTGACTGAGGTTTCTAGATGCTTCTACATTTCTCCAGAGAGGGTTCATCTTATCCTCTGGAGGCAGCTAGTGTTGGGGGCAGACTACTTTAGTCCAAAGTAACGGGAGGCAGGATTTCAGTCCTTCTGTCTCCTTCTGTCTTTGGTTCATGCCCCTTCCCAGGTCCCAACTCAGATCCTAAGTTCCGATTTTTGTCTCTTCATAACCATGAGATTATTGAAAATTCCACTCCTCGGTTCTTAGCCTCTCACCATGCATTTAATATGGAGGCAAATGCTTTAGGGGCCACATCTGAGTTTGGAGCTTCCAGCCTCTTCAGTCCTGGCTAATTTGTTGGCACTGTAATTAAAAATGTCTTCTCTTCTCCGTATACGCGTAGAAAATTATGCTGGCTTGTATGCCTTTTAGCAATAGTAGCCCTATGCTCAGATTCATAGCCTTTCTAAGCCAAGAATTGGCTCACATCTGAAGATGTAAGTGGTGTGCAGAATGTCAGCTCACATCTCTCCAGTTTTCTTTTCTTGGGAAACTTGGCTCCTCAATTCATGGTTGTCTGCAGCTCTCAGATGCCTTCAAACCAATTTTTTTCATCTGGATTTTCTCATTGCTCACAGTGGTCTAGCCAAGTCCTCCACCATAGCTGGAAGTAGAAACTCGAGGAAAGGATGACATCAAACTGGACAGGTCTCTCTCTCACACACTCAAACACACAGAGTAAATAATGATGACTGCTCCTCTCCAAGGAGCCCTCATCGTGTGCCAGAATTGATGCTAAGTACTTACATGTATTACGCCATTTGATTTTTATAGCAGCCTCATAGAATAGATACTATGTCTGTCTTCATTTTACAAATGTAGAAACTGAGACTTAGGAGGTAAATCAACTTGTCCAGGCAACCAGTCTCTCCCTTGGAACTGAAATGCACACACACAATTTTAAGTTGTTTTTTATTATAGTAAAATATATATGTTACAAAAGTTACCATCTCAACTATTTTAAGTGTACAGTTCAATGATATTTAAGTACATTGTTGTGCAATCATCACTACTATTGTGCCTTTCTAAATTTTTCATCACTCCAAACAGAAACTCTGTGGTCATTCAGTAATAACTCCCCATCCCACCACCCTCCAGAGACTGGTAAGCTCTAATCTACCTTCCATCTCTATGAATTTGCCTTATCCTAGATATTTCAGATAAATGGGATCATATACAATTTGTCATTTTTTGCATCTGGCTTATTTCCCTTAGCATAATGTTTGCAAGCCTTGTCCACAATGTAGCCTGTACTGTAATCTCTCCTCATCCAAACATTCCAAGCTCCCCAGTTCAGTTTAGTTTAGTCACTCAGTCATGTCCGACTCTTTGCGACCCCATGAACCGCAGCACGCCAGGCCTTTCTGTCCATCACCAACTCCCAGAGTCCACCCAAACCCCTGTCCATTGAGTCGGTGATGCCATCCAGCCATCTCATCCTCTGTCATCCCCTTCTCCTCCTGCCCTCAATCTTTCCCAGCATCAGGGTCTTTTCCAATGAGTCAGCTCTTTGCATCAGGTGGCCAAACTATTGGAGTTTCAGCCTCAACATCAGTCCTTCCAATGAACACCCAAGACTGATCTCCTTTAGGATGGACTGGTTGGATCTCCTTGCAGTCCAAGGGACTCTCAAGAGTCTCCTCCAACACCACAGTTCAAAAGCATCAATTCTTCAGTGCTCAGCTTTCTTCACAGTCCAACTCTCACATCCATACATGACCACTGGAAAAACCATAGCCTTGACTAGAAGGACCTTTGTTGGCAAAGTAATGTCTCTGCTTTTTAATATACTATCTAGGTTGGTCATAACTTTCCTTCCAAGGAGCAAGCATCTTTTAATTTCATGGCTTCAGTCACCATCTGCAGTGATTTTGGAGCCCAGAAAAATAAAATCAGTCACTGTGTCCACTGTTTCCCCATCTATTTGCCATGAAGTGATGGGACTAGATGCCATGACCTTAGTTTTCTGAATGTTGAGCTTTAAGCCAACTTTTTCACTCTCCTCTTTCACTTTCATCAAGAGGCTCTTTAGTTCTTCCTCACTTTCTGCCATAAGGGTGGTGTCATCTGCATATCTTAGGTTATTGATATTTCTCCCAGCAATCTTGATTTCAGCTTGTGCTTCCTCCAGCCCAGCATTTCTCATGATGTATTCTGCATACAAGTTAAATAAGCAGGGGGACAATATACAGCCTTGACGAAGCTCCCCAGTAGATGCCTCAAACTGAAGATAGTACTAAGCACTATGTATATCGTGTTTTTTCTATACAGGCATAGCTGTGATCAAGTTTAATGTATAAATTAGGCATAATAAGAGATTAACTATCATAATAAAATAAATACAACAATGTACGCCACGTGTGCTCAGTTGTATCCAACTCTCTGTGACTCTGTGGACTGTAGCCCACCACACTCCTCTGTCCATAGGATCTCCCAGGCAAGAATACTGGAGTGGGTTGCCATTTCCTCCTCCAGGGGATCTGCCCTACCCAGGGATCGAACCCACATCTCCTGCATTGGCAGGTGAATTCTTTACCACTAAGCCACTGGGGGAGCCAATTATAACAATATACTGTATAAAAGAATTATGTGAATGTGATCTCTTTCTCAAAATATATTATTGTACTATATTTACTTTTCTTGTGATGACGTGAAATGACAAAATGCCTACAAGATGAGATAAAGTAGTGTGAATGAAGTAGGCATCGTGATGTAACATCAGACTATCATTGGCCTTCTGATGATGTGTCAGAAGGAGGATTACCTGCTTAGGGTGATCCTGGAACATGGAGCCATGATGATGTCAGTGGCTGAATGTCATAAGCTGACAATGTCGATGACTGGGGCTCTCGGGCAGAATGGTGTTAGATTTCAACACACTACTCAGAATGGTAGAAATTTAAGACTTAGGAATTGTCTATTTCTAAAATTTCCCATTTCATATTTTTGGGTTACAGTTGACCAAGGTAACTGAAACCTTGGAAAGTGAAACTATGGATAAGGGTGAACTACTATATCAGAAAGTCATTCATTTTTATGGATGAATTATACTTTTGCTATCTGGATATACTATTGACACATGTCACTTATCCATTCATCAGTGGATGGACATCTCAGTTGTTTCTGTGTGTGCTACGTCACTTCAGTCGTGTCCGACTCTTTGCCACTCTATGGGCTGCAGCCTGCCAAGCTCTTCTGTCCTTGGGATTCTCCAGGCAGGAACACTGGAGTGGGTTGCTGTGCCCTTCTCCAGGGGATCTTCAAGACCCAGGGATTGAACCCGAGTCTCTTGCGTCTCCTGCATTGGCAGGTGGTCAGTTGTTTCTACCTTTTGGCTATTGTGAATAATGAGGCAATCAACATGGATGCACAAGTATCTGTTTGAACCTGTTTTCAATTCATTTGGGCATTTATGTAGGAGTGGAATTGCTAGATCATATGGTACTTCTGTGTTTATCTATTTGAGGAACCACTAAACTGTTTGCTATAGCAACTTCACCATTTTTCATTCCCACCAGCAATATGCAAGGGTTCCAACTTCTCCACATCCTCCCAACTCTTACTTGCCTTTCTTAAAAAATTGTAACTGTCCTGCTGCTGCTGCTAAGTCGCTTCAGCCATGTCTGACTCTGTGCGACCCCATAGATGGCAGCCCACCAGGCTCCCTCGTCCCTGGGATTCTCCAGGCAAGACAACTGTCCTAGTACAGGTGAAATGTACCTCACTGTGGTTTTTGCATTTCTCTACTGACTAATGATATGGAGGATCTTTTCGTCTGCTTATTGGTTATTTATCTATGCACTTTGAAGAAATGTCTATCGAGATCCTTTCCCCATATTTTAGTTGGTTTGTCTTTTTCTCGTTGAGTTGTAGTTCTTTCTACATTCTGGATATTAAACATTTATTTTCTTCTACTCTGTATGTTGTATTTTCACTTTCTTGATAATGTCTTTTGATGCCCTCCCATTTTTAATTTTAATTAGGTCTACTTTACTAGTTTTCTTTTGTTGCTTTTTGGTGTAATACTTAAGAGGCCAATATAAAATCTGAAGTTCAAAGATTTGTTTTCTTCTAAGAGTGTTATGCTTTTAGCTCTTATATTTGGGTGGTTTATCCATTTTGAGTTAATCTTTGTGTATGGTGTGAGGTAGGGGTCCAACATTATCTTATGACACAGGCAAGTTCATACAGACAGATTAGTGGTTGATGAGGCCTGTGATGTGGGTGGGTGGGTGGAATAAGGAGTGACTGCTAATGGGTATGAGGTTTCTTTTGGGGGTGATTAAAATATTCTACATTTAGATAGTGGTGATGGTTGCATAACTTTGAATACATTAACAACCACGAATTGTACACTTTAAAAGGGTGAATTTTATGCTATGTGAATTAGACCTCAATAAAGCTGTTATTAAAACAAACAAACAAAAAGAACAGCTGGTGGCCCGTAGGAGGGGGAGAGGCCTGGCAGCCCCGCCTCCTGCTTCTAGGAGAGCAAGCATGCTGCCCTCCTGTGGCCTCTGATGGCCGCCAGCCAGGCTCCAGGAATGCCAGGGCTGTGTTCTATATCAAACTTGCAGCCCAGACCCTGGATTCGTTCTCCTCTGCAGTGTCACAGTTTAGGAGGAAAGGGTCTTCTTTCATCAACTTTTCTTCACTTTGGTCCCAACCCCAAATGCGACTGCAGTGGGCTCTTAATCCTGGCAAATCACCAAGATGGAAAGAGCATGCAGACAGCAGCTCCTGTGCCGTCTGTCTCTTCCAGGGAGCGGAGGAAGTGCAGAGGAAAGGCAGGAGCAAGAGTGGTCCCAGTGGAGCCATGGGCGAGGCCAAGATCGCGCTCTGCCCCGAGCTTCCTCTATGCGGCGAGGGGCTAGGACTCAACCTGTCCTCCGGCATGAAAGAATCTGGCAAGGTGTCTGGGGGTCCTCCTGCTGCAGGGCCAGCCCGGGTTCCACCTGGGACTTGAGCGCTGGAATTCATGGACAGCCTCTCAGGAGGCCCGATTTGCACTGGCCCTTTGCACAAGGCTGCTTTGTGGGCCCTTTTGTGGATTGAGGGGGTAGGAAGTTCTCTCATGGCTCCTGGGCATGGGGGTCTCAGGAAACCCACTGCCTTCCTGCACTTGGAGGGGCAGGGGCTGGAGGCAGGGCTGTTAGCATTCTCTCAGGGACTTTGGAGGTGCAGCCTTGGCAGACCTGGGCTAGAAAGGAGAAGGTGGCAGGCAAGGAGAGGACTGTGGCTGAGCGACCGTGGATGGGTCCCTGGGCCACTCCAAGTCCCCTCAGTATGACCAAGGCTCTAGGTTGGGAGCAGGGGCGCTGGAACCAGTCTGGTTGGTGCCATTGCTATGTGGCCCTCAATGGGCCTCTGTCCGGGAAGCTTGGGGGTCCCTCAAGCAGGGCTTGGGGGCCCTGAGCCCTCTCTTGAATTCCCTGCCTCCCAACAAGGCAAGGGCCCAGGGGAAGCAGAGTGTGGGACTCTGGGTGCAAAACAACAGGCTTGAGAAGGAGGTCCTCTGATTCTCCCTGTGAAGTCTGCAAGGCCGGGAAGGAGAAGGACCAGAGGGTACACTGCCAGGAGGGCACAGCCCTCCCCTCTCCTGGCCTGAAGGCCCGAGGGGCCTGGCTGGCCTGCTGCCCCTGGTGTCAGACACTTGCAGCTCTTCAGCAGGATTCAGGAACCACCTAGCTGCTACAGAGCTGCCTTGGCATTTTAATTACAGTCATTAAGATGCCTCCTGCCACTGCAGCCCCGTCAGCAGTTCCAGGCCTTTCCGTGTGGAGCACCTCAGCCTCAACCCTTCCACCTGGCTGCTAACGCTCTCCCCTGCCCTTCCAGGGCTCACAGTCCCCTGGGGCTTCTGGCCCCCCAGGTCCCACCTCCCCAGCTGGACGGGCAGGGTTTTAGGCAGCATCTCCTGCCCCCCTACCACCCCCGCCCCATTCACACTGGCCATCAGTTCAGGCGCTGGGCAGAGGCCACGGTGACAGGGTGAGAGCGGAAGCACTTCCCACAGAAGGGTACTCAACAGCGTCCAGACCACTGTCTGCCTGTCCCTCTGGCATTGGGAGCTGTGCCCAAAGGAGTTCACTCTGGTGTCCCTGCCCCCAGCCAGCCCCTAGCCCCTCCCTAGTGGGACCCCTGAGCTCCAAGAGCTGCCTCTTCACAGAATCTGTAGAGTGGGGACCTCTTCCACAGAGCCACCACACCACCACAGTTCGGGTGTGACAAGCACCCTGTTTGTCTGTCTGTCCCCTCACAAGGCTACAAAAAACACCTGTCTCCCTATGTCTCCTCTAAGACCTGGGCCTGAGTCTGAGAATCTTAATTCCCAGAAAAAGCTGTTTAGCCAAACTTAGCACAGAATGGCAATTCTGGGGTTGAACTCTACCTAGCAACAAGATTAGCAGCTGATTTTGCAAACTGGTATTTTTATCCCTGGGACTGGAATGGCTCAGAAAAGTGGCCTCCTCCTGCACCACCTGGGGACCCCGCCTCCCCAGACTCTCACCCTGGCCCCATGCCTGGCTCTGCCTTCTCTTCTCGCTTGTAGGGGTCCCTGAGTTCTGGGAGGTAGGGGGGAAGATTGTGACAGCCCTCAGAGAGGAATGTCAATCCCTCAGTCCATGAGGAAATGCTGAACAGATGCTGAGGCTCCCAAAGTGACCTGTCCTCCCCTCCTCACTCACTATCTCCCGTTTTCTTTTCCTCATCCCTCTGTCTCCACATCCCCGATCACTGATACTTTCCACATTATGCTGCATTTTCTGCCCCACCAGCCGGGGGATCTGTGGGGCCAGTGTCACAGTGGGCTGGGCAGCTGTAGGATGCTTTGGACCATTTCCTCGCCTCCCGCTCCCAGCTCCTCTCTGCTTGCCTTCTCTCTGCCCCCCCACAATGATCGGAACCTTCCGGCAGCCTAAAGCCCTAGTGCTGTTTGTGTGGGCTGCCATCTGCCAAGCTGTCATCTAGGAGTCATCATGGCTCCTTGTTTTAGAGAAAAAATATTGTGATGGTAAAACCTCCAGAATTGGACTTTCAGTTCCAGAACAGGATGGATGGTGTGGACTCCCTTTTCCAGCTCCTCCTGCCTGGACATAATCCAACAGACAGCCATAAAAGGACCCTGAAAGCTGGAAGGGAGAAGGCAGGCAGCCTGGGGTCACAGGACTTGAGAACAACATGCTATGTGTCCCTGGGTTTCTTTTTATCCCTCATACTTACCCAGGGTTGAGCACAGGGGCTTGCAATCTGGATTGACACCAAACATCAACAAAACAAACAACAGGAAAAGCTACTCTCAGGCCAAAGGATGGGAGGGGGAGGCCCAACGGAGCTGGTGCTCTGTGCTCTTCCATCAGATGTCAAGGCAAGCAGCATCATGGATAGAGGCATCTCCCTACCTCCATCCAGTGCCATGCAGAGCCCCAGGCCCGATAGAAGTGTGCCTGGCCTCATAGGCTGTGCCACCATGCAAGAACTCTTAAAACTATACACTGTTCAGTTCAGTTCAGTTCAGTCACTCATTCATGTCCAACTCTTTGTGACCCCATGGATTGAAGCATGCCAGGCTTCCCTGTCCATCACCAACTCCTGGAGTTTACTCAAACTCATGTCCGTTGAGTTGGTGATGCCATCCAACCATCTCATCCTCTGTTGTCCCCTTCTCCTCCTGCCTTCAATCTTTCCCAGCATCAGGGTCTTTTCCAGTGAGTCAGTTCTTCACATCAGGTGGCCAAAGTGTTGGAGTTTCACCTTTAGCATCAGTCCTTCCAATGAATATTCAGGGTGGATTTCCTTTAGCATTGACTGGTTTGGTCTCCTTGCAGTTCAAGAGACTCTCAAGAGTTCTCTCCAATAACAGAGTTCAAAGGCAGCAGCGCTTTGGAGCTCAAGTTTCTTTATAGTCCAACTCTCACATCTGTACATGTGGTAAACACTGTTGCCACAATCTATAACAGTAAGCCTGAAAGTATACATTAAACCTGAGAAGGGTGACTACCTGCTAAATAGAGGAGTTACGTAATATCAAGACTCAACATAATAACCAAAATATCTAGGATACAAAAACTAACAAAAAATATCCTTCATCATACCAAGAACCAGGAAAACCACAATTTGAATGAGAAAAGACAATCAACTAATGCCAATGCCAAGCTAACTTGGCAGTTAGAATTATCAGGCAAGAATTTTAGAGCAGCCATCATGAAAATGCTTCAATAAGCGGAAGTTTTGTAAGTTTTTTTATAAAAATTTTTCTATAAAGAAAAGTATTTTCTACAAAGTAAAAATTATACCCACAATTGTTGAGTTTTTTACCATAAGTGGATGATGAATCTTGTCAAATGTTTTTTTCTGAATCTATTGAGATGATCATATGGTTTTTATCCTTCATTTTGTTCTTTCACGTGTTACAGTGACAGATTTGTAGATGTTGAACCATCCTTGCATCCCTGGAACAAACTCCACATGACCATAGTGTAGGACTCTTCTAATGAATTGTTGAATTCAATTTGTTCACATTTTGTTAAGAATTTTTGCATCTATGTTCACCAGGGATATTGGCCTGTAATTTTCTTTTCTTGTGGCATCCCTGTCTGGTTCTGGTATCAGGATATTGCTAGCCCATGAGTTTGGGAGGGTTCTCTCTTATTCTGGTATTTGCAAGAGTTTTAGGAGGTTTGGTATCAACTCTTTGAATGTTTGGTAAAATTCACCAGTGAAGCCATCCAGTCTGGACTTTTGTTTGTTGGGAGATTTTTGATTTTGGATTCAATCTCCTTACTGGTAATCAGTCTGTTCAGATCTATTAATGTTTCATCATGACTAAGTCCTGGTATGGGCTTCCCTGGTGGCTCACACAGCAAAGAATCTGCCTGCAATGCGGGAGACCTGGGTTCAATCCCTGGGTTGGGAAAATCCCCTGGAGGAGGACATGGCAATCCACTCCAGTATTTTTGCCTGGAGAATCCCCATGGACAGAGGAGCCTGGCAGGCTACAGTCCGTGGGGTCACAAAAAGTTGGACATGACTGAGCGACTAAGCACAGCATAGCACAGGTCCTATGCTGTTAGGAATTTATCAATTTTTTCTAGGTTGTCCAATTTGTTGGTGTATAATTGTTCATAGCAGTCTCTTATGATCTTTTGTCGGAGAAAGCAATGGCACCACACTCCAGTACTTTTGCCTGGAAAATCCCATGGACGGAGGAGCCTGGTGGGCTGCAGTCCATGGGGTCGCTAGAGTCGGGCACGACCGAACGACTTCGATTCTGTGGTACCTCCTTTTTCATGAAATTCTGATCTTATTTATATATTCTCCCTGTTTTTCTTGGCAAGCCTAGCTAAATGTTGGCAAATTTTACCTTTCCAAAGAACCAGATCTTAATTTCACTGATCTTTTCTATTGCCTTTTTAACCTCCATTTCACTTATTTCTACTCTAAGCTTTGTTACTGCCTTCCTTCTATGAACTTTGGGCTTTCTTCTTCTTTTTGTTGTTCCTTGAGGTGTAAAGTTAGGTTGTTCAGGATGTTTTTTTCCCCTTGAGATAGACATTTATTGCTATAAACTTCCTTCCTAGTAATGCTCAGCTGGTCTCAGCACTACAAGTGTCAACAGCCAGCACAGAGCAATTGAAGAGACCACAATGAGAATGACTGGCTCCGAACAAGCTCTGATGAGCTGGAACAGCAGTGCAATGAGATAAACAGAGAGAAGGAGAAGAATGTCCAGTTGAAGAGAAGAGCTGAGGATCTGGAGTCCAAGAAAAAGAGATGAAGCTGAAAGGCCTCTGAAAACACAGTGAAATCACACCTCCACTCATGCCAGAGTATGAACACATCTCTGAGAAGTTACAGGCAGCAGAGAGACAGTAGGAACCTGGAAGACTAGGTGTGTTCTCTGAAGACAGACATTGAGGAGAGCAAGTACTGACACCACCACCTGAAGGTGGAGCTGAAGAGCTTCTTGGAGGTGCTGGGTGGGAAGATCTGTGCCCTGCAAGACACCAGGGCCTCTCCAAGCCGGGTGCCAGCAACTAGGGCTGCCCCTGAGTCCCCAGTGTGTGTGAGAGAGGGGGTCTCTAGTAGTAGCACTAGGATGTCCTCTCATTTCTGTTGCTTCTGTAAATGCAGGTGCAGTGTGTCATGCTTCCAAACCAGAGGTGCTGTCCGCTCTCTCCTCCTCAGAATAGAAGTCTCCCTTAACTTCTCTGGGCTTGTGAGGTTGTAGATAACTGAACAATTCTGACTCAGGAATCCAAAACTAGGTCTACCTTAAACATTTATGCTGTCAAGGCAGTGATGTTTATATCTTTCTTAAGGGCTGTTGCAACCACATGAACTGAAAAAAAAAAGTCTCTTCTAATCCAAATACGAATACCTTCCTTTGCCACTTCCTTTTTTTGAGTAGTGTTCAGAATATTCGAATGTCCATCAGGCACCAGTGCGTGGGGATGTGGTGACAGCAACTTCCCTCTCAGTATACATGGAGATGTTTCAAAACAACCACTTAGTAGAGATTTGTCCCAAGAAAGAAAACAAGTTTCTGGTGGGTGTGTTTTTTTGGCACAGGAATCGCCTGCATTCACTCTGCCCACTTCCACCCGCCCCTAGTTGGTAGGGTTGTGACAATTTTCTTTATCTTGGTTTCATTTCTGAGCAGATTACAATGCTGCGGGGACACTGCACAGTGAGGGTGCCTAACACAGTGCCTGGCACACAGTAGGTGCTTAGTAAATATTTGTTCAATTAAACACATTAAAAGAAACACTTCTCTCTTAGAACTGCTTTTGCTCTGTCTCATTAATTTTGGTATGCTGATCAGACATTTTCATTTTCGTTTGTCTCAAGGTATTTTTTAAATTTCTTCTTCAATCCATCGGTTGTTCAGTAGCATGCTGTTTAATCTCCACATATTTATGAATTTTCCAGTTTTATTCACGTAATTAATTTCTAGTTTCATACCATTGTGCTTAGAAAAGGTGCTTGATATGATTTCAATCCTCTTACATTGATCAGGTCTTATTTTATAGTCTAACATACAAGCTATCTTGGAAAACGTTCCATGTGCACTTAAGAAGAATGTGTATTCTGTTGCTTTGGATGGATTGTTCTAAAAATATCTGTTAAGTCCATCTGCTGAACATGTTGCTTAAAACCAATGTTCCCTTACTGATTTTCTGTGTGGAAGTAAGTGGGGTATTGAAACCCCCTAGTACTATTGTGTTGCTGTCTATCCCTCCTTTCAGGCCTGTTGATATTTACTTTACATATTCAGGTGCTCCCATGTTCAGTGCATATTCAATTGTTGTATCCTTTTGTCAGACTGACTCCTTGATCATTACATAACACCTTTGTCTGTCTCTTATTACAGCCTTTGCTTTAATGTCTCTATTGTCTGACACAAGTATAGCTATTCCAATTTTCTCTTGGTTTCCACTTGCATGGAAATATCCTTTTCACATCTCTTCACTTTCAGCCTGTGTGTCCTTACATTTAAAGGGAGTCTCTTGTAGGAAGCCGATAGATGGGTATCGGTTTTTGTTGTTGCTCACTTGTTTTTTCTGCCACTCTGTGTCTTTGGAGAATTTAGCCCACTTATACTTTTTATTGACAGACACGTGCTCATTGTCATTTTGTTGTTTTCTGGCTGTTTTTGTAGTTCCTCTGTTCTTCTCTTCGAGAGGACTCAAAAAACGTCCTCTTCTTTCGTGACTTTCTTTCTTAAGCAGCATGTTTATATTCCTTTCTCTTTATCTTGCGTATTTACTGTAAGTTTTTGCTCTCTGGTTACCATGTGGCTTACATATAACAACTTATATCCTTAACAATCTGTTTCAAGTGGGTTAACAACTTATGTTTGAGCCCATTCTAAAACTCAACATTTTTGCACTTTGTCACCCTTGGCTTAATGTTTCTGATGTCACATTTTACTTTGTGGCTCAGCTGGAAAAGAATCTGCCTGCAATGCGGGAGACCTGGGTTTGATCCCTGGGTTGGGAATATCCTCTGGAGAAGGAAAAGGTTACCCACTTCAGTATTCTGGCCTGGAGAATTCCATGAACTGTATAGGCCATGGGATCGCAGAGTCAGACACAACTGAGTGACTGTCACTTTCACTTTCAACGTATCCCTTAACTAATTACCAAACTCAGTTTTACTACTTTTGTCTTTTTATCATCATACTAGCTTTACAAGTAATTAAACCACTACTATCTATTTATGCTTACCAATGAGATTTATACTTTCATATGTGGCCTATTACTACTTAGCAGCCTTTCTTTCAGCCTAAATAAGGTCCTCTAACATTTCTTGTTTAGTGGTAATGAACTCCTTTAGCTTTGTTTGTCCAAAAAATTCTTCGTTTCCCCTTCAATTCTGAATGATAACCTTGCTGGATAAAGTATTCCTGGCTGGAGGTTTTCTTCATCACTTTGAATATATCATGCCACTCCCTTCTGGCCTGCAAAGTATATGCTGAAAAAATCTAATGATGGTCTTACAGGAGTTTCCTTGTATATACTAAACTGTTTTTCTCTTGCTGCTTTTAAATTTCTCTCTGTACCTTTAACTGTTGACACTTTAATTATCGTGTGCCTGGCTGTGGATCTCTTTCGAGTCCTCTTTTTTGGTAGTCTGTGGGCTTCTTGGACCTGGATGCTTGTTTCTTTCCCCAAGTTAGGGAAGTTTTCAGTCATTAGTTCTTCAAGTAAGATTTCTGCCCTTTTCTCTCTCCCTCTCTTCACCTGCCGGACTCCTATAACGTGAATGTTAGTCCATTTGATGTTGTCCCATAATTCCCTTAAGTTACCTTCAGTCTTTTCATTCTTTTTGTTTTTGCTATTCTGCATTGTCCTCAAGTTTATTTATTTTTTTCTGCTTCATGTAGTCTGCTGTTGAACACTTCTGATGTACTTTTTCAGTTCAGTTATTGTACGCTTCAGCTGTTATTTCTATTTGGTACTTTCTTATACTTTCCATCTCTTTGTTGAAGTTCTCACTGTGTCCATCCATTCTTCTCCCCAGTTCAGTGATCATCTTTATGACAATTACTTTGAACTCTTTATTAGGTAAATTATCAGGTAAATAATTAAATACTATTTAATTATAGCTTTTTTCCTGAGGTTTTTGCCTTCTTCTTTTATTTGAAAACTATTTCTCTGTTGCTTCATTTTGCTTGACTCTATGTGTAAGCTTCTATCCAATAGATAAAACAACCACTTCTCCTAGTCTTGAAAAGAGCTACCTTGTATAGAAGAGAAATCTTGTTCAACCTTGCCCCAGCTTTTTGTTGTCTCTCAAATTTTGTGCTTGTCCAAACAGCCTATTACATTTTTAATAGCTCCCAGTAGTTGAGAATGTGCCAAGACAAGTCAATGTCCCAAAGTACAGGATCTCTGTACCTAGGTTCATGCTGGCTGGAAGCCAGACCCTCAGGTAACAGCTTTTAAAATACACAAATATACACAGTCCTGTGGAACTGCAAGGGTAAGCTCCAATTGGCCACCAGAGTTAAGTAATCTAGAGTCATCCGCTGGGCCACAGCCGCAAAAATCAGGGCTCCAGATGAGAGTAACTCTTTTCTGGGTGACTCCAGTGAGCTGAAGCAAGACAGATGGAGAGTGTCAAGCTGGTGACAACAGCCTACATTCCTTGAGAGCAGCTCTATAAGCCACTAAATGTGCCAAACCTGAGGTCTGCCCCTCAAGCTGATGCTCTAAGAGAAGCAAAGAAGCCTTTTTCACAGCAAGACTGGAGGATGTGCCTCAGTTCACAGTCTGTGCACTGTCCTGGGAGTAGCAGTCGCACAAGAACCATCTCTCCAACTGCCACAATCCTGCGGGACCCAGGAATAAAAGCCCTCCTGGTTGTCAGAACCGGGTGATCAAGAGGTGCTTCCTGGGTGGGTCAGTCACAGAAAAACGGGCACCAAACAGAAACAGGGGCACTAATGCAGGTAAAAATCCCCCACCCCCTGCCACCAGAAGACACGGCCGCTGTAGCAAGGCAGGGGGTAAGTAGAAAGGAAACATCCACCCTCCAAGGTCTCTGGAAAAGATTACAGTCAGCCCTGAAACGCATATCTACTTGGAAACCTGCCCCTTAGGCCGCGGTCATGATGATTATCTAACAGGTTTTCTTCTTGCTCTGCCTGAGGGTGGCTGTTTAAGAACTCTTTCTCCATTGCTTACAATCTTCAAAAAGATATACGTTCCCTCATGTTCACTGCAGAATTATTTATAGTAGCCAGACATAAAAACAACCTAAGTGTCCACTGATAGATGAATGGACAAAGAAATTGTGATATATACATCTGACGGAATATTATTCAGTTATAAAAAAGAATGAAATCCTGCCACTTGTTGACAACATGAATGGACCTCAAGAGCGTTATACTAAGTGAAATAAGTCAGAGAGAGAAAGACAAATACCATATAATGTCTCTTATAAGTGGAACTTAAAAAAAAAAGCTCAAGGATACAGAGAACAGATTGGTGGTTGACAGAGGTGGGGTTAGGGATAGGAAAAAAACTTTTATTTGAAAAAAATTAATATTTTCTATAAAGTATAAATTATAGAACTGAAAAACACACTAACCAAATTAAAAACTTTGCTGAATAAACTCTCCAGTAGTTTGGAGATGACAGAGGATAGAATCAATAAACTTAAAGAAAGATCAATAGAATTTACTCATTCTGAACAACAGGCAGAAAATAGGCTGAAAAATAAAATGAACAGATCTATGGAACAAGGACACAAGATCCAACATTCATATTGTATCATTCTTATTATTTTAGAAGGCAGGAAGAAAGAATATGGGGCTGAAAAAGTAATTTAATAAATGGTGTCTTTTTAAAAAGCCCAATTTTTACAAAAGAGATAAATGTACAGATTCAAGAAATTGAGCAAAACGCAAATAGGAAAAACCTAAAGAGATCCACACCAAGACATCATGACTAAACTTCTGAAAACAAAGAAGAAGAAATCTTCAAAATCGTCAGAAACAATAAATTTCTAATAGAGGAATATCATTCGAATGACAGCAGACTTCTCACCTGAAACCCTGGTGGCTCAGAAGTGAGTGGCACAATATCATATTATTTTTAATGAGCTGAAAAAAAGAGAATAGTCAATTGCAAAATCCAGTGAAATTACCCTTCAGGAATGCAGGGGAAATAAAAGTATTCCAAGATGAAGAAAAACTAACAGAATTTGTTGCTATCAGACCTCACTTTAAAGAATGGCTAAAGGAAGCTCTCCAGATATAATGACAAAAGAAGGCAAGGACCTTTTTCAAGAAAAGAACAATGGAGAGGACAAATATAAAGAAAACAGGGAATCCCTGGTGACCCAGTGGTTAGGACTCTGCGTTTCCACTGCCAGGGGCTGGTTTTGATCCCTGGCTAGGGAACTAAGATCCTACAAGCCATGTGAGGTGGCCAGAAAATAAGTAAACACAATAGACTACTTCACTTCATGAATTTCTTTAATACCATTTCATGGCTAAAGTAAAAATCCTAATACCATCTGATGTGGTTTCTCAATGTAGAGGAAATCCTGAAGACAAATGTATTTTAAAACTTAGAAGAATAAAGAGACATTAACAAAGTAAAATGGCTAGACTCACTCAAAGTGAGAAAATGTCAACACCACTGGACTGTGACCAGTTATATATGTGTATGAGATACTTAGGGCAATCACTAAATAAAACTATACAAGGCAATATACAAAAAAAAATGTTACAAATAAATCAGAGTAGACTTATTAAAAAGGTTCAAGAAATGAAAAGAAAGCCAATGAAAAAGAAACAGAGGAATGAAAAAAGGAACAAAAACAGAAAAGAAATATTAAAATGACAAACAAAAGCCTAATATACCAATAATTACTTTAAACATATATGGTCTAAATACACCAATTAAAAGACAGAGATTGGTAGAATGGATTTAAAAAATATGACCCAACTATACACTGTCTACAAGGACCTTAGCTCAAAACAGAATGATAAAAGAAAGCATGAATTATAAAATAATTTTAATAAACTGGACCTTGCCAACATTAAAACCTTTAGCTCTGAGAAAGTCTGTGCTCAAAGATTAAAAAGATTTAATCATAGACAGGGAGAAAATATTTGCAAATCACATATCCAACAAAGGACTTTTACCTAGAATGTATTTTAAAAATTTAAAACTTTTAAAAACAATTAGTCCAATTAGGAAACAAGCAAAACATTTGACAGACATTTCACCAAAAAAGATATATGGATGACAAAAGGCACATGAAAAGATGTTTACCACAGTCAGCCATTGGAAAAATACAAATTAAATCACAATGAGAAACCAGCACTCACCTATTAGACCAGTTAAAATATAAAATATTGACAGTGTCTATCACTCAGGCATGTTAATTTCCTACTGCTGCTTTTAACAAATTATCACAAATTTAGTAGCTTAAGAGAATACATTTGGGACTTCCCTGGTGGTCCAGTAGTTAAGAATTTGTTGCCAATGCAGGGTATATGGGTTCAATCCCTAGTCTAGGAACTAGGATCCCACATGTCACAGGGCAGCTGAGCTGGTGAGGCACGACTATTGAAGCCTGTGCACCCTAGATCCTGTGCTCCAAAATGAGAAGCCACCACAGGAAGCTTGCACACTGCAACTAGAGAAGCCCCTGCTCGCCGCAACTAGAGAAAGCCCACAGGAGCAACAAAGACAGTGCAGTCAAAAATAAATAAATAACTTTAAAAAAAAAACAGTTATTTTCTCAGAGTACTGGAAGTCAGAAGCCCCAGATGGGTCTCGTGGGGCGAGAAGCAATGTTGGCAGGGCTGTATTCTTTTCGAGGCTCTGGGAGATAATCCTTTTCCTGGCCTTTTCCAGCGTGGAGAGCCTGCCTGCATTTATTGGCCCGCAGGCCCCCACCACCTTCATGGGAAGCAATGGCTGGTCATGTCTTCCCATCATTACAGCACTCTGACGTGAACTCTCCTGCCCCCACTTCCAATGCCTGCGGTAGTGTCAGTGGAGTGAAGCGGGTTGCAGTGGCTGGCTCCGCCTACATGCTACAGCCACAGCTGCCCGGATGCCACCTGTCTGGGTCCCCAAGCTGTCAACAGAGCCCAGAAACTGAGACTTCTGTTAAACCTCACTTCCAATACCTGCCACGAATTTTTAAAAATTTTAACTGATATGGAATTTCGCTTTGGGAAGATCAGTTCTGGACGTGGACGGTGGTGATGACTGCAGACCCACGTGAACGCACTTAATGCCACTGAACTGCACGCCTCAACATGGGTGAGACTCTAAATTCTGTATCATGCATCTGGTACCGCAATAAACATGTTAAAGGGTGTGGTCATCTTCCTGCCTTGGGGTCAGGAGAGGAAGGCCTGAGGAGGTGAGGAGGAGAGCGGAGGGAGGAGGGAAAGGATGGGAACAGAGGGGAGATGAAAGCAGTAGGGAGAGGAGAAGAGGGGAGAGCAAAGTGGAGGTGGGGAGTGGGAAGGGGAAGGGAGAGAAGTGTGAAAGCAGAGGGGAGAGGGGACTGGAGCGGAGAGGCGAGCAGAGGCCAGGGGCTGGTTGGGTCGACTCACAGGTGCACCCACCTCTCCAGGTATGAAGGCAGTGGTGAGGGGGGGTGCAAGCTTGGGGTCACGATGCCACTGGAGGGGTCAACGGGTACCTTTTCAGGACCTGCCAACCTGCACAGCTGGCACAGGCTTTCAAGACCTGGACTCGTGTCCTCACTGCCGCGTCCCTGGCCCCAGGCCCAGGCGCGTGTGGGGTGCCTGTCCACACCCTGGCCTGCCCCAGGCCTCTGGGCTTCATGTGAGCCGCTAACCCAGGGAGTTGGGGGTCCCAGAGACCTTGTCACTTGTTACTGACCATAAACACGGGATGTGCTCTTGTGACTAGCGCGGGGAGACGCTGATCTACAGAGTCCCAGGGGGTACCCAAGATGTCCTGATGGTGTCCAGTCCAACGGAATGCGATACGATGTTCCAGAAACACCATCTGCTTCCCCCTAACCAAGGATTTGAACACAGGAGCTCTCTCCTGTCACTGGGTTGACGTACTCAGAGACAAAGCATGGCTGCACTGTAGCCCCCGGGGTAGTCGGGTTGGGCAGGAACCCCAGGGGAGGAGTCGCAGCAGGTGAAACAGGCCAGTGGAATCAGAGTTCCCACGGGGAGGGGTGAGCCCTGCTACCCTCTCCACTGGAGGAAGCCTCTGACGGTGTCCCGAGGAGCCCCGCATTCAACCTCTTGACAGGAACGTGGTCCAGAGACTAGGAGGGGGTGCAAACTCCCCACCTGCCTGCTGCTTGCTCTCCCTTCTTCCTTCCTTCCTCACTCTTGGACCCTGAGTGTCCTGAAATGAGGTAGAAGGGATCTGGAGCACAAGAACGCATCCCCTCTCTCTAGCAAGCACTGCCAGCCCTCTCCTGAAGGCGGGCGAGGGCCAGCACGTTGTCAGTGGGTCCCCAACACACTGCTAACCCAGCGGTTGGATTCAGGGTGCTCCGCCAGGGTGGGTGGACAGCACTGCTCAGACTCTGGGAAGTATCTGGATTCCCACCTAGTTTATGGCCCTGTAGGTCACATCTTAAGTCCTCCCAGGTGCTGGTACTGAGGCTGGTATGAACCACGGATATGCATGCTGACACCCCGGCAGGAGCTGGCGCAGACCCCGCACACTCAGGGTGGCTTCTGTGGAAGCTTTGTGCTCAGTGGACGCTTTGTGCTCAGTGGACAGGGCTGTTTAAGAACACAGCTTGTGTGGGGCTTGGCAGGGCCCTTCTCCTCCTTCCTGCCCCTGCCTCCGCTTCCCTTTGCTGTCTTCTGCCCTCTGCTGGCACCTTGCACCTTGGACTGGTCTCCCACCCTGGGTCTTCTGCACCAGGCTGGCCCTGATGGGTGGTCATTGAGAATGCTGGCACCTTCTCCACCAGAGGCCCCACTCTGCACCCCCTCCCTGGCCTCTGTTAATCCCAAACCCCCTGTGGGCACTCTGTAAGCCAGACACACCCTCTTTGGGGGCTGCTGACTCCCCATGCCACACCTCTGCAGCCCTGGCCCATCAGGGGACACTCCAACCCTAACACGATGTTTCTGACCCTGGTCCCTGCAAGGTCGTAACCTCAGCAGCTTCCCAATGACCCTGTCCCTCAGACAGCAGACTCGCCATCCCTGCAGGAGGGACCTCTGCCAACCACACCACCACCACCAATGCTCCGCTGTGGCCTCTGAAGTGCCCTCTGGGGCCTCTCTTGGAGCGTCTGGGCTGTCAAGAGTTTCAGTGGGTGAATGGTGCTGGGGGGTGCTTTGCACCCCTTCTGCATCCATATGCAGAGCCAGACCATCTCTGGGGCAATGCAAGAGCAGAGGCAGGGGGTTCCACTGGGAATGGGAGCACGAGTGAGGCCCAGCTCATGCCTCAGTGGTGACACTTCCCCTGTGGCCACTGTACACAGGGAGTTTGAGCCAAAGTCTCTAATGCCCCAGCCAGTGCTGGCCAAAAGCCTAGGATCCCTCCCAGGAGGAACCAGGACAGAGGTGATGGAAGGTCTGGCCTGAGCTCCATGGAGAAGCCCTGACTCACCCTCGGGTCCAGACACCTCTCTTGCAAAGGCCTCCTCCAGAAAGGACAGGCCTGGGCCTGCTCTGTGGGAGGATGGCCACCTCTGGCCCACGGGTGCCCTATAAACAGGTGGTATCACCCTGCTCCACCAAGTCTGAGTCACAGTAGCCAGACTCTCCCAGTGGGGGCCGGAGGGTGTGATTCCAGACCTACCCTCCCCAAGCGAATGGCAGCAAATGCCAGATTCCGCAGAACAGGGCTGGGAGAGCAGGGAGTGGTGTCCAGGTCAAGGTTCTGGGGGCAGGGAGATCTAAGGCCCCACCTGGCATCTGATGCTCCTTTTTCCCTTTGAAAGCAGACCAGTGACCCAACCTTGAGTTATAAAGAATAAAACCAAGCATGTAGATAAAACCAAGCTCGTGTGGACAAGCTGAGGGGTAAGCTGGGCCTGAAATCGCAGATTACTTTTTCCTCGCCCCTGAAGTTGTGATAGGGACTGAAGGAGAGGCCTTGGGATCCCTAACCGTGTCCAGGGGGCACCAGCAAGCTGAGCGATAGCGTGCCAACCTCATGTCCAGGAGAGGTGTGCCTGGGACCAGCCACGCTTGGACAACTTGATTCCCAGGCCACGGGGGACCAGTCCCATGTGTGAGCCATTGTTCAGGGTAGGAGCTCTGCTCTGGCGCCTGCCCTCTGTCCAAGAGGGAGAGAGAGGGCTTACCGAAGACTGCTTCCACGCCCACACTCCACTCTTTATTCACGGAAACAACTTGTCTGCCCTGGGTTGAGACTGCTGCCAGCTGGCCGCCTGGGGAGCAGATTGGAGGTGGGTTTGGGTCTGTTCCCCAGACTGTGCTCTGAGTGGTCAGGTCTCTGTAAGGCAGCTGCCACCTCCTGGACACATTTGCACACAAAATACTCCTGACTTCTCCCTCCTGCACACTTTGGAGACAAACTGTTGAAGACGGCGCTGTCCTTCCTGGCAGATTATTTCTGCCCTGGGAGTCTGCTTGGTAATTTCACTGTTGGACTGTCTACATTCTTCATTCATTCAAGAAATACCCACCAGGTTCTGCCCATTAAGCTCGGCCCCTGGAATGGGGGTGGGGGTGGGGGGAGGCCACACTGGAGAGCCTGCAATATGCCTGAGGCACAGGACGTGCCACAAGCCTGTTATGCCTGAGGGGTGCAGGCACGAGCACGAGGCCAGTACTCTGGGGCCACTGCAGGTAAATGGGGCACCAAGGACCCTCTGGCTGAAGTCTTGTGAATCCTGCTTGGAAATGGATGTGAGCTCTAGAGCTACAATCTTTTTTCCTGATCGAAAGCTTATTATGTTTCTGAAAGCTGTGTGAAGTCTTGCCAGGATGCAGGCTGGATAAGAAACAGCTTTGGGAGCTATTTAGGAATTCCCATTTTGGTGTTTGCTGTATACATGGGCCTGATGGCTAGAATTCAGGTAATGACCACATAGTGAAAACCGTCTTGGCAGAAAATATCACACACAGACCCAGAAGTGCTTAAATACAGATTTATTGCAAACCAACACCGGAGACAGGGTGATTTCGCAGGTGGGCACCCCATTTTCCTTGGACCTCAGCTGATGGAGCTCAGTGGCCAAACTGCTCCTGCCGTGTCTGAAGAGAGAAAACAGGCAGAGTGCACAGGTCCAGGGCCCAGGCCAGCAGCGAGGGGTGCAGGCAGCCCACAAGATGGCAAGCCCCCCAGCCTGCCACTCCCAGATGCCGGCAAGCTGCTATTATCCCTAGTGGGGTGGGGAGAAATCCAGACATTTGAAAATAAAATTGGGCAAAAGGAAGACAACTGACCATGGAGTCCACAGCTCCCAAACAACCAAGGTGCAGGCCTCATACCCCAGCCGGTAATGGCAGAGGACCCCCTGGGGATGGCAGAGGGGAGGAGACAGGCACGGTGCCAGAATGGTTATCACACAGACCAGCGAGACCTCTCACTACATGGGACAGGTGAGATCCGGAGGACGCTGAAGGGGGGCCTCAGCAGCGCTGTGACCAGCCTTGGTGACGACAGCCAACAACAGTGCTCCATGCCGCCTTGGTGGTGCTCCCACCAGTCACCAGGTGTACACACCTCCCGTGATGGCATCGGAACAAGCAAGTGCTTCCCAGGGGTGTGTCTACAGGGCCCTGTGAGCCAGAAACCTGCCCCCACACACAGCAATCAACCAGCTCCCACCCACGCAGCTGAAGGTGGAAGTTTCTAGAAGGAACATCCCCACCCCCAGGGCTCCTCCTCCCGCAGTCCAGCACACAGAGCTCGAGGGCAGGTTCCAGGGTGCAGAGGCCTGCAAGGTAACAGACCAATAGGGCAGCCACGCGGTCCTGGCGAAGGGCAAGGGCTCTGGGTCCTGGGAGAGCCACGGGAGCAGGGCCCCAAGCTCTGGGTGGCACAGTCTGGCTTCAGCCAAGAAAGGACCTGGGGCTGCAGTGAGCAGTGACACACCATGGGGTCTCCTGAGGGCGCCTGGCCCAGCTCGCTCTGACAAGAACCAGGTCCCCCAGGGGAAAGTGCTAGGCCGGGTGGCAGCAGGACAGGCCAATCAGAAGACAGAGACCCTGCTGTGCAGGGCCTGAGGCCACCAGAGACGCTTCCAGCACCCAGAACCAGAGACCAGCACCCTGGTTTCCGTGGCTCCTCGACGAGGCTGAGGAAGGCGGTGGACACGCACAAGCAGACAAGCAAGACGACACAAGAACACACCCAGCAGGAGGGCAAGGCGGCAGCTTCCCCAAACTGGCCCTGAGCCGGGCCCTCAGCCTGCACATCCCTGCCTGCGCTTCCACAGCTGAGGGGCACCCACGCCCGCCCCAAGCGCGCACGGAGGACAGCAAGCAGAGAGCACAGGAGCGGAGCCATGAGCGCAGGGAGGGAGGGAGTGGCGAGCGGTGCCGGCAGGGCCCAGAGCTGCGCCCGCTGAGACAGCCCCTGCGCCCCGACACCCCCTCGCAAGGCGCACAGCCCCGCCCTGCTCTGAAACAGTCTGGAGACGCAGGGCAGGGTGGAGGCCGGGTTCACCCTTGAAACTAGACAGCGAGTCCCCAGCAGGAGGGAGCTGGGGGGCACGGCCGTGGCCCCGCTTCCCTGCCGGCGAGGGCTTCCTCTCCTCCGGTCATTAAAACTGCACAGCCCCCGGGGAGATGTTGAACATGGCCGGGTCGAATCGCTGGCCTCGGAAGGGAGAGCCTTCAGCATCCCACCCCTTCTTCAGCATCTCATGGACTTTCTACAAACAGAAAACAGAGAGGTTAACTGTAGTCACCAGGCCTGCACGTCCCAGAGCAGAACTCCGCTCTGCTTCCTCCGGAAGAGGACCTGGCTGGGCTGACAGCAGAGCCTCCGCAAGCCCCTGCTCCCCGCATTCAGGTTCCACCCCATCCTGTCCCCAGAGCAACACCGGCCATCTTCCCTGCTCACCAGGAGTATCTGTCCAAGCTCCAAAGGGCCTGAGGGCCACAGCCCACAGAGCCAACTGAGCTGTAAAGAGAGGCTCTCTACTCCCCTTTCATAGGGACAAGGCGGGTGGTCTCCAGGCCTGCGCTCTCAGATGGTCTAGGAATGACCTAGGTTGTGACTCAAAGGGAGAGACCTCAGGCTGTCTGACTGTGCACCCACCAATCACCGATCCCACAGCCCCCGGGGGCAGGGGCCAAAGCTATTATCAAAGGTGGGCTCAATCATCCCAGTCTGGACCACCAGCCTTCGGGGGTGGCAGCAGGAGGCTGCGCCATGTGGGAGGCCCTCACGGCGCTACAGGCCCCGTCCCCCCAGGTCCCCACATCTCCATGTCCTCCCTGCAAACACACTGGGCTGGAAACCCTCTCCCCTTCCTTCTGACCGGGAAAAATAAAGAGACTCACGGTCACAGGGCCAGAAAGCCCTACCCACCTCTTTACCTCTAGGCTGACAGAGTGAGCTGAGGGGAAAGCTCCTGGTGTCTGACAAGACCGCAGGGCTCCTGACGGGGCCTTCTCTGCCCCATTACTCCACCTAAGTGATGCAGCAGCAGACAGGTCAGACACGCAGTGCGTACTGCACTCGGCTCGGCACACCTGACACACGCCAAGGCCCCCGGAACAGCTCCTGGCACGCCAGCACCAGCCCCGCCCAGCCGCGCGCCTCCGGGCGCCGGCAGCCACAGGGTGGCCTGCCTCCCACCGCTCCTCCTCCAGCTCGTGCCCATCGCCCCAGCCTCCTCCTCCTCAGGCTCTCACTCCACGCCCCTCAGCTGAGCATCGAGACAAACCCGCTCCAGTGAGCTCTGAGCTCGGCCCACCGCGACGTCCCCGCGCCCCAGCCTCGTCGTGGGCAGTCTGACGGGCCCTCTTGCCCCAGCCTCACAGGGTCCTCAGCCCACTCCCCGCGCTGGTCCTGCCCCAGGCCCCTCACTGCCACCTCCTACTTTCTTAAGCCGCCTCTCCTCCCACCACCCTCATCCAAAGCCACCTGCAGTGTGCTGACTCTCTTCTTGGGACGCTTTCCTCCAGGGACCACAGTGACTGTGCAGGGCTTCAGTGTCACAGAGGCCAGCTGCCTCACCACCAGGCCACGCCAGCTCTGCCGGCTCCTCAAACCTCCACGCTTTCCTCTCGGTTCCAAACCTGCTCCCCACACTGCGCGTCCCTCGAGGCTCCGTGTGCCAAAGATAGTCCAGGGGGATGCCTAGGAGGCCAGGCCCCATATGCAGACGTTCGTTCCCAATCCCTGCTGAGCCCAGAGGAGTCCCAGACAGCAGTGCTGGTGCCCCTGCCTCTCCTAACACAGCCCTGAGGCACCGAGCCGTCCAGGAGCAGGTCAGCTGGACGAGGGGTCACCACTGAGACCCACCGCCTGCACCACCATCCAAGGGCTCCCGTGTGTTCACTGAAGGCCTCCACAGGGCCCTGCACTCAGCCAGGCACTCATACCACCACAGTCAGCACTGCCGGGCCCATGGCAAGTCCTGCTAGAACCACCACTTCCGACTCAAACCACGGAAGCCTTTCCATCAGACCGGTGTCTTCAGGTTTCTTTTTCAGATGCTTCTTAGATCGGTGTATCCCAGCCCTGAGCTCATCAGCAGGGACCTCTTGCTTCTTATTTAGACCTCACGGCCAAGTACCTGCCCACTCTGGGGCCCGACATCCAAACTTTCAACAGCTGCCCAGGGCCCTCTCCCGTCAGGCCGGTGTTCAGACTGCTCTTTCATCTGGTGGCTGCAGGCAAACGCAGCATTAACTGGATAAAACTGCCACCTAAACGTACACAGAGGTGATTGCACCCCATGTCCTGTGTTAGGCCAGCTCAGGGATTACAGCCTGAGGCCACTTTCCACAGATGAGACCACCAGGTGCCTGAGAGCCAATGGTCAACCTCAGTCCTGGCCTCCAGCCCCATAAGCCCAGGTAAGGTTGGTGAACGAGATCAAGAGACGATTCAGAGACTCGGGGAGGAATGACAGACAAGCCTGACACTAGCTCAGGGTTCAAACCCCACCCTGCTGCCAGACCAGCTACAGGACCTTCAACACGTGCTGTGACCTCTACACCTCAACCCTCCTCTCAAATCCCTGTACGGTTCACTTGGGCCACTGAGAGAGGAACTCTCTTCTCTAAACAGCCACTCTTGGGAGTATCAAACAGGAGAAAGACAGCATGTGTCTAATCCTCCTCTCTGCCACCACAGGCTCCAGACGAGCCTCCTCTCCAGTCACTGATGTCCTCCTGCCCTTCTGTGGCTGCTGGTCAGCCACACTTCTCAGACCTCTGACTTCGAAAGTGACTTGGAAAAATTTTCTTCCTCCTGGTCCTTTGTGGTCAAACCTGCACTGGACCCGAGGCAGGGCAGGGCCAGGCTGTTCCTCCTGTACTGAGGGTCTTGGAAGGGCTGAGGGGAGGGACGGCCCCAGTGTGTGAGGTAGGAACACGTGGCATTACCAGGACCCTCTGGAGAGGCACCTCTCGGCCCTGCCACCTGGGCTCTCGGTCCAGGCACGGAACCAGAGCCCCATCCCAGGCAGTGACCAGGCCCGGGCTGCCGTGTCGGGACCCAGGAGGCAGCTGCACAGACAGCAGCATGCCCTGTCTACCCCAGCTCAAGCCCCAGGGAGGCCCAGGAAGTGTGTGTGCCCGTACCAGCTCGTGGCTCTGCGGCTTGCCCTGCAGCTTCTGGTGGTAGTCGAAGGTGAGCCGGTCCAGGACGGCGTGCTCCTCCTCGTCCACCGTGGCCATGGAGCGCTCCTTGTTGATCTTGTCAATGTCGATCTGCTCCTCGCCCTCCAGGATGGCACTCCACCAGTATTCGCCCACCTTGTTCAGGCTCACCTGGCACACGAGGGCAGAGACAGGGTCAGGGCTGGGGAGGCGGCACTGGGGACCCAGGAAATGTGGGGACACTGGGGACTCCACTCTCCAGAACTGGGACTGAGTGGTGCCTATGGTCCTTGTCCCCAGGTCCTCTCAGGAAAACAGTGACCCTCCACGGGCATCAGCAACGCCACCTGCTCAGCCACCAGAAGCCCAGCCTGCTCATCAGAGGGGACGTTTCCAGCTGCTCTGAGCTGCACCACCCATGGTAACTGGCCCCTGTCACAGCCTCCCCAGCTGCCAAGGGAAGCTTGAGCCCAAACAGGAGCTTCTTTCAACATCCACCTGTTGAGCCCCCACTAGCTCACCACCCCACCAATGACCTTTCCTGCTTCCAAATGCAGCAGCCAGTCTCCTGCCTGCTGGGGTCCCCTGCCAAGGGACCAAGCCTTCAGCCTGACAGACTCCCCCACAACCTGACGTCCAGGCTTCTTTGTCCCACTGTCCTCCCTGGCCTGGCCAGGGCAACCACTGCGTGAGACTCACTTCCTGCCCAGCCTCATGGTGTAGCCCAGGGAGGAGACAGAAGAGTCAGGAGGGCACAAGAACTCAGAGACAAGGATGGCAGAATAGCAGGGCTTGGCCTGAAGGTGAAGTCAAGTACACGCATCCCAGGGTCCACTCAGGGACCTACTACACCCAGCAGCTGAGTTCTTGGGGAAACTCTCCATCAGCTGACTAAGAATTGACAGGTGAGCTGCAAACCTACCTCACGTTGTCCACTCTCGGACAGGATGAAACCCCCAGTCACACCCAAAAGGGGGCAGAGGTGATAGAGATGATGAGCCCACAGCAAGAGCAGCTCTTACTCAGAGTGCCATGAGGACAGTGTGACTGGCTAGCGGGCAATCCTTACAAGTGACATCTGTGCAGATACTGCATGCTCACAGGCCATAAGTCAGCCCGCCCCATGGCTCACGGGCTGCAGAGGGCAGTGCTGCCAGCTCCAGCCCTCTGCCCCGGTGCACCAAGAGCCCCTACGGAGCCCAGGTCCAGCAGAGCTCAGCCCCAGGCGCTGAGAGCGGCTGAGGAATGGGAGCTGATAGGGCAGGTCACGCAGTGGAGACAGCTCCAGAACACAGCGAGCAAGGCATCAACGTCAGTATCTCAGCCCAGCACACAACGAGGCTGCCCCACTTCTGAGCGTCACGGGTGGACGTGGCCGTGCAGATGGCAGGGGTGAGATGGCAGGGGCCCTGCCCCAGATGAATGGCCTCTGCCCTGCCAACACCACGGTTTCCAGTCAGAGTGAAGGCTCTGTGTCCAGATGCTCTGCCCAGCTGCTCGGGCAGCTTTTTGCCCACTTACTCTCCTGCTTGCATGCGTGGACATGACCTGGCCCTCCAAGACCCCAGTGCCAAGCTCTGAGCCCCATCTTCATGGAACTGCAGATCTCCGGGCCAGTGTAGTGGAAGGCTTGAGGGGGAAACCCACTCTCTTCATGCTATTCCAGGAGAGCTTCTGAGGAACAGTCAACCCTCTATCCACTGGCTCAACCAACTTCAGATCACAAATATTTGGGAAAGAAATTTCCAGAAAGTTTTCAAAAGCAAGACTTGAACTTGTCTCCTTCAGCAACAACTGTTTACATAGCATTTGCATTGAATTAAGTACATGTCATGAAGTGTAAGAGAGGATGTATGTAGGTTGTGTGCAGACACAACACCATCTATATTAAGAGATGAGAGCATTCTTGGATGTGGGTATCCTCTGGGTGTCCTGCAACCAACCCCCTGAGGATACTGAGAGACAACTGTACTTACAGAATATAAATTTCCAAAAAGAACAAACCCTTCAGATTTATTTGTGTCTTTGTTAGTGATCACTGATCTCAGCAGTGATCTCATTATCACTGCTGAGATCTCTCTTAACGTGTATCATTAGCATTAATACAAGCCCTGTAAAATACATACTGTTACCTCTACCTGGAAGTCAGCGCCTCACCTGGATCGCAGAGCAGAGCCGCGCTCAGGCCAACAGCCCTCAACGGCACTGTGTGGGGGCAGCCTGAACCCCACCCCAGTGCTCTGCTGCTGGTCCTTCTCACACAAACCACACGTGGGGTGTCCTAGTCAGGTCCACGCACACCCAGGCCTAACACGGCTCAGGGGCACCACGGGACTGATCCTGACGAGGAGCTTGGTGCGCCTCACTACCTGTGCCTCCCGCCTCCACAGAACACGTCTGCATGGGCACTCTGCACACCCAACAGGCATTAAGATGAGCCTAGCACCACCTTTAAGGGGAAATTCACATCAACAAAGAATGAGTCATTTTAAGGTGAACAATTCAATGCATTCTGCACACAGAGGCTGTGTCTAGTTCCAGAACATTCTCATCATCACAAAAAGAGAACTCGTACCCACGAGCGGTCACTCCTCACTCTGCCCAGAGGCTTGCCCTCCCCCAGCTCTGGCAACAAATCATTTATTTGCCTTTTCTGGACACTTCCCAGAAATGGACCCAAAAGCTACGTATCCCATGCCTGGCTTATTTCACTCAATGCGATGTCCTCACATTCCTGTGCTAGTGGGTCAGAACTTTATTCCTTTTCCAGGTTGAGCAATACGAAATGTAGCACCCAGAGGACACATGGAAAATGTTCTTGAAATGGGGAAGAAGGATTCAGGTCTAAAAATAATCTTTGATAAAGTAGTCTGATGGTTTAACATTTGGTTTTGATTTTTTAAGTTATTTTTTTTAATTGGGTTTGTGGAGGCGTAAGCTGACACATAGTAAAACTCACTTATGAGAGTAGGTCCATCCTATGAGTTTTGACAAATGCAGCCACACAGCTACCACTATCAAGCCACAGCCTAAAGTTCCTGGCCCCCTTGGTCGGTGATCCCCTCTGCCCGCCACTCACTTTGCCATCTTGTTGGTCTGTGTCTTGGTCTGCTCTTCTCTTAGCGCAGTGGTCTGGCATTCAGCCACGTTGTGCCCACATGGAGGGGCAACCCCTTGACACGGTGGGCTGACGCACCTGTGGGTGGCCAGGTGGGCCTTTCCAGGGTTCGGCAGTCACCTACCAGGCTGCCTGCAGGGCTGTGTGTGAATGTGTGTCTCCCTTTCCCTTCGTAGACACCCAGCAGTGGGGCTGCTGGGTCCTATGGTAAGTGTATGTGTAACTTTATGGCCCTCCTCTCCACAGGGGGGCTCCAGGGGCTCCACACTCTTGCCAGCACCTGCTACTGTTGATTCTTTTCAGGAGCCAATCAAATAAATATGAAGTGACATGTCACCGTGGTTTTAACTGGCATTTGCTTAACAACTAACAATGTTGAGCATCTTTCATGGACTTATGTGCCATCTCATTTCTTAAAACATTTTATCCGGAACAACTTCAATCTCACAAGTTACTAGAATTGTTCAGTACAAAGAATAGCCACACACCCTTTTCCTAGATTTACCCATTGTTAACACACTATCCCTTTTATCACATGCGTGTGTCTGCACACACTCATTCTGTGTAAGTTCATATATAATATGTGGTAAATTACATGACACTTGTTCCAGAATCTTGGCCCTTTACCCTTAATACTTCAGTGAGTGCCTCTTCCTGAAGATATGAAAGTTCTTCACTATTGGGTTGGCCAAAAAGTTCATTTGGATTTTTCTGTAACATCTTAAGGAAAAATCTGAACTTTTTGGACAACCCAGTAGGGCTCAGCTCCCCTCGCCTCCAGCACAGGATCCAGTCCAGGAGCCCAACTACATCTTAGTGGGCCTGTCCCCTTTAACCTAGAACATTCCGCCACTGCGGTCCTTTGTTGTTAAAATCGTTTCTTCATCTGGGGTTTGTCTGGTGCTTCCTCCTGATGAAACTCAGGGACGCGCCCCCAGTAGAACCCTGCACAGGCGATGCTGTGCCCCTCCTGCGATGCCCCACTGGCAGGCACAGACGTCACATGGCTGCAGCGCCTGGGGGTTCCTCCCTGACTCCCTCTCCCCCGCAGTGGCGGGGAGACTATGCTTCCAGCCCCAACAGAAGCTGTGGGAAGCCAGCAGGGGCCTTCTCTCAGCACCAGCTCCTGGATGTCCAGCATCTCAACAGCTCTCACCCACTCCAGTCCCTGACCATGCAGCACTCAGAGAGCCCCAGCCTGGCTGGTCAGGGGTGGCTGCTGTGACCTGATAACTCACCCTTATCCCTCGGCCTTCCTCCAGGTTCCTTGTAGCAACTGGTCCCGGATTGAGAATAAGTTTCTCAGGGGAACCCCCAGAGTGCTGGCTGAACAGTTTTCCCAAAATGTCCTCGCAGAAACTTCCAACTCCACGTGGATCAGCTTACCTCAGCACCCCAATCTGTGCTGATGACTCACCGACACTCATCTCCCTCCTCTCCCCTCCTCACAGAACCCTGTTTCTATTCAGGGAGGCAGTGTGCCCGGCAAGGAAGACAGCTCCTCGCAGCTGCCCGTACGTGGGATCAAGTCTGGACCAAGGAGATGTGCGTGAAAGTTGCGGGTGATGTTTCAGGGGGTTGTCTTGAAACCAGGACAGAAGATAGGCAGAGACAGCAGGGGGCCTGCTCAGCTCCAGGCACTTCTGCGGGGAGGACGTGATCCCCAGCCAGACCACTGACCTCTCAGGGCTTTGCCACGGGCGGTACTGTTGTGCGGAATCTCCTAGTCTTTGATGCTAACAAATTTTTAAGCTTGAACATTAAAGCGCTGAGGGCCAGACAGAAGCTGGCTATGATGGGGGTGTGGCTGGGAGAAATGTGACCACGTGCTGCCGAGCTTCCTGTACTCTCTCCTCCCACGTGGGATGGAGGGGTGCTTGCTCTGTCCACTGGGAGGGTGGTCTTCTGGTTCGGCTTGGCACACCCCTCCTGTTCACTGGGCAACTTCTCCAGAATGCTGCTGGAACATGATGCCTTAGGCCACCTACTTCTCAACACCAGGTCTCAGCTCTTCCTGGCTGGGACCTGGGGATTGGCAACGATGCCAAAAATGTGCCCAGCCTGAGAAACAAGACAGGTCCCGGGAGACATGGGTACTGAAAGCCAAGAACTTGCATTTCACTCCCTGGACTAATTTCCAGGCTTGGGCCCTTGCCAAAATACTACCATAACTTAACCTGTATTTTAAGCTGAACAATGGTCCCTCAGGGCCAGGAAAGGGACAGGTGGCCACCTATGACAAAACAAAGATAGTGAACCACTTCACAGAGAAACACATATCCTCCCTAGAAAAATGGAAAGGAACAAATGGGAGAAATGCAAATATGTCAGCAAAGATAAAATTAACAAGCCCAGCTCTGGGGTGCAAAGCGGCCTGGTGATGTCACAGAAATCTGACATCCTTCCGGGGAGAGCCATGGCAATGGCCAAGGATGACAGCTTGTAACCCCACTTCTGAGAACTGTAATTTAAAGAACTCATCTAAATATGGGGGTCCAACATGCTCTGAAACACGCCCAGGCTCAGGCACCAGACACACAGCAGTGTGAGCTTTAAGGCAAGTGGACAAAGGTCTGCAAACACGGCAGCTCCTGCACTGACTTTGGACGACTCGAGTGTGGGTCACGCTGGCATGTGAACGGGCTTCACCTGACAAAAGGCTACGAATCAGAGACACAGAGCATCACAGGCCCGAGGCCACGGCCTGCAGGCGCCCAGAGCCCGGCCATCAGCCCCACCTGCGGGGAGAAACCAGGGCAGTGAGCCGACGCGGGTTCTGGGACAGAACAAGGCACAGGGGGAGGTCCTGGTTTCACGTCTCCGTAACCAAGAAAGGAGCTTGCTTGAGAATCAAGCAGCCTCGTTTAACATTCTCAAGTGTGGGAGGGAGGGAGGCAAGAACTGTCATCCGGTTTTAGCTGCCACCCCTGCCTGCTCTGAAAGGCTGCTCGGGCGTGTCTGATGCGGATCCCGGCTCAGGCGAGGAGAGAGTGGTGGCTGGGAATCAAGGGGCATGTCTGCATCAGCCTGCCTGGGAGGTGAGGACTCAGGCCATGGGCTCTGGTGAGGTGACAGGCATCCCTGGGGGGACCCCTCTTGTCCCAAGTGGCCCCCACAGAAACCGTGCCTGTGATACAGCCTGTGCGAGTGTCCCAGGGCAGCCGTAACAAAGCCCACATATGGTGGGCTTGCAACAAGACATCTATCTTCTCTGTCTGGAGGCCGCCATCGAGGCGCTGCAGGCCTGCACTGCCTCTGGAGTTTCTAGGGAACCTTGCCTGGCTGTCACGTCACCCTGTGTGTGTCTTTTCTTCTTCTAAGGACACTTGTCACTGGATTTAGGACCCACCTGGATAATTCAGGATCATCTTGTCATCTGCAAAGACCCTTCCTCCAAATAGGCCCTCTCTGCAGGTTCTGGGGTTTGGCGAGGACCTCTGGGGGCCCTTTCCAGTCCACTCAGACTTTAGGAGGTGGGCCCTTGATGATTTCCCTCAATCGCCCCAGTGCCTAGCACAGGGTCTGGCACTTAGTGATAAGCACACAAGGCTCTGAGCCTCATTCTAAGACCAAGGAACAGAGGTACCGTGGGGCTCAGGTGGCTAGGGGGACTGAGGCAGAGAGCAGGCCTGGTGACCGCGGCAGCCGTGCTGGTTCCTCCAAAGACTTGAAGGAGTGGCACTGGTTCTTCACAGCAGATGCACCGGGGTCTTCACACGTCCAAGCAGCGTGCTCACTGCACTACAGTATCGTCTCAGACACATGGCACTTGGCATCATCAATAAAATAAAGAACTACACTGAAAACACACCAAACCTCCAGCTCCATGAGTAACAGTGTCTCCACAACACACAGGCACTGGCTGTACCAATGGTCAGGAGGAAGGCGGAGATAGGCAGAGCCCTGCATCTCAGGAGAAAGTGCACGCCAGGTGAGCAGGGGGCTGTGCTGTCAAGAAAGCTCCAGAGGAGGATATGATGCTCTAAACAAGCCCCCTTTCCCTTCTACAAGTGGTGAAGCAGCATTAGAAATGTGACACCATCCACGGATGACAAAAGCCACTCAGAAGAACCAGGGAGAGAACCAGCGCAGCACCTGCAATCCCCGGAGGTTTCTCCATGGACCCCATGCGGTGAGCAGGAGCAGAACTGAGCCAAGCTTAAGGGCAGCGACAGGTGTCCCTCGGTCCACAGCCAGGGCTGCTCCTTTATAACTCCTTGAGAAGCAAGTGCCTGGCAAAAGCAAACTGGAAAACCAAAAAGTGGCCAGGGCACAAGCTTTCTCCTGGACCAGAAGAGGACCTGAGCTGACCACGGGGCACATGACCGGCCACCCGGGCCACCTCAGCAAGGTTGGCAGAGATGGCGACACCCCGGTCTCCCTGCTGGCCCAGTGCAGCCTCTCACAAACACCACCACACTGCTACCAGCTCTCCTTCCCTGCCTGCCCCCTCCAGGGTACCTTTCGGTTGACAGAGAAAGAGGGAACAGGAGGCCTCCGGGTCTGGGGTCTGGCTCCACCCCGAGCAAGCCCTTCACCCTCTCTCAGTGTCAGCATCCTAGTTTGTAAAACAGGCTTGCAGAGATGAAACAGCACTGCCAGGCACCCCAGAGGGCCAGGCCAGAGTGCCTGTATGCAACAGATGGGGGCCTGAATTACAAGGAGTTAATGCCCTGGCCACAAGCCACATCTGTGTTCAGATGTAAGTTGTACAAAACACACAAGATGACATGGCTCTGGAACAGGTGTGAAGAAGTCAGTGTCACCTCTTGTGACAAACACCCTAAAGAGTGAGCTACCTGGTAACAACCTCATTTTCACTGAAGTAATGTCAAGTAAAGGGAATCCTCGGTGTCCTGATTATAACCCTGACAGACCAAGTGGGCTGTAAACAGAGGCTGTGAACCTTCAGGGTCCAGCAACGAGGTCAGTCTTTCCGTCCCAGGCACGGGCTCAGGTTTACAGGGCTGAAGATAGCAGAAGTGCCCCTCAGAGGGAGACCAGTACACCAGCTGCCTGCTGGGACTGCTCTGAACGGTCCATCAACCCCACATAGGTGATGTCAGGCCTGGTGCCCGTGGACAACAGGGCACCCAAGATCACGAGTCCACATTTCCAGGACCACTTGAGCCATCACAGCAGCACCTGCAGAGGGTAGCCTGCCAGCTGCTGGCTCCCACTGGCCACTGGCATGACCTCGGTAGGCAGGGGGATAATGAAACCGTGGCTTTCTACCTCCCACAACCATGTGAAGTCCAGGTGAGACCATGACCATGAAGGCATTCTGCAAATGGAGGAACTGGTGGTAAGAACATGGGCCATAGTTTGGGGAACGGCACTGCAAGTGGGGAGGCACAGGGGTAAAGAGATGAGGGACCGAGCCCCCGGGCAATGAGGGGGAAATCATCACAACTGGCACGCGCTCGTGGTGAGGACGGGGCCTGTGCAACAGAGCAAGGCCTAAACAAGACTCTGGCAGACCTGGCCAGCACTCTGCCACCAGTGTCCCTGCACACACAGAGGCCGCGTGTGCCCATGGGTCCCGAGCACGCCGAGACCTCCCGCCGACCCAGCCCTGGGGGTTCCTCTCTGTTCCATCCGGCATGGGTGTCTGCGAGCTGAGAGAAGCCAAACAGAACCCCAGGGGCCTTGCCGGTTAGGACCAAACAGGCAGGCCCAGGGGGATTTATTTTCCAGAGACAAGTAGATCTCGACGAAACTGTACACAAAGAACATGTCTACATAAAATTCTGAGGCTTTTCTTTGTCCAAAGACTTAATATTTTTCTTTTCATCTTTAGCCCTTTCACCAGGCCCCAGGTTAAGCACCCCAGGAGGAAGGAAAAGAGTGAACCCACATATACAGTCTCCCTTTGCTGGAGGAAGCTTCCCTGCATGCTGACCACTGAAGAGGTGCAAGGCTCTTATGAAGGAAGAATGTAGTAACTGGAACACATTCCCCTTAGTTTGGACCCCACACCCTTGGTTAGCTTAGCCAGTTGAGATCCCCTTTATCAAATAAGGCCGTCTGAGTTTATTCACTCTGCATCCTCCAGACTGGCATTCATGTAAATGATCTGCCTTTTAATTTTTAACTTATTTGCTTTTGCCTTTTAGATATAACTGAATCCCTGGAGAGAGAGGCCTCTGAGACTGAAGAGACACATCCAGTGTGAGCACAGCGGCACTCTGGGGATGGTGCCCCGCCTGGACCTCCTCCGTGGTCGCTGTGAGTGGTCTGTGTGTGGGGAGGACAGACTGCACTCGAGGGCCCCTGAGTTTCTCACTGACAGGGGCTCCACCTCAAGGAGCCAAGCACTGGGACCCCAGGGGCCAAGGCTGCAGCTGCAGCAGTGAGTCAGCAGAGGCCCACAAAGCTGCCTTCTGAGCTACGTGGGAGCCAATGGGGCAACTCCCCCCGCCGCAGCAATCAACACGCTCACTGCCTCACACCCACACTCACCAAGACGCACTTCCCGGGTTCGAGGCTCCAGAGGGAGCTCTCGGTGTTGATCTTGTGGGTGAACTTCCCTTCCATGAGGACACGCTCCCCATTTTCCTCCAGCACAGCCACCCGGATGGAGCTACTGCTGAGGGTCACCGAGACCTGGAACAGAGTGAAAGAGAATCACCTTGTGTTCCAAGACAGGAGGGAACAGTGGTTTCCAAGGTGCCTGGCCGCACACTGCAGGAGAACAGAACCAAGAAAATAATACCAACCAATTCACACATGAAGGAGACTTGTAGTCACGTCTGTCCTTCAAGAGAATGCACTTACAGTTTCGATATGCCTAACAGTAACAGGGTGCTTTGTGGGAGCAGAATCTCTTCTCCAGTTAGGGGAGACCAACTCCCTAGACGGAAGGCAAGCAGGGCCAGTGTAGCAGGGGGCTACTCTCCTCACGCCCACCTTGCTGTCTGGGGTCCGCAGCAGTCCCACCCCAGAGGACATGCCCGAGGACCAGAGCAGCCAGCTTCTCTTCCCTCCAGGAGCTGCTGTGCCGGCTATGGCCACAGCTCGGCTTTCACCCAGGAGGCTGAGGCCAGGTTCTCTGGTTTTACATTCTGTCTCTGTTCCCCTATATCCTGCTGGATCTCTTCTCCCACACATCTGTCTTCACACCTGCGCTGGAGCTGCTGGACTAGGGGCTTTGCTTCATGCGTGGATCCCAGCAAGCAGCATCCCAAGTACATTCAGATCAGTAAACAGTCCAGGAAAGAAAATAGAACTACAGGGATTCCCCCACACCGCCCCGCCCCACCACCACCCCCTTCTCTTTAACATTCTAAATTCTGTGTTTTACAATGCAAAAATCTTTTTATAACAGTATTTACACAATGTATTCATTACATGAACAGAGGCTGGCTAACTTACACCTTTCTCACCAGAGTGTGGGGTCAGTCAAGGTGTCAAAACATTTTGGAGGAGGCCCTGCCATCTCACTTGGTAAGTGCTTATTAAATGCTTATAAAGCACTTGAAAAATTTCCCTCAGTGTCATAGGATTTTCCAACTGGAGTTTACACACACGTTGATGCAATCTGATACTATAACCTACCTGAATTTTAAATAACCATAAATGAGTGATGGAAAGGAAAACGATATCTAAACACACCATGCCCACAGGCAGGCCCCTGTAAGCCCCAGCTGCACTTACACTCAACTTCTGGGAGAATTACCACTTTCTCGACTGATTCTGCTAAGCCCCAGGCACAACTCACTTCACTCCCAGCTGCCCAACAGCAGCCCAGCTCACTCCTAGACGGTTCCAGATAATCGCTGGCCAGATCACGTCCCTGACCATGAACTCAGATGTGCGAAGAACACTTGACAGAGTGGACCAAGGCTCCATCAGTTGGCCTCCTAGGAACAAGCTCACTTTAACAAATAAAATTCTCCAGCCAGCTTTACCTAACAGGATAATTTCCAAATCCGGGTGAGCTTCCACAACACTTGTCTCTTGTACAAAGGGGATGCACCCAGGCACCAAGGGGAAACTAGGTGGGAGACGCTTCCAAGAGCTCCAGTCCAAGGCGTCACTCTGAGACCAGGCAGTCATCTTCTGACCCACAGAGATGACAGGAACAAAACACAAAACAGAAAAACCCCAGACAGTACAAGGTAAGCAGGGAGAGGCCAGGACAGACAAGCTCTTGACAGCTCTATGGAGAGGAAGGAGAAGTGTGTGGGGGCCAGACACCACATAACAGGGACAAGCACAGCTGCGTGGGGCCTCCAGCTGGCAGTCAGCAAGCACGGAGCGTGGAGGCAGAGCAGCTGAGTCAGTCCACAGGGAAGCTGGGCCAGTGAAGCCCCATCAAGAGAGACTGGAACCCACTGTGTGCTGCTGAGCAACAGGCAGTCCTGCTCCAGAAAACCCGGCCAGCAGCTGAGGGGACTGGGTGGAACTGGCCTAGTATGCCGTAAGGCAAAGCCAATCACCAGTCAACCCCTCAGCTGTGAGCAGTGATGGGAGGAGCAGACCTCAGACACGTGAAGGAGAAAACCATCAACATCATTCCACACTCAAAAGAATGAGGACGATATATTTCTTAAATAAAAAAACTAATAGGGAACTAAGGATTGTATCCTATGAGAAAAAGCAGCAGCCCCAAAAGACAGACTTAGGTTAACAACAACAAAAAAAGGTAAAGATTACAGAGCTACCTAAGAAAAAAGGCAACTTTAAAATATGTCCAATTTATATTCTGAGAGACCTGAGAAGATACTGCATCTGCAGAACCAGAATAAAACATGAAAACCGAACTAGACAGAACAAACAAAAGATACTTAGAAAAAAATAGAGTGAAAATAAAATCTTCAATAGAAAGGCTGGAAGATAAAATAAAAAAACTCAAGGTAGAGTAAGAAACCAATCCAGGCAATCAGTTTGGCATCCCAGAAACTATGACAAGACAACGACCAGTGCTTAAGAAAAACATGTCTTCAGTTTGAAAGAACCCACGGAGGGCTGAACAGAAGGAATGAAAGATGACAATTCATATCACTATTTAGAATAAGTTCCAAAAAGTTCTACCTAACGGGGAAAAGTTTAGGCACAAAGAACCAGAATGGAAGAGATCACTAGAATCAGTAACAGCGGATGTAAGAAAACAAAAAAAATGACACCTACAGTCATGCTGGGGGCGTCTGCTTGTTTGTTTTCGCCATACAACGCAGCTTGCTGGATCTCAGTTCCCCTCCCAGGGACGGAACCTGGGCCACAGCAGCAAAATCCCAGAACCCTAGGTGACCAGGGAACTCCCAAGAAAGTATTTTTTAAAGTTAGAATTCCATATAAACTCAAATCACAAAATAAGTGAAAGGTTAAAATAACTGCTTGATTGACTACCTCAAAGCCTTTGACCGTGTGGGAAATTCTTCAAGAGATGGGAATACCAGACCATCTGACCTGCTTCCTGAGAAATCTGTATGCAGGTCAAGAAGCAACAGTTAGAAGTGGACATGGAACAACAGACTGGTTCCAAATAGGAAAAGGAGTACGTCAGGGCTGTATATTGTCACCCTGCTTATTTAACTTACATGCAACGTACATCATGAGAAACGCTGGGCTGGAAGAAGCACAAGCTGGAATCAAGATTGCCAGGAGAAATATCAATAACCTCAGATAAGCAGATATCACCACACTTATGGCAGAAAGAGAAGAACTAAAGAGCCTCTTGATTAAAGTAAGAGAGTGAAAACGTTGGCTTAAAACATTCAGAAAACTAAGATCATGGCAACAGGTCCCATCACTTCATGGCCGATAGATGGGGAAACAATGCAAACAGTGAGAGACTTTTGTGGGGGCTCCAAAATCACTGCAGATTGTGACTGCAGCCATGGAATTAAAAGATGTTTGCTCCTTGGAAGAAAAGCTATGACCAACCTAGACAGCATAGTAAAAAGCAGAGACATTACTTTGCCAACAAAGGTCCATCTAGTCAAAGCTATGGTTTTTCTAGTAGTCATGTATGGATATGAGAATTGGACCATAAAGAAAGCTAAACGCAGAATTGATGCTTTTGAACTGTGGTGTTGGAAAAGACTCTTGAGAGTCCCTTGGACTGCAAGGAGATCCAACCAGCCCATCCTAAAGGAAATCAGTCCTGAATATTCATTGGAAGGACTAATGCTACAGCTGAAACTCCAATACTTTGGCCACCTGATGGGAAGAACTGACTCACTGGAAAAGATCCTGATACTGGGAAAGACTGAAGGCGGGAGAAGGGGATGACAGAGGATGAGATGGTTAGACGGCATCACCGACTCGATGGACATGAATTTGAGTAAGCTCCGGGAATTGGTGATGGACAGGGAAGCCTGGCATGCTACAGTCCATGGGGTCGCAAAGAGTCAGACACGACTGAGCAACTGAACTGAACTGAAGACATTCAGGAGCACTGTATTTATTACCACACCATCATTTTGAGAAAGTTACTTGCGGCTGTAACATAACAAAATGAGGATGAAACTAAAACAGAGGAAGATCCTGGGTGAGGGAGGGTCAAAGAGTACAAACTTCTACTTATAAAATGAGTAAGTTCTGGGAATCTAAAGTATAGAGTGGTGACTATAATTCACGATACTTGTATATTTAAAAGTTGCTAAGACAGGAGAACTAAAAGTTCTCATCACAAGAAAAAAACTGTGACTCTGTGAGATGGCAATATAGCTAAGCTTATGGTGGAAATTATTTTGCTACATATATGTATATGTCTGCTGCTGCTAAGTCGCTTCAGTCGTGTCCAACTCTGTCTGACCCCATAGATGGCAGCCCACCAGGCTCCCCCATCCCTGGGATTCTCCAGGCAAGAACGCTGGAGTGGGTTGCCATTTCCTTCTCCAATGCATGAAAGTGAAAAGTGAAAGTGAAGTCGCTCAGTCGTGTCCGACCCTCAGCGACCCCATGGACTGCAGCCTACCAGGCTCCTCTGTCCATGGGATTTTCCAGGCAAGAGTACTGGAGTGGGATGCCATTGCCTTCTCCATGTATATGTATACACATATACATTTCAAATAATTATGCTGCATACCTGAACCTACCACAATGATATATGCCAATTATAACTCAATAAAAGGGGGGGAGGGTAAAGGAGGAAGGCTCAGAAAGGATCTAAAACACAGTGAATTTAATCTAGAAGTGAGGTAAAAAAAGTTCTAGGATGCAAGCTATATAATATCGAACTAGAAAATAATCAGTCCAAATGGGAGCCATGGGTGAAATGGTCTGCAGGGAGTGATTTCTAGACAATACAGAGTACCAGTGAGAATCTGGGTAATTCTGAGTTTATGATGATAGTGTACTATTTTTGACAAGAAAAAAAAAAGCAAGACATCAAGAAACTCCAGAAAAACAAAAAACTATACAAGAAACTCCTGATCCAAAGAGATGCAGTGAAAGTGGAGTAAGGAGCACCAAAACAGCCTGACCAGAGTAAAACCAGAGACTGGAGCCCTGAGTGGAAGGGGCAGTGAGCTCAGGCACATACACTCTCGGGGTCCTGACAGATGAAGCTGGACATGAGGGGAAATCCTAGGTCCCCTGAAACTTTCCCGGGCAGCCACCTGCTGGTTGGCAGGCACAGCTGAGGCACGGGGAGCAGGGCAGCAAACAGAAGAGACCAGAGCCGCCCTGGTAGGGCCAATGTGGGGAACGGGTGTGTGTCACCTGGAGGGTCACGATGGTATCAAGTCATATTTGACAAGATACACATAGAAAACATCTGGCAGGACTTCCCTGGTGGTTCAGTGGTTAAGGTTTCCCCTTCCAATGGAGGGGGTTCAGGTTACATTCCTGGTCAGGGAACCAAGATCCCACATGTCTTGTGGCCAAAAAACCAAAACATAAAAACAGAAGCAACACTGTAACAAATACAATAAAAAAAATTTAAATCACATCAAAAAACTTTTAAAAAAAAAAAGGAAAAGGAAAGATGCCAAGAGATCCCAGAAACCAGGAATGTGATTTCTGAGGTTGGGGTGTGGGCTGGAATAGGATAAAAAGACAGAAGCAGGAGAGAAACTTTTCATTGTACATTTTTATTGTTTTAAACAGGTAAATGTCCTATGCATTCAAGCAAAAAAAGTTTTTTTTAATAGATAAATGCAACCTATTAGCCTTTTCTGCTATGGAAGTTTCCTATAATAAAAGTCTTCCTACATTTTTTTCTAAACGCCTTCTAAGAAGGGAACATTATGTTGCAGAGCTTTTCAGCACAAATTCCAACAGCTGCATTGAGCCCTGGGGCACAGCATCACTGTCCAAGGCATGCCCAGGGGTCTTGGAGCTCTTCTGGAAGGTCCCCACGGTGAGGCTAGAGATGGCATGGAGCATGGCCATGAGCCCACCAGCCTGCAGGACCTCGTTAGTCAGTAAAACCATGCACCATCTCCGAGAGGAAAGAGAATATTGCAAAGGAAATGAATTCACTTGTCACTCACTGTCATCCAGTCAGGACTGTGCACAGCAATATCATGATATTTTCCACTCAGAAGGTGACTGATCAAATGGAGAAGGGGGTGGGAGCTGGGTCCTGCTCTCTGCTCCACCACCATCTCACCAGACAGTTGTAGGGCCTTAGCAGTTCACATCTCCAGGGAAGTTTTCTCATGTGCCAAGTGAGAAGTTAGACTAAAAATCTCTGGAGTTCAATTTTCCATCATTAAAATCCTATGATTCAATGAAAGACCATGTTTAGAACCAGCCCCAGCTGCCTTTTGCGATCACACAAAGATCTCCGTCCTGACTGCAAAGTTCCCTCTCCCAACTTCATGACTACGCTAAGCAAAGAATGGGGAACTTGGCTGCTTCTCCTGTGCAGAGCAAAGACCTAACTATATCTCACGAATGAATGAGACCACAGCTTCATTTTGAGAAATTTTCCTTTAGATTCACCAGCAAAACAATAGAAATAACAAAAAATTTAAAATGGTTGCATGTAAAATAACAACACTTGAACATAAAGTATAACCCACATGCATTTAGCTGTCCCCCACTATACCTGAGAGGCAAACCCATTTCCACCGAAAAAAAATCAAAAAGGAGTAAAGGAGAGGCAATGTTCTGAGGCCTCAAGCACCAAGCTACAGATGAAGAAGAGGGGGCCCAGGACCACCCTCCATTAACACTCGGTGCCTCCCACAGCTACCCATTATGCCCAACATGCCTGCCCCTCTCACAGAGAGCTACTTACAAACCCAGAACAACTGCGACTTCATCAGCTGAGCTGCTACCATCATGATGGTATCTGAAAGGTGCCCCAGACAAAAACCAAAAATAAACACTGCCGACAGGTAGCTGTGACAGGTACCGCAGGGAACAACTGGAAAGGAGCCAGTCCAGAAAGAAACTGGCAACTCAGAAAAAACCTTAGGCCAGCAAAAGCCAAGAGGTACAAAATAAACTTACTCTCAAATTTTAAGTGAGGCATAACTAAATCTCTTAGATCACTAAAAACTAGAGAGATCAAAAATTTTTTAAAGAAAAATACAGAATTTGAAAGTTGCTGAGGAGAATATCTTAAAAGTTCTCAGCGCACATACACACACACATGAAGTTCTATAATATGGTGAGGATGTTAACCAGACATTGTGGTGATCATTCCACAAAACACACAGATATCAAACCATTATACTGTACACCTGAAACTAACATTGTGTATCAATCATACATTTTTTTTTTAATGTCATGGGGGAAAAAATACTACTGAAAGAGAAAAGAAAATCTAACCACACAGGAGATTAGTGCAAATTAAATCAGCAGGTATCACAACGTGCCAACACTAGATAAATAACTGCCTTACAAAGAATGAGCCTCTTTCAGTCCCAGCATCACAAACACTCAGGTTCATCCACACACCCCCAAGCGCAGGGAGCACTAGCTCCAGAAAAAGCCAGCCTGGAGACCCTGACCCTCTCTGTGTTTCCTCCTGTGAACCACAAAGCCTCAAAGGGCTGCTGGAGGAAGGGCCAGTGGGGTGCCTGGCTGCACAGCGCAGGTTAAACAAACAGCCTGTTTACGCTCCACACCGCCCGGAACTGTGCTGGCGCACCTGCCTTGTTACCTGAGCCCCACATGTCAGCTCCAGCGCAGTCATCTCGTACCAGTCTCAGGGACCGTCATGTGCTCAGTAAATGTCTAATGCAGAAATGAGCAAAACCCAGGGCCACCCTCGGTGGAAGCAAGGCCATCTCACCCCAGAGGTCAAGACAAGTGGATCTAAGAGGCAAGGATGTGACGGGGGCATGATGGTCTGTCCCTTAGCACGGTGGGATGAAGGGCAGGCCCCTCACAACACACTGGCGGCAGAGCTTGGAATCATGAGACTGACACCCAGTGACTAGTGGGCACATCTGAAATGCTGTTTTCAGTGAGTAGGCTTCCCAGGTAGCCATGGGAAGCTCAGCAAGAGCTGTTGGGTAACCTAGGTCTCTTAAGTCAAAGAAAGGGAAAAGAACTAGTTTGGGGTTTTGGGGGGGATGGGCTTTGCCTTTGGGGTGGAGGCCATGCTGTGCAGCTTGCAGAATCTCAATTCCCCAATCAGGAATCAAACGTGAGTCGTCAGCAGTAAGAACATGAGAGTCCTAACCACTGGATCGCCAGGGAATTCCCCAAAATAACTAGTTTTAGGTTGGGCCTAACAAAAGTCCTTCCAGAGAAAGTTCCCAAAGTTCATGGAGAAGTTAGGAGACACGCTAGACCAGGAAGCTCTAACATTTTTAGCTAAGTAATTAAGTGTGTAACCAACACTTTTCATAATTTATTTGCCTACATACAAGGTAATCCTACCAAAAAAAGAAAATGAAAATCAACACCTGACTGACTAAAATTCTAAAGCATGCTGAGCAACTCACCCTGACAAGGTCAGCCTGCACTGGCTCTGACCTATCGTGTCAGAGGGGACACAGTCATCAAAAGTAGGATTCTGTGGGGATGACCCCTAGGTACCCAGTATGACCTGGATCCTAAAGTCCATCGGGTCAGGAGGTCGCTGAGCCCTAGTGAGATCTCCTGGGCTGGGGGGCGGGGCGGGGGGGGGGAGAAAGGGAGAGATGGGTAGATGGTGCTGTTGCAGCTGACACCATCCCCACAGCACCCTGACACACACCCACAAGGAGCTGTGAAGACCCAGGGGCTCAGTCCTGCTCCTGTGTTCCATGCTGCAGGATGAACTGCATTTATCTGACACTGGTAGGAAGCTGCAGTCTTCTAGAGGCTTCCCCAAGACCCACCCAGATTGCTGCAGAGGGCAGGTTTATTTTAGGTAGAGCCTGGGTAATCACAAAGGGACCAGGAGGGACCTCAGGATGGAAGCGGGCTAAGGGGAAGGTCTGGAAGGGCTTGCTCTCTGCCTAGAGCCTGGATCTGACATGTATCCAGACCAGCAGGAACCACTTTACACAGTGGTCGTTTCTCTGAAACGTACATAAAACTCAGCTTCTGTTTCACATGCTCTGGGACCATCCCTTTTAAAGAAGGCTGCTGTTGTTTCTGTTTATAAAGTGAGGAGTGGGGCACAGGGAAAACAGTATGAGCTTTAGAAGCAGACACACCTGAATCAAACCATGGCTGTACCAGGGCACCCATTCAGTCACTCACTCCTTCTAAAACATTCAGACAGTGCTCACTGTTCCTGGCAAGGCAAGAGTGAGGGAGACACATGGTGACTTTTCCATGTCAATTTGGGTACCTGAGTAACTTCTCTCGGCCTCAATTTCTCATCTACAAAACATGAGAGATACCACTTACTTTGCAGGTTGTAGTTTCTCATGACGAATGAAATAAGAAAACAGTTTCTAGCATATATAAGTATTTTTTACATTGTGGATTATAGTAACAATGTCCCATTTCACATGAGAGTTTTCTTTTTTAATGTGAAGCCTGCCTACTTACAACGAGCTATAATAATGTTATTCTCAGCAAGGTCCCCAAGTAAACATCTCTCTCTCACTAAAAGATTAAATCTCCACTCACTCAAGCTCATTAAGATGGAGAAATCCACTCAAGCTATAAACGTTACAGCTCCACAGAGCACAGGACTGTCCACTTACCACGACAGAACCTGTGGTGCTCTCTCTCAGGACTCCACCTTCTCCAGTGTGAAATGGGTATAACAACTGCCTTGCCTACTCTGTAGTGCTTTTGCAGAGACTAAAGACAATAAATGATATGAGAATACTATAATTAAAAAGAAGAAAAAAAGCTCAGGTGCTATTCACATAGGAGGCTAAGTTGGGTCTCATACTTGACGTGGTTAAAGAGGGTGGAGACTGGCATGCTGGTGACTGAGGACAAGAAGCAGTCTTGTGCTGGTGGCTAAGCAGCTCCAGTGCAGCCCAAAGCCTGAAGCCTTTGCTTCAGGAAAGAAGCTGAGCAGACAGGGCTGGAAGAACCTGGCGGTTACCTGCTTGCCCTTCACCACGTGCTTGGGCACCGGCACCTTGAGCTCTAGGTCAGTGTAGTCCTGGGACCAGGTGTAGTTCTCGCGCACAGCACCGTTGTAGCTGTCGGGGTTTCTCTGGAACTGCTCCTGTCTCCTGAGAAAGAACAAGAAGTAAGACGACAGCCCGGGCCCACAAGCAGGGCAGGAATCCTGCAGGGTCCCAGGAACATACTGTCTCCAGGTCCCGAGAACGTTCACCTAACCTTGCTTGGTTTTGCGTCTAAAACTCCCCTTCCCTCTGGCTGATTTCCTTTCTGCCCACCCAACTCGGGCCTCCTGGGAAGTCACAGGAACAAAGGGAAAAGCCAAGAAGACCCTGTGTAGCACCCGCAAGGTTAGGAAAAATATCTGTCAATGCAGTCCATGGCATAGCCTGGCCCTCCTGGTCTTCACTTAGAAACCAGACCAGTTCACAAGCCAAAGAGCCTCATTAATAGCATCCTGGGGCTTGTGGGTGGCTGGTTTCCCATAAACCGCTTGGCAGGCCGTATCTTTTTTTAAAAAAAGGGGGGATACCAAAAAACAACTTTGGCCTGTAGCTACTCAACTTCAATTCTAATCCAACCCCAGCCTCCATCTTCCCCTGGTAAATAAATCAAAGCAAGGCACTGCACTGAACGGCAGGCTTTCTTCAGATGTGAGCAGTGTGCTTATGAGACAGCCTAGGAAAGAAACTCCGTCAGCTGAATCTTCTTGTACGTGCATTACCAACCCAGCACAGATGCAAACAGGCATGGCCAGAAGCTGATACCAAAACACACAATAAAACAATGTCACAAAATTTAAGTGTTAATAATAGTAAAAACACCACATAAAAATAAGTTGAGTGTCCATCACAGTAAGTTTTTGATCTAAATTAAAAGACAGAAACCTAGTTGAGGAGGAAACAACACCTATGAGCACGCCCATCCCAACAACAGGTGCATGCAGCCCTCTTCTCCTGTGCGTGCGGAGCCCAGCTGACGCTCCTGGAGGGAGAGGCTGATGGGTGGGCTGCCACACTCACCGTGCACGCCCACATATCTGCAGAGGAAAACACACAAGAGGGTCAAGGGCTGTACCCCATCAGCCTCTCACCTCTGTGAGGAGGGGCTGCAAGTGGTGGTTAACGAGACGCACTTTTCAGGTGAACGCTGTAAGCCAAGAACATGTTTCCCTCCTGTGGGTGTGCCTTCCACACCTTAAATCTGAGGCTGGGCCTCTGCCACAGCCCAGGCTCTCTGGGCTGGTAAACTGGTGGCTGCTGCGGGCTGAACTGTGTCCCCCAAAATGAATGTGTTAAAGTCCTAACCCTCGGCACCTCACGCAGAGACACGGTCTATACAGATGTAATCCAGTTAGAGTGAGGCCATTAGGGTAGGTCCTGACCCAACGCGACCGTGTCCTTAAAGGGAGGGGGCTCTGGACACAAAGACACATGCACAGAGAGACAGCGTGAAGAAGCTCGGGGAGAAGACAGCCACGCGGCAGAGGCGAGCTGGTGTGGAGCTGGTGTCTGTGGAGGGTGCTGGCCTGGGAGCATCGCAGGGTGGGCAGCTCAGCAGGCACACGCCCCTCCCCGGTCCCCACAACCCCGTATGGACCTGCAGCTTCTCCCCAGCACAGATCAGCAGGCTGCTGGGTGTTTTTAACACTCTAAATCCACATTCTCTTTAAATAAAGTTGATTACTTCCCGCCGACAATGTGCAAAAAATAAGTCTCCTGTCACGTGCACGTGCTCTGGGCCCCCGCCCTCACCCTGTCCTCCCAGACCAGCCTACAGCCACACCCCTGCAGCTGCTGGCCAGAACTGGGGTGGGAGGGGAAGGGGGCGGGGGGAGTGGGAAGGGTGGGAGGAGGAGCATGCGTCAGCAGCCAGGGTGCAGACAGAGAGCAGGCCTCACTGCAGCACCCACGTCTGATGAGCTGGATCAGCCCAGATAACAGGGTTGTGACTGTGTCAAAGATAAGAGCCCTCTCCAAGAGAGAGGCTCTGCTGGGCAGTGCCCACAGCCAGCATCACCTGCACGGGTGGGAAAGGGACTCAGGCCGCCTCCCCCCTCCCTCCCTCCAAGCCCCTGCACTGCAGGGGTGGCGGCGTGGGAATTAGAACAGCCAGTGGTGAGTGGGAGAAGTGGTGGGTAAAAGGGGTCACAGCCCCCAGATAAAGGCTCCTGTGCAGGAGGCTGGAGCCCATAGAGGGAACAGGTTATAATTCAGCAGGGGGCACTCTCAAGCCCCTTTCCAGGTTCCCAGGGTTGGGGTGGGGGGGATGGATCCCCCACTATGTGGAAACAGGTGCTGGCCAGCACTCACCAGATTCCCGGAGCCAGAAAAGAGCTGCTTCCACCCTGGAACATCCTGCCTCCACTCACTCACACCTGTCCCTCATGCTCTAAGGCAAAGGCCACCTCTCCTGGGTGTTCAGTGGTACACAGGTGTGACAGCTCCCCACCCACCTGTAGATGCCACTGTCCATGTACCCAGGGGAGAGGCCAGGGCTTGTGTGTGAGGAATGTGGTGTGCGTGTGTACACGTGAATGAGTATGTCCTGTGAGCGTGTGTGTGGTGTGTACGTGTGTGTGGAGTACAGTGTGAGCACTCCATGTGCATGTCTTCCCTTGTGTGCGTGTGTGATGTGAACAGGTGGTGTGAGCATGATCATTCTGTGTATGCGTGCAAGTCTGTAGGGGGGTGTACATGGTGTAGACAGTATGTGTATATGTACATTAGTAGACAGTAGTTCATCCTCTCCCTTTGCAGAGCAGCTCCATCTCACGTTGATTTCCTGCTCTCCTCACTGATCCCACCGTATCCCACACCTGGAGCTCGTGCCCCGCAGGAGAGAAGCCACCACAATGAGAAGCCTGCGCCCCGTAACTAGAGAGTAGCCTCCACTCGCTGCCACTAGAGAACAGTCCGTGCAGCCAAAAATAATAAACAAAGGTGTAACAGAATGAGATAATCACCACTGTGTAACCTACAATGGCAAAGTTGAGTCTGGGCAGCATTCCTTGACGGACACTGAGCTCTAGGTGAGAGGTGGACGGGAGTCTGCTCACAGAAGGACCGGGAAATCTCGCTTTGTCCACAACAGCAAGATACCAGGCACCTCCTGAGAGAACCTCACCTCTGCGGTAGTCCTGCCCTAATGCTGAGCCTTAAATCTGCTCCACACCACAGGTCTAACCACCAGACTACAGACAGCAGAAGCGGCAGAGAAAGTATCAAAACCGCCAACATAAAACCTGCCAAGGCCAGCAACTGGGAAATTACAATAGACAAAATTCTAAGTTTCTTTACGAACAAATGGTTACAAAGGGCATCATAAAATGAAAAAAAAAGAGGAATTATTCTAAATTAAGAGACTTAGAAGATACAGCAACCAAATGTAATGTTTGGACTTGATGGACAGATATTTTGAAAAAACCAACTGTAACAAGACATTCTGAGACAGTGAGGAAAAAGTGAACGCAGTCTGGACATTAGATGATTTGGGGAATCATAAATTTGTTAAGTTGTGATATTCATTTAGTCCACTTTTCTTTTTTACTGAAGTACGCATGGGTGAAACAAAGTTTGTGATTTCTGGGCTCTGCCACATCAAAAAAAAAAGTGGGGGGGGGATTAGGGAGAGAGAGGAAACATGAATTCTGACATATTGTTAATGAGAAAGTGGGGGAACCTCATGGACATTCATTATGCTATCCTCTCTTTTTTGTATCGCCAAACCTGAAGGATCTGTCTTGGCTATTCACCCAGGAGTGGATCTGCTGGGTCAAGAGTACAAAAGAAAGCACCTCGCCCTTAAGAGACAGTGGGGAACTCATTTCCAAGGGCTGCCCCAACTCTCACTCAACAGCTGTGTGCACAGGGTCCTACTCAACAATGGAACACTTTCTCAAGAAAATACATACAAAAAATAGTGTTTCCGATCGGTCTTGATTCACATTTCCCTGCATATGATGTTAACTGGCCATATGCGACTCAATTCTGCAAAATTCCTGCCATGGCTTTTGTTTGTGCTTTCCCTGGTTTGAAGTTCTCCATAAATTTTTGTTAAAATTCTTTATTGGTTTCCAAGTATACAAACGCCTTCTCCTGGCTGATAAGTTGTCTTCCTACTTCCTTCCAGATGTTTGATTAACTCAAGCACCAGCACTATCATCAAACAATCTCACAGCTCCTTCCCTCCCTGAAGTCTGAAGCGCATCGCATCTATTTTCTAACAGGAATACTCTAACATTTTAATCTCTAGTTTTTGGAGTTATCATGCCCTTTGCAGTCAACCTGGCTTCCTTGTGTAGTCTTTTCTTCTCTTGACCACTTGAACCAGGAAGAGAAGAGAAGTCGCTCAGTCGTGTCCGACTCTGTGACCCCATGGACTGTAGCCCACCAGGCTCCTCAGTCCACGGGATTTTCCAGGCATGAATACTGGAGTAGGTTGCCATTTCCTTCTCCAGGGGATCTTCCCGACCCAGGGATCGAACCCAAGTCTCCCACATTGTAGGAAGACGCTTTACCGTCCAAGCTGGAGCTTGTCTAACTAGAAAGTCCAGCTGAGGAACACAGGGGCCAGCCGGGAACAGGACTCGCCTGCAGTCACTGCATGCATCAGCCCAGCTCCTCTGGAATACCTTCTGGTCCTTAGCACCCACTCACCACCTTAAAGCAGCCTCAGTTTAATAAAAAAAATTCTTACAACAAGTATATTTTGAAAATGTGCTTTTAATGTTTTAAAATTAATTTTGCAGTACAGTTAAAAATACGAGCTGATTCTAAATTTACCTAAAATAAATGAGGCAAGGTGCTTAGAGTCTCATGATATGCCCATGAATCACTTGACAGGTGTTAATGCAAATTTAGGGAACGTCTTTGACAATCTGTATCAGATGGTCAGCCAACAAAAACATAATAAATATTTACTACAAACTCTTCTAATTAACAAAAGATATAAGTTGGTTATAGTGAGACATTTTCTTAAATCATGTTAATTACTTTAACAAGGGAAAGAGACATCCCAATTTTTTTTACACGTGTGTAAATGTGAAATATACATTTTAAAACAAAAAGATAATTCACTCCATAAATATGCTGAATTCTTAGTCTTTTAAATCAATTTTCTATTCCTAGTTATCCAAAATCAGGACACTTATGACCAGCTTTACCATTTCAAGTTCCAACAGACTTCCCAACTGAGGGATACAAATGTATCTCAGAAATATGGTGGGTTCTGTCCCAGACCACCACACACCCCAATAAAGTGAGTCACAAGAATTTTCTGGTTTCCTAGTGCATGGAGAAGTTACGTGTAGTCTACACTATACCATACAACTATTCTGTGTTAAGTGCGCAACAGCATGATGTCTAAAAAGATAATGTACATACTTTAATCAAAATTACTTTACTGCTCAATACTGTTGACCATCATCTGAGCTTTTAGTGAGTCAATCTTTTTGCTGGTGGAGGGTCTTGCCTTGATGTGGTAGATATGGACTGATCAAGGTGATAGCTGCTGAAGGATGGAGTGGCTGTGGCGATTTCCTGAAAGGAGGCAACAATGAAGTCTGCCACATGGGTTGACTCCTCCTTTCATGAAGGATTTCTCTCCAGGTTCGATGCAGGATACAGGATACTTGGGGCTGGTGCACTGGGATGAGCCAAAGGGATGATACGGGGAGGGAGGTGGGTTAAGGATGGGAAACGTGTATACCTGTGGCGGATTCATGTTGATGTATGGCAAAACCAATACAATACTGTAAAGTAATTAGCCTCCAATTAAAATAAATAAATTTAAAGTTTGAAAAAAAAAAAGGATTTCTCGAGCAGACAATGCTGTTCAACAGCATTTTACCACAGGAGATCTTCTTTCAAAATTGGAGTCAATCCTCTCAAATCCTACTGCTAAGTTTATGTAATATTTCAATGCTCTTGCTGTCATTTCACCAATAATCTTCACAGCATCATCACCAGTAGATTCCATTTCAAGAAATCACTTTCTTTGCACATCCATAAGAAGCAACTCCTTATCCATTAAAGATTTATATTTATAACATACATAATAATAATGAAAAGCTTTGAAATATTAGGAGAATTACCAAATCATGACACAGAAACAAGAAATGAGCAAATGCTGCTGGGAAAATGAGGCTGAGAGACCTGCTTGACACAGGATTGCCACAGACTTTCAACTGGTACGCAACACAGTATCTGTGAAGCACAATAAAGCAAAGTGAGATAAAACGAGGTATGTATCCCTCAGAGGAAAACATCACCCAAACTTTCAGGAGCTGCGTATCATCAGGTATGCAATCAGCAACACAGCCACGTGTCAGAAATGTCCCATCATTAGTACCGAGAAGGCTAACGTAAACTTTATCTTGTTCTATTCTCAAAGTGTTTTACTAAGATACTGTCTGAGATACGACAGGTCAGGGGTTGGTAACTGACAGCCCAGCACCTGTTTGGTAAATAAAGTTTCACTGGAACAACCTACAGTAATCCATTTACAAAGCATCTCTGGCTGCTTTGGGCTCCAGAATGTGTGACCTGCAAAGCCTGAAACATTTACCAGCTGGCCCTTTAAATTAGTTTATGCAATTTTGGAATTTGGGGATTAGTTTTTAATGAGGTTTGCTTCATTTGGGCTTTTTGTTATTTTTGAAAAGCCGTGTTTCAAGAAAACTTTTAAAAGGCAACAATTTTAACCAATAAGAAAGCATCTGAAATGAAAGGACTCCAATCACTGGGACACGTGGCCAGATGGGGCTCCCCCCAACTCCTGGTGGCTCCAACCTAGGAAGGGTCAGCGTGGACAGCAGACGGGCCAGGGGTTCAGGATAATGAGCCAGATCACTGACACCCACTCTGGGCTGCAGGCTCTTCACCCTGTCACCTCCCAGGATTCTCAGGTGACCATCATGTGGAGGTGCGTGCATGCAGTGCACCTGGCGACACACGTGTTCTGTGGGATTGTATCTGGTGTTTCGCTCCCATAAGCCCTCCCAACACCCATCCCTGCCCCTGTCCCGAGCAAGAGAGCAAATGGTCTTTCATTCTGGAAGCTGTCTGCTGTCCTCTTCTCTCAACACCTTCCTGACTGTCCCCCTGACTAGACAATCTCACCCACCAAGTGAGGTGGGCACACTCAGGCTTCCGGCCTCCACCTCTCTAGTCCAGACCTTAGAGAGATGAGGATGAGGCTTGGAAAAAACAGAGGCAGGGGAATTAAAATAGAGACCAAAAGGGATATCAAGAATCACCAAGATGATTCTGAAGAGGACAAACCGGGGTGGGGGCAGGAAGCAGGGGACAGACACAGCCCCTGCCGACTGTGGCCCTGGCACTCAGGGAGCAAACGGCGAGCAGAAGGACCACCCAGCCCTGAACCAGTGCCTCCCTCGTGGACTTGGGTGGCACATGGGTGAGGAAGAATGCCTGTCTGAGCAAGGGCGCCAACACACAAAACTAAACCTAGACGTGAAAAGCACACTTACACTTTAAACATTTTGTAGGAAATATTTTTACCACATCCAAGTAGAAAAGTACTAACAAGAAAATACATTAGATGTAAAGAAAATTTACATCTAAATTAAATGTGATACTTCTGGATGAGAAGGCCCCCAAAACACACAAAGTTAAGGACTTCCCTGGTGGTCCAGCAGTTGAGAATCCGCTGGCCAATGCAGGGGACACAGGTTCAATCCCTAGTCCAGAAAGATCCCACATGCCTTGGGGCAACTAAGCCCGTGCATCACAACCTCTGAGCCCACACTCTAGAGCCTGTGCTCTGCAACGAGAGAAGCCGCCACAATGAGAAGCCCGAACCCGCAACAAAGAGCAGCCCCCACTCGCCACAACCAGAGAAAGTCTTCTCGCAGTGACCAAAAATAAATAAACTAATAAAACTTTAAAAAATACAAACAATTAAAAGGTAGGCCAGAGTGAGGAGGAAGATCTATGACACATAACCAACAAAGAACTGAAATATATAAAAGGCTTTCTACAAAATCAGTAACAAAAACAAGAAAGTCGGCAAGGGCTATCAAGAAGACATTCCGAGAGGAGGAACCTGAACTGCCACTGAACACCGAATGACATGGCCTGCGAGTAACCGCATCCGTGAGCAAAATGATGGACTCACCCGTCGACTGACCAAAATAAATAAATAAACCACTGAGATATTGACAGAGCAGGGTGAGAGGAATATACCTTCCATGCAGCCCTGGAGAGTGCACAGCCTACAATAGCACTTCTCAGAGTGTGGGTCGTAAAATCTACGTGTGGAACGGAACACAACAGGGAACAGAAAATGGGAAGCTGTACTGCACAGAAAGAGCCAGCACAGCTTCGCGGAGCTGCCCCCACATCTGCACTGGGCATCTGAGGGCGCAGCCAACAGAGTCTGCATGCTGCTGCCCAAGAGAACCCATCACACATGCAGGAAAGGAGCTGCACCGTGGCCAGGAGAGGCCATAGAGTCAAGAGAGGGTCACAGGGCCAGAGGCCCCTGGGTAGAAAGGGGGTCACAGAGTAGGCAGGACATCGCAGCAGAGATCCATCGGACATCCAGTGGGGGTAAGCATGACAGCAGGGTCAACCAGCGTCTGGTGTATGAGGCTGCCCAACTGCAAGCAGTTTAAGGACGAAGGCTGGTGACTGAGTGGTGCTTGTGCTGGGGGTGGATATATCCATCAACACAAGACAGGCAGAGAAGCACCTGGGGGCTCACAGCCAACCAGTCAATCACAAAAGCAGGAACACCTCCTCCAGAACGCATCCAAGCTGGGACACAGAATTCACCTACTAGAAGGACTGGCTTATTCCATCACAGGTTATAGGTGATAGGAGCCCTGTTCTCACTCTCAGAGAAAGGTACAAATATTTCAATGTACTTCCAGAAAAAGAGATAATAAGCACACACACTGAGAGGGCAGTGGTGGGGGGCCCAGCGGCAGGGGTTCCCAGAAGCAGTCAGCTCATTCACTGCCATGTATGGTTTCTAAATATTGCCTGTAAGGAAAGCAATCAGGCTCCTTGGAGAACGGGTGGAAGAGAAAATACGATGAGATGAGCCTGGAACCAGGCAATGGCAGAAAGTAAGGAAGTGCTCAGAAAACCACAGGATGCAGGACGTCAAGAGGACCAAGAAGCCAGAGAGCTCCCAATGGGGCAGAGCTGGAGCTGATGTGAGTGGCTCAGTATGTGACACGGTGTGGGACTATAAGGCAGAGAATAAAGTGACACCCGTGAGTCACTCCGATACAAATGAATGAATAAATAAACAAACAACTAATTAATAAACAGGAGTGAGGGAAATATAAAATCAGTGTTAATCCCACACTAATAATTGCTGTAAGCAAGATTCACTGATGATGCTAAAAATAGTGCGTGAGATTTTTAAGGGGAAATGGGATATTTGCATAACCTCACAGTATCTCCTCCCAAACATTCATCAATTAATAATGTGGTTTTAATCTATGTTGAGAATTTAACAAATTCTCAGCAACTCCTCTACCCTCCCAGGAGGTGGAGATGGCCTCAGTGACCAGAGAAGAGGAAGGGGACAGCAGTGACACTGGGTGAGGACGCCTGCAGACTTATCCTCAACCAGACGACCAAGCCAACATCACAGCCTTAAGTCACGTTCGTATGACGGACACTCACAGGATGTGAGGGGAGGGGCACATCACCTCTGCGGTCTTCATCCCAAAATCCATATCCCAGCTGGACCGTGAGAGAAGACTGCTGCTGCTGCTAAGTCACTTCAGTCGTGTCTGACTCTGTGCGACCCCACAGACGGCAGCCCACCAGGCTCGGCCGTCACTACACCAACCCAAACTGACTGTCTACAACACACCTGATGTCTTCAAAAGCTTGACAGTCACACACACAAAAAGACGGAGAAACTGTCCCGAGCTGAAAGTGACTGAGGAAACATGACGACAACACACAAGGCGGCATCTGTTCCTTTCTGGACAGAAGGGGAACGCTAGCTAGCGAAGGGGTGGTGGTGCTGGGACCAGAATCAGAAGACCCCCAAAAGACAAGTGCACCAGCTCAATTTAGGGGCAGAAGGGCGACTCCACTCTTAGGCTCACTCTACAGCCCAGGCCCTGGGATTCAAGCCACCCCAAAGTTTGAATCCTGACTTTCACTGGGGCAAGGGTGTTATCTGATCACATGTCTCAGCCCCTTTAAAGCCTGGATTTCCCCACCTGCTTACTCACATGGCTGCTGAAAGACTCACATCAAACAATATCCACAGGGCCCCACCCAGCGCTCCATGTGCAGCAGCTCTTTACGATGCAGGGTTGTTAATAATAGACATTCGCTAACATTTCCTGCCCATGATGCTGAACCAAAGCCCAGGCAATGAGGCTTGGCATCATCTCCAATACAAGATTACTGTATTTACTCTTTCCCCCCTCCTTTTCCTCCCTATCTCCCGAACTTCTCCAGTCCCACCGATTTTGAAAAGGAAATAAAAGGGCTTTTTCCCTCTGCATAATTTCCCTGCCGACTGCCATTGTTCATGGCACTTGATAGAGCAAATTCTGGCAGTGTTTTCCCGTCTGCTTTATCTGGAGAGTGGTTATTTACTGCTCCTGCTGTTTTGGGGGGCGACAGTGCCAGGGATCCACAAATAGCGAGGTGTGTCTGCACAACAGTTAGTCCGTGGAGGGCACTGATGAGCTGGCTTCCTAACTTGAACCACAGCTTGGCAACAGTGGATCTAAGGGATTTCAGCCTGAATTACTCCGATCTAGACTCAGAAAGATGGTCCTTTGTTTTCCTGCATGCACCAACTCCTGGGAGGAATTCCAGCAGAAGAGCTAAGCAAGCAATCTGCTGGGAAACAAGCCCCACAGCATCAGCACCAACCTGCTCTGTCCCGACTAAAAGGGTCACCCACATCAAACAGACCAAGTTCTCGGCACACCCTCCTGACCCCTAGCCCGGCTGCCTGGTATCTGCCCGGCACTGGCCTCCCTGTGCCACCCTCTCCTCAGGCCCCCCCATTCAGCTCCGTCCAGGCCTGGCCACCAGCAGTGTCAAAGCCAAACCCCCGTAACTGCAGCATCCACACACTTGCTGCTCAGGAAGTACCAGCTGAGCAGCACTATGCCTACACCACTCTGGGCGCCAGAGCCTGAGAGGGGGCATCCAGGGCAAGGCCCACTTGAGTGGGGCTCAGACCACGAGGGCCAGTGGTGCACCCAGTTAATAAACGTGACTGGGTGGCCCCTGCAGAGCCTCCAGGGCCTCCCACTGAGATCTGCTAAACGACAGGACAGGCTGCTCAGAAGGGTCACAAGGCCACATCTCTGGTCAAGGGAGTCACCCAGAGGCTTGATAGGCAGAAAGGTGCCTATGACTCCAGCAAGCAGGGGAGGCAGGCGCCCAGCCCCAAGCCAGTTCTGCCAGCGACTTGCCATGTGACCCTGGGCTGATGCCTCAAACTTCTCACCAGTAAAATGGGGACCTATCAGTACCAATCTCAGAAATGTGAGGGTTAAATGAGTCAAGACATACAAAGCGCTGAGAGCAGAGCCTGGCCCAGAGTAAGTGTCACCATCATCAACATCATTACTCACCTGGATCATCAATTCTATAAACACTGTCACTGTTTTGTCAAAGACAAGAAGCAGTCATGCCAGGTAAGACCTGGGCTTTTAAAACCAGGGTATGGGATTTAATCAAAAAGTGATGGGTGGTCACCACAGGGGTGGAACCAGGAGTGATATCGTTTGATTGCTTTAAAAGGTCCCTGCAAGGCTACCATGTGGAGCAGATCAGATGGCAGGATGCCCCCAGTGTGGGAAAGGAAGCTGGTAGGGGGTCAGCAGGGACAAGAAGAGGCTGGAAAGAGCGCTGGGGGCAACCAGTCAGCAGGTGGGTGGGGCCTAAGGGGCTGGGGAGTAGCAGGAGGGCGAGCACCTGGAGGTCTGGCAGAGCCCAGATACTCAGAACCTGGGGGCTGAGAGCTGGGGACTGGGCGACCCAACCACACTGGAGGCACGCCTCACCTCACCCACCCGTTTTCCTCAGCCTGCTCATCCGTCCTTTCCTTTCCCCACCAAGCCCATACCAGGACCAAGCTTCGTCCCTGGTGATAAGAGGGATGAATCCCCCCTTCACACTCACCACCAGGATACAGACGACATGGCAGACACACACAGAGCAGGCGTGGTGCTATCTGCTCATCTCACACTTACACTTGGGCAGCAAAATGCACAGCTGTCATGGGGCCCCACATGAAATCACAATCTTCCAGAAGAACAACCATACCTGACACAGGGTCTGCTATATAGCTGGACAAGCTTCGAACACATTAAATGTAAACCACAGAACTTATACATTCGTCATAATTTTAAAGGAGATATTCTCACACTGTTTCTTTTAAATCCATCCAAAAAGCTTCAAGTTACCAATGTCTGAGTGTCATTTTCCATCTGAGAAGAATGCCCTGGAACTCTAAGCAGAGAGGGAATCCATCTCCTCAGCTGTGAAGGCCCGGAGCCATCAGCTGGGGCGGGGGTGGGGGGGGGGGGGCGGTGCGGGGAGGGCTGTCCACTGAAGCAGCCTCAGGCCTGACCTGAAGTTTTCCTGTTGCAGGTCAGCCTCACGTCAGCCTTCTGCGTGTGTGCCAGCTTCCTCTCAGTAAACTCTAGAATGCCTTGTTTCAGGAGGCAAAAACTCACACCTGGAATTCAAGAGTCCCATGGACTGCATGGAGATCAAACCAGTCCATCCTAAAGGAAATCAGTCCTGAATATTCACTGGAAGAACTGATGCTGAAGCTGAAACTCCAATACTTTGGCCACCTGATGTGAAGAACTGATGCGTTGGAAAAGACCCTGATGCTGGGAAAGACTGAAGGCAGGAGGAGAAGGGGACGACAGAGGATGAGATGGTTGGACGGCATCACTGACTCAATGGACATGAGTTTGAGCAAGCTCCGAGAGTTGGTGATGGACAGGGAAGCCTGGTGTGCTGCAGTCCATGGGGCTGCAAAGAGTCAGACATGACTGAGCGACTGAACTGAGCTGAATCCACTAAATTCCAGTAAGTGAAAATCGATCACAAACTGCAGGCTGATGACCTGAGACAGGGCCTGGCATAAGACTGGTTGACCAGCACAGGGGCAGCCGCAGACCCAGGCCCCATCCAGCCACTTCTGTCCTCTCTGCTCTCCAAGTTTCTGAGATGGAACCAGCCTATTTCCTCCATTCTCACCTCAGGTTCCTACTGCCTGGCTCTCATCTACCGCTTCGACTGTAATTTCAAACAGAGAAAGTCAAGGCAGGGGAATTAGCCCTTTTCTCGCCCAATCACCATCTTGACTCCCTCCACACCCTCTCCACCCTCTGCCAGGCACCAACCCCGGAGACCTTCACGCTGGCATGGCACAAATATATGTTGCAAAGAGAACAACCCCAGTGAACTAAGGTACTAGTTAATGGGGTTCCCTGGTGGCTCAGATGGTAGAGAATCTGCCCACAATGTCAGAGACCTAGGTTCGATCCCTGGCTCAGGAAGACTCCCTGAAGAAGGGAATGGAACCCACTCCACTATTCTTGCCTAGAGAATCCCCATGGACAGAGGAGCCTTGTGGGCTACAGTCCATGAAGTCACAAAGAGTTGGACATGACTGAGTGACTCACACACACACAAAGTGAAGCATTCATTTGACAAAGCAAAGTTCTACTCCTAACAATGCTATGGAACACAGAATTTCGATGTTAACTAGAAATGCTGAGCCCTAGGGACCTGGGATGTTGCTCTTGCTTCCTACTGCCAAGGTCAACGTTGCCAGGCCCCCTGCTTCTTGCTTGACCCTTCCCATAGATATATTGTCACAGCCTCCAGCTCTTCTCATCTACTGCTACCCACCTCACCCCTCAGCAGACCTTAACAAACAAGGACTTAAAAGACCCCCGTTCCCAACCAGCATTCCCTTTATGAAGTCACTTCCTCTCCACCTAACACTCCAGAGCACCCCACTGTGAAACTCTCTGGCAAGCCCAGCAACTTCCAAGTGTCACAGCCAAGCAGAGCTTTTGTAGTTTCAGAGCCTGCATTCCTGCTACAGTATCTGACATCAACTTTCTGCCCGAGACCTGGGCCCCCCTTCTCTCTCCTCCATCATCACACCCATCACCACCTGGTCTCCAATGGCCAATCTTTCCTCTGCCCCGTCCTCCCCATAAGCTCCAAGGGTCACAGTACTAACCCTGCATCTTTCACACACAGTGTTTCTCTGGAAACACTGCCAGTGAGGTATCCTGTTTGCACCCCCGGCTGTGTCTGCTCCCTGTTAACTTGCAAACAAGCCATAGTACCAAAGTCTTGAGTTAGAAACCACTTCAGGTGCAGACAAGCCCTCTCTCCTCGGACCTCCCATAGGACCACATGAACACCAGCACACCAGTACTGGAATTCCCCGACAGGGCTGTCTACCCTTTTCAACCTGCTGACCTCCCACGCCACCTCCCTGGGAGTCTGGCAGAGTCTCCCCACTAACTGTGCCTGGTGTTTCTGTCTGTCTTGTTTTGGAAGGGAGGAGGGTTGTTGGGGTGTGTGTGTGCATTCCAGACTCTGACACAGCATCGATGGTACTCACAGTGTGAGGACCAGAATCGGCAGCTCTGAGCTTATGTAACACTGAGAAGCAATGAGCACCTGACCCTAGAGAGAAAGTGGAAGGCCAGGCAAAGGGGTTCACATGTCCGATTCACTCAGAGCAAGGAACATCTTCGAAGGAATTCAGATTTTTTTTTTTTTAAGCAGAATAGTTTAGTGCTCAAGGACACAGACTCTGGAGTCAAGGTCCCTGCTGGGCCACCAACCAGCGATGGAAGCATGGACAAGCTGGCCCAGTTCTCCAAGTCTTGGTGGGCTCACTGGTGCGACGGGGAGCGTAACCCCTCACTGGGGAGACAGCACAGGCTTGTGAGCTAACAGACTGGCAGCAGCTGACCCCCAGAATCCACCCACAAGTTGTGTTGGTCCTTAGCCCCAAGTTACACACGAGATTGCACAATTCAGGTCCAAATACACACTAACTGTGACCTCTGGGTGCTAGCCACCTACCCACGCACACGACCCTAAGCTCTGAGAGTGTGTGGTCAGACTCTCACACTGACAAAATACACTTCTCCACACACATCCAGGGTCTTGGTCAGAGTAGAGCTGTTTTCACAGCCTGACAACAGCTCAACATGGAAGAGATGGCGGCCCAAGAGTTCAGCCAAAGCAACAACGTGCCATGGGAACACTAACGCCTGCTGGATTTCAGTCTCTGCAAATAGTACTTTCCGTTCTCATTAGTTACAGGCTGCCAGGGAATTTTAGCTGCGAACAGAATGAAGACAGGCTGGAGAAACACTCCTACTATTTATAAAGTTCTGTGTCAGAGACGCAATCCTCCCTAACAGCCCCCTCCTCTTGCGTATATACGAGCTGAGACCCTCCAGCCAGTGCTGCTTTGAAGGGGGCTGAATGGATGGCTGGACAAGACCCAGGCCACGGGCTGGCCAGGTGTTCCCGCAGCCCCAGGGTTGTGAGCAGTAGCACAATGCCACTCAGCCTCGCCGAGCTATTTTGCTGTTTGGCTCCCGCTGCCTGTCCCCACACAGCACTGTTAATTTTATTGCCTCCTGAAAAAAGTGATTTGGAGGAGCCTCTTAGACTACTGTATATATTTGCAACTCCCATACTTTTACCCTTTAAAGTAGCGGAACTAGATACTCTATCGAATGTAATTACCTCATTGGACTAACAATGCCTGAGGAACACAGCCCGGTTTCTGGCAATGCAGACTGGAGAGTTCTATGTAGAGGTTTACAAAGATCTTTCTTTACTATTGGAAGTCACAAACAAAACCAGCATCAGAAAGGCACCTCTGACAGGCAGTCTTTCAAATATGGCGTGTCTGCTCAGGCTACTGATGGAAAACCACTCCTCCTTTCACGGAGGACACACTCTGCCTTCCACGGGGACGGGCCCTGGCAGGGGACCTGAGGGTGCACAGGTCAAGGCGCTGACAAGGGAGCCGACACTGACTCTGCAGTCACACCCTCACCTCCCAAGGGATGGAGGAGCCAGAGAACCTGTCCTCGGATACCAGAACAGGGTTCCCAATGGGCATCCTGCCACCCCAGAGACCAGACTCACACACGGCCCACCGAGAGAGGCCATCCCTATCCGTGTTCGGGCCCAAGAAAGAAGGGGCTGGGACTCAGTTTCACCACGTGTCCGCTCACACCCGCACACAGAGGCCCCATCACCTCCCAGGCATGCCTAGAGTTAACACTGGGATGTCAGGGTTAATGTTCCACATCAAGATGCTGGGCTTCAAAATCTGTCTTTAAATGTAAAGAGTAAGGTTCTTTCAAGTCAAGAAATGCAAATAAAAAACAATACCACCTCACACCTGTCAGGGGCTTCCCTGGTAGCTCAGCTGTAAAGAATCCACCTGCAACGCAGGAGACCTGGGTTTGATTCCTGGGTCAGGAATTCCCCTAGAGAAGAGACAGGCTACCCACTCCAGTATTCTTGGGTTCCTGGTGGCTCAGACAGTAAAGAGTCTCCCTGCAATGTGGGAGACCTGGGTTCGATCCCTGGGTTGGGAAGATCCTCTGGAGGAGGAAATGGCAACCCACTCCAGGTTCTTGCCTGGAGAACTCCATGGACAGAGAAGCCTGGCAGGCTATAATCTATAAAAATACTGAATCACTATGTTGTACACTGGCAACTAATACAATATTGTAGGTCAAACACATTGTAACATAAACCAATCATCTTCCATGTCAAAAAAGTAAGCAAAGAGCACATGAACAAAGGATCTGCTGATCTACCAAGTTCTGCCATCCCAAATGTGGCCACATGGTTCAGTGGGTGAGCTCAACTCCCTGAACTTACTTTCAGTCCACTGAGACCCACCTCACCCTTCCCCCGACAGCTCTGCCCACTGCCCCAGCTCAGGTCAAAGAGCCCTTCCTAAACCCTCCTGCTTTCAGATCCCCGCTGGCCATCCCAGCCCTCTCCACTGATTCTTCTTCAACCATCCCCAGAGCTTCAGAATGCTTTCCCCAATCTCCCACTGGCCACAGCCCTTTCTCACTCCTTTCAGAGAAAAAACTTCGTTCCCACGATTACAACCAGCACATCTAAGATGATGAGTGGCTCCAACTTTTGCTCCCCTCCCTAAACTTCAGACTGACACGCTCCTGTCGGCTAACCACTTCCACTCAGAGGTCCCCAGTCACCTCATACCTGGAACCAAACGCACCCTCCTGGGAACCACAGAACCCCCAAAGGCTCTTGAGGTGGGGACGTAGTTACTTTACGAAGTAGAGAAGTGGGGCTAATTACTAAAGACAGGATAAGGAATGTGTCTAGGAAAAATCAGCCCCCTCCCATGTTCTACGAAGCAAGCAACCACCCCTACCTACTCTCCAAAATCTCAAGGTTTACTCCACAGGGAACTGAAGATAGCTAGACACATACACACAACCCCCCTCCATCTTCACATATGTGTCCATCTTCTCACAAGGGTAAGAGGATACTGCAGCCTTGAAGAACAGAATATTATGTTAAAGGATAGCAACAACCTCTTTCAGAAAACAAAGAAAGAGCTTGTGGAAATGAATAATGCTAGCAAAGTAAAAACTAACTCAATACAAAAGGACTGGAGGATGCAGGTGAGGATATCGTGCATGAGTTTCCCAGAAAAAAAGTCAGAGACAAAACACACAGGCATTATCACATTTTTACTGCATTTTGCAGATACTGTTTTCTTTTTTAAAAAAAAAATCAAACTGAAGCTTTATGACAATCTTGCATTCACTACCAGGTAAGGGTTAGCATCTTTTAGCAAAAAAAAAATTATTTAATTAAGGTATGTATATTACTTTTTGAATTATAATGCTATTGCACACCTAATAGGCTTATAGTGTAAACAACTTTTATATATACTTGGAAACAGAAATATTCATATCACCTTGACATTTGCATTATTGCAAATGGTTTGGAACCAAACCTGCAATATCTGCTGCTGCTGCTGCTGCTGCTAAGTCGCTTCAGTTGTATCCGACTCTGTGTGACCCCATAGACGGCAGCCCACCAGGCTCCCCCGTCCCTGGGATTCTCCAGGCAAGAACACTGGAGTGGGTTGCCATTTCCTTCTCCAATGCATGAAAGTGAAAAGTGAAAGTGAAGTCGCTCAGTCGTGTCCGACTCTTAGCGATCCTATGGACTGCAGCCTACCAGGCTCCTCCGTCCATGGGATTTTCCAGGCAAGAGTACTGGAGTGGGGTGCCATTGCCTTCTCCGGGGTGTGCCTATCACCGAAAAAAAAGAGTGTTGGAACAAGAGATCCAATTTCCTAATAACAGAAAAATTAGATGAAGAATAAAGAAAATAAAGGGGAGAAGATAACTGGAAAGAATTTAGAGACATTTTGTAGAGATGAAGAATAACAATCTACAGTCTAACAGGCCCACCAGGCGCAAAGCACACTGAAGTGAACGAGAGCCAAACCCAGAGAAGCAGAACACACTTTTGGAACAGCAGGAACACAGGCAAGAGTAAGCTCAGTAAGAGTGAGAATCAGGATGCCCTCTGACTCTCAGGAGTGCACTGTGAGCCAGAAGAAAACAAGGGAATGCAGGGCACACCGCCAGCCTAGCACTCAGCAGAGAGCCAGACCACCAATCCAGTACAAAGGCAACACAGACAGGTTCAGGCACTTGGGAGAGTGACCAGCTTGCCCCGGTTTGCCCAGGACTTTTTTGGCTTCAGCACTGGATTCTCACATTCTGGGAACCCACTCAGTCATGGGCAATCGTCTGCCCACAAAACAAAAGGCCCTTATTCCAAGAACCCCTTAATCCCAGGAAAATTAGGAAGCCTGGTGACATCTCAAAAACATTCTCTCATGGACACTTTCTCAGGAAGTTACTAGCAGGTGTTCTTAACCAAAACGTAAGAGTTAAGGAAGACTAATGTGCACAGTTCACATCACATTTAATGGTAAAAGTCTGACTGCTTTTTCCCACGTCTAGGAACAAGAAAGGATGTCCACTCTAGTCAATGTAATACTCAAGGTGCTAGCCAGGGCAATTGGGCAAGAAAATAAATAAAAGGCACCCAGAAGGGAAGGAAGAAGTGAAAATATCTCTATTTGCTGAGGACATGATCTTGTAGACAGACAAGATAATAGATAGATCCTTAAGAATTCACTAAAAATTATGAGTTAAGCAAAGCTGGGGGATAAAAAAATCAATATAAAAAATCAATTGCATTTCATAACAGTAGCAGTCAACAATATGAAAAAGAAATTAAGATAATTCCACTCACGACAGCACTGAAAAGAATAAAATGCTTAGGAATTAATTTAACAAAAAAATGATAAAACTTACACTCCAGGGACTCTCCTGGCAGTCCAGCAGTTAAGACTCTGTACTTCCATTGTAGAGGAACTGCTTTCCTAACTGCCACAAGCTGTAACACAGAGTGGCAAAGAAACTGCCATTCCTAAATGCAGTACAAACATTAAATATCTGGATATTAATTGTGCTCAGAATACATGAAACCTGTATATAATTCTCTAGGACAACTTTCTGTAACTGAATTTAATGAGAGAAGGAAAGGAAGCCATGAACTAATGCAATGATATATCTGTTTTTAACAAGATTTTTTTTTTTTAATTTAATGGGCGTTTACTTGATAACATAGTGATTTGCCCAAAATGTTTGTTTGGGTTTTTCCATCACAAATACCACAAGACACTCCACATGAAGAAGTGACTGTTATGCTTTTCACAAAATTTGCAGTAAGAGATTTTGGCTTTCTTGAAAAAACCTGAAGTCTCTGCTAAAGCCTATCTGAACTGCATGATGACTCATTTCCACACCCACCAATTCGAGGCGGCCCTAGACAGCAGACCCAAGGACTAGCCTGGCCACAACCCTGCCCTTCTTACGAGTTCCTGAGCACACGCAGGGCCTTCACCTGCCTGCCTCCTGCCACGACATGGGCTGGAATACCAGGAAGCCCCCACTCCTAGCTCCTGGGGCCCTGTCCAGCACACCTTCTCCAGGAAGCATTTCAGATGTCTAAGTGGGTTGTCTGACCTCTTCCTGACACTCATCACACTGAACTACAGCTGTCTGTTGCCATCCCCATACCATGAGCCTGCAAGCACCTCCTGTCCCTCCGGCTCCAATGGCAGGGCCTGGCACAGGACACAGGAGACACAACACACAGGTGGGATGAGAGGGTAGAAGGTCAGGACCATAAAGAGACACTTCCTCTAACATCAGGGTGGCCTGCAAAGAGAAGAAACTTCAAATAATCAGTTTCCTACCACTGGACTGATGGATCCCCACATTTGAGAGAGTGAATGGCAGAGGACAGCCCACCCCCATTGCTGAGGGTCAGGACCCCACACCCACAGCTTTTGAGCGCAGGCTGGGCCATCCTATGAACGAATGCTGCCATGCCTTCAGCCCCGTGGCCAAAACTGAGGAAACTGAGGAAAGGGGAAACCTGGGAGCCAAGCCCAGACAGGTGAGCTACGGCAGTCCCTGGGGACACTGCTACCCTCCTCAGCAGCTGGCCCAAACTCGTGACCACATGGAGGCTGTCCACACTTGCGATGAACAGGTGATGACAGGACAACTTCTACAGCAAACAACATCAGTGCTCAGACCAGTCAGCTGTGCAGGCAGATGTCCAAGAACAGGTGGCCTCCCTAGGAGACTATCTGTAGCACTGTAAAAATAAAGCCAGACACACACTCCCTGGGAGAGAAGGAAAGACAAAGAGAAATGTGTGTTACCTCTAGATCTTTGAGAATATTTCAAGTAACAGTAAAAGAACTGGATACATTTTGCTTACAAATAACATTTCACAAATTGCCCTGAGATTTCAACAGAAACTAATTTCCAGGGTTTTAGTCATAGCTACTGAACAAATGCAGCCCTTCAGTGTGTTGTTAACATGTTCACTATGTAATAACCTATAAACAAATCAACACACATGCAACTCATATGCCAAAATCCTCTAACAATCATGTCTCTCAGATGAGAATCAGAATAAAAAATTGATCAGTATATAAATTGGGGACTTCCTTGGTGGTCCAGTGGTTAAGAATCCACCTTGCAATGAAGAGAACTCAGGTTTGATCCCAGGCTGGGTCCGTCTAGTCAAAGCGATGGTTTTTTCTAATAGTCAGGTATGGATGTTGAGAGTTGGACTACAAACAAAATTGAAAGCCAAAGAATTGATGCTTTTGAACTGTGGTGTTGGAAAAGACTCTTGACAGTCCCGTGGACTGTAAGGAGATCTAACCACTCCATCTTAAAGGAAATCAGTCCTGAATATTCATTGGAAGAACTGATGCTGAATCTGAAACTCTAATACTTTGGCCACCTAATGCAAAGAACTGACTCACTGGAAGAGACCCTGATGCTGGGAAAGATTGAAGGTGGGAGGAGAAGGGGACAATGGTTGGATGGCATCATCGACTCAATGGACTTGAGTATCAGTAGGCTCCGGGAGTTGGTGATGGACAGGGAGGCCAGGCGTGCTGCAGTCCATGGGGTCGCAAGGAGTCGGACATGACTGAGCGACTGAACTGAACTGGGGAATTAATATCCCACATGCCGCAGAGCAACTAAGCTCACATTGCAACTACTGTGAGCTTTGCAGCCCATGCGCAAGACTCCCGCATGACACATGAAGATACTGAGTGCTGCAACTAAGACCCAAAGCCACCAAATAAATAAATATTTAAAAACATATAAATGTGTGCGTGTGTGTGTGTGTATAAGCTTAACTTCTCATGGAATAAAGAAACCTGAAACCAGCTCATTCCACCTGTTTAAATGTGCATGAAAATAGCAAAGTCCTACCTGGCTGATAGCTACCAAAGGGAGAGATGCCATGAAGTGCCGGGGGCCTGGTGGAAGCAGGTGACTCTGCCTACACACTGTCCTCTGCACCCAAGCCCCCACACTCCCCTCTAGACTTCAGGCAGCCTATTTACAACTAATCTGAGCCTGAAATAGAGCCTAATTTTAGAAAAAAACCCTAACAATCTTTTGCCTGTCTCATCACACTGTGAATTTTCCAGGCATACAACCATGTATGAATCTGTTTGATTCTGGGCTCTCCTGAAAGTTAGTCACCTCTTTGAAAATGCTTGACTAGAACAGCACTTAAGTGACTTGCACTGGTAAACTTCACCTAGGATAGTAAAGTGCAATGACACAAAATATTTCTTATGAAAAGGGAGCACTGTCTGACAAGGTTAAGAAGCTTAGGAGGAAACCGAGTTTTCACTTTTTAAATAAATGAACACTTAGCTACTCTTTGGAGAATCACCTCTTGATATAAACTTATAGAAAAGCAAAACAGGATCTAAAGTAGGGATCCCCAACCTCCTGGCCACCGACCAGTACCTCCAATCGATCAGCATCAGCATTAGATTAGAAACAAAGTGCATAATAAATGTAATGTGCTTGAATCATCCCAAACACCATCCTCACCAAGCCACATCGCTTATCCCCACAGACAAAGCCACCTGCCAGCCTCTGTGCCCACAAAGAACAGTGTGCACAGGGCTCAGGCCACACTCAGGGGACGCTGCGGCCCCACGCAGGACAATTGCTCTGTGTGCGTGCAGGACAGAGGGCTGAAGGGACCTCAGAGATGATCCAGCACAATCCCCTCATTTTCCCAGGACGGAACTGTGACTTGTCCACGGGCACTGTCCACAGCTCTGCTGCCACCTCGTCCTGACCCAGGCTCAGAGGTCGAGTCCACCCAGACGCTTTTGGGGAGTAAGCACTAAGCAGCGCCTCAGAGACTCTCTGGACAGGGAGGTGAGGGAGCTTTTCCCCAGCAGGAACGCTGCTCGACAGGTGTCTTTCAGACCGCAGGACACTCCTGGACGCTGTGTGGCCCCTCAGTGTCACCACTGCCTCAGAGAGGGCCAAGGCCAAGCCAAAGGCTCCCCGCCAGGGGCCCTGACCTGTCAGATCCTCTTGCAAACCGCGGTCCCTGCAGTGCATCACAGATGTCACAAGAACACCTGAAGAGGCATTTCGGAACCAGCAACACCGGATCCACATCTCACACGTACAGAGAGAGCAAATGGACCTCTTATAAAGAAATGAGAGCACACAAGGGTTATTTTCACAGAACTATAGAAAAATTGCACACATGTACTTGAGGAAAATGGCTGAAATCCTTCCTGAACTGAGCACAGGAAAAGCTTTCTAATTCAAACTCCAGAACTCTCCCCCCAGAATTGATAAATTTGATAACACAAACATTATGAATATTAAAAAATGCTTTTGCTTGGAGCAAAACCTAACATAAACAAAGTCAAGAGACAAACTGGAGGAAAATAGTTATAATATATTACAGATAAAAGCCTAATTTCTCCAAAATAGAGATAAAAGCCTAATTTCTCCAAAATAGAGAGCAAGCTCTTAAAAAGTCAAAGTAAAAAAATAACAAACCCTAACAGAAAAATGAGCAAAAGACAGAGTATTCTCAGAAAAAAGATATACAATTAGTCTTAGCTGCGTGACACTATGCACAACTTTACACATGATAAAGGAAATAAACATTAAAAATATGAACGTGTCTCATCTTTCAAAGAGTAAAAAATTCAAAAGCTCAGCACACCCTCCGCAGGCCAAGCTGTGGGGACAGGCTCATAGACGCGGTAGGAATGCAGACAGCTCAGCCTTCCACAGGGGAGTGTCCATGGCTGATCTAACAAAACCTTGGACACACAAGCAACTGTAAGGGAGGGGGTGGAGGGAGCACATGGGCAAGTTTCCGGTTATTTCTCATTTGGGAATATCTTGTTCTGGGTGGTGATTCATGGCAATGCTCGCTTGTAAAAATACATCAGACTATACTTGAGAACTGCACCCATAACAGATGTGTGTGGTGTGTCACTCTGCCTAAGGGCCCCATCTTCGCAAACTCCCTTCCCTGGGAGATTCTGAATTCAAGTCGGCCAGAAGTTGCCTGTGGATCGAAGCGAAAGTTTCATGGGGGCAGCAGCCTCAACTGTGAGACGCACAAGACACAGGCCTGGGGTGTCTCGTGGGCTCCAGCTCAACCTCATCATTTACAGCTAACCAGGTTTCCAGCTGGTGGCTGAACAGACCGCCTTCAGGCCTGCAAGAACCACGACTAAGCAGGATGTGGCTGAATTCACCAAGCATCCCAGGGGCCTTCCAAGTCTGGGGCCAGGTGACCCAGTGTCTAGGGACAGCGGGAAAATGACGGAGCCAGGGGGCCCCCAGCAGAGCCGGGGCAAGCCCTGTACTGAGAGGGCACCTTGCTGAGCCAGCTGGTGCTGACGCCCAAGAGCACGTGTCTCCCCAGAACCCAGGAGGGCATCCTGGGCACGTGAAGGGGGCAGTTCAGGCAGATGACCTTTCCAGTTTCTCACAACCTGCTTCGGATAATTAGCTGCGGGGTGTACCCCTCAAGCCTAAGTTGTACTGACGCACACAGACCAAGTCTGAGATGCAAAAAAGGATACATGACCTCAGGCAGTCTGAACCCAGAACCAGTGGCACGGTCAGAGAGGGAGGAGGTCAGAAAAGGAGCCAGGGCATACAGGGGAGAGTCCTCCCAAGAGGGGGTACGTTCTGGTAGGATCAGGAGATGAGCAGGGAATGAGCCGGGGATGGAGGCAGGCGGGAAGAGGGGGAGACGGCTCCCTGGGGAGAAGTCTGAAGTAAAACGGTGCCGGTGCCGAGTGTGAGGTTTGCAGGACAAAAGGAATGGAGAGAAAGTGAGTGTCAACGAGCTGGGCTGAGTCACCAGAAGCCTTAGGTGGGGAGAGAGAGACGAGGCCACCAGTTTCGGGAAGTATCTTACACACCTGCCTGAGTGTGCATGAGACTAAAGGGAACGGAGAAAGGCAACGAACTGAGTAAGAGGCTTCAAGCCCCAGTCTGCGTGGAGGGGTCAAAGATGCTGAGACAGACCCAGCTCTGGTCTTGCCCAAATAAGAAGGGCCAGTGTGCTGAGGGCAGGACAACAGAAGGACTACAGGTTCACCTCCTGCCCTCCTTTTGCACACGCAAAATATGAACCAAGTGGCACCAAACCCAGAGAGTGTGGGGACACGTCTGGGGACACGTAGGAAGTGGTGCTCCATTCCTGCAGAACAGTGATGGGCACAGTACAGCTGAGGCCACCCGTGCCCTGCTGAACACTGCTAGAGACCGGCTGTGAATCAGTGACAGACTTCAAAGGCAGGGCAACTGGAGTCTAGAGCACAAAAAGGAACACAAAATCAGGAATCACCAAGCCCTGAGACAAGCCAGCTTCCCAGGATGGGGGCCACCAAACTCTACAGGGAAAGAAGTGTTGCTGCGAGTCCCAGAGGGAACAGGGCACCAGGACCCCACAACAGACACGATCACCCTTCCAAGTGATGGGAGGGATACTGCACTCTAGAAAATCCATCGGCCAGCTGAGAAACGAAAACTGGTGATCAATGAAATTAAAAACAAAGGAAACAATAAAGGTGAACTCCAGGAAAGTAGCTGTCTCTGGGAGCACACTGCAATCAGGGTGGTCAAATGGGGCCTGAGATTTATCTATGTTTCTGAGTGTACTCTTCAGTTATCTGTGTAAATAAAAATTAATGAAAAATTTCAAAGGAACATATTTTCTGGATGAAATAAATCAGAACTCAGTGCTTCTATAACAGTCCCTCAAGGGGCAGGGCATCTAGAAGGGCAAAGGCCCCATGGACTAAACGCTGGGTTAAATCACGTTTCTCTATTCCAGACCAACCTCCAGGTGCCAGTGGCATGGCACAGACCAACGACACATGGATGTCTCAAGAACACACCGGTCACAGAAACATATGCCTCTGCTGACACCCAAATCTGTCTTTTTTTATTCTGTGGACCAGAAACCTTATGAAAACGGACAATCCCTACTCCTAGGCTTCTGAGCCGTCTCATTTTCCTCAATGAATACGCATTACTTCTGAAGACACTCTGAGGATTTCAGAACCTCGGTCTGTTTGGTCACCATTCTCTAACTCCACGAGAAGCAAGGCCGACAGAGCAGACAGTCACTGAGCACAGTTTACTCAGCGGAACATGCCAAGCGGCCGCTCCAAAGAACACACAGCACCGATGAGGCGGCGAGGACACATTCATAAGAGTCACTGTGTGAAAGAAGCAAGGGAGGGGCAGCGCGCACAGCATGCTACCATCCCTGCCGAGATTCAACCTGAAAGGCAGGGTGGTGGCGTGGGGGAGGCTGTGCCTGTGGGAGCAGGCGTGCGTGGGAGCCCTGTACTCGGCTCACTTTGCTGTGAACCTGAAACTCCTCTAAAAAATAGTCTGTTTTCTAAAAAGTAGGGGCAAGGCATAAACAAACATCTATAGAACCTCACAGACTTCCTCTGTGGTGACTGGCTCATGCCTGGAGTTGGGGTCGGGGGAGAGACACGTCTCTGCGGAAAGAACAGGAGGCGGGGTCATGATGAGAGGAGGACTGCTGTTCCATGGCTCCCCTTTCTGCTGCTACAATCCCTTTAAATATCTGCATACAGCATTTCTCAAAACATCAGTAAAAAAATAGTTTTAAGGAAAAAGGAAGTTCTAGTGCTAGAGGGGGACTTCCCTGGTGGCTCAGACAGCAAAGAATCTGCCTACAATGCTGGAGACCAGGGTTCAGTCCCTGGATTGGGAAGATCCCCTGGAGGAGAGCATGGCAACCCACTCCAGTATTCTTGCCTAGAGAATCCCATGGACAGAAGAGCCTGGCCAGCTACAGTCCATGGGATCACAGAGTCAGACACGACTGGGCAACTAAGCATGAGCATCAGGACTAGAGAGATAACGGGAGGCAGATCTAAGCAGACATGGCAGCAGCAAAATCAAAGGTCCTCGGCCACAAGACCACCAAGTGGGAAAGAGATGAGCACAAGGAGGCAGTCTGTAAAGAAATGACCACTGGACCCAGGGGCACAGCCTCTACCCTGCAGCCAGCCAGGTCAAGTGAGACTCCAGCCCCTGGGCCACCCTCGGCAGGGCTCTCCCCAGTATCCTTGGCAGAAACCTGAACACTGCTGTTAAAGTGAGATCTACTCTGGTCACGAAGAGGGCACTGCCAACCTGCCGGAGGACAGGGACCACAACCAACTCCACCAACCCTTGCTGCATGGCAACCATCCCCTTCCTTCCTGACCCTGAGCTCTCGGAGGTACTCCCTTTATATTTTGCTGCTTTTGCTCTTTGGAGAGTTGGGGACTTGTTTTTCTTGGGATGGAGAACAGACTTCTTTCTGTTCTCTTATTCAGGACCCAACAGAGTGGGCTGGGGTGGGCGGTCCCACAAAGCAAGTTAAGAGACCAATTGTCATGACATCGCTTTGTGCAGCACCCATTCTGCCAAGCACGTGGCAACAAGCGTCAGGAGTCCACATGCAGGTCCTGGGGTCATGGGGTCACCCCGTAGGTACCAAGGTCACAGGGCCAGCCTATGGGCACCAGGGTCGCAGAGTCAGCAGCACTGCCTTCAGAAACCAGAGGCCAGAAAAGACCTGGCAGTTTGTTCTCCTGGGAGAACATGAGCATTTGAAATGACATTCCTCCTACTTTATTCAGCTTTCCCCAGGGACGCCCAGAAAATGCTCGTGTTTTTAGGTCACAGCTAGTCCTACCTACCCACTTACTGTGACACTCTGGCAGCAGCAGAACAGAAAGCTCCCAGGGAGCGAGCCTGCCTGCCCGGGGGCGCTGGCGGGGGTGGAGTGGCTGCCCGAGGCACAGGGCTTTGCAGGGCCCCGGGGAACTGGCACTTCCTGCTGATGTGCCCCACAGAAAAGATTCTGTCTAAGCACCTGGGGGCTCAGGGAAACCTGAGAGGCACTGACTCCGTCCCCCTCACTGGCCCCCATGCCGCACTTAGTGCGAGTCACACTCGACCCACTCCACCCAACCCCACGGAAGAACCGGCCAAGGCAGGCAGAAAGGTTATGCCGGAGGAGGGGAGCAGCTCCTTCCAACTCCACACACGACAGTGCCACCCACAGCCCAGCGTGGGGCTTGCTGCCGGAAGCAGAACGCACCGACAGAACCGGGACTGCTCGTTTAGCTGGGGACAGCCAAGCGCCCACTCCTCCCCCCCCCCCCACCACCTCCCTCCAGCTCAGAGCAGCTCGGGAAGGAGGAGGCGTCGAAGGCGCTGCCTCTGCACCAGCCGGCCAGAGGCCCCACCGGGCCTGGCGCTGCTGAACGCCACGTGCCCCAGATCCTGAGACAAACCTATACATGTTTCATTCCATAAACACTTGCTGGATGAAAGAATCCAACTGAGCCCTCCGCTTGAACTAATACTCTCATCTTACTGTCTCTATTCACCCTCACAACAACCCTTTAAGCTGAGAATCATCACCCCTACCTGACATATGGGAAAATTAAGGCCCAAAGGCCAGGCAGCTTAACAAGGTCTGAGCTGGCATCTGAATGCAGGGTTTCTGACTCCCAAGATGCACACTCAATCCATACCATGAGTTTTTTTTTAAGTGGGGGCAGAGAAGAACACTGGAAGTGAAAAGTTGGGCAGGATAGTTTCAGAGGTAAAGAAACCGGCAAACGGGCAACCTAGGCCTAGGAGCCAGGACACCAGCAGTGACAATACACCTGGTGTCCAGATCCTCAATTTCAGGCCATTCGCCAATCAAAACCCAGGCCCAGGACTTCCCTGGTGATCCAGTGGTTAAGACTCCATGTTCTAAAGTAGGGAGAGCGGGTTCAATTCCTGGTTGGGGAACTAAGTTCCCACATGTAGCATGGCAAAAAAAAAAAAAAAAGCAAAAAACAAACCCCAAGGCCTCTTGGAGAAAAAGCTGACTTTACAATAGGATGACATGGAACATCTTGCGGCACAAGCATGTAAAGAAGTGCTCAGAAAATGATGTGAAGATGTCAAAAGGATAAGTCCATCTGACAGGCTTCCTGAGCAACAACACAAGACATGGGGGTCATAATCAACATCCATAAGGCACTCCAACACACAGAAACAAGTGCATGAATGAGAGTGAGTGGAGGAGGAAGAAAAGCCATTCCTAGCAATATAATCCCAGCTAATAAATGTGGAAAGGAGGATATAAAGGGGAAATCACAATTTGGCAGACACCACAGCGGTAACTGTTTCAGGAGAGAATAATCAATGGTTGCTAAGATTAGTGGGCAATGTATGAGAAGAAACAAAGATATTTACAGAGTCTCAAAGTATCTCTTGCACAAGACACTTATTAATTACAAAGGGGAAAATAGTAACTCTTTAGCGCTGAAAAAATGGAGTCACTGACACCACCTTAGCTGGTCAAAACAAAACATCAGACAAAAACCACCCTGAGAGACACTCTACCAAGCAGACAGTGTCAAGGTCATGAGAGACAAGACTAAGAAACTATGCCCAAGAGCGGAGACTGAGGAGGTGCGCCCCTAACGCAGTGGCGACAACAAATGCAATGCTGGCCAGGGAGAAAGGACCCCAGAGGGACAGTGGGCGAAACTGGAACAAGGTCTTCAGATGCGCTCACAGCAGCCCCCGGTGACAGGAGGCACAAACGTCTGGCAGAAGCATCTACGGGATCCTTTGCATGGTTGTTTCAACTTTTCTTTTTTTGGCAGGTCTTAATCATCTAAAACAGAAAGTTTTTTTTTAAAGACCACAAAATAAATAGACCTTGAGAATTATGTGCAAAAGCACATGCTGGCCCTTGTTTAGCTAAGAAACAACTGACCGCATTCCACCACATCATTGAGACCCGGATGGGGACTTGACCCTCAAGAGAAACTCAGAATCCAAGCTCACAACCAACCTGACACACAGGATTCAAAGCTGAGTCATCCGAGATGACCTATTCCAGGGCTTCTCCAAGCGAACCTGGAGGTAGAGCCGTATGTCAGCCAACTGCTGAGCCCCCACCTGCCGTACATGGTGGCCTTCCCAAAAGGATTTCTCTTACCCACAGGACGACGGATTCCCTGGCTTAAGAGAAAGAGACTAAAAACTCGGGCCTGCTTCAGCCTCCTTGCAGTATAGCCTACAGAGCCCAGGGCCCGCTCAGACTAGGGCTCTGGACTCCCAGTCCCAGGCCCGTCCGTCCCTCAAGAGTTCTTCACCAGCAGGAAAGCTAAGTGCCTTGCCTCTCCATACAGAGACAGGGACTCAGGGCTCTGTGGTCGCACAGGACTCAACCAGGGAGTTTACAGAACGCGGAGCTGCCATAAAAGAAGACAGGGATGAAAAGAACACAGACAGATGTGAAAGCTCTAGGAAAATTTCATAAATCCATGAAAATTCAAGAAAACCTGAATGTTACTCGATAATGGAATTTATTTAGATGGGTTAAAATTCAAAAGTTTGTCACTTTTGAATATGACTTTTAATATGAATCACTCATTCACTAGGCTGGTTACTAAGTGCCAGCTATGTGCCAGGGACGTCGCAGGCACTTGACACGCGGTGGACAGGATAAATAGAGCCAAGGGGCACGCAGTAACAGAAAAGCTGGGCTCTGTCCCTCCATCACTTTCTGCCAACTGCTCTTCTCCTGGTTTCCCTGGTGAGAAAACTAACATAGGGGGCTAAAGATATAAAAAAGGCAGTTTACATGGGGACACACATGGGAGCTGCCACCAGGGGCCAGAGACAGGGGTCTGAGCCAGAGGCCAGAGAAGCGCTTGCCACAGGGAGAGCCAACCACAGAAACAGAAACCGGGGGAGAGGTCAGGAGTGTGTCCTGAAGGACAAGAGTGACGACTGACGAGAGCAGGCCGAGGACGCGCAGCACGCAGCAGAGAGCAGGCAAAGCGTGGAGCAGCAGCGAGTGCGGCCCACGTGTCACCACCGGCCTCCCACCCTCATGGCAGGGCCCTCGTGGTAGCCCTGCTCTGCCCCTGCTCACTCACCCCACTCTCCTGACCCCGAGGCAGATGCCCCCTCACCTCATGTACAGTGCCCCAGCTCTCATCTACACTCACTGCCTCATCCAGTCTGTGATCTCATCCAGCCAGTGGCTTCAGACCCATTCATATATTGATGCTTTTCAAACTCCCAACTCCAGTCCCACCTACGTCCCACCCTCTGAGTTCCAGACCCGAGACTACCAGCGTCCTCAGACTTTACCGACATCACTCACGGGCATCACGCACATGACTGCAGCCAAAGCCTAACCTGTCACCCTCAGAACTAGCCATCCCCTACCCCGTCCCTTCGAGCAAATGTCAGCTCCACCCTTCCAGGTGCTCAGAGCAACAAATTTCAAGGGAGAGAAAAAAAATGATTTACAAAAGTATTAAAGATGTATATAATCTATTACTAAACACTGTTGTCACTAAAACACTATAATAAAACTAAAGAGTTCATATTCCTAGAAAATCCGAGAAAATCAACTGAGACACCATTACAAAACAGTGAGAGAATTCAGTATCGGTGCACAGGACTTATTGAATAAAAACATTAAAATTCTACAGAAGAACATAAAACAAGACATGAATAAACAAAATATACCCAGCTCTTAAACAGAAAGACTCAATAAGGTAAAGCCATCATTTCTCTCTAATTACAATTACATATTTAATGTATTACCAATAAAAATTTCAACAGAATTTTTCACATGGGAAAATTTTCCAGAAAAGTCTGTTGGCAAAGGATTAAACCAAGTATTAAAATGTGTGACAATAAAGCCATTGTAAATAAAACAGCTTGGTACTAACAAACAAATAGAACAAAATGGTTTAGTGTTTATGAATAAATGGAACAGAAAAGGGAAAAACACATTTTAAGTAAAACCAACAGAGCAAAGGTAAGAGCAGTGAAGAAATGAGTCGGGGCTGCTGGCTGGCATGTGGGGCTGGGTCAGGAACCCACCACCAGACATTCTGGGAGAGGCAGAACAAACTGTCACAACCTTTCTGAGACCACTCTAGCAATATCCATCAAAATTACACACTGCATACCCTCTGACCCGGTAATTCCTGTTCTGGGAATTCATCCAACAGATACTCACACCCATGTTCCAAGAAACGTGTGCAGGCACAGGACACTCAGTGCAGCCTCATTTGTGGCGGTGGCAGACTGGAAACAGCCTAATTACACTCCCTGCGGAGACTCACTAAGCAACGACACCACGCCAAGAGCAGAAGGCTGTGCGACAGTTGAAAGGCTATAGTCAAGTCTGACCCTCAGCTACAGGCAGACTCGCCCAGAATGCTTCTGAAAACTCTGACACATGGTGGCACCCAGGCAGGTTAAATTGGATCTGGAGGGGTGGGTCCAGCAATCAGCATCTTAAAAGTCCTGTAGTTGTGAAGACAGTGACAATGCATCTCAGGAAAAAGGGCACCTGGCAACAGGAAGACTCGGTCCTTGTCAGCTGCCTGTCAGCTGCTCAGGGATGGAACTAAAAGTCCACACCGTATATCATATATAAATCAGTATGAAAAATAAAAAGTTTAGAAGACACAAAAATTTTACATCTAGTGAGATGGATGAACCTAGAGTCTGTAATACAAAAGGAAGTCAGAAAGAGAAAAACAAGTATCATATATAAATGTATACATATGGAATCTAGAAAGATGGTACTGATGAACCTATTTGTACAGCAGTAGAGACAGACATAGAGAAGAGACTTGTGGACACAGCGGGGGAAGGAGAGGACTGGACACACTGAGACAGTAGCACTGAGACATAAAGATTTCCGTATGTGAAGTAGATAGCCAGCGGGCATGTGCTGTATGATGCAGGGACCCCAACCCGATGCTCTCTGACAACCTAGAGGGGTGGGATGGGGTGGGAGGCAGGAGGGAGGGGTATACCTATGGCTGATTCATGTTGACACCAACAACATTGGTTATTTAATTATTTAATTATCCTCCAATTAAAAATAAATTCAAAAAGTTTTTACAAAAGTATGGACAATGGCTGCCTTTAGGGAGAACTCATTTTCAGTACACACTCAGATAACTTTCATGTGTTCACCCTAAATCCAACTGCTAATTTACTCTACTACATAATAATCAGGGAGTGGGAAACTCAGCATATCACCAACCTGATTTTTCACACAAATATATTTTGAGAATATAAAAGCAGAGGGTCAACTATAAGCAATATGTGGTTGGAGCCTTTCATTTATAGATTTAAAAAATTATGACCCTATGAAAAACTGGAAGTTTAAACACTGGTTGAAAACATTTACAGATGAAATGATGAGGTAAAACTTACTTCTAAATAACACAGGAGGGGGAGAAATGGCTGGGTGCCAGGGTTAGCAATGAGTACACCCAGATCCATGACATTCTTCCGTCTTCTCCCCTTTGTACTTAAAGTCAACTTAATACATTTTTCACAAGGTGCATATACTTTTTTAAATAGAAAAAAAAAAAGCAAGCATAAAAAGCTATACTTCTTTCAGTCAGTTCAGTTCAGTCACTCAGTCGTGTCTGACTCTTTGTGACCCCATGAATCGCAACACACCAGGCCTCCCTGTCCATCACCAACTCCTGGAGTTTACCCAAACTCATGTCCATCAAGTCAGTGATGCCATCCAGCCATCTCATCCTCTGTCGTCCCCTTCTCTTCCTGCCCCCAATCCCTCCCAGGATCAGGGTCTTTTCCCATGAGTCAACTCTTTGTATAAGGTGGCCAAAGTATTGGAGTTTCAGCTTCAGCCATCAGTCCTTCCAATGAACACCCAGGACTCTTCTCCTTTAGGATGGACTGGTTGGATCTCCTTGCAGTCCAAGGGACTCTCTCAAGAGTCTTCTCCAACAACACAGTTCAAAAGCATCAATTCTTCGGCACTCAGCTTTCTTCACAGTCCAACTCTCACATCCATACATGACCACTGGGAAAACCATAGCCGACTAGATGGACCTTTGTTGGCAAAGTAATGTCTCCGCTTCTGAATATGCTATCTAAGTTGGTCATAACTTTTCTTCCAAGGAGTAAGTGTCTTTTAATTTCATGGCTTCAATCACCATCTGTAGTGATTCTGGAGGCCAAAAAAATAAAGTCTGACACTGTTTCCCCATCTATTTCCCACGAAGTGATGGGACCGGATGCCATGATCTTCGTTTTCTGAATGTTGAGCTTTATGCCAACTTTTTCACTCTCCTCTTTCACTTTCATCAAGAGGCTTTTTCGTTCCTCTTCACTTTCTGCCATAAGAGTGGTGTCATCTACATATCTGAGGTTATTGATATTTCTCCTGGCAATCTTGATTCCAGCTTGTGCTTTTCTTCCAGCCCAGCGTTTCTCATGATGTACTCTGCATATAAGTTAAATAAGCAGGGTGACAATATATCGCCTTGATGTACTCCTTTTCCTATTTGGAACCAGTCTGTTGATCTATGTCCAGTTCTAACTATTGCTTCCTGACCTGCATACAGGTTCCTCTATACTTCTTTAGTGCTACCAAAAAATACTCAAATAGAAACCGACTGTGTTACTTTTGAAAAGTATCTCTCAGACAGTTCTGATAATAGCTGTTTTCTTTTTTTCTTAACACAACAAAGAGAACATCTGGGCTCCAGAGCACACTGAGTACTGCTTCAATTCCCCTTGACTCTGGCCTCCCTTCTAACTATGGTTTCAAGCAAAGTACTTCACACTGATCTCTCCATTCCCCGTCGGTGGAAAGGAAGAATGTCAGGCTCTGGCATCTTGAAGTACACATTCCAGGGGCGGGGGGGAGGTGCTCCCTGGGGGAGTCTCACCGGCCCCCTCCTTCCCCACACACTCATGTTCACTCTCACAGGCTAGGATACCAGGTCATTTTTATGATGCGGCTTCAGTATCCAATAAACTTAAGTCACTGCTGTAAGATATACAGGCTAACCGCTTCTAAATGAAGCCTAGAAGCTAGAAATGAATCCCAAAATGAAAACAGGAATAATGTTTCTAGAGGAAAAAAAATACTTCTAGCAAACAACCTATATCATGTTTCTTGACTTGTAATTTAAATCAAATCCTTGAGGCCTCTTACACCTGAGGTTCCTTAGAGAAGGGGCAGTTTCAGGGTGAATCACTAGGTGGGAGAGCAGCTTCTCTACTGGATGAGACTGAAAACAGACCCTGAGGCAGGCGGGCCCAGCACAGCCCCAGTGAGGTCTGGGAGCTGCGTCTATGGGGAAAGCAGGCAGACATCCCTGGATCTCTGGCTTTCCACTTCCTATTCTCAAAATGCATGTTTACAGCCAACACCCTCATCTGAGCAAAAGAACCTCTTGGACACATGACACTCAACAGCACACACAACATGAAATCAAAATCAGCAAAAGGGATGCAGGAAATGCTCAGCATACAATGTTCAGCAAAACAGAAGCCAAGTGTAAGACAACTACACTATAAGCATACTGTGTGTGTATGTGTGTGTTCAAACACAGGCATGCACATGTTCATATGTATAGAAAAAATACTGTAGAAATATCCCATAAAATTAAGGGGAAATGGTAGGATGTTTTCTTGTCTTTATACCCTTATCTTTGTTATCCAAATAGCCTACACTGATTATAATGAAGAAGAAAAAGAGTCTGTTCTTGTTTAAGTAAAGAAAAGCAGTACCGAGAACAGTACCTACTTGAGGGCTCACTATGTGCAGGACTCCTGCTCATCAGGTCTTACACATTGACCTCAGTCAATCTTCACCATAAGCCGACAGGGTGGGTACTTGGGGTGGCATTCCGGTATGTCCACGTGACTCTATCAAAGGGCCTCCTGCAATGGGCACCTGAAAAAGCAGGGACCAACAAAGGAAGGACCCTGTTTAGAGACAAACGCAGGAAGCCAGCTCTCAGGCAGCGTGACTACACGCAGGGAGGGTGCCCCGGCAGAAGACTTCACCTTTCTGCTCCTGTGACAGCCACGCAGGGATGCCCTCTGCATCTCTAAGGCAGAGATGTCACAGGATGTGGGTGACCAGAACCAGAGGAGAGGCACTAAGGAATGAACTCAGCATGCATCAGACACTCACCTAACATGGAGCTAGGACCAGAGGCAGGCTGAGTAAGTCTCTGCCCAACACTGAAAGATGTGAGAACTGTCATAAACAAATGGTAAGATGAAACACATGCTCAAAAGAGACGCGGTTACCTGTGGCAGGCAGCAGGACAGAAGGCTGGAAGACCTTGCTGAGGGGACAGAAGCACTGAAGAGTGTGCTGTGCGTGGGGCAAATACACTAGCGTGATGAAGATGAAACTCTGCTGAGGATACTATTGGAAATCTGAAACTTCTCTTCCAAATTACACCGTCCCCTTCCCAAGAAGCATCTGGATCCCTGGAACAACTGAACACAAAGGCCATGCCACCCAAAATAAGAGAAGCACTGAGCAGCTTTCTAACACACCCTTTTTCTACCAGGACTTTACCAGACAGGTCAACGCATCAAGTAGTTCCATGACACCCTCCTTCTCACGAGGCTCTTCTGTCTGCTTCCCTGTGCAGGAAGATGGGTAGCTCGGGAGGGACTCAGGAATTCTGTAGTACTCTAGTATTTGCTACTGAAAAAAATCCGTGTATAGGTGAACCTGAGCAGTTCAAGGTTGTACTGTGGAAGGGCCAATAATGTTTTCATTCCTTTTTCTTCTTTTTAAAAAATTCCGTTCATGACTTTATAAAGGCAAAAGCCAGAGGTAGCACAGCCTTTCAGACATCTTTGTCAGCACTCCAGCACCGGCAAGTGCAGTTATCACTGTTTTGCCTACAGCGACACCTGCAGATCCAGAGCAAAACTGCAGGACCTATACCGCCTAAGTGGGACCAGACAGAGATGGGATCCAGCTGCTGAGAGGTGTCTGATGTAGCGATTAGGATGTTGATGCTGCTGGTTTTGCATCCCTCTCCTTCCACAGCAACAGTAATGTCATCAGCATTTCTGAAAGTTTCCCAGTGGTATCCCTAGAAGTCCTTTGATCACAGTTTGCTGGGTCAAGTACAATAGAAACACTGGGACTCTAAGCAGTACTTTTTACAGTATCTTCACTTCAGGCACTGTGAAGCTGTGAAGCTTCATATACTGTGAAGCTCCTCTGCAGAAAGTAAGCATATTCTCAAAGCTATCCTGTATGGACAAGGAAATCTGTGTGCCCAAATGCTCTCTTCTCTAAGGAATAAAACTGGGCACCTTAAGCACTGAGGTGGCATGTGGATTTACGTGTTAAAAATCTGTACATTATTTTATGTATAAGCGAAAATGTACACTGCAAAAACTTTAACCCGTGGTTGACAGGGCCTAGGTTGGGGATAAGGAGTTGACTCCAAAGAATGATTTGCCTGTAGACTGAGAGAAGTTGCCATCACGACTACCCAATACTGGGCAGAACCACCAGCAAACGGGTAGCAAGCAGGAGGAATTAGAAATCAGCCATCTCAAACTGGAAATCAGACTCTAGGTAACTGGTTTTTGGACAGGGTGCCCAGGAAAGGCAGTGCCCCTGTGTGGCTACCTAAAGAGTAACTGTCTTAGGTTATTTAATTAACAGAATCCCCAGAGCTACAGGGGCTTCCTTGATGGCTCAGACGGTAAAGAATCTGCCCGCAATGCAGGAGACCTGGGTTCGATCCCTGGGTTGAGATCCCCTGGAGAAGAGAACGGCTACCCACTCAGTATTCTGGCCTGGAGAATTCCATGGACAGAGGAGCCTGGCAGGCTCATGGGGTCACAAAGAGTCAGACACCACTGAGCGACTTTCACTTTCTTTCTTTCACTTCCCAGATCTACAGTTCACAGGATAAGTGATTGTGGGCACTGACTGGAGGGACTTGGGGCACAAGGATGGCTTTCACGTTCCATTTCAGAGCTGCCCCAGCAGTGCCTTTCAGATCGAGCTAGAGATCTGGACCACAATGTCTTATTTTATTCATGGAAAATCAGCAAGTACCTGAATGCCAAGAAGACCACTGAGCCTGTAGCATCAGTCTAAGGTTTTCTGGAACACACCCAAGTCTTCAGTCTATACTTATACCAGAAGAGGATTCACAAAACTAATGCTGATACTAACCCAGAACACAACTCATTGGTCTAAGAATAGGGTCTCTGCAAAACAACAAGGCAGCTATTCTAATCTATTACTCATGAATCAAAAACAAACCCCCTCTTTTAATAGAGTTTTTAAACATTATAAAAAGAATGCAAAAAATCAGTAAAACGAAGTATACAACTCATTGTTGAAAAATTAGAAAATAAAAAAAGAAAAAGAAAAATTAGAAAATATAGTAAGGAAGAACAAAGGCAATGAAAACCACTCACAATTCCACTCATAATGTACTTCCTTCCAGGCTTTTCTCACACATACAGTTAACCCCCTCTTGAACACATTGTGGTTATAGGCACTGATCCTCCATGCAGTCGACCACAGCCTTTCAGACTCTGCTGTCTTGCCCCAACCTGTCTCCAAAAAATTCATTTTCCCCAAAACAGATCACAGGCAGAGTGTGAGGAGAGGGAAGAACAGAAGGGAAGTTAAGTTAGAAGGGGTGAGACAGAAGAGGCAGCCCAGGAGAGGGCAGGGAGCGGTCCTATTGAAGAGGGAAGAAAGCAGATTTGCCTAAAAACAGCAACAGGCCAGGAGCAGCATGCTCTTTCAGACACTGCCTCAGCTCATACACAAAGAGGTATCAGCTCTTCTCATCCAAACGGGGGCAGGGAAGCACCAGGAAGTGGAACCTCTGAAAAGTGAAGACAAGTACCAACACAGGGCCTGACTGAAGCCCTACCACTCAGTAGCTGTATGATCCTTGGTTCATTCAATAGCCACAACAGCCAGTGAGGCAGGTGCTGTAACTACCACCTTTGCACTGCAAAGGAGAAAACTGAGGCACAGGAAAGTGACCCTGCTTGCCCAAGATAATACATTTACTAAATGGCAGACTCTGGGGGGAACTCTGGGTCCACAGTCCCCCATATCAGACAACCTCTTCACGTGTCCATTAGACCAAGAGGATCGTAGGCCTGCATCCCAGCAGTTACTTCTGCAGGGGAAGAACAGAATCAAGACTCCGAGGAGAAACTTCCACACTGATAAGCAGGTGTTCTGAGAAAGCATAACTCTATGAACCCAGTGCTCTAACTCTGGTTCAAGCTCTTAACTGGCTGTATGACTGTGGGCAGACTATTATCTTACCTTACAGAGAGAAAAAGGAAGAAGACTGAACTAGTTGACCTATAGCTTTCAAAATATACAAATAATATACAACTCAATAACAAGAAAACAAAGAACCCAAACAAAAAATGGACAGGAGACCCAAACAGACATTTCTCCAAAGAAGACATACAGATGGCCAACAGGCACATGAAAAGATGATCAAATCACTATTAGACAAACGAAAATGAAAACTATAATGACGTATCACCTCACACTGGTCAGAATGGCCATCAGTAAAAAACCTACAAATAATAAACGCTGGAGAGGATGTAGAGAAAAGGCCAGCCTCCTACACTGTTGGTGAAAATGTAAATTGGTACAGCCACCATGGAGGTTCCTTAAAAAACTAAAAATAGAGTTACCACAAAATCCAGCAATACCACTCCTATATCCAGAGCATATATCCAGAGAAAATTCTAATCTGAAAAGACATATCCACCCCAGTTTACAGTAGCCAAGACACAATAGCAATGCAAGTGTCCATCAACAGATGAGTGGACAAAGATGTGATACACACACACACACACACACACAATGGAATGCTATTGGGCTATTAAAAAACAAGAAGGAAATAATGCCATCTGCAGCAACATGGATAGACCTAGAGACTACCATACCAAGTGAAGTAAGCCAGACAGAAAAAAACACAAGTATCATATGATATCACTCATACGTGAAATCTAAAAAAGATACAAATGAACTTATATACAGAGCAGAAGCAGACCCACAGACACGGAAAACAAACTTATAGTTAACAAAGAGAAAAGGGTAGATAAGTTGTAAGTTTAAATCATCAGATACATACTACTACATATAAAACAGATAAACAAGATCCTATTGTACGGCACAAGGAACTATATTCAGTATCTCGTAATAAACCATGATGGGGGAAAAGAAAAAGAAAAGAAAGAAGCAGCCAAGCAGAAATTCTTACTTGGGAAGAGCTGGTGCCTCCCTGGGGACTTCAGCAGTGCCAGCATCTGCTCCTGGTGCCTCTGCCTCCCCAGAGCTGACAGCCACTTCCTGCAGGGCACCCTGTGGGCCTGGGGGCTCCTGAGGCCCACCTGAGTCTGTGGTGGAGTCTACCTCCACCTCCTGAACCGGGGCTGGGACTGGCTCCTGCTCCGCTGTGGCAGCTGCCACCACCGTGGCCTCCTCTTCTTCCTTCCTCCTGATTTTCTCCTCCAGCTCTTTTCTCCTCTTTTCATCATCCTGACGGGCCATGTGGTCAAAGGTTTTGAAAACCTAAAATCAAACAGCAATTCAGTGTTGAGTTCATCTGCAAGTACTGTATCACACATTCTGTAGAAATACAGCAAAATCTGTTTAAAAAAAAAAAAGAATGAAAAAGCAATAGATAAGAAAATGTTCCCACTGGCAAAACGGAAATGCACTTCAGCTTCACCAAAAGCCACTATGAAAACAATCTTTAAGAGGGGAGTTCCAAAATCAACGAAAAAGTGAAACTTACAAGCCAAGGCTCACAATATTTACATGCCTATGAGCCCAACATTTAAGTCAAAAGGATGCGTAACTAAATGGTCTCATCTGTCATTACTTCTGTAGCCCCAGAAAGTCTTGTTTAAAATGCAAAGAACCCACTGTCCTGGTGCTGAGAGCTATAAAGGCCCCAACAACTCAGATGCAAAAAGGGAAGATGGGGAATTAGTTGAATTTCAATCCACAATACAGGCCAGCTCGGGCTCGCTGAATTGCTGCCATCATCCTACACTGCATGCGAGGAGGGACAGTGCAAGTCTTACCCTGGGAATTCAAAAGACATTCACAATGTGCCTACAGCTTGCCAGGAGCACCCAAAACCCAATGACAGCTCCCACCCTTGAAGAATTCAGTTTTCTGGCATGTGGATCAGTCATTAATCTTTCCTGGGACACAGTCACACCCAAAAAGTGCTGCAACTCTCCAACCAAAAAGCGCACAGGAAAACGGCATTTTGCATGCACTATTCAAGGGTGCACATAACCCTGAAGTGTGGCCAGGACAGACCCAGAGGTGACAAGTCTGACAGGAAAGGCTGTGACAGATACATGTGATGCCATCGGAATGTGGGTGCAAACGAGCATTCTGGCGAGAGAGAGCGAAGGACATCTGTGAGAAGAAGGGGGTCTGAATCAGACCTTGAATGAGAGGTACATCTTCCAGAGGAATGACGGGAGGAAATGTCACAGCGCCAAGAGGTGGGCTCATCAAGAAGTATCTCTTATGGCAGCTGGAGACAGGAAAGCCAGAAGATCCACCTTGAAAAATGGGTGGGAGAAGACCCTTACATTCAATCCAGCAACTATGCTCCTTGGTATTTACCCAAAGAAGTTTAAAACATGTACCAACAAAAACCTGTACATGGATGTTTATAGCAACTTTATTCATAATAGCCAAAACTTGGAAACAACCAAGATATCCTTCAATAAATGACGGGATAAACAAACTGGTACATCCAGACAATGGAATATTATTCTGCCATAAAAAGAAATGAGCTATCAGCCATGAAGAGGCATGGAAGTTATTTAAATGCATATTAGTAAAAGAAGCCAATTTGAAAATGCTACACAATGTGTGATTCCAACTATATGACACTGTGGAAAAGGCAAAACTTTAGAGACAATAAAAAGACCAGCAGTTGCCAGAGGTTGAGAGGAGAAAGGAATGAACAGGCAAGACTACACAGGATTTTTTTAGGGGAGTGAAAATACTCTGTGATGTCATAATGAGGGATGCATGTCATCATACATTTGTCCAAACCCCATAAAGTGAACAACACTAAGAATGACCTCCAAAGTGAAGTCTGGGTTTGGGTGACTATGATATGTCAATGCAGGTCCATCCATTGTAAGAAATGCACCACTCTGGTGGGGGATATTGACAATAGGGGAAGCTGTAGGGGTGGGGGTGGCAGGGGGTAAATGGGAATCTCTGTACTTTCCCCTCAATTTTGTTCTGAACCTAAAACAACTCTAAAAAGTAGTCTTAACAAAATAAAAATGTTTTAAAGTATGTAGGAGTCAGTTTCCAAAGGGTTAGAATGCAGACAGGGGCTAAATAACTGCTGTGTGCACTGGGCAAGAAGACAGAACAAGAGAAGTTACAATGTCAGTGTTTTTATAAACATTCTCTCACAACCCTCAGGAAAATGCTGTTAGGAAGACAGCACTGCTATTCCAAAGATGAGGGAAAACTAAGCTCAGAGAGTAACTTGCCCAAGATCCTGCCAATGAAAGAAGAAAGTAAACAATTATACAGGAAGCACATTAAACACTGAAAGGAAATGGAGGCAAAGGAAGGCAAGGGAAATCCTAAGGTTAAAAACTAGAAACAGTACCTATCTCTGCTTCTCCAGAGAACCTGAGCCCCTGACTCACTCCTCTCACACCCACGTCAATGACACCAGACACCAGACCCACTGCCCTCAGAGCCGTTCATCTTCCTGACACACCACATCTTCATCTTAACTCCAGAAAAGAAGTAACAGCAAGGGCTCACTCCAAACACTGGGGACCTCCCTTGGACCTCAGGCCTCATACTCCTGATGACACTATGGCCCCCACTGCCCTTGCTTACTCAGCACTCCTGCCTCCTCTAAGATGACACCTGCTTCACCTCTCACATCGCCGCTGACCTCAGCACTCATTTCAGAATGCTGGATTGCGGAGCTGGAAGACGTGTCCCTGACCTCCAATCAACCTTCTCAACTGACAGAGAGAAGAGTGATTCTCCCAAGACTTCCCAAGAAGCTCCAGGAGGAGCAAAAAAGAGCTAGCTTTCCTGACTCTCATGGGGAGGCGGGGTGGAAGGGGACCTTTTAAGCAGGCTTCCCAAACTGAACTCCAGAATAAACACAGGTTCAACTGAAATGAACAAAACGTCAGTCTCAATTACTGTTTTCTTGAAACATACTAATAAATAAGGGAGGAGAATACAATTTCCACATGCATCTTTCCTGCTGAAGGTCCTTCAAGCTGTGCAGCCTGGCTGTGCAAGCCTCAGAACTGGGAGGGAAAGTTGAAGAAGGTTTAAACCACACAAACATCCCATATCCCAAAATATCAGGGGAAAACAGGAGTTCCAGAATGGAGCACTACAATACTGCCATCCAAACTCTCTTTGCCTGAGTTCTGAAGAGACCCCCAAGCACCCCACTGCCCAATGCCTCTGTGAACAAAAGAACAGCTCCCCAGGATTTACCCTGATCTACTCAACCAAATAACCAGGGGATATCTTTTAAAGTTCCCTGGGCAATGCTGACGATTGAGAACCACTTTGAAAAAACACTACACTCCTCTTAACTACCCGCTAGAAATTGTCCCTCCTGGTTTCCATGGAACTTACTGCGCTGCCCACTTCCTTCCATCCCCCTCCCACTCCCACAGCCTCTTGCTTCTCCAATTCCTTCTCTGGGGTCCTTCCATCCAAAGGCACCTTCTCTCTGCCATGCTCCTTCACCTTCAGCTCCTCTTCTTCAAACCACTCAGATTCTTCTACCTCGCATGAGATTCAGTCCCATAATTCAACAGCCTATGGACAGAGACTTCTGTCTGAAATCTCCAATTCAACTTGTCTAAAACTAAGCTTCTTCCCCTAAACTCAGGTGACAGTTCAGTGAATGCATTACCAGTATTACAGTGCCCTGGTCTGAAACCTTGGGTCACCGCTGGCCCATCCCACCCCTCTGCCTTGTTCCCCACCTCCACTTTATTAAACTGTTCACCAAGTCTTAACCTTTGAGAGTGTCTAAAACATAGTAGGTGTCCTACATACTGTTACCAGATTCATGAATTACCTCTGTCAGTTCACCTGTAAAACAAGGAAAAAGATCAACCTTTTCAGGTTGTTAGGAACAAATGACAACCTAGAACAAAAATTACGTAACAACTACTAGGTGCTCAGTAAATGTGCCTTTCTTTTTTCTGCAAAAGATCACCCTAGACAAAAGTGTTGCCACTCTACAATGGACTAGTTAAATAATAGAACAGAAAGATATGGAATCAGAAAAATGAAGTTTTGAGCTCTAGCTCTATGATGAGTTTGGTTAAACCACTTGATCTGCTGAACTGGCACCCTCATTTGCCACATAAAATTCAACCTTATCTACTTCACAGGCTTCCCTGAAATTATTCATTTGCCAAAGGATTTGCTAAAAACCATCTCTGACACAGTTCTTTGATCACTTGGATGGTACTTAACCACTACAAGGATGAGGAACAGCCTTAAATTTTCAAACTGAATACCAACCTCACTCCTCATTTGACCATATTATCTCTGGTAGTTATTCAAACATTCTAAGCTTTTGTTTCTTCATGCAGGCACTTAGGAAATTAATATTGGACCAACCTGAAGCAAGTAAAAAGACTTCACAAGATGAACCTTTGAAATCACTTCATAAACTGTAAAGTGCTAGACGACAGTGAGAGGTATCGCCAGCATTTCTACCTTCTCAGGTTCCTGGCTCAATGCTTGACTGAGTATCCTCTTTCGATCTCATCAAAATTCCACCTCCTCTACAAAACTTGTCTTCATTTCCAAAAGATCATTTCTATTCCTTTCCTTCCAATGGCTCTGTCAGGTAACAGGCAAAGATCCCTGCTACTGTATTTCATCTCTTTAAATACAGCAAGTGTCCCAAGCAGAGAAACCATTATTTAACCATCCGCATAACCAGCGTATCTCCAATGCCTGCAGCGGCTGAGAGTGTGAACTCTTGCTTATTACATTTCAAATACCCCGTTAACTACAGTGAATGACAGCCTTCAACACAAGCTTAACCTGGGATGCACTCATATACGCTCATGTGTAAACTTATTAAGTACTATTATACTATGTCTTCGATGTGAAAAGTCACATTTCAAATAAGAGACCCACACCCATCACATAGCCTCCCTCTCGTCCAGTAGTCGTAATTCTGGGGTGTGCAGGTGTCCGTGCTGCCGCCGCCCCTTCCCCAGTCTAGCCTGCAGTTTTCATTCTCTGTCACTCGAAGGGTTACGCGCTGCTGGAGCTGACCGGGGCCCTAAGCTTCTGATATCCAAACGCACCCCATCGGACCAAGCTGCTCTAGAGCCGGCACCTCTCGCACAGGAGTAAACTGATAACAGACCAGCATCTCGGCAGAAGGCGGGTCGGGGGAAGCGCCAGAGGATGAACTGAGGTCGGCAACGGAGGAAGCGGCGGGCTCGCAGAAGCCTGAGCTCCCAGAGGGTGGGAGACTACGGGAGCAGTTTCGCGGAGGTCGGGGCTCCCACGATCTTCTCCCACTCACCCCGAGCTTCCCGCCCACCGCGCGTTACCTGCAGCACCAGCGCCTGCGCGGCCCCCGGGGGAAAGCCCATGCGGTCCGACGGGTGGCGCAGCAGGCGGTAGAAGTCCGTTTTGCGGTAGAGGAAGCCGAAAAGCACACGCAGAAAGTCCTGAACGTTGCCCACGTGCTGCAAGATGCCCAGCAGGGCCTGATCGTACAGCTCGGCCGCCCCAGGCTCCATGGCGTCGCCGGCCGGAGGAAAGCTCACTCACTGCGGGCGCGGCCCGGACGCCGGCCTATGGCCACTTCCGGTGCTCTGCAGTAACGGCCTCGGCCGCTAGCGCGCCCGGGAAACTTCCGGTCCGCTCTTGTTCGCCCCCGCGGTGGAGCTGGGCTGGACTGCGCTGGAACCGACTGGACCCGGGCACCGCCCCTACTGCCCCCGGGCTTCTCGGGCGGTCTCGCTGAGCAGCAGAAGTAGGCCCCGAAGCGCAAGAGGGCCCGGGGCTGCGGCATTGAGGGCGCCTAGTGGCCATATTGGAAACTGGCGGAAAAGTTGTAGCGCGGGCAACAACTGTTACGTGAGCCACGCTATTGTCACGTGGTTTGTGGGCTGTATTCCAGACTGGATGTCCAGAAACAACGCGGGACAGCGAGAACCTTTTTGCTTGCGAGTCCAAAGAGGAAAATGCGGCCTTTCTGTTGGTGTGTTTCCCGTTACTAACGTAGTCGTGGGTGAAATGCAAGGTGATGTACATAAATAAAAGAAGACGAGATTGTCAAGTGAGTGCATGTACCAGTATTAAATGGAAAGAGCTAGATGCAGAATAGAGAATCTGGTGTGCCATCCTGTGAAATATACATATACGTATATATATGTGTGTGTAGTATATATGTGTACGCATAGTATATATATACACACACAGCATGTATACGTGTTCTAAGGGTCTTTCAAAGCATAATCTGAAACTCAAAACATAACACTCAAATATATAATGAACACATCAGAGATTTATCCATTTTAATTAACAGTAACCAATGATATGATAAAGCTAGTTTGAAGAAGCTTTTCGAGAAACTGGGTATTTATCTCTTTCAGAAAACAGAGTAAGATGGCTAGATTGGATACAAAGCTGGCTGGTGTCCTATAAAATGGTGTAGATTATCTTTCCTAGTGGATAGAAATGCTTTGCATCTCTACTGTCCTGAAATCTACAAGTTAACGTGTATCTTCATAGTATATGGACTCTAATGAATTGTGAACAAAGTCAAACTCAGGTAAATTGCTCTAGAGCAGTAGTTCTGAAACTTTTTGGACTTAGGACCTATTTACAGGGGATTCCCTGAGGGTCCAGTGGTTAGGACTTTGCCCTCTCACATCAGAGTGCCCAGGTTCAATCCCTGGTCCAGGAACTGGACCAAGATCCCACAAGTATGGCCATGGCCAAAAGGAGAAAAAAAAGACCCATTTTCATTCATTTTTAAAATATATCAAAGACTCTTTGGAGTCTTCCACAAATTTTATGTGTATCATGTTTATTGATAGTTACCATATTGGACATAAAAACAAAATGTTTAAACATTTATTTATGCATTTTAACATAATAAAAACATGTTAACATATTTTTGTAAAGAAGTAAGGTTCTTCAGAGCAGTAAAAGTTTATGAGAAACAAAGCATCCTTTAAAATTTTTACAAATCTCTTTACTATCTAGCTTAATTGAATTGAAGACAGCCAGATTCTCACATCTGCTGCATTCACTGCATTGTAGTATGGTGTTTTGATTGAAGTATGAGGAACCCAGTCTTATACAAATAGCAGTTTAATTGCCTTTTCAAATAAATGTGAGTATTATTCTTGGAAACTACACCAACATTCAACAAATTGTAGTTTCTTAAAGATTAGTTGCACTGTGAAATCTGAAATTGTGTCACTAAACGTCTCCTACTTTGTCACATTAATATCCATTGGTCTGTCCTAATACTTTGAGTGAATCTTTGTTCACAATCTAGTCTCTGTATACACAGAGCAAGGAGAGATGGAAGAAAGAGGCAGACCACTTCAGACTGGTAGGTAGGTTTAATAAGCAAGGAAAATTACTTGTCCTGGGCAGCCACAAGACCAGTATATTTTCACGTCCACTTTGCCAGAATCACAAACGTTTATACAGACACCTTAACTGGGTTCAATCACATACACTGTCCAGATGGTCTCAAAACACCTTCCTCTCTCAAGGTGTTGAGAGGAAGATGTTGTTGAAAACAACTCTCGCTGTGGGAATGGTAGGCAGAGCATACATTACAAGGACAGAGGAAGAGGTAAGGAGTCTCCCATTGCCTGGGTCTAGCTAGAGGGTCAACCAGGGATCGTGTTCCCCTGAATACCCCCAACAAACTTTTACACACGTGATTTTGTAAAATCAGAATGGAATAAAGAATGTGATACAAGAATCTAACTATATTAAAAATGTATAAGGGCTTCCCTGGTGGTCCAGGGGTTAAGAATCCAGCCAATGTAAGAGAAATGAGTTCAGTCCCTGGTCCGGGAATATTCCACATGCTGCAGAACAACTAAACCCATGCCCCACAACTATTGAACCCACACACCTAGAGCCTGTGCTCTACAATCACAGAAGCCACTGCAATGAGAAGCCCATGCACCATAACTAAAGAGTAGCCCCCGATCTCTGCACCTAGAGAAAGCCTGAAGGCAGAAACAAAGACCTAGCTCAGCCAAAAATAAATAAATATTTTTTTAATGTATGAAGCAGCTTCTCTGAAAGGGATACTGACCCCATCTGAAAGATGCTAACCCAAGTAACTTTGGAAAGCAATGGTGTCTGTAAGACTAAAGGCAAAAGGAATTGCATGTAAACACTAAATTCTAAAGTTGTTTTCCACAGGAGTGTAGGTTATCATTTCTCAGACTCCTAAATATGTATAAAGGTAATCAACAACTAAGTAAATGGTGAGGGTTGTGGAGCCCGGCTTCTCATTAGTGGCATGAGAGGCTACAGAGAAGCAAGAAAGAAATCTAGAATGATTCATGTGGTTATGAGTTAGAACTGGAGGTATCAGCATAAACTCCTGTTTAGCTTAGTGTAGATACAGATGGCTTTTCATAGTAATATTTCTAGAAATGTGTACATATACAGGTCAGTATTCACATATGTATGCCCTTGCTCTCTCAGCTGAGAGGATCAGAACCAACAAAGCCCCAGCAGCAACACACACTGAATACCCAGATCCTGATTTCTAATCTTATCTCCAGATGAAGGACTGGAACTCCTGGGAGAAATGGCTGACTAGTTGAGCCTATACCATCTTATAATGCCAGGAAGTATGGAAGTGCTCAAAAAGGGAGGGGAAAACCCACAGGGAAGGGAATATGTCAAAGGGACCTAGGAGCCAACTGGAAGAGTTCCCAATGGCCAAATGTGGAGCAAATAATCACTATATTAAAACCCAAAGTAAAAAATGAGCATCCTTGGTTTCATACTGATAAAGATAGCATACTGAATAAATAATAAATGGAGGAGAACAATTTTCCTCTTCAGAAGCGTTCCAAATCATTTATGTAAACACTCCACCCTCCAGGAAGTACAGCATAACCACTCACCCTTAAGTGTGGGCTGTGCATAGCAATTTTCCTGCAAAGAGTGCAGCATGCAAACAGGTGCAAGATAAGTGTACAGAGGAGACGCCTGGCTGCCACAACCTCAGCCAGGTAGTCAGGGTCAGTATGACAGCAACAAGTTATGGTGACTGCAGGCACCCTTGACCCGATGGGCTGAGACCAACTCTCTGCCTCGTGGTCTCCCTCTGAAAAACCCATCACCTTTGTCTAATTGGGAGAAACACTAGACAAACCCCATTTGAAGCACATTCTTTAAAATACCTAACAGTCTTCAACTGTCCAGGTCACCAAAAACAAAGAAAAGGAGAGCCTGAAACACTGTCACAAATGAAAGGAGCCTAAGTAGACATAACAGCTGAGTGTTGTGGAGTGCCCTGGACAGGATCCTGGCTCAGAAAAAGGACCCTGGGTAAAATTATGGAAGTCTAAACAAAATACGGATTTTTGGTTAGTAGTAATTATCAGTACTAGTTCATTCACTGTACACTGACAAGTGTGTCACGCTAATGTGTTACTCGAGTTAATTTTGGCGGGGTGGGTGGGGAGCATACAGGAATTCTGTATTATCTTTGTAATTTTTCTGTAAAACTATTCTATAATAAAAAAAAGTTTTCTTTTAAAAAAGTGTTTTTTAAAAAGGGATAACAATCTATAACCCCACTCCCCTCCCTCCCAGAAACAAGTGGAGCATTGTGTTGGTATTGGCGCAGGGAAAGAGGCACCCTTATCCCCTGCTGGTGAGGGTATGAATAGGGCAGATGCCCTGGAAGGCACTAGTCTGTATCCATTCAGTGCTACAGCGATGGTAGAGCCCCACACATAGACAGGAGACGTGTAAACACCTGCTCATCACACAGGTCCATGGTTCCATACCTGAAATCCCATATGGGAGCTGAATTTCAGAATTTAGGACATTTTTTTAGAAAGGTAATTTGATGCTTACAGTACATTAGATATTAGACCTCATCAAGATCTGGGGTAGCAACATGAAATCAAACTTGTTAATGTGCTGAAATATATGACTATTCACATCAAGTTGGTTGAAGAGTGTAGGTATCCTATTTATGAAAAAAAAAAAAAAAGAATTGTGTCTGACTTTGCAACCCCATGGACTATAGCCCGCCAGGCTCCTCTGTCCATGGAATTCTCCAGGCAGAAATACTGGAATGGGTTGCCATTTCCCTCTCCAGGGGATCTTCCCATCCCAAGGATAGAACCTGAATCTCCTGCATTGCAGGCAAATTCTTTACCATCTGAGCCACCAGGGAAGCCTATTTATAAAGAGTATAAATAGATACATGGTGTCTGATCAGTCTTTGCTACGAAATGAGTTTGTCCAAAACTTACAAAAGAAAAAGACAAACGCACTAGGTTTTCAGAGTTCTGGGGGTTCTGAAATTCCACATAAGTGACTGTGGAGTTATAGCAGAAAAATAATTGAGGACAATCTGATTGCCCATTAGCAAGGGAATGGATAAAAAACATCCTGTTCATTCACACAATGGAAAGCTGTCTCAGTTAAAATGATTGGACTACATCTCCATGTATCGACATGAATAAATCAAAAAAATGTATGCTGCATAAAAAATCCTCATTCCAAAAGGATAAGTCACATATGGTATCAATTAGGAAAATTATAAATGTGAACGAGTAAGTTGTTCATATATATGGAACTAAAGTTTTAAAACTTGCATGAGGAGGACACATGTTAAATTCAAGAGATGGATTTGGACCAGGTCACACCCAAGCCATCACGTGCCACCTGCATCACAATTGGTGTCCTTATGGATGAGATCTGGTAGCCAGAGGGTGACCGATGGTGGGCAGTCTTGTGGAGACAGCCTCTCTCAAGACCTGGGGGAAGGATAACAAAGAACCCCCAGGAGGAGCCTTCATGGCCCCTCAGGTCATGGCCAATGAGCTTGGACAGGGGCTCTGGCCCCATCAGAACTTCTGCCTGTTCTCTGATGGAGAGCTCTCGAGGCCTCCTGCACTCTTGGCAGGATGTTCAAAGCTGTAGTTGATGTAGACACCGCCATGAGTGCTCATCGGGGCGGGGTGCTTTGAGCAAGAGGTCTCCTTGGTCGCAGCTGCCTCCTCCTCCTGCTTCTGCTGCTGCACCAGAGCTGGGTTGACATCAGGCCCTGCAGAGCAACAGACACAGAGCAACACAGTCAGGGAGGCGACATGCTGGGTGCAGGATGCAGGCGTGTGTTGGAGCCTCAAATGGAAGTTCCAGAGAGGGAGGGCTAAGTCCTAAGCCCCCACCTCCCATCACTGCCCTTCACCCCAGCCCTCACTTCACCATACCCCCAAAAAACTGGTAACCGTCAATTGCCACCCATGCCCACCCTCTGGTCCCCCCTGCCTTCCAGTGCAGGTCCCTGCCATCCAGGGGTCTAGCAGGGGAAGCCCCAAGCCACCCATAGCCAGTGACTCCCTCCCCCTCCTCTCTTCCTTGGACACGCTGTGCAAGCATTCCTTGCTGAGAGAAACCATTCCTCACTGTCATCAGGCTCAGGTCAGAGAGGGGACCCGGATCCCTGCGCCTGCCACTCGCCTCTCTGTCAGGATCCCAGCCACTCTGCAGGGGGCGGGCCACTCAGAATCTCCAAGGGGTGGCCATGACCTGTGGGACCTGTGGCTCCCCAGCCAGGTAGCCTCTGGGGAGGTCCCCAACAACCACACTCTCCTCTTCCAAAGGGGGTCAGGAAGTTTCTACAAGACTGGGGTGCTGTGCGTAGGGGTGCCAGTGCTGTGTGGCCTCCAAACACACTGCATGTGACCAGCTCTATTACTGGGGTGGAGGGGTCTCGGGTTCCTCATCTGTGAAATGGGGATGAAAACATCACCTACCTCCAGGGATGATAAGAGGATTAATATATATTTATTAGCACACAAACACACTCTTCTATTAATATAAATGTTCCATCTAAAATTACCATTATTATTATTCCTGGTGTCAGGGAACAGTGCAAAATTGAACTCTCAGCTTGCCCGCCCTATGGGGGAACGCTTCATCCAGGGGTCCCGTTTAAATCTCTGTGGAGGCATGGGGTGTGTAAACAACTGTGCTCAGAAGGGACTTTTCCAGTGGTCCACTAGTTGGGAGTCAGCCTGCTCATGCTGGGGACACAGGTTTGACCTGGTCTAGGAACTAAGATCCCACATGTCTTGGGGTAACTAAGCTCATGCAGCACAACCACTGAAGCCCATGTGCTCCAGAGCCTGTGCTCCGCAACAAGAGAAGACCATGCACCACAACTAGAGAGTAATCCCTGCTCACTGCACCCAGAGAAAGCCCACAGCAACAAAGACCCAGAGCAGCCAATAAATAAACAATTCTTTTAAAAAGAATAACTGAAAAAATAAATAAAAAAGAATAACTGTGCTCTACAGTAAGCTCCGGGAGTTGGTGATGGACAGGGAAGCCTGGCATACTGCAGACCATGGGGTCGCAAAGCATCAGACATGACTGAGCAACTAAACTGATCTGATCTGAATGCTCTACAGTGAGGAAACAGAAATGTACATGTTGCTAGTAGGAGTTTAAATGGTAAAACTTCTTGGAGGGTGTTATCAGTTGGAATGAACAATCAGTATTCATGGACTGAACTTCCTCTAGGATATATTGGAGAATGAGGTCAAAGATTCAGCCACAAAGGATAGTCATTGCAGCACTGGCAATAACATGCAAAGTCAGAAATAGTCTAGTTCTAGTTCGGTCGCTCAGTAGTGTCCAACTCTTTGCGACCCCATGGACTGCAGCACACCAGGCTTCCCTGTCCGTCACTAACTCCCAGAGCTTGCTCAAAGTCATGTCCGTCAAGTCGGTGATGCCAAAAAGAGTCTAATGTCCAGCAACTGGGAGCTGGCTAAATGGACTGTGGCCAATCCATACAAAAGGATATGTTTTTCAACTGCAAGTTGTCACCCATGAGTGAGTCATGAAATCAATTTCTCAGATAACATCGGAATTTTTTTAAAAATCAATGATAGAATAGAACAGAAAATACCTGAAGCTTCTTAGGCAGTGTTATTTTGAGAAAGGCCTGTTCTACTCTGCATGTCCATGTCCATACCTGTACATATCACCTCTCAATGTGAAAATCTATTTTTTGCTCAAGGTCATGATCAAAAGTTCAGAGGCATGCAGCAGAGAACCATATGGCCACTGAATGTGTTTGAAACGCACATCTGACCCAAAAAAGATGTTTTCATATGCTAAATGAAAAACTGTAGCTTCTAAACCAGGAGGAACTGTGTGCCTACAATTTGGGGCAGTACCTGTCCCAGGTGAGGGGGGGCTGTGAGTGTTCCTGCCATTTTGCCTGTGGCTTGGAGTCTTGTGGGAGGGGCCTGGCACTCACCCAGGTAGCTGAGGATGACAGGCAGGAAGACCAGGCCATGCAGCAGGCCCAGCAGGGTGATGAGGAGGTTGAGACGGAAGAAGAAGATCTGGATGAGCTGCGCCTTGGCCAGGCCCAGGACAAGGATGCCAGGCAGGTTGGTCATGGCCACTCCTGCAAACACCTGGGGGTCACAAGCAGGTGTCAGACTGGGCACGGGGTGGCTGGCCAAGGACCACGCAAGGCAGCCCATCTACTCACCGCACTGCCCATGGAGATGGTGGCCTCCTTAGCCCTCTCCAGCCGGGTAGGTTTGGTGCTGATGGCAAAGGAGCGGGTGATGTGGGACACAAACTCCACAGAGATGCCCACCGCCTGAGGGAAGAAAGGGGGCTTCAGCTACCCAAGGGCAGGGGCAGGGGTCTCCACCCAGGCCAGCAGGCAGCACCTAGACTCTAGAAAGAACTGGGAGCCTCGTTTCCCACACTAAAGCCCTGACACTCTGGCCGGCTGGTTACCGTGACCAGGTTGATGAGGGACACGGCATTGTAGCTGATGTCCCAGAGCGCCATGAAGCCCACAGTGTCCACCAGGATCATGATGATGGAGAAGAGGTTGAGGAGGCCGGAGCGGACGTCCATGCCCAGCAGGAAGCAGCAGACAACAAAGGTGGGCACCAGGCAGATGGTGAGCATAAAGAGCCCCTCGGGGACTATGGTCAGGTACTGCTCATAGAACACGTTGGTGACCCTGTGGAGCGCAGAGCACAGTCACTGCTCCGCAGCTTCCTGTGCCCACTTCAGGATGAACACTGGGCCCAGGTGCAGCAGAAGCCTCCATGCTGGAGCCCACCCCCACCTTGCGGCCACCCTCACCAACCCAGCACCCTCACCCCCACCCCCCTCTGGAGCACATGCACTCACGAGTAAGGGAAGACCTCAAAATCTGGATCGGTGCCTGGCACCTTCCGCAGGTCAGCGGTGATGTTGGCTGCCAGTGCCCGAGTTGCCCGCAGAGCCTCTGTGAAATCCTGCGAGTTCTTCAGTGGCTTGTTGTAGGCCATGAACCGCGAGGCTGTGAAAGCCAGAGCCTGTGTCAGATATCCTCAGAACCCCCAAGAGGCAGTGCCCAGCTAAGTTCAGGGCTCTGCTGCCACCATTTGGGAACTCTTACTGCATGTTGAGCAAAGGGCCCTGCATTTCGGTTTTCCCCCAGCCCTGCAAGCTCTGTAGCTGGTCCTACCGCTGTGCCAGACTCAAGTCCTGGCCCTGCCTCTGATGGATGGAACTTAAAGAGTTCTCCTGAGGGACTTCACTGGTGGTCCGGTGGCTAAGACTCCAGGCTCCCAATGCAGGGGGCCTGGGTTCGATTCCCAGTTGGGGAACTAGATCCCACATGCCACAACTAAGAGCTCACATGCCATAACTAAGACCCAATGCAGCCAAATAAATAAATACATTTTTTAAAGAAAGAGAGAGATCTCTTGGATGAACCCAAACACTGCTCTGTATGGTTTCAAAACATGCACTGGGTTCTTAACATTAATTTCATTATTTTTCCAATGCATGTTTTCCTGTAAGAAAGGACCAGAAAGGGAGACAAAAAATACAACAGTTGACTTAACAGAGCTGTGGGTTGGGGGACCCCCTGGGTAAGTAGAATAGTCATTCATTGAACCAGCTGCCCACTGCCCACATCTGGGTGTGACTTGCACCTGAGAAAAGAGGGAGTAGGTGGCTCCCAAGTGCAGCATCAGCCACTGAGAATTCCATAAATTTCACACTGACTATGAATTGAGGGAATGGGGAGATGGAAACAGGCAGACACGGGGTAGAGTCCAAGGACGTGGAACTGGGTGACATGACTTCTGAGGACAGGACCAGGGCAGTTAGAAGCCCCCAAGAAGGAAGAAGGAGGGAAGGTTCAAGATGGAGAATCTGTCTCCTGGGACTTGTGGGGCCCCCGGGGCAGCTGACTCTGGTCTTCCCCTCCAGTCGAGGGCAGGCTTACCTAAAATCTGGCCATCTGAGTTCATATTCACTGAGGTGCTGTATGCTGCCAGGCCACTGCATGAGGAGGACCAGAACAGGTTAGCCAAGGATCCGTCCCCTCTGTGAGCTTGGCCTATGGCTACCCGCAGAGGCCGCACACTGCCTCCTACCCACTGTGACCCTGCCATGGGCACCCACACAGCTGTCCTCCTCAGTGGCACCCCCCAACCACCACCCACCGCCTACCCTTTCGGACATTTGATGTTGGGCTCGTCACTCAGAAACCAGGGAAGATATTTGTGGAACTGCTCCACTGATGGCCGGGCAGAGCCTGTTGTGGGACTCACACAGGTCTTCAAGCAGGCCAGGGAGTCTACAAAGAGAGTGGGGGGCTCTGTTCAGCAGCACCCCCCAAGGCCAGGCAGACGATGCCCTGCCCACCTTGTGCTCCTTTCCCATCAGGATCCCCATGCACTCCCACTGTTGTAACAAGCGTGGTTACTCTGGAGGGATATGTGTTTGCCTCTACAGATGGGAGGAGTGCCCCTCTCATATACGGAAAGTGCTGGTACCTTCAAGCAGGGGAGGAAGCAAAGTTCGGGGCAGAGAAACAGCCTCCACGGGGACTCCCCACGCCACCTACAAGTGCAGCTGCTGAGGCAGGATCATGCAGCAACCTCAGCTCTCACTCCACTCCTGTGGCGCTTGAGCACCAGCCTGCTCAGTGGGTATGGGCACAACTCAGCAGGGCCAGGAGGGTGCGATTGCCTGGCAATCCAGCTGGACGTCTACATACATAGGTGTAGCACCCCAACCTGTGCTCCTAGGCAGGGCCCCCGCCCCAAACTGACCCTGGAGGAGGGCAGGAAGGGTTAAGAGATCTTCCACTGGTCCTGTCCTCTCTCTAGTCTCAGTTTTCCCAAGCTATGGTGGGCCCTGAACTCCCAGAGGCCCCATACTCACTGACAGTCGAGGGGCAGAACTCATCTTTATTGGGACCATAGATATAAAGGCGGCAGCAGGAAGATGAAGTCAGCCAGTCAATGAAGTCGTCCACCCAGGAGGAGGCAGGGATGGCCAGGTAAGACCTGAATGTCAGGAAATGTCAGGGGACAGGACCGGATAGGCAGGCTGTGGTGGGTCCTTCCTACAGTCCAGCCTCCATGCTGGCTCCCCTCAGGCGCATGGCAGCAAGTGGGCAGCAGGGCAGGAGGAAGAGAGACACACAGAGGTGGGCTGGGACACTCACACATCAGGGAAGTCGGTGGCGTACTGGATCTTCTGGGTTAAGGAGAAGTTGTTGCAGCCTGCACTGGAGCAGATAGCATCCATTCCTTTCTCACTGGAGAAGTTGTAGCCCCCAGTGGTGACAAAATAGACCGGGGCCCCCACCTCAAAGTAGCGGTTCATAAAGAGGAAATAGTCGATCAGGTATGAGTCCTGCAGTGGAAGAGAGTCAGTGAGCCCATGGCCAGATGCACTTCCAGCATATGCTCAAGAGATACACACACAGTGATATACACAGAGGTACAGGCTCACAGAGTCATGTGTACAGTTCCACTACAAAGGTACATGGTCATAAGTATACCCACAGAGGCACACACACACTCCAAGGTACACATATCTAGGTATAATCACAGGAACCTACACAGAACACACTCAATGGAGGTACAAGTACAGGGCATCACATACCCCCTGCGTGAACATGCTCTCTGACACACACATACAAACACATATGCGTAATTTTACCCCTTCCTATATCATCCCCGGTTTGGCACAGCCACAGTCTAGCAAGTTAGCCTATGACCACAGCCCACATGGATGCACACATATAAACACCCTCGTGCACACCCTCAAGGCTGTATGCTAGGCATCTTCATGGCTCACTCCCTTCTCCTGCAACACAAAACTTCAAAGTGACATCAGGAATGATGGTGGAGTAGGAAGTACCAGGATTCCGCCTCCCCATCTAGACAATAACTGCATAACTGCGCTGGCAGAATCTGACTGATGTAACTATTTTGGTACTCTGGGGTCTATTGAGGGCTTCAAGTTTCCAGAGAAAGGCCTGGATGGTAGATTGTGGTTAATTTGATCTACTTCAGCTCTTAGTATGGTACTAGCTAGTCATCGTTTATCCTCCCGGACCTGTGGCAGGCAGCCAGGAATGCATTCCAGGAACAGTCTGCACACAGCTTGCATACCCACCTCTTAAATATCAAGGATCTGTGTTCTCATCACTCATTGCTGCTTCTAATCTCAGTAGAGCAGAAACAAAGTCAGGTGCCATTAGAACCTTCACCTCAAACTGAAGTGACTGCCAAGATATTTAAAGATTATCTTTACTTGCCCAAGATATTAAAGGGCAAGTGCTAAATTTGTCTTCCCCCTTCATATTTCCCTTTTTCTCCTTTTGAGAGCCAGACATTTAAGAAACATGACACTCAAAAGCAACCACAAATACAGGGAAAAGTAGATGGTCACTGCACATGCCCAGGGAAAAGCGGAGACTCAGAAAAGATCTGTAAAGATTTTACATCTCAAGCTGATCTCCAGGACAGAGACATCTGCAACAATTAACTTTTTAAAATAAATGAATAGATAAGCAAATTCTGGGGAAGGGAGAGAATCTGATTTCTGGAGTTATTTCAGACTCAAATGTTCATTTTCCAAAAATAACAACAAAATCATAAAACATGCAATGACTCAGAAAGATATGGCCCATACCTGGGGACAAAAATTAATCAACACTATCCTTGAGAAAGACCAGCCAATGGATATATTAGAGACTTTAAAACGACTATCTTAGAGATGCTCAAAGAGCCAAAATAACATTGTTTTCTGGACATAGTCAAGAAAACAACGCGCGAACAAAATGGAGGGACTTCCCTGGTGATCTAGTGGTTAAGAATCTGCCTTCCAATGCAGGGGACACAGGTTCAGCCCCTGGTCAGGGAAGTAAGATTCCACATGCCTTGGGGCAACTAAGCCTGTGCACCACAATGAAGACCCAGCACAGCCAAAGCACTTAACACACACACAATGGAATCAATGAAGAGAAAATATAAACCAGAACCAAAAAAGACGTTCTGGAGCTGAAATGTACAAGAAATAAAGAAATAACTAGAGGGATTCAAAGACATATTTGAGCAGTCAGAAGAAGAATGGCCACACATGAAGACAGGACAATTGAAATTATCAAATGAAGAACAGAAAGAAAAAAGAAAAAGGAAAATGAACAGAGACTAAGGGATTGTGCAGCATCATCAAGCAGAACAACACACACATCATAAGAATCCCAGAAAGAAAAGAGAGAGAGGAAAAGAGATCATTTGAAGAAACAATGGTCAACATTTCATAAATTTGATAAAAGATATGAGTATAAAAATCCATAGAACTTTAGCAAACTCTTAGTAGGAAAACTCAAAGAGACCCAGAACCAAGGCACATTACAATTCAAGTGTTGAACGATAAAGACAAAAAGAGAATTCTGAAAGCAACGAGAAAGAAGAGGCTTATTATATATAAAGATTATAAGCATAGTTCCTATCAGAAAACTTGGAGGCCAGAAGGCAGTGGATTTGTATATTTAAAGAACTTAAGTGCAAAAAAACTCTCAACCAGGAGTCCTATTTTTGGCAAAACTGTCCTTCAAAAATGAGGGAAAAAATTAAAGCATTCCCATATGAATAACTACAGAAGAAGTCTGTTGCCACAGGACCTGTCCTGCAAAAGGCTTCAAGTTGAAGTGAAATGATGCTAAAGTATACCTCAAAGTCATGTAATTAAATAAAGATCACCAGTAAAAGTAAATACATGGGAAATTATAAAAGCTAGTTTTATTACAACTTTGGTTTGTAATTCCATTTTTTTATTTCTACATATCTTAAGAGATTAACACATAAAAAAGTATTATTCTATGTTTTTGAATACACGATGTATAAAGATGTGATTTTATGATAGCAATAACTGAAAGGAAATGGAAAGGAGCAATATAGGAATAGATTTTTTTGTATGCAATCCATGTTAACCTAGGATAAATTCAACACATTGTAAGATATTTAATGTAATTTCCCTGGTAGCCACAAAGGAAATAGTCATATAACATACCCAAAAGGAAATGAAAAAAGAATTTAAACATTTCACTATCAACTAAACACAAAAGAAGATGGCAATGCAGGAAATGAGAAACAAAAAAGCTATAAAGTACACAGAAAACAAATAGCACAATAACAATTCTCTCCTCATCAGTAATTGCTTTACATGTAAATAGACTACTCTCTCTAATAAGAAGTCAGAAGTTGACCGAATGGGTTAGAGAAATAGGATCCAACAATATGATGTCTATAAGAGTCAGCTGAGATTCAGAGACACCCACAGGTTGAAAGTGAAAGTATAGAAAAAGATATTCCATGCAAATAGTACACAGTTTGCAAAGATTGCAAAGATATTCCATGCAATAGGAGGCTATCCCACTGCCAGGTAAAATAGGCTTTAAATCAAAAAAGTTTACAAAGGACAAAGAAGAACATTATATATTATTAAAAGATTCAGTACAGCAAAGGTAAGTGTGTATAAACAGTTCCACATCTAATGAATGACCATCAAAATCTATGAAGCGAAACTTGACAGAACTGAAGGGAGAAATAGGAAGTTCTACAATGAGTTCAATACTCCACTGTCAGTAACGGGTAGGACACCCAGACAGAAGACAAGTAAGGAAATGGAGGACTTGAACCACACTAAACCAACTGAATCCAGCAAGCTTATACAGAAACTCTGCCCAACAACAACAACATGCATATTCCTCTCAAATACACATGGAACATTCGGCAAGATAAACTGGGTGTTTGGCCACATATTAAATCTCAACATTTAAAAAGATAGATGTCATATTATGTATATACCCTGACCATGACTGCATGGTTAGAAATCACTAACAGAAGGAGAATTGAAAAATTCACAAAGTCGTAGAAATTATACATCCCAGCAATGATTTATCTTGACTATGACACCAAAGGCACAGTTAACAACAACAACAAAAATAGACAAATTAGACCTAATGAAGATTAAAAACTTAAGTACATCAAAAGATACTACCAGAAGAGTAAAAAAAGCAACCAACAGAAATGAAGAAAATATTTACAAATCACATATTTGATGTCTGATATTAATTAATCAGATATTAAGCCCACATATCTGATAAGGGATTAATTATCCAAGATATCTAAAGAACTCTTTAAACTTAGCAACAATAAAATCCAGCCCAGTTCAAAAATAGACATTTCTCCAAACGAAATATACAAATGGCCAATAAGTAAATGCTTAACATCACTAATTATTAGGGAAACACAAATCAAAACCACAGTGAGATACCATCTCATATCTATTATGATGGCTGTTGTCAAAAAACAAACAAACAAAACCCAAAAAATAAGGGTTGGTGAAGATATGGAGAAATTGGAACCCTGTGCACTCTTGGTAGGAATGTCAAATGGTACAGCTATATAGAAATCAGTATGAAGGCTCCTCAAAAAATTAAAAATAGAATTGCCATATGATTTAACAATTCCACTTCTGGGTATATACCCAAAATAATTGAAAGCAGGGTTTCAAAGAGATATTTGTAAACCCATGTGCATAGCAGGATTATTTCACAATAGCCAAAACATGGAAGCAACCCATATCCATCAACAGAAAAATGGTTAAGCAAAATGTGATATATATGCATTCATACATACAGGAATATCATTCAGCCATAAAAGGAAGGAATTCTGATACATGTTACAACATGACCAAACCTTGAGGACATCGTGCTAAATGAAATAAGCCCATCACTAAAGGACAAATGTATGATTCCACATGTGTAAGGGACCTGGAATAGACAAATGTAGAGACACAAAGGAGAATGGGGCGGTGGGGAGCGCCAGGGACTTGGGGGGAGGAATGGGGAGTTAGTGTTTAATAGGGACAGAGTCCCAGCTTTGCAGGATGAAAGAGCTATGGAGATAGGTGGTGGTGAGGATTGTACAACGTCCTTAATGCCACTTAAAAAATGGTTAAAATGGCAAATTTTATGTTATATTTTACGAGAAAAAAATTGAAAAAAATACATTTCATATAGTCATAAGAAACAAATCTCCCTCAAAGAAAAATAAACAAAGAGCATAAACAAAACCTCAGCTGGGGGACTTCCCTAGTGGTCCAGTGGCTGACTCCCCACTCCCAGTACACGAGGCCTGGGTTTGATCACTGGTCAGGGAACTAGATCCCACACGCCACAACTAAAGATTTCACATGCTATGACCAAAGGTTCCGAGTGCCCCAACTAAGAGCCAACACAACCCCCCAGAAAAATCCCTCAGCTGGTCTTACAGCCCAGTACCACCTTCCTTCTCACTGGTCTGGCCTACCAGGCCACTTATACCCATGCTGGGGCACTGGGGACCCTGTTCTCTTCAGCCGTGTGAGCAGTCCCCAGGGCCACCATGAGTGGCAGAGTCATTCTGGACCCTTGCTGGCTTTGCAGCCTCTTCTTGCTCCCTATGGTAGCTCGAAGGTGCCGTCCTGCCTGTCTGCTCTGCTCCCGCCTCATCTTGCTTCCAAGACCAGCACCACCAGCAGATGACTACCAGGCCACTGGAACCAAGATTCCTGCCCATGCCCAGACCCCCGTCGCCACCTCTACAGTGCCCTTGGATGTCCAAGCCATCATGATGCTCTCTCTCCCATAGAGCCCAGGTATGCAGACTTGCTTCCCCCAGCCACCAGCCCACCTCTGGTTGCATGTCCAGACAAACCTCAGGTCCCTGGCCTCTTCGATGTGTGATTCCTGTCAACTTCATATGCTTGCTGGTCCTGGTCAGCACATTTTCTCACCCCCTCACCTGCAGCGCCTCCAGCTCTCGGCCTTACTGCCTCTCCCCCACACACCTACAGTCACCCCTGCACACAGTAAATGAGCCTTGGTGCGCCCAAACTCCCATGGGTCAGTGCTGTGACCCTTGCCTCCTTCCTCTGCAAATCCCACTCATGCTCAGACACCCCTCAAGCCTCTCCTCCATCCAGAGCCCTCAACACCATCGAGGTCTTTTCTTCCCCAGAGCCCCCAACCCTCCCTGTCTCTCTGAGGACAGTCCAGGGACATTTCCTGCTACAGAACCCAGGCCTGAGGACACAGAGTGCTTGGCACTAGGCAGGCATTCACTGAGGTGTTGGTCATTCTGCCCGGATGGTCGGCTCCCACGGCCAGTCCCTCGGCTGCCTGGTCGTCTCCTTCTGGTGGCCTGGGGTTGGAGCCGAACTCAGGCACTTTCCATGCAGAATGTGGCTTCTCTTCCCAACTCCACATGATGCATGGTCCCCCACCCCTACCACACCCCAGGTTCAGGCCAACCCATCCACTCTGCGCTGCTGATTGCCCTCACAGCCTTGGGGACCGAGAAGAGGGGAGGGAGGCACCGACCTTGGGCAGAGCCAGCTGCTGGTCCAGCCCCACATTAATGTAGCACATGAAATAGAGACTTGCTCCGAACAGGGCCAGGAACAGCAGCACCTGGGAAGGGAAGCGTCACGTGAAGGCCTCCCGCCCAGCAGCTCCCCAGTCTGGGTCTGGACGGGGTCTTTTAGGAAACCTTCTGGAGTTGGGCCAACTTGAATCTCAGCAACCCCTCCCCGCCCCAGCTTCAGCCCCTGGACCGGGGCAAGCTCCAGACCCCTCTGATGACCACGGGCAAGGATCAAGGCTAAGCAGACCCTCCCGCCCCAGACACTGCCAGGCACCCCCAACCCTGGGTGGCATGAGGTCCCCCTGCTGCCCCTCTCGCCCGCTCACCACGACCACGCGGGTGAGCCAGTGCAACAGGAATGGGACGTAGAGCTTGCGGAAAAATCGGAGCAGGAGCCCCTCATCCTGGCTTGGCGGGGGCAGCTTCCGGGCTGTCTTGCAACAGCAGATGTCCATCCGGGAGGCCTAGAAGGAGGAAGGCACTCAAGACGACCCCAAAACAGACCCTGGGGACCACTTCTGTCCCGTGGAGTGGGAGAGTCACCTTCCACGGGTGGACTGTGCCAGCACCACATGGTGGGGACATACCAGTGTGCTCTTTTCTTTATCTTCATTTTCTGCTTTGATAAAATACCTTTGAACTTTGCACCATTACCGAAACAAGAGCTCCCTCCCTGTCAGTCTCTCGCTTATATTTTATTTCACGACTCAAGGTACTTTTAGCAGGTTTGATCATATTCCCCCAAATGACCAAAACAAAGTTAATTTTCCATGGGACATCAGGGACTTCGTGGCCTAAACATTCCAGCACGCTGTTCCCACACTCAGTCCCCATGCTCTGAGCCTTCTGTGCAAAGTGAAGCCACTCCATCCCTGGCCAAGATGGGGACCAAGGGTGAGTCCCTGGGCCTTGCCTCCACCCTTACCTCTTGCCTCCTGCTGTCGAGGGAGAGCAAGGCCACGAAGGCTGACATCTGTAGCAGGAAGTCAAGAAGCACTGCAAAGCCGGAGGTCAGGGCAAAGGTCCGTACAGCTGGCATGGGGGTCAGGGCTCCTGGGGGATGGGGAGGGGGGTCAAGAGTGAATCTCAGGGCCTGGCACCTGCTCAGATGGGAAAGACTTCATGAACTCCCAGTGCCTCGTGGGGAGGGGTTGCTCAGGCTCACCTAAGAAGAAGCAGATGGCCTCAGAGAGGCTGCAGAGAAGCATGCTGGGGGCCACTCTGCCCAGGGCTCGGCCAATGTGGGCCTCCCGTTCTTCCTCAGGCCTCCGAGGCAGCCTCTGCGTGGGGACAGCAGGGACAGGGTCAAGATCTGACCAAGGGCTCTGTCCCTCACAGGCCAGCTGGGAGCTGCCACATGCCCTCACTCCCCAAGGCATGGGCATTGCCTGGAGATGCAGCCAGGCCCAAGGAACTGCCCCCACCTTCCCCAGTGGGGAGAGTGGGGCAGTGACACTCTGCCCTGCTACATCTTCCACTTCTCAGGGTCTGGCCCAGAGAAACACATGGTGTATTTTGGGATGTCCATAGCATCCTTCCTCTGACTCATCACTGGAACCCTAAATGTTCACTAACAAGAGAGGCCAAAGACTCTACTTGTCTTTCCGTGGAGTGCAATCTAGCACTAAAAAGACAGAAGTGGCTCTATGTAGAACAGAGATGAACAAACATGACTCCATATTGGACCTCTAACCTTTGTGCTCTGTTGCCTGTGCTTAGTCTTATTGTCTCTGGATCTTTTGTAAAAGGATGTTGCCCAGAGCCTGGAATATACATGACAGCCCATTGCCAAGACTCTGACCTTTAAAGGTATAACACTTTTCCATTCACATAGAGATTAAGAGGTTGCAGAACAAAATCTAACATTTGCCTTGTTGGAGGGGTTTGGGACCTACCTTGACAGCTGCAAGAACAAAAGATTCTGGCACCAAAAGGTTTGCAACACCCAGCCACACCACTTCCCCTTTTAGTATAAAAGAAGTCTAAATTCTAACTCAGGTGAGGTGGTTCTTTGGGACACGAGTCCACCATCTTCTCAGTCTGCTGACTTTTCAAATAAAGTCACTATTCCTTTCCCCAGCACCTCATCTCTCAATTTATTGGACTGCCATGCAGTAAGCAGTATGAGTTTGGGCTCAGTAACATATGTGCTGTGTGACACTCTTACCAGACAATGTGGGGCTAACTGAGAGCAAGTTCAGGAGACATGTGATGTATGAATGCATTCATGTGGAAGACAAACACAGAGCCCTGTTTTCTACAGGAATTGTACACATGGACATCGGTGCTTAGGAAGAGGCTGAAATAAACCCAGCAAACCCACGGGGCCATGCCTGGGTGAGTAGGGGCAGTTGAGGGTGTGCAGAACTCCTGTCCTCTTACCTGGTACTCAAGAACGAAGATGAAGATGTTGTCGGCCCCCACGGCAAGCACCAGGAAGGGCACCACTTGAAGTATCACCAGTGAGGAAGGGACACCCAGGTAGGAGAAGAAGCCCATGGAGGCCAAGACTGCTCCCAGCACCACGGCCACCCCGCCCAGGCCCAGAGTGGCCTTGGAGTCCACCTGCAATGGGACCAGGCTCAGCCTCCTGGCTGCAGGGCTGCCCAATGTGCCCCCAACCCCAGTTAGAGGAGAGCTGCATGCTCTGAGCTTCTGCACTTTGTCCACTCTGCAGCGCCGTCCTCCCAAGAGCAGGCCCTGTGAGCCTGACCACTTCTTCCTCGAGCGTGCATTGTAAGACAATGTAAATATCAACTTTGCATTTGCACAAGTCAAGGGAGAGTTGTCATGAGCAGAGTGAAAACTTGCATGGCCTTTCGAAACAGGACACACTTCAAGAAGCATCACTCCTTGGAGGAGCCACCCTGGGTATGTCCACTTTGCTGTTTTGAAGTGCTCTAGAAAGTAGGTTGGGAAGGTTCTAGGCACCCTGATGGTGGGCCAGCTCACCCTCACAGCTCCCCTCTCACTTCTCACCGGTACCCGACGCCAGCTGGAGTAGCTGCCCAGGGCTAGGGAGATGTACAGGAAGATGACAAGGTAGCTAACAGCAAAGATGGGCAGGTCCTCGGCCGTGGTGCTGTTGATCTCATCCTCCAGGGAACGCTGTGGACACACACCCGACCAGACCCACTGACCCAAGAGCTCAGCCAGAGGGCACCGTGTATGGAGCCCGTGTGAGCTCTGACACGGCTGCAAGAACAGCTGTATCATCACCCCATCCTCCTGGGCAGGCACCAGTCAGTTCAGGGTCACTCGGGAGGGGTGAAGGCAGGATGGGGATACAGGACCCCACCAAAACCACCTGAACTGTCTGCCCCAGAGCCAGGGACCCTGCAGCCCCTACCTCCGCCATGAATGTGACCTGGAACACACCCGCCGTCCGACGCTGAAAGGCTCGCATCTCCTCCAAGAAGGCTCCCTCCCAGAGCTTAGCCTGGGCCAGCTTGGGGTCCCCAGGAGGGTAATTGTTGAGGGAGAAGGTCATGATCAGGGCCTCTGCCTCAGAATAGTCCTTTCCTGGAAGGAGAAATGCTCAGCTACCTCCAACCACATCTCTGCTTTCCTCCGCCTACTCCAGCCTCACCCCTACTTCCCCTCCCCCAACTGCAGCCACACTCCTGCCTCTCCTCCCCCACCCTCCTCATCCAAGTCATTGTGTAATTCTACATCCTACTTCCCTCTCTCAGTCAAAGGCAAAACCTGTGGTTCCAAGCACAGAGCCAGAGGACCTGAGCAGGGTTGGCGGAAGATGCAGTAAGTGACAGAGAAAGGATGAAGGATGGGCAGGTCTGCCGTCCCCATGAGCCCTCCACCGACCCGGCCACTCCCAGACAGCGGGAAGCCCCCATGGCCACCCCCATCCTTCTGTCCATGACTCCTGCCCCATCTGTCCACTCACTGGCCTCCTGGGAAGGTCAGAGCTTACCTTTGTAGCCCCCCACGGCGAGGAAGGGGAAGATGGGCGCCCCATAGTCAGCCATGCAGCTCAGGGCCAGGGCCGTGCCATCTTTGTAGGTGAGGGGGGCACTGGTGGGAGAGGAAAGGACCTTTCCTGACTCCACTCCAACCACCGTGGCCCCTGTGCCTCACTGCAGACCCCCAGCACCATCACCTGACCCCCGATCAGAACATTTCTTGGTCCAATCCAGACTGAACTAGAGCTCCCTGAGCAGGACCTCTAGTTCTCTCTCCCTTCACACCAGCCTCATGCTCCTGGCTCCACCATCATCTCCTTCCAGATTGGCAGGGGGATGCGCATCACACACACTCCCCTGGAGTGGCGGCTGGATTCTGGTACAAGCCCCTCCCTGAGTCCTAAGCACCAACAGAGACACACAGGCCTCACACTGCCCTCAGCGGTCTCCTCCCACCAGCCCAGAACCCTCCAGGCCCTGAGGTGGGAACTCCTTCTTTCCTCATTCAATGTTCCGGCCCTGTAACTGTGGTCAGGTCTCCATGCCCTCCACTGAGGCCTTTCTGTAAATGGGTCACAGGTGCCTGGACAAAGCACTCATTTTGAGTGTGTCTGTGAGTCACCAGCTGGCGGGGAGTGCCAGTTGCTGTGTGACCTTGAGCAGTTGACTATACCCTTCTGAGCCTCAGTTTCCCTGTCTCTGAAATGGGGATAATCAGGCCACCCAAGAGTTGTGAACATCCAAAATCAAAATAAAGGCAACTCAAGGACTGAAATGGATGAGATGGTTGGACGGCATCATCAACTCAATGGACATGAGTTTGAGCAACTCCGGGAGATATTGATGGACAGGAAAGCCTGGCGTGCTGCAGTCCATCAGGTCTCAAAGAGCCAGACACGACTGAGTGACTGAACAACAACAAAGGACTGGAAACCCGGAGCCAGAGCTTCTTCCCCTGACCTGCCAGTTCCGAGGGCCAGCCCTGGGGCTGAGGCACAGACTCTGGGAAGCAGCCCACACTTGGTTCGCCCGACGGTTGGGAGCCCTGACTCTAATCCAGAGGTATTCAGGGTGACCCAGGGTCTCAGGAGCCCTAGAGACCCTTTCAAGGTCTACAAAGTCAAAACTATTTCCATAATAACACTAAGATGCCATTCTGTTTTCACCCTTCTTTGATCTCAAGTCTGTGGCCTACAGACAGTTCACTGACATGACTTTCGTTTCATATTGCAGCTAACATTTAAGAAAGCATCACTTGCTGAGTTTGATGAAGTAGTAAAGAAAACCCACAATTCTCTGGAAAGGCTTTGACAACACACCTCCCTCTTCTAGCTACATGGATGGGTGTGCGGCCAAGCATTCTCACTGTGCTTCAACCAACAGGCCAAATGCAGAACCAGATGCCAGAATCCATCATCTTCTGCTAAGCCAAACCCCAGAGAGATTTGCAAAGATGTAAAACAATGTTACTGTGATCACTCCTGATATTTTCAGTACAGAAAATACAATTGTTTTAATAAAAATGTGTTATGGGACTTCCCTGGTGGTCCAGTGGTTGAGAGTATGCCTACTGGTGTGAGGGATGTGGGTTCGGTCCCTGGTCCATGAGGATCCAACATGCTGTAGAACGGCTGGACCCGTGCGTGCACCACAACTACTGAGTCCATGAACCACAGCTACTGAAGCCTGCATGCCTTTGAGCTGTGCTCCACAAGACAAACGACTGCAATGAGAAGCTTCAGCACCCAACAAAGAGCCTGTGTGCCGCAACAAGGACCCAGCACAGAAAAAAAAAAAAAAATTAATAATTTCCTTTAAAAATATAAATAAATAAAAAATGTTATTTGTGTCAGCATATAATGGGCCTATTATAGCTATTGTTACAGAATTAATTAACTATTTTGTCATTTCTCAGTTTTACTTTCTCACGTGGTGTCAGTGAATATAACCTTTACCCACACCCCAGCTCTCTGGGGTGCTTGGTCTTTCGTCAAGAGTGAAGGGACCCTGAGACCAAGCATTTGAAGACCTCTGCCCACTCCAACCCCAGGGGCCTCAGTGCTGCTAGCCAGCCTACTCCCTTCCAGGCTTGATAGCTCTCAAACCTCCACTCTTGGTCCCAAGACCCATAAGCTTCACTGGCTTCCTGCTTGCACCACGGCCAAGTGGATGCAGCTGGGGACCAACCCCCAAACAGCTTGAAGGAGTGTGGCTGCAACCTGCACAGGGCACCTAGCCCAGGCCCAGGCCCCTGCCCAGGCCTGGGGCACCTCATGGGCTGCCCATGGCCCTGCTGGCCTGCACCCAGGCCCAGCACAGATGCAAAGAAGGGAAACTACAAAGCACACCAGTGAGCAGGGCCTTCAGATTGCTCTGTGACCCTTAAACCAAGAACGTGCAAGGACGAGTCCAGCTACATCAGGAGTGCTACAGAAAGACCGCGTGGAGGCCAGGACAGTCAAGTGTGAATCAGCTATGGCGAGCGTGCACTGAGGATGGGGAGCCCAAGAAGGAAGTTGGAGAGACACGGCACATCACACCCCATGTGACCGAGATGCAGAGCACCTCGACCATATAAGATGTGTACCCTGCCTGGGCCCCACGAGGCCCACGTTGACTCCAGAACCTGGTCCCACGAGGACTCACTTGACACAGTAGAGGAAGTGGTCTCTCCAGTCCACCTGGGCGGTCTGCCCTGACAGCGTCTGGTTGGCTGTGAGCAGCAGCTGAGTGCGGTTGTTCTGGAAGTACTGCAGGAGGCTGTTGACGCAGCAGTCGGACAGACTGGCGTTATGTGGGTTGAGGGGGGCGTAGCAGGTGTCCCGCAGGGAGACGTTCCGCTGCTCCTCTGGCGACCACACCTGCAGATGCCGCAGCCTCTCCTGCAATTCCAGCACCTCCAGCAGCAGATCCAAGGACAGGATCCCGCTGAAGTTCTTGGGCCCCAGCAGCAGGGAGTCATACCTATAGCTGGGCTGGTGAGGTGCCGTCATGAACACCTGGCTAGTTCGGAAGAAGGGGCCGAAATACTTGTCGTGGAATGCCTTCTCGCGTCGGGCTAGGCTGTTGGGGGCTGACCACAGCTCCACGGGGTCCGTGGTCAGTTCTATAAAAGCCAGGCCCCCTGCCATGGCCACGACCACAACCACAGATACTGCCAGGATGGTTAGTGGCCACGAGGCCACCCAAGTGCCCCAGCACTGGAAGCAGCGGCTGAGGAGGGTGTGGGTGGAGAGGCTAAGCCTGTGGGCCAGGCTGATGCTTGCCTTGGGTTTGGGCGTCTTGCGCTTGCCCCTACACCACTCGGCCAGGCGGGATCGCAGGAGGAAGGCCGTGAGCAAGACAAAGAGAGAGCAGAGGATGATAATGAGGACCAGGCTCCCTTCCATCCGGCCCAGGCGGAAGGTGGGGTCCAGGGCCCGGGGCTGGGCAATCACAGGGCAGGAGGCGGCACAGTCCTGGCAGGAACAGGCCGCTGCACCATCCCCCTGGGACTGGTTGCAGGGCACGACCTCATCATTTAGAGGCTGTATCACGCTCCCCTCGGCCTGGCTAGGCTCCCACAGGTGGAAGGTGATGTCCAGGGGTGCCAGGCCATTGCTCGTGTCCCCCTGGAAATTGAGCCAGCGCTGAGCATTGCAGAGGGCAGAGCCATAGACGCCACACATGGAGCCCACGGCCAGTGTGGCAGCTGCGGGGATGCGCACGCGGCTGCAGGAGTTGTAGGTCTGCTCAGCGAAACTGCGCTGGTAGAAGGCCTCGTAGGCCACCACGGCCTGGGCCTGGCTGTCCCCCTGTGTGACCACTCGGGTCACGTTGATGAAGAGGCTCTGGTTGGCGCTGCAGGTGTTGTGGCAATGCAGGCTCACGAAGTTGTCCGAGCAGGCGGGACAGCGGGTGAGGAGGGCCTTGGTGACCCGCAGGCTCATGTCCAGGGCCACCAGCTGCTTGGAGGAGCAGCAGGCGAAGGTGGTGTTGGCACCAGTGTAGAGACGGGGACAGATGCTTTGTAGGAGGGCCAGGTGGTCACCTGTGATGTGGCGAGCAGGCGAGTTATCCAGGCAGGACACATTGGACAGCGAAGCCAGGCTTCCCGACAGCTCCGGGTTCTTCCCGCACTCATCATAGAAGGCGCAGTAGCCAGGCTGGTGTATGGGTGTGTACACCTCACTCTGGGCCTGTGGGACAAGGCAGTATCACCACGGGCCCCAGTGCTGGCTAGCTCCTCTGAGTAGCTGATGGAACAGTGGGCAGCCAGGGACGGCGTGGGGAATGATGCCAAACACGGCAGGTGAGGGGTGGACATTGGGCAGCTCCAGGATGCCAGGGGATCCAGGGGAGCACTGGGGGAGATGAGGTGCCCAAGTAGCACACTGGACTCTCGGCGGTGTCTAAGGATGGTGAGCGGATGGGTGAAGGCCTGGCTGACCCTGAGTGACAGGATCACTAAAGAAAGAGGTGACCTGACATATCTGGGAGAGAACAGGTCACCTAGGAGACCCCCTGGACCCCTGTGTGGTCCTCCTGAGAAACAGTGGCCCCTGGACAAGGCGAGGGGCTGACTCCCAGGGGCCATGTGGATGCAGGCCCTGTGTGCCTCAGGCATCTTTGCCACAGCAGTCAGCCACCACCATGCCCAAACTGCGGACCACACCCAGAGGCCGGGGTCCCTCTTAGAGATTCTGAGCAGAGCTTCCCCTGCCTTCACCTGCTAGGGGCTGAAAACTTTCACCCACCTCAGACATGGAAATGAACAGGAAACTTGAGAGGTAAGAACCTCGGACCTCCTCCCTGGATGCCAAATCCTCCTGGGTGATTCTCCCCTTGAATCCACCTCATCAGCACCCCAGAACTAGATCTTCCTTTAACCTCCCACCAGCCGCCTTAGGCCAGGACACCCACAGCGGACCAGGGGAAGAAGAACTTGGTCACACCCAAGCCAGCTGTCCCATTCCCCATGCTTGTGTCCATCTGATCCCATGATCTGGAGACTTGAGCAGCCCAAGACCCCCGATCTGCACACCTTCTCTGGGGAGCCTGGCATCCCTCATCTATGTAGAAATTGCCCCCGTCTGCAGACCCCTGGCCCTCTCTCACAGTTGCCAAGCAGCCCTTGCCCAGAGTGGACACAGGGACTCACCGAGTGCAGGAGCAGGGCCCAGAGCAACCAGCCCTTCAGGCCAGTCTCCACCATCCTGGCTCTGGGCAGGGGTCAGAGGGTAAGTGAGGCCAGGCCTTGGGGACAGCCAAGGGCCGGCTCCTGACAATGCCAGAGCCCACTTCAGCCGTACATATACTGAAACTGGGGACGGACTACAGGGCAGCTTCCCTACCAGGGACAGTATCACCTGACTGGCTTGGGGACCAATGGGGCTGAGCCCTGTGCCTCCCAGGGCTCTCAGCTAGTTAATGATCGATGGATCACTTGTCCCTCCCACCTTTAGTCCCACCTTCTCAGATGATCCTCTCAGGGTCTCCCCTTTACCCACTTCCCAAAGTGACCAAAGCCGGAGGGCTGGGCCAGCCAGCGGCCTGCTGAGAGTTTCCCACACGGCCTTGGCTGCAGGACCTACCAGGCCCAGGAGAAGAGGGAGACTCAGGTGGGTCTGGACACCGGCCCTCCGAAACTCTACCGCCCTTACCTGCCACCCCCAGATCCCAAGCCTCAGACCCCTACTCTCCCCAGTGCCCTCTTGGGTCCAGGCCAGCTCTGGCTGGGGCACACCCTTGCACTGTCATCCTTAGCAACTGTTGTTAATTAATATTAACAATCCGATAACAGAGGGGCCAGTGGGGAGTGGAGTGACTCAGGGACAATAGTCTCCTCCTGCGGGTAGAAGGGACGGCCCAGCTCGCTGGCGTCTGACGGCGCACAGAGACTCCTGGGCTGAGAGCCACAGCCTCGCTCTTCAGCCCTGGCCTCCTCCCTTATGTCCCTTGCCTGGGTCTGTCCCCACCCACCATGGAGGGGGCTGAGTGTTGCTGGGAGACTCAGACGAGCAGCCCCACCCACCATGGGCCCAGGTACTCTGCACTCACCCCTGCTCCCTCCAGATAGGGATCTCTGAAGCCTTCCTTGGGCTCACTATCACCAGAATGGGCCAGACCTTGGCCCCCATGCCAAGGCTGAGCTGATAAGGGCAGCCTGTGGAGACTATCTCCCCTGTGGCCACCTGCCAGAGGCAGTTGCAGGAAGGAACCTGCTATCTCCCTGGTCTTGTGTTTGTTTCATGGACGCTGGCCTGACTCAGAGGGAGCTACCCAACACATACAGGGGAAGACAGACGCCAAGAGGAAGGGAACCAGACGCCAAGGGGGGATGCCGGGGCAGGAGCAGACAGATCCCTAAACCTGGAATCAGCCACAGGGGAGAGGAGAGTCAATGGCCCAGGGCTTGCCTGTGTGCAGTGACTTCCCTCCAGCATCTCCCTGGCCCTGCCCCAACACACCCTGACCGGCAGATGCTGAGGACTCCAGCCCACAGCTATGGGCTCTGTTCTCTTTCCTAGATGTCTTCCCTGAGAAGCAGATGCTGAGACAGGGATTCCAGTGTGAATAGTTGATTTGGAAGGTGATCCCAGAGGGCAGTACCAGATAGCAGGGATGAGCCAGGACATGGAAAGGATCGACCAGGGTGCATTGAAGAGTGGGCTCTTGAGACTTCCCTGGTGGTCCAGTGGTTAAGACTCTGCACGTCCATTGCAGGGGGCATAGGTTCAATCCCTAATCAGGGAATTAAGATCCTACAGTCAAAAAAAAAGAGTAGGCTCCCATGTGGGCATCTGTATGCCCACAGAGATCCACCCGGAAATGGTGGGGAGCCTGCCCCAGAGGGTGTGGGCTTGTCCATCATTTCCTTTGGTTGCTGGTTGAGGATGCTCCCTGCAGATTCAGTCTCAGGCCCCCCTGCCATGTGTGGAGCCCCCAGGCACACCCCCTTGATCTAGTGTGTGCCCAGGGGAGGCCCATAGCGATGGAGCCCAGATGTATGGTATCTGCGGTCTTCTCTGAGACACACACAGGGTGAGAGCAGAACCACCCAGTTCTGAGTTACAGAGGAAAACGCTCAGCCACAGATGTACCACCTGGCTGCCTGTGCATGTAGGGTCTCTGAGGTCACGCCCGAGGGCACAGACTTCAGCTGTGATACTGTACAGGAGTGTACAGAAACTGTACACTCGTGTGTCCTGCTTTATCTCCTGACTTTGAACACAGACTCAACGCTCCCTTTACTCTCTGACTAGCACATGTGTCACTGGGTTGTGTCCCACAAAGTGATGGGTCGTCTGCTTTCCTCTTGCCAAAGGTCAGGCTGCTTCCAATAAACAAGTTTTTGGTGACTATCTTCTTGCCTAAATCTGTTTCCTCTATTTCATGTTTACCTTTCTCAATCCGGGATTCTAGAGATGAGATTAGAGTGTTAAAGAGTACGAGGTTGACAACCCTAAGTGCGCACAGTTCATCAGCTCTCTCCTTGGGCTAATCTAATCTAGGATATATTGAGTAATTATCTTGATAATTACTGATCGGTGCTGATTGGTTCTGGTTGGTGTCTGGTGATGGTAGACACCCATGAATATCCCAAGGTCTGTGATTCTTCTCACTGACACCAGCAAAAATAAAAAATGCCAAATCACTACCTTCATCTTCACGGTGTGTTCGATCTGTTATCAAGATTTACAAATTTAAGAACTGTAAAATGATGCCTCATTTTCAATTTTCCTTTATTACTAATGGGATTGAATATGTCCGAGCAGTAGCAGAGAGAGAACTGGAACTGAACACCATCCCTAAGTTCAGAAGGTGGCAAGGAGGGCCCTCCTGCGGTCAGGGATGCCTGGCAGACTCAGCTCCCTGCCTGGCCGCTGTGCACCCCAGGAGCCTGCAGAGGGTCTGCAGTCTGGGCTGAGAGGTCAGGGTGTGACTGCAATGCTCTGCTGGTTACTGGTCCAGGCCGTGGCGCCTGGCTAGGTACGTGCGCTATGCTCTGACTAGCAGGGATGTGAACAGCCTCTGGTAATTTCTGACTCCTGTAGGGTAACCAGCCTGCAGATTAAGATTTCAAGCCTGGTCATCAAGTGGAGCTTTCATCTTTGCCATCAGATCCTGATTCTATGTGGTGAAGGGCTGTGTTTACAGTCAAGGTGAAAGATGCTCTTCCCTGCTCTCCCAGCCTCCTTTGCAACCAGCAGTGGTCCCGTGATCCTATTCCCCAACATGAAGACTTCTTAAAAAAAATAATAATGATTTTTGAGCAGTCTTATGTTTACAGAAAAACTGAGCAAACACAGCTTTGTAAATCTTTTAATTAAAAAAATGTATTTAACTGAGCAGAAGGTATCAGTTCCCAGATGCCCCTTTATCCCTTCAAAAATTTCATCTATTATCAACATCCGGCATTAATGTATGGCACATTTGTTGCGATCAATGAGCTAATATTGACATTATTATTCACTGAAGTCCATAGTTCACATTCTATGTGAATGTGAACATCCCTCTTGGTGTTGCACATTCTATGGGATTTGACAAATGTATAATGACATGTATCCACCATCATAATATTATACAGAATAGTGTCTTGGCCTAAAAATCCCCTTGGTGTGCTCCACCTATTCATCCTTCCCCCTCCCCAAATCCAAACTGCTGAAAACCACAGCTCTTTGTGCATACATTTTTCTTACTGAAGTATAGTTGATTTGCAATGTTGTGACAATCTCTGCTGTATAGCAAAGTGACTCAGTTATACACACACACACATATATATATTCTTTTCCATTATGGCTCATCACAGGAGGTTAGATATAGTTCCCTGCGCTATACATTAGAACCTTGTTCATCCATTCTAAATGTCATAGTTTGCATCTGCTAACCCCGAACTCCCAGTCCAGCCCTCCGCCTCTCCCCCTTGGCAACCACAAGTCTGTTCTCTGTTCTCTGTGAATCTGTTTCTATTTTGTACATGGGTTCATGTGTGCCATCATTTCAGATTCCACATTTAAGTAATATCATATGATATTTGTCTTTCTGACTTCACTTAGTGTGATAATCTCTAGTTGCATCCATGTTGCTGCAAATGGCATGATTTCCTTCTTTTTCACGGCCAAGTAGTGTGTATACCTTTTTTATGTTCATAAAACACACATAACAAAATTTACCATCAAATCATTTTTAAGTGTACAGTTCGGAGGTATTAAATACATTAAATATAAATACGTGCTACCATCAACATCATTTATCCTCTTAACTCATTTCACCCTGTAAAATTGAACTTTGATATCATGAAACATTGGCTCCCAATCTTCCCCTCCTCCCAAGCCTCTGACAACCACCATTCTTTCTGCCTCTATAAATCTATCTACTCTAACTGCCTTATATAAGTAGAATCATACAGTGGTTGTCTGTTACTGGTCTATTTTACTTAACATAGTGTCCTCAAGATTTACCTATCTTATAACATATTGCAAAATTTCCTTCTTTATTAAGACTGAATAATAGTCCTTGTATGTATAAACCCATATTTTGCTTATCCATCCATCAAAGGACACTTGCTTCCACTTTTGGACGATTGTGAATAATGCTACTATGAACACGGATATACAAAATCTCTTCCAGACTCTGCTTCAATTCTTTGGAGAATATACCTAGACATGGAATTATGGGACCATATGGCAGTTCTATTTTTAATTTTTTGAGGAACTACCATATCTTTTTCCACAGCAGCTATACCATTTTATGTTACTACCAATAGTACACAAGTGTTCTAATTTCTCCATTTCTTTGCCAACACATGTGATTTTCTGGTGTTTTGATGGTACCCATCCTAATGGGTGTGAGGTGGTATCCCATTATAGTTTTGATTTTCAGTTCCCTAATAAGCATCTTTTCATATGCTAATTAGTCCTTCATATATTCTCTTTGGAGAAACGTCTATTCAAGTCCTTCACCAATTTTTTAAATAGGTTGGTTTTTTGTTTCATTTTTTGATGTTGAGTTTTAAGAGCTCTTTCTATATTCTGCATATCAATCTTTTGTCAGATATACCATTTGCAAATGTTTTCTCCCATCCTGTGGGTTGTATTTTTACTATGTTGACAGTGACTTTTGATGAAAAAGGTAATTTTCATGAAGTCAACTTTGTTTCCTTTTCCTTTTGCGAAGTGTGCTGCTAGTGTCACACCCAAGGAGTCACTGCCAAGTCCAATGTTATAAAACCTTTGTCCTATATTTTACCTAAGAGTTTTGTAGTTTTTCAGCTCTTAAGTTTAGGTCTTTGGTCTCTTGCGTATATGGTATTAGTATGGGTCTGACGTCTTTCTTTTGTAAGGGGATATCTAATTTTCCCAGCCTGTGTTGAAAAGACTGCCCATTCCCCCATTGAATGGTCTTGGTATTCTTATCAAAAAATCATTTGACATACATGCAGGTGTTTATTTCTGAGCTTTCTTATTCTATTCTCTGGCTTTATGCCAATACTATGTTGTTTTGCTTACATAGTTTTGTGATAATTCTTTAAATCAGGAAATGTGAGTGCTCTGTCTTTGTTCTTTGTCAAAATTGTTTTAGCTATTGAGGTTCCAACATAAATTTCAGGGTGTATTTTTCTCTTTCCGTGAAAGCTATCATTGGGCTTTTGATACAAAGTGCACTGGATCTGCACACTGCTCTGGATAGCATCGACATCTTAACAACACTGTCTTCCAACCCATGAACACTGGAAGGTTTCCAATTTATTTACATCATCTTCAGTTTCTTTCAGTGATCTTTTGTTGTTTTTGGTGTATGAGTCTTTCACCTCCTTTTTACTAAGGAAGGTAATTCCTTGGTATTGCATTCTTTTTGATGCCATTATAGATGGCATTGTTTTCTGAATTGTGTGTACAGAACTGTGTCATGTATGAAGATGATGGGTTGACTTTGTATACTGCAACTTCACTGAATTCATCTCTTAAGTTCTAACAAGTATTTTTGTGGAATCTTTAGGGTTTTCTACATGTAAGATCATATTATCTGCAAACAGTGATCATTTTACTTCTTCCTTTCCAATTTGGATGCCTTTTATTTCTTTTTCTTGCCTAATTACTTTGACTAGAACTGCCAGAACTATGTTGAAAAGAAGTGATTAAAGTGGGTATCTTTGCCATGTTTCTGATCTTAGAGAAAAAGCTTTCAGTCTTTCATCACTGAGTACACTGTTGGCTGTGGGTTTTTCCATATATGACCTTTATTGTGATGAAGTATTCCTTCTAGTCCTCATTTACTGAGTGTTTTCTTTTTAAATCATGAAAACATATTGGATTTTTTTGTGAAATTCTTTTCTGCATCAATTGAGATGATACAACGGGTTTATTTCCCTTCATTTTGTTGATGTGGCATGTTAAATTGATTGATTTTAGTATGTTGTATCATTTTTCCATTTAACAAATAACTCTCATTTGGTCGTGCTATATAATTTTTTTAACATGCTGCTGAATTCTGTTTGCTCATATTTTGTTGATGATTTTTGCATCAGTTTTCATGAGGGATATTGTTCTGTAGTTTTATCTTGTACCTTGGTCTGGCTTTGATGTCAGGGCAATGCTGTTCTCATAGAATGAGTTGGAGTGTTCCTTCCTCTGATTTTTTGCAAGAATTTGGGGAATATTAGTGTTCATTCTTAAAATGCCTGGTAGAACTCACCAGTGAATCTGTCAGGCCCAGAACTTTTCCTTATTGGGAGATATTTTATTCTGTTTCAATCTGCTTACTAGTTTTAGGTCTATTCAGATTAACTGTTTCTTTATAATTTATTCTTGGTAAATTTTGTGTTTCTAGGAATTTGTTCATTTTATATTTATCTAATTTGTTGGCATGCAATTGTTCATTGTACTCTCTTACACTTTATTTCTGTAGAATTTGCAGTAATGTCCCCACTTCCATTTTTTAAATTTTATAATTGCAGCCTTCCCTCTTCCTTTTCTTGATTCTAACTAAGGTTTGTCAATTTTGTTGATGCTTTAAAAGAACCAATTTCTGATTTCATTAATTTTCTATACAGTTTTTCTATTCTTCATTTCATTTATCTCTGCTCTAATCTTCATTATTTCCTCCCTCGTGCTAGCTTTGGGTTTAGTTTGTTCCTCTTTCTCTAATTCTTTATGTTGTAAAGTTAGACTATCAATTTACAATCTTTCTTGTTTTTTAATGTTGTGTTTACAACTATAAATACCTTCTTAACACCACTTTCACTGCATCACATGGGTTTTAGTATATTGTATTTTCATTTTATTCATCTCTAATTATTTCCTAATTTCTCTTGTGATTTGTTTTCTGAGTGATTGATTGTTTAAGAGTTTAAAAATTAATGTATAGTTTCCACAAGTTTACAAATTTTCCAGTTTTCCTTCTATGATTGATTTCTTAATTCGTTCAGTTTTGATCAGAGGACATACATCACATCATATCTATCTTTTCAAATGTTGAGACTTTGTGACCTAATTCCATTATATTTGAAAAAAGCTGTGCATTTTCAAGCATGTGTACTGTGTTATTGTTGGGCAGAGTCTGCTGTATTTGTCTGCTGGATCTAGTTGTTTTAGTGTGGTGCTCAAGTCCTCTATTTCCTTGCTATTGAGAGTGAGGTATTGACCTCTCCTGCTATTAGTGTAGAGCTTTCTGTTTCTCACTTCAACTCTGTCAAGTTCTGCTTCATAGATTTTGAAGGTCTACCATCAGGTGCACAAATGTTTATATACAATTATTTTTCTTGTATTGAATCTTTTATTAATATACAAGGTTCTTCTTTGTCTCTTGTAAACTTTTTTATTTAAAGTCTATTTTGGGGAACTCCCTGGTAAACCTGTAGTTAAAACTCCATGCTCCCAATGCAGACAGCCTGGGTTCGATCTCTGGTCAAGAAACTAGGTCCCACATGTCATAACTAAGAATTCAAATGGTGCAACTAAACATTTTACATGCTGCAATAAAGATCAAAGGTCCTGCATCCTACAATTAAGATCCAGTGCAGCCAAATAATTAAATATTTTTAAACATTTAGCTTCTTAAAAAAATATACTCAAGAAGGCAATGGGGGACTGCTGGTGAAGGTACAAAGAACTAAAGGAAATTAGGAAAAAGTGTATTAACAAAATTACAATATCAACAGAGAGAAAATCTAAAAAGAAACCAAAAGGAAATTCTGGAGCTCGAAGTATAATAGCTGAAATGAAAAATCCATTCGAAGGATTCAACAGCAGATGTGAGTAGGCAGAAGAAATAACCAGTGAACTTGAATATAGAGCAGAAATAAAAAAGCATGAAACAAAAATGACGAGACTATGAGACTTTAGGACACTATCAAGCAAAGCAACATATACATTATGCGAGTCCAAGGAAGAGTAGAGACAGAAAAGGGAAGAAAGATTATTTGAAGAAATAATGGCCAAAACTTCCCAGATTTTCAAAAAGATATAAATCGTTGCTTCAAGTAGAATAAACACAAAGAGATCCACACCAGGGCACATTATATATAATCAACTGTCAAAGGCCAAAGACAAAGAGATAACCTTGAAAGCAGCAAGAGAGCAGTGACGCATCATGTATAAATTTGCTTCAGTAAGATTATAAAGTGATTTCTCATCAGAAACTTTGGAAGCCAGAGGCAGTAGGTATTACTTGTTTAAAGTCCTGAAAGAAAGTAACATCAATAATACTATATATATCATAATTACCCTTCAATAATAAGGAAGAAATTAAGAAATTCCTAAATAAACGAAAGCTCAGAGAGTTCATTACCACTAGATCTGCCCTACATGAAATACTAAAGGGAGTTCTTCAGGTTGAAATGAAAGGACACAGGATAGAAGTCAAAGATACTGAAAGAAATGTAGGTCTCTGGTAAAGTAAATATATGTGCAAATATAAAAGCCAGTATTATTGCAACTTTGGTTTGTAACTGTATTTTTAAATTTGCTACGTGATTTAAAAGACAAATTCATGAAAATTATAATTTGATTTTATTGGTGAAACAGTGTAAGAAGATGTTATTTGTGACATCAGTAATATAAAGTGAAGATAAAGTTGTATAGGAATAGAGTTTTATGTTCTTTGACATTGCTATCATCAATTCAGATTAGATAGTTGTATTTTAGGATTTATATGTAATGTCCATGGTATCTACCAAAAAAAACACAACTATACACTATAAACAAGAGAAAACAAGAACAGAATCAATATGTGTCATTACAAAAAAATCAACTCGAAAAGAATTTAAAGCAGGATAGTTGTACACCAATGTTCATTGCTGCACAACAGCCCAAAGGGGGAACAACCCAAGCGCCCATCAACAGATGAATGGATAAAATGTGGCATATACAGGCTTGGAATATTATTCAGCCACAAAAAAAGAATGAAATTCTGATACATGCTACTACATGGATGAAACTCAAAGATATTAAGCTAAATGAAATAAGCCAGACACAAAAGGACAAATACTGTATGATTCCACTTATATGAGAACCCTAGAGTAGTCAAACTCCTAGAGACAAAAAAAAAAAATGGTGGTTGCCAGGGGGTCCTAGAGTAGGTTGGAAGTTATCATTTAATGGGTATAGGGTTTCAGTTTGGGGAGGTGAAAAAGTTCTGGAGATGGATAGTAGTGAATCCACAACAATGTGAATTTACTTCATATACTTCACCTTTCAGCAATGTGGGTCATATACTTGAAATGATTAAAATGATCAAGTTTATGTTATGTATCCTTTACCACAATTTACAAAAAAGAAAAAAAGATGGCAGGGCAAGAAGATGGAAGAATCTGGATCCCTAATGATACTGCAGTGACGTTGCTCCAACCAAGTCCGCAGTCATGCAGTTATTCTGACCCCTATTCATTCATATCCTTATCATGGAGTTTCTCTTACTGCAGCTATATGCACTCCTGAGTAACCTGCCTGGAAGCCCCTGCTCTCTCCCACCTGGTTCTCAGCATGCCCTCCCCTATTGTTGCTTGTAGGACTCCACTGACGTTTTTAGCCTGATAACTCTTCAATGTGGGAGCTGCCCTGGGCACTGTAGGATTTAGCAGCATCCCTAGCTTCAACCCCCTAGATGCCAGGAGCATCCACCACTCCCACATGTGATGATTTAAACTGTCTCCACTCCTTGCCAGAGGCTCCGTTGGGGCAAATCACCCCAGCTGAGAACTACGGCCCTAAGCAGCCTTTGCTAAGTCAGCTAACCTGCTCACTGCTCTGCAAAGGTGCTGTGGGTCCCTTTCCCCCAGCTCAGCTGTGATGCTGCAAAACCCCCTCCAAGTCCTCCCCAAACCTGCCTGTCCTTCACAGCTCGCGTGGAATTCTCCATCACGGTGGGAACTTTGCCCACTACCCCCAGCCCATGCAAGCTGGCCATGCTCCAGCCATCACATTTGGCTTCTCTGTTGCCTTATGTCTGTGTTTTGCTCTTGGAAGCTGAGTTCCTGGTTCCTGGAAGATATTGCACATATAAAGGTCCAATCTATGCATTTCAGTAAACGTATGAGACTTTCTTTCCCTGGGACTCAGTCGCGGTCTGGATGCACTGGTGAGTCCTACAAGCAACAATAGGGGAGGGCATGCTGAGAACCAGGTGGGAGAGAGCAGGGGCTTCCAGGCAGGTTACTCAGGAGTGCATATAGCTGCAGTAAGAGAAACTCCACGATAAGGATATGAATGAACAGGGGTCAGAATAACTGCATGACTGCGGACTTGGTTGGAGCAACGTCACTGCAGTATCATTAGGGATCCAGCTCAAAGCTGTCTGGTCCTTTGTCCCCATCCCCTGTGGGGAAGCTATCAGCATCTTGGGAGCCTGCTCCCACAGCCCACTGCTGAGGCAGGGAAGGCCTGCAGGTTCACTCAAAGGATGGCCCAGGCCCACAGCCCAGTCACCACCTTGAGTCACAGAGGTGACTCGAAGGGAGTGTCCAGCCCTTCGGGTCGGGGAGCAGAGTCCAGCCTGCTTGGCACATCCTTCTTTTCACTTTTAAACGGAAATAGTGCTCAAGAGCCTCAGTTGGAGAGGAGAGAGGGTTATGAAAATGAATGACCCCTAGGGGACCAGGGACACTCTCAGGGGGAAAGCAGCTTTTATCAACAACTGTGAATCCCAGTTCCTCAGCCCAGGAACCCACTGACAACTCAGCATGGTGCCTGCCTCCAAGACCTCCCAGGCCAGGGTGGAGACAAGGGGTCGGAGACAAGGGGTCAGAAACAAGCCTAATGAGGTCAAGGGAAGTATTAGAGACATACTGAGAAAAAAATGCCCAGCCCAGGCCAGAAGTCAGTCTTCCTGGAGGAGGCTATGTCCAGGCCAGAAAGGTTTCACACTCCAGGGCTATTAAATTTAGTAAATATGGAGGAAGACACTCAGGGAGATTTTTTTTTTTTCCCCTTTGACCAGGCCACACAGCATGTGGGATCTTGGTTCCCCAACCAGGGATAGAACCCAAGCCCCCTGCATCCCTGCATTGGAAGCATGGGGTCTTAATAGCTGGACCCCCAGGGAAGTCCTGGCCAGTGAGATTTAAATTTCAAAGAGGCAGCTAATAATGTTTTAGTATGTCATAAACATTGCATGGGATATACTTAGGTTAGAAAGTTATAGGTTTCATCACTGCACCTCAGAGATCAAGGTCAGACTCGGAGAAGGGAGAGGGCAGGGCTGAGCCTTGGGTTCCAGAGTAGAGCCCACTGACCTGAGTACCCTCCTACTCTGCCACTTAACTGGGCAGCCCTAGGCTGCCTACTTATTCTCTCTGAACCTGTTTTCCAATCTGTAAAATGGGATGGGTGTGTCGACATTAAAGCTTGCCTCTTAAGGGCTGGTCTGGGATCCCACTGCATCAGGCTCCCTCAAGAGGGAGATTGTTAGAAATACAGAATCTCTGGCCCTGCCCCAAGCCGGCTGGATGAAACCTGCCTTCTAAGACTCTGTGATCCAGGTGTGCATTTGAGGGTGCTGTGGGCAGAGCCCCCCCACGGGACCCAGGGGCTGACACAAAGCCAGGCGCAGTGGTGTGGGGAGGGCTCCTAGGCTGCCTGGCCTCCTTGGCACATCTCACATACACAGACACTCAGAGCGGGTACTTTTTACCTGCACTTACAGCTGAGACTCCAGAAGAGGCCAAGAAAGGCGAGATGCCTCCCTGGAGGTCAGGCTGGCCCAGCTCAGGTGCCACAAAGGCAGTTCTTAGGGTTGAAAGCCTTCAGTGTGCCCACGCTTTCCAGCTCAGCCATGCCATGTTAATCTCGCTGCTTCTCAGTGGCCTTGTGAATGGACTCATGGACGGTTGCTCAAGCTCTGAAGAAGTTCTGAGGTTCAGTGAGGTTAAGTCTGCCCAGTGAGGTGCCTGGCACACCATGGGAGGCTGGGCAGAGGCACCTTTCTTGCCCAGAAGGATCACTTCCTTTTCCACATAAAAATCACTGTGGCAAACAAACAAGAAGCAGCTCCCAGCCCCACTGGCAGCCAGGACACCCCAAGGCTTTTGTCTGAGGGAAAGAGGATGGCATTTGGCAGGGGTACCTCCTGGTACAAATTCAACTTAATTGGCATTGCCTCCAGGAGAAACTGCCCCTACAGACCAAAGTCCCGAGACCAACTAACTCCCCAAATGCTGAGTCACTGATCCTCAACAGATGGGGAAGAGAATTAGCTGAAATAGGAAATGCACTTGAATTGGCTTGTGCTCTGGGTCCAGAGGTTTCTAGGGACACTCTGTTGTCCATGCGTTATCACCATGGCTACTCAGCTATCTGATCAGGGTGCTCCCCTGCTTCAAATCTAACAGCACCTTTTGAATGCTTAATATGTAGCTGTATTGTTCTTTAAAAATAATTCAGGAACTTTCCTAGTGGTCTAGTGATTAAGACTCCACACTTTCAATGCAAGCGATGTGGGTTCGATTCCTGGCCAGGAAACTAAGATCCCATGTGCTGCGTGGCACAGCCAAAACATAAAAAAATCTTAAATAGAAGATATAAGTTTAGTTTTTCAGTTTTTCCCCGTTTCAGTGATGATCTCTTTTTTTTTTTTAATCCTCAAATGTGCCCAGGCACCCTCCCCCCTGGAGCACTTTCATTCTGTCCCCAACCCCCCTTCCAGTCTCACCTGACTCCTCCAATAGAGTGAGGCCCCAGGTAACCCTTCTGGCACCTGGGCATCCCAGAAAGGAGATGATCTAGCCACCAGTGCACCCAGTCGGAGGGTACTACCCGATCCCTCCCGCCTCCAGCCCAGCGCCTACACCTGGCAGCCCCAAGTGATGGGGGAGCAGACAGATGCTTCGTGGAGTCTGCAGCTTGCGGAAGTTGGGATGCACTGAAAGTTTGGTTTTCAACCCCTCTAAAGCTCCTCGCATGCAGGGACTGAGCTCTGTCCATCTCCCCTAGGTCCGAGCACAGAGCCAGAAACACAAGGGCACCCATTCAAGCCTATGCGTGGGTGGGATGGTGCCAGCCAGAGGTGTGGACTTTCCCTGTACTCAGCTGACCCCTTTGCCATGAGCCCTGTACGTCAGCCAGCCTGGAACCTGCTGGAAACCTGCCGAGCTTATCTGTTGTTCAGTGACCTTTCCTTCCAAACTCAGCTCACTTATCACGTGCCTGCCCATGTCCCAGGGCCTGTTCCGTTCTATTTTGGACACACTTATAAAGGGCAGAGGTTTTGGTATCAGATAGACAAGTTCAACCCGAGAGCCCATCTCCCTGTAAGTGGAGAGCAGAGCCTCCACCCAGGGCTGTGTGATTGTATGAGATGTCTACACATCTTCCCTCTGCAGTTCCAGGCCACAGGAACACACCACTCTCTTGACCCCGCCCAATTCAGATTCCACCAAGTGCCAGGGCCTGTTCCAGCCAAGTGTGGGTTATACAAGCACAGCGCAGGGTTATGTAAAGTGCCTAGGATGGCACCTGCTCCCAAGCTCGTGAGAGCAGGCTACTCCTTCATGGGGGTGGACAGTGGGCCAGCCTGGGACACAAGAGCAGGCCTGTGCTGATGTCCAAATCCTGTCCTCTTCACCCATTCTGTGACCTGTTGCCAGGTGAGTTCTAAGCCTCAGCCCCCCACCCGGAACTTGGGAGTAGCCCCGATTTGGCAGAACGCTCAGCGCAGGTCTCAGCACACAGCTTGCATTCCCAGACAGGAATGCGCCCCGCCAGCAGAGGCCCCTCTGAAAAGAAACATCACTGGAGAAACTCAAGGCGCCCACTCTCCTGCGTCTGCGCAGACTCAACGTTAAGTTCATTGGCTGGGAAGCCTGGAGGTGGCAGGCTCAGAGGAACAAGGTTGGTACACCATTTGAGCAGACCGCTGCCTCAATGTCCCAGGCTCTTTGGGTCCCCAGGGCTAGGCCTGCCTCACACAGCAGGTGGGGAGGTCTGCAGCCAGCAGCCAGGCAGGGGTACAGGAAGCTCTCCAAGCTTGGCCCCTTCAACAAGGCAGTGACACCCATGAGGCTCTTGGTGCAGTTCTGGGACCCCACAAATGCTAAGTTGCAATCTTTGTTCAGCTCCATTAGCTATCTCCTTAAGGTGCCCGAGCCATGGCAGGCCTCAGGAACCTGGTGGCAATGTACCGGCTGCTGTTTCACTCACTGATAATCCCACCTGAGCAGCAATCCCCACCACATGCACCTTGACTCCCTAGAAATCCTCAGAATGGCAGAAACGTGGAGACCCTAAACCTGAGGGCCCACCATCCCCTAACAGCAGCCAGAGACCCAGGCTTCCCTCACTGTGCAGACCAGCTTGTGCTGGTACCACTACCTGGTTCTGTCAGAATGAAATACTCAAGCACTTTCAACTTTCTTCCCAATTTTTTCCTAGCTCCCCTGCCAACCCTGCTGACCCTCTTCCACCAAGTATTCTCACCAGCTGGGCCTTGTGAGGCCTGGTAAGTGGGTGATGGTGACACTGTGATAAGCGGGAACAATAAAGGGCACAGGCATCAGCAGCATCCCCCTCCTCCAGACAGCAGCTGGGAGGCCCAGATAAGAGCTGGGACCCTCCCCTGTCAGAACCTTGCAGGTGGACTGAAAGCAAACAGACAGGGCATGTGCGTGTCACACTGTCACTCATACACTTAAAACACACCCAGGTGGGACTTTTCTGGTGGTCCAGTGGCTAAGACTCCACGCTCCCAATGCAGGGGGTCCAGGTTTGATGCCTGGTCAGGAAGAACTAGGTCTCACATGCCACAGTGAAAAAAGATCACACGTGCCGCAACTAAGACTCACTGCAGCCAAATTAATTAATTAATTAAACACACACACAGAGACAAGTGGGCCAAACAGAGCAGAGCAGTTCAGGAGCAGAGACAGCTGTCCCTGGCTGCCTGAGGGAGTAGAAGGCTGAATTTACAATATGCCCTGGAGAAAGAGGTGTCATCAGCCAGGCCCATCTTTCCAGGAGGCAAAAAGTCGTTCCCAAGCTTCAGAGAAAGGAGGCGTCAGCCTGATCCCAGAGAGAAAGGCCACAGGAGCAGCTTGTAAGGCCAGAGAGCCAGATGCCGGCTCTCCGGGCCTGAGGGCTCCAGGCTGCAGCAATGCAAGGCTGGCCTCTTCTGGCCAAGGAGGCATTGCGCACAGCAGGCAAAGAGCCAGGTGCTACTTCCTGGAAGTGGTTTCTGATTCCCAAGGTTTCGATGGCTCCTTCCTACAGGCAGGAGGCACAAACTAGGGCAGCTAGAATCTTTATTCTGTTGTTATGGGCAAAGCACCATCCTGGCCATCCATCTGGAGGGCCACAGTTCTGCCTGCCCCGAATCCAGTCCATCCAGTCTGAGAATCAAGCTTCCTCCAGCAGGGAGGCCTGCTCCACACTCCAGCCCCGGGAGAGGCTGGGAAGGCAGCCAAGGCTGCCTGAACAACCTCAGGAGGGTGCTGCTGTGGGTCTGGGTTTCTCTCCTCTGTGCTTGAAGCTTCGCAGTGGGTTCTGTGTCTTTGCCTTCTGCGGGGGCAAAGTTACCGATTAACTGTGGGGAGCAGACGTCTGTCTGCACATGAGACAGACTCAAGAGAAGTGGGTGGTACTGCTACTTGGCAGGCCTTGCAGGCCACGAGCCAAGGACAGGAGCTGCTTCCGGCACCGCAGGCGCCCACCTTCCTCCTCCTGCAGCATGGAGGATGAGGAGGGCGGTGGGGACGGGACAGCAGGTCCTCCTTTGCTCTGGAAGCTGCTCGTGGTGGCCAAGGGAAAGCCCCGGCCCCCACAACTCTGGCCAGCGGCCGGGGGTCTGGGGCTGGTTCTCTTTCCTCCCTCCTGAGGACAAGGGGCAAGCACACCCTGGTGACAAGGGAACCAGATTGGGGAGGGGGGAGCCCTGCAGCTGTCACCAAGGCCCCAGGGGACATACCTTGGCCTTCTTAAAGGTGGGGGGCTTCTTCCGCTTCTTGTGAGGGTGGACGAGGCCGCGCAGAGCAGGAGGAACTGGAAGAGACGGCCGGCTCAGCGGCTGCCCCCGCCACCCTGTGTGCCTACTCCCACCACCTCCCCGCCGGCTCCACCTCCAGTGGCTCCCAGCGCGCTCTCCCCTGCTGACCCAGGGCCTGGCACTCCAATCCTCACTGCAATCCTAAGGACACACGACTATCTAGGTTCACACTGCTGTCCCCAGGGATGGCCACTAAAACATGTGGTACAGTCTGTGCCACAGTAAGTGTGAAACAAAAGGAGAAAAATTAAGAAAGAAAATGCTGCTAAAATAGAAAAGTAGCCTTCACGTAATTCCTTCCTCCGTGGCCCTTCCTCCCACACCCTTCCTCACCTATCAGGTGCCCCCCCCCACTGCTCGGGGCCTGCTACATGAGCCCTGGCCTCTGTCCTCTCACGGACCAAGGGCACAGCTCAGGGTCCCCTCCGGCCAGGCCACACAGGTCCTGACAGGCCTCTGAGCGCCACACCACCACACCCTCCCACGTCACCCTGACCCCTAAAGGCCAAAGGTTTTGGGCAATGACTCTGCTCCTGTGTGACACAGAGGATGGGATTCCCTTCTGAGGCAGGAGACAGATGGGCCCCAGGTTAAACATTTACAACTAGCTTCCTGTTTACACTTTGAAAATAAAAGTAAGAGGAACAGTCTAAGTAGCTGGACTTTGTCTCCAGTGGACACTTCAAGATAATGGGAACAGCAGTACCAGAAAGGAGCCAAGTAAGCCCTACCTAGGTGAAAAATTAAGGAGACCATGTATTCTTCATTCATGGGGTCAAGGAGGCCTCCCAGACTATGCAAGCACAAAAAGGTTCCTCACGGGAGGGGGCACTAGACCTTAAGGTCTGCCAACCTCCAAAAAGCCTGGCACTGGAATTCATCTTGTCTAAAAGATGCGCTTGCGCATCCAGGAGGGCCCTGAGTCAGACCTGATACAGACTTGGGGCCACATAATGCAAGGTGACTGGCCAGATGAAAATCAGAAAACTGCCTCCATATGAAGTGGTCTAAACCATCCCAAAAGCGACTTCCCTGGTGGTCCAGTGGTTAAGAATCCACCCGCCAATACAGGGGACACAGGTTCGATCCCTGGTTCTGAAAGAGCCCATGGACCATGAGGCAACTAAGTCCACGTGCCAAAACTAAGTCCATGGTGCTCCGCAACAAGAGAAGCCATGGCAACGAGAAGCCACAGGCTGAAACGAAGAGTCGGCCCCACTCGCCGCAACTAGAGAAGCCCAAGAAAACGCAGTGAGGACTCAGAGCAACCAAGAATGAAGTAATTCAAAAAAAAAGCTCACGGCTATTTCTTTCTCAGTCTACCCATCCCTTCTCCACATCTCTCTTCTCTCCTAATAAACACTTCACTTGCTTTTTTGTTTGTTTGTTTAACTTTTTCCCAAATTCTTTCTTCAAACCAGACAAGAGCCAGGACCCTGCTCCCAGCCACAAGTCTCTGGGTAGTCTAATACGGTTAGGATACAGCACCCTCACCGCTGTGGTCTAAGTTCAATTCCCACTCAGGGAACTGGGATCCCGCTTCAAGCTGCCACACAGACCACCCAAAAGCCACCCAAGGTCACACCCACTCCCCCTCTCCCCCTCCTCACTCCTCAGACCACGACCTTGGTTGGTATCCCTTACAGCTCACTTCCTGGGGAACCTGGCCCCATCTCTCTGGCATTTTCCCATCTCTCCTGCTTCCCATCCACTTGCTTGGGGTTCTCCTTGCCATATCCACCAGCTTACGCTAATCCACAGGGGTACCAGGAAAACGGGTCTGCACTCACCTCTCTGCTTCCTTAATCCACTAAACATCTTCAGCACAGAAGCCACACATACCCGTTACCAAACACACAAGGAGTATCATTACCAGGTGCAAAGGGAGCAAGGCTCCTGAACACAGCAGCTGGGTTTTGGCCTCATATACACCATAGAAACCACTCTGGGGATCCATTCTTTTCTTGACTGTACCATGCAGCATGTGGGATGTAGGATCTTAGTTCCCTGGCTAGTGATTAAACATCAAACCCATGTTCCCTGTGCAGAGTCTTAACCACTAGACCACCAGGGAAGTCCCTCTTAGGGTCCATCCTTGACCTCATAACTGTGATCCCAATATCCCTCATCCCCACAAGGCTCAGGCAGGTCTGTTCTCTATTTCCCACCCCTGCATCCCCGGTCAAATGTTCTGGACTCAGACACCCAAGCCCAGCTTGGCCTGGTCACTAACCCCAAGTCTCCTCCAGCACAAGTAGCACTGTCTCCTACCCGCGACTCCCACACCACACCTGGTCATTCCCTTCTACACACAGGAGGCTGCTTGGCCAGGTACTGACTCGCTCTTTTATAGGACCGGGCTCTAGATGTGAGACCCCTGGCCTTGAAGGCAGAGTGCCGCCCTGGTTTCCTGTCTCCCCGACAGAGAGAGCAACGCCTACCCAGGGGGACTGTGCAGAGTTATGTCTGTGTACATGCTCGCTGCCCAGATCCCATGGTTGTGTCACCCAGTGCACAGCAGCCCAGGGATGAATGTGCAGCCTGCCCCCAGACCTGCTCACCCAGGTAGTCAGGAACGTTGCCCAGGTGAGGCTTCACCACAGCAGGGTGTAAGGGCAGGTCATGCCGCAGCAACTGGAGGTCCCTGGGATTGTCTTCAAAGTATGTCTGGCACAGGAGAAAAACAGACACTGCATGGTCAGTCCTCCTTTTGTAATTTCATGTTTTTTTTTTTTTTTAAACAAGGGAGTTTTTGAACAGGCAGTCCGTGTTCCAATTGTTAAGACTGAGATTTCCCACTGCCTTGTCACTGGGGCCCCCTCCCAGAGGTAGCTCAGGGATGCGTCCCTGTTCTCACTCCCTATTCGGTGGGGGCAGTTAGGAGCATGCCACATCCTCCTCACCGGGAAGCACTCCATGGCCATGCACCTTCTAAGTGACACATAAACAGCTGCCTCCTCCTTTTCTGTGTAATGCACATTGCGTGAATGCACCTGACTTGGTTTACTGCATCCCCAGGGTGGACTCCCTGGTGTTTCCACCTTGGGAATCATAACAGAATGCACCTACCCATACAGTTGTGAGCTCACACAACTCTTAACTATTGTGTCAAGAGAATAAACCTCAGAAGCTGTGCTTCTGATGGAAACAGCCACTGTCCACCTCAGAAACTCGGCCGATTCACCTCCCAGCAGGACAGCTGACATCCTTACTCACTCTTGGCCTGTTTCGTCCGCGTGACCTGCTAAAGGCACGGTCTGCTGCCCAGTTCACTGACTCTCACACTCACAGCTTTGCCGCTGGCCTCCAGAAGCCTCCCCTTTGCCCCTACCCGCCCCACAGCCCCTTACTTTGAGCTTCTCTGAGTGCAGGAGCTCCTCTTTGATCTCCTTCAGCCTTGCCTCGCGGATGGCTTGTTTAGTCACTGAGCGCATGGCATCCTGGGGGCAGATATCAGGGGACAGACATCAAACGTCAACATGGTAGGGCTGCCTGAGCCTGCTCTCCTGCCAGGGTGCTGAGCAACAAGGGCCTGACTCTGGGTCCTAGAGGAGCCCCAAGTACCCACATCCCCACAGGGCCCCACTCACCCTGCAGCGGTAGCGGAAGCCCTCGATCTCCTCCATGTGGAACTGGTAAGGAAGCAGGACAGGGGCCCCACTGTCTGCGGATAAGACTGCAGTGAGGGTCCTGCAGACTGAAGGCTTGGGCAGGGTCTATGCAGGCCTTCTGCTCAGAAGCTCCCACGTCCGCTCTCTGGGGTAAGGCAGCTGGGGATCCAGCCCACTCTTTCCCCACACGCAAACGTGCAGCAAAAACCCTGGGTCTCATGGACAGTTCACGACAGGGGATCCACCCTGCTGCAGCCAGGGAAGTTTCCTGTCCCCACGTCCCGGGTCCTGTCACATCTCTCAGCCTTAGGACCTGCCCACTCGCCCACTCTCCTACTCTGAGGCCACTCTAGCCACTAATGACGTATGTGCAATGACAGCCACGGAGCACTAAGGAGCACCAGATCTTGAAGTTTAAAGTGTCACCACAGAAGCCTGGCCCTTTCTCAGGTCAATGAGGACGGGGCTCTTACCTCCAGTGAGAAGCTCCTCGATCTTGCCCAGCTGAGACTGCTCTGTGGGCAGCACGAAGGTCAAGACTATGCCGGGGTTGTTGGCACGTGCCGTCCTGCAAGGAGAGACAACCCAGCCCGTGTCTCTGGCTGTGTGTCCCACAGTGTGCCCAGAGTCCAGGTGCCAGTCGGCTACGCCTCAGTTCTCCTACCTGCCGGCCCTATGTATATAGGCCTCGGGGGTCGGGGGGAGATCAAAGTTGAGCACAGCACATACGTGGTGGAAGTCTATGCCCCGGGCCACACCTGCCTCTGGATCAGAAGCCCTGTAAGAAAACATGGCAACATCAAACTGAGCCCTCCTCTCCTCGGAGGCCATGTTCTCAAACTTATTTAATCAGCATGATCACTAAACAAAGCCTGGTATGGAATTACATGACACTGCTATGAGTAAGATTCTTAAACATCATAACTGGAGCTAGGGTAGTACGGGCAGCCACACCTTGGAACTCATTGCCCAGAGGGCAACCCGAGAACCACTCCAAGCCAGCCCACCCAAGAGGCAGACAGAGACTGGTGGCTCCCTTTCCCCCGAAGAAAGATCCTTCCTGCAAGTCACAGATAGTGGAGGCTGAGCCACCTTCCTCACGGGATGACAGTGTGCCATGGAGCATAGGCCTGTGTGCCCTGCACTCCCTGGCCCACATGCTAGTTTCCCAGTCTCCTGAAGTTGGGTCTCCCTGGCAAGGGCTGAGAGGAGACAAACGTGGACTCACTTGTCCCGCTTGGGTCCTTTGCCCCGATGCTTGCCCTTGACTGCAGGCCCCAGGACTTCAGCATCTGTTGCTATGACGCAGTCGTAGAAGCCTTGGTTGAACTGCGAGATGATGTGGCACCTGTGGCCCAAGAGCAGACGAAAGTCAGACCTAAGAGCACCGGAGGCCTCTCCTCCGCCCTCTGCCTCGTCATGACGGTCATCCTTTCTGACTCTTCCCCTTCTTCAGTTCTTCCCCAACTTAATCTTTGTGCCTCAACCTCGTCAAGTGAAGATGGAATTATAGTTGGTATTGCAGAATTGTGAGAGATAATCATTGAAGATCAGTCAAGCCCGGAGCCCTCAATCCACTAAGCACTTAAGAAACAGGAAGAGCGACTGTGTCTCCCCTTTTCCATCCTCATCTTCAACCTAGACATGGGAGTCGGCACACCTGGAGCGTAGTGGAAGCTCTCCATTGAGCACACAGGCGGGGATGCTGAATTGCTCCAGGAATAGGCGCAGCCGGTAACTCCGCTCCAGCGTGTTGACAAAGAGCAGAGACTTTCCCCGAATCAACGACAGCTTGAGCAGGGCATACAGCAACAGAAATTTGTCTTCCTCAGTCTCACAGACCACCTGAAACTGCTGTAACTGGTCTGGCCCTGGTAGCTGGGACTCCTGTAACTTGAGGGTAACCTAGGGGAGGACAGGCCTGTGGTCAGGAAAAAAAAGAAGACAGAAATGCTACTGCAAGCCGCTGGCTCGCCAACCACAGCGCTGATGTGTTAGTGGAGGGTGCCCTGGGTACCCTTCCAACTGTGTAATGTCAGAATTCAAAGTATACTAACTACTGCAGTTTACAAAGGACATAAAATTACACACAATTTGGGGCACAAATCAAAGTGAAACCCACTATAAATGACTATAGTGAGAAGAAAACCCCTACAATAGCAACTGTTCTGCCCTTTGGGGGTCCCTGATCAGGCCTTTAGGCAGAGCATGGTTTGAAGCCAGCAGATACCTGGGACTACATAGTGACTTTAGGTTGGAGGATACAGGAGTGCCTAACAACATCGGACTTCTAGTGCCTCAGAACCAGGAACGCTAAATGAGGAATTTCCGACCCCAAATAACAAAGGGTTCCTTTGAGAAGACAGGAGCAAGTCCTCTGAGTCTCCCGATGCTCCCACAGGGCCCTTACCGGGTTATGTAGTACCAGCTCCTTAAGTGCTTGCACATCCTCATTAAAAGTAGCTGACATCAGAAAAGCCTGGTAAATCCGGGGCAAGTGACTAAAATGAAACAGAGCCCCATCAGACTCCAATTCTAAGGCCTCTAACGGGGGCAGCTGAACTGGCCCCCTCGCTCCAGGCCCTACTGTGTATTCACACCCCCTCTCCTTACCAGAGAAGACTCTTAAGTTCCTCCTCAAAGCCAAAGGAGAAAAGAAGATCAGCCTCATCAACCACCAGCAGCTCCATGGAGTCTCGAAGCTTCAAGTTGTCTTGCTGCAAGTGGTTTAATATGCGGGATGGGGTCCCCACCACCACATCGGGCTTCTCCATCAGCACAGCTCTGTAGACAGGCGACACCTCAATATTAAGTAGAAGATAGCAGCTGGGACCTCACCCCAAATCAGCCCTCGTTTTTGCTGCACACAAACCCCATCCCACATCCCAGTGTAGATTCATTCCGTCATAGCCCTACTGTTCTAACCCACCTCTGAGAGGCTAAGTCTTCAGCGGCTGAGACGTTGGCCACCCGGATGTCTCGAGCACAGTAGGCAGCCAGTTGCTGAATCATGGATTGGGCCTGCCTCGCCAGCTCCTTTGTCGGCACAAGGACAAGGGCTCTCACAGCCTGCTCCACCACGGGGCCTGTCTGCAAGACACGAATTAAAGACTTCAGCCAGTCAGTTATCATCATGGCCACTGGATGCTTTTCTCTACCTCTTCCAGGCAATCTGATCACGTACTATGACTTCAACACAACAATCCAGTTGTGTTTTGATCACCTCTTCACTTACTTTACCCACCTCTAAATGTAGATCAGAAGGCCCTTTCCCCAGGCACTGAACTCAAAAAGGATAACTTACTTTATTGTTACAAAGTTACTTAAAATGTGCCAGTTACTGGTGAACCACTAGTTACTTCTCTGGTGGTCCAGTAGCTAAGACTCTGTGCTCCCTGGTCAGGGAACTAGATGCTGCCTGCCACAACTAAGAGTTTATATGGCACTACTAAAGATTCCCACATGCCATAAGGAAGAAAGAAGATGCCTCAACTAGGATCTGGAACAGCCAGACAGGAGATCAAACTAGTCAATCCTAAAGGAAATCAGTCCTGAATGTTCACTGGAAGGACTGATGCTGAAGCTGAAACTCCAATACTTCGGCCACCTGATGTGAAGAACTGACTCACTGGAAAAGACCCTAATGTCAGGAAAGATTGAAGGTGTGAGAAGGGGATGACAGAGGATGAGATGGTTGAATGGTATCACCGACTCCATGGACATCTGTTTGAATAAGCTCCGGGAGTTGGTGATGGACAGGGAAGCCTGCCTTGCTGCAGTCCAGGTGTCGCAGAGTCAGACACGACTGAACGACTGAACTGAACTGAGTACAAAGAATAACGGTCCCAAGTAACCTGAATCCCAGCCCAGAGCGTTTACCAGAAAATAATCAGATTCTCTTAGACCAGCCTTCATATGTAAGAGATCCAAAGAAAACCCGGTTCTTGGAAAAGACGGGTGCGTGAGGATGGCCGGCACAGCTTTCCGAGAGGGCACAACGGAACTCAAACGCCTGCATCTCCCTTTCTCGGCCTTTGGGGCCCCTCCCCCGACTCACCGCCTTTCTGTGGAGCAGCAGCTGTAGCATAGGAATGGCATAAGCGGCGGTCTTCCCGGAACCCGTGCGGGCGCGAGCCAGGAGGTCCTTTCCCTCCAGCGCCAGCGGGATGGCCTTCTCCTGGATCAACGTGGGTCGCGACCAGCCCAGATCGGTGACGGCCTAGGAGAGACAAGGGACGGCTCAGACGGCGTGCTGCTCTGCCACCGCTCCCATCCACCGTCGGTTCGGCTCCTCAGCCCTCCCCTGTACCTGTAGGAGCCGGTGGTCCAGGCCCATGTGTTCGAAGCCCAACGATTCTGGATCCTCCATGCTGCTGCTCTGTAGTAAGAGCGCGCAGGCGCGACAGGAAGAGCACGACACGACGCGTGAGCCGGTCAAAGCAGCAGCCAATCAGTTTCAAAGGAGTTGGCCATGGCTTCCGGTGTTCCGGCTGGGCTCTGCGGCTGCTGCTGCGCTCTAGCTGTGGGGTCTTGGGAGAGGTGGCGGGCGGCGGAGAGCTCACGGGTCCTTGCCCGTCCCCCGACACTACCTCTAGATGGCGTTTTGGGTTAGGGTTACCTGCGGCAGAGGAGGGGCTCCGTGGAGGTGGGTGAGGTCCCCTCCGTGCCCCCCTCCGCCCACCGACACCGGCCACACAATCCTCCAGTTTCTCCACCAGGTTGCATGTTTATGGCTTTACTTTCATCTAGCCCTTGATTTTTAACAGCCTCGCCCTAGCAATTATGCCAGTATTAGTTGTAGTTACATTGGCAAATACATCAATGTTTAGAATGCTCGCCTGTGTACTACGTAAGAAAAGGGATGCCGCGGGTGGTACCTTACCACGTTTGGGAAATACTGGTGAGTCCTGCGCCCTTTCCTGCCATTATGCATCTGGGGGATCTCTGTCAGGTTTATGTGCAAGCATTAATTGCTCTGCCACCGACTATGCTTAGGAAAAGTGCACCAGCATATGTGTTCCAGGGTTGTTTGCCTGTAGCAGTGGTGGGATTCTGAAACGCGGCAATGGCTTTCAGAGTAAAAAGCAAGTGACACTGGGTGTACCAGCATGTAATAGAGTCCACCGGGGCTGGGCTAAGGTTTAGGATCACAGGCAGAACAAGGACAGGCTATAACAATTAAAACTGTCCAAGAATGAAGTTTGGAAGAATGAGTAACATAAGAAAAGAGGAAGGTAGGTTGCTCTGGGGTTCCCAAAGGTAGCAACCTGTGTTGCCTGCACAGCTTGGTTAAAAATAATAATTCTTAGGCGTTCCCTGCAGGTCTGGTGGTTAGGATTCCAGGCTTTTCACTGCTGTGGCCTGGATTCATTTCCTTTTCAGGAACTGAGATTCCCCAAGCAATAAGACTCAGCCAAAAAAAAGGGGGGGGGGGGCGGATTTTTGGTCCCCACTTATATCCGTTTGCTACTGCTCGGGTAACAAATCATCATAAATTTGGTGGCTTAACACAGACTTACTATTTTACAGTTCTGTAGGTCATAAGTGTGACAAAGCCTCTCTAAGTTTAAATCAGGTTGGTGGGGCTCCACTCCCTTCTGGAGATTCTAAAGGAATCTTTTTTTTACCTTTCGCAGCTTCACTTGTGGCCCCGTTGGTCTATTTTCAAAGCTGTTAATGGAGGGTTGAGTCCTTGGGTCACATCATTACAACCTTCTTTTGCTTCCCTCTTGCATTTTTCAAGAACCTTTGTTATGACATTGGGCCCTCCCAGATAATCCAAGATAATCTCCCTATTTTAAAAGCAGATGATAGCAACCTTAATTTCTCTTTGCCACATTTGGTAACATATTCACAAGTTTCAGGAATTAGTACATCTAGCTGGACATTATCGGGAAGTTATTAGTCTGCCTACCATGTATGTTAACAGGGATGCAGGATGTCCATCTCTTCGTGACCACATGGACTGTAGCCTGCCAGGCTCCTCTGTCCATGGAATTCTCCAGGCAAGAATACTGGCGTGGGTTGCCATTCCCCTCTCCAGGGGATCTTCCCGACCCAGGGATTGAACCTGGTTCTCCTGCATTGCTGGCAGATTCTTTACCGTCTGAGCCACCAGGGATGCCCATTCTGCCTACCACACCACACCAAACATAGTCAGACTGGACGTAAATGTTGCTCAGGAATCTATATGGCTGAGTTTCCCAGGTGACCCTATGCATCTATTCTGACATGGGCACAGCATGAGATCCAGAAGTCAGGCTCTGGGTGTTATTAGGGTGAGAACTGAGAGCACCACAGGTAAAGTGAGGCTCCAAAACATGGAGATGGGGACTGGGCCAGGGATAATGGGGTGAGTAGAAAGACTCCTGTGCCCCCACAGCCTGTTTATGTAAGGATAGAAGGCTGTTTGGTAAGGATGTTTTATAACCTAAGAAAGCAAGAACTTCAGAATGGAATCAGGGTAGTATTGGGGGAAAAGGTCCCCAGAATTCCTTGGATGTAGTTTGAATTCTTTTTTAAAAAATTTCCTAGGCTCTATGGTGTCTGTGAATACCACACACCAATGTGGAAACTCTTTTCCTCACATCTACCACCAATTAGCCTATTCTCTGGCAATCAAGATTCCAACTTCCCCATCAGTGTAAAGGTGTGATATACTCCCACCTCTGTCTTCACTCCATTCCCCTATCAAAAATTCGCAAGAGGAGAAACCGAGTACGTACTGACCCATCAGCATAATTGAGATGCACAGATGGACAGACTACTTCCTGTATTCCTACAGCCTAGACACCAGTGTGCTTTGCTGGGTAGATTCCTAGTAACAGGCACAAAGCAGACGTGTGTTCCCTTCCTGACATGTCCCATGCTCCTAAAGAGCCTCAGGCCAGAGGTCTACACATGAACTAGTTTGGCCACCTCATTTTCTATTAATTCTAACATGAAGAATATTATGGTAAGTATACAAATAATTTTGGGTGAGTCATTTATGGTGTTTCACCACACTGAACCATTAACATAGTCACCCCAAATTGGAATTTCTTAAATATCTACAAAAATATTAAGTGAAAAGGTCTAGAAAACTAAATTGCTTATACTTTTGTAAGGAAAAATAGATACACATGTAGAATAGTATGGAAGATAAAAACAAGAAGGGAAGAATTTAGTTTTGTATGTCAGATAAATAATGTATTTTAAATAAATAAAACCATGAAAATGTCAAGAATGGGCAACTAATGGTATTGAAGTTTTATATGGCAGAAAGGCATGAGGGAAGTATGCTAAGATGTGTTTACACTTATGATTCCAGGGAGCTAAGAAACAGACACTTAATCTCTTCACAGGATTCCTTGCTGACAGGCATCCGTGGCTGCCCTCTGTGCATGGCTGAGCCACCACTGTCTGCTCCCGCACCCTAGTCTCACAAGCCCACATGCAGAGGCCCACTCCCGGTCAGCTGCAGAAGCACCCAGACCAAAAGCTTTTCTTCCATCTCCTTTTGTGCCTCCCCTCTGCCCACGGCCTCTTTATTTCATTTCAAACACAGCTACTACAACACGTTTTATTTCACTGGAAAAATCTGTATAAAGAACCAAATCCGGTTCCCGCGACGAAAACATTTACCACAGCTTAAATAAAAGTTAAGGAAAACGGGAGGGTAAGAGTGTTCTGCCTTGTGTGAGCGGTCACTGCCTCACTCTTGAATTCAGGCCCTGTGTGATGGAAACCACAGGTGTCCTGGAGAATTCCCTGCCTGGCCCTCTGATTAGGCCTTGGGAGCAGCTGTGACATCTGCTCTCTGGCCCTGAGAGCTGAAGTCCTGGGAGCTGCCATGGCAGTTAGTTATCAAGGTTGTGTGCATAAACAATGCAGAAGGGACTGCACTGGTGTCTCAGCTAGTCACACAAAGGCAGTAACACTTCAACTAGGAAGGAAAATATATAATTTTATCAAAAAATAGTTCTAATATATAGAAAAACTTTTCAATCCTCTGGGGCCGTTGCCCCTATTTACATTCACAAAGCTGCTGAGTGAACCCAGGACTGACAGCGGAGCAGTGAGGCAGGCCTCCTCGGTGGAGCATTTTGGTTGCCTACTTTGTAAGTAGACGAAAGGTTAAGGGAGTAGGAGGGTTTTTCATTTGCTCATTTTATGAGAAAGAGGGGAATCACTGGAGGCAAAAGAAGCAAGACTTAGTCCTGGGTCAGTTCCAACTCTGCACAAACCCTAAGACAGATCTTTGAAAGCCTGGACCAGTGTCCTGTGTCCTTGAAAACCAGTGTTAACAAGTGGCTGATCTGAATGCTTTGTTGCTATGGAACCAACGTGGCTTATATTCTTTTTTCACTTTTTTTCCCTCAGAATCCAGGTGGATAAGATATTGGGTTGGGAAAGTACCAAATAACTGAGGCGACAGCAAAGGGGCATGTGGTGAGGACACTACACCAGCTTCTTGGCCTCAAAGAAGCTCTTGAGGTGACGCATCTGCCAGATGCCCGTGAGGATGAGGATGACGGTCTGCGCGATGGACCACCACAGGACCCTCTGGTTGGTGCTCTCACTGATCAGACGGAAGCGCTCTTCACGATACTGCATGGGACAATGGACCCAGGATTAAATGTGCAGGAGAGACAGTCTCAGCTGTTGTGAGGTCCTTCCCTCCCATGCCACTGCTCAACTATGGGACCAAACACCTTTTGAAATACTGCCTCTGATTCCCCTGGGAGTGCCCCAAGGAAGTAACATGCTGCCCCTCCATGAGCTTCTCTGCTAGGACAGAAATCACACTCTTAAACCATTTCAAGCAAGAACCCAAAATAAGGAGGCAGGCAACGGCTATTGCTAGAGTATGAACTGTCCTCTCTACATTTTATTTACAGAGCTGAAAAATGGCTATCTGCACTGATACCCTCCATTCCAGTCTTTGAACAGCATACTTCCCAAGTAGGGAAAGCCCCAAGAAAAAACTTCCAGGAGGTCTAATGGGTATAAAGGTCAACTGCCATGGCCAAGTACAGTGACATGCCCTTACCCTTTGGTAATCCTGCTCCTTCTGGATCTGCTCCACTTGATCAAGCAGCTGGCGGGCTCGGAGCTGCAGCTCCGTCAGCTTATCCTTGGCAGCAATCTCGGGGTAGTTGTTGGCATGCTCCCCAACCTGGATATCTAGGTGCACACGCTAGGAGGAAATAAGGTTGGACCCCAAAGTCAGAGCCATTGTGAGGTTATGATGTCTAAGTGATGCAACCTCTGATGATCTGTTGCAGGCTATGGAACATACTCTTGTCCCTGTGGGACAGAAGGGCAACGTCTATTTCTTACTTGTAACTGTGCCACAAAGAGTATAAATGATGTGCACGCTTGCTAAGTCGCTTCAGTTATGTCCCACTCTTTGTGACCTTATGGACCGCAGCCAGCTGGGCTCCTCTGTCCATGGGTTCTCCAGGCAAGAATACTGGAGTGGGTTGCCCTGCCCTTCTCCAGAGGATCTTCCCGATTCAGGGATGGAACCTGCATCTCATGGTCTCGTGCATTGGCAGGCAGGTTCTTTAATAAATCAAAACTTTGGAACCAAGTGACAGATTCTGAGCTATGGCCAAGAGAAAACTGTTACCAGTCTGCCGCCAGCAAAGAGAGCCATCCTGGTAGAGTTGGAGTGCAGGCAGATCTGATGGTCACCAGGAGTGTGGGAAGTGAAGGTGAAGCGGCCCTCTGAGCCGTACTGCCGGGAGAGCACCACCTGCAACAGAGTAGTCAGTGAAAGCCCACACCTTTAACCTCGCCAAGTGCAAGCTCGTGTCTTATGAGCTCTGTCCACCCCAAGAGCTCTAGTGAAGATGGCCCTACCTTGCCTTCAGGGTCCTTCACCTCCACATGCATGCCCAGGCCGGGGGTCGAGGGCAGGAAGACCTCCTTCTGCTTATCCCACATCTGGGTGCGGTAGTTCCCTGCGGAACAGACAGAGCAGTCACAACCCGCCTAGTCCGTCCAGCTCCCACACTCCGCGGCTCCCGGGACGTCAGACGAGGGCACTGCTCGCCCGGTCACCGTCCGGCGTCCTCAGAGTGCCGCTGCGAGCGGAGAGCCCGACGACGTCTTGGGGACAACTCAGGGCCCGATCCACCCTCGCCCCGCCTGACCGATGACCATGGTCTCGTCGGGGATTTCTTCGATGAAGCAGCGCTTTTCGGTCTCGCCGATGTGGAAATAAAGCCCCCGGGCGCTTGCCGCGCACAGCGCAAGGAGCAGCAACGCCGGCAACCCCATTGCCCGCCGACGCCCAGCCCAGACACCTGCCAACGCGCGCCCTCTGCCCACTGCGCATGCGCGCACCTGCGCCCCGCTCCCTGACGACGCAGAAACACCAGGCGCAGGACGCGCTTGCGCGGTGACTCCCGTTCTGCGTCCGCTCCGCCCCGCCCCTCCCGCGTCTTTTAGGGCAAGTTACAGGGCCGAGGGGAGGGTGCGCACACGCAGGCTGGCTGGTCCCTCCCGCTCTCTGGAGGCTCAGTGGGCTCCGTCAACTGCCAAGAGGCTTCTGCTCGGTGCGCATGCGCGCACCTGCGCCCTGCTCCCAGCAAACGCGGCGTGGCAGAGCAAGAGTACGGAAACGTTGACACCTCCTTCGCCCGTGCTGCTTACCCGTCAGCCTGCGCCGAGGCTTGGGTCCCGTATCCGGAAGACTGGGTTGACGTAGGCTTCCGAACTGGAGGTCCACCGAGGAAAGGAAAGTCGGAGTCCGGGGACCCACAGACCATTCCCAAGACCCCGACTAGGTGGATACCGGTGTGAGAAATCGTGTAGGAGCCTCAGGCGTCACCTAGCCTCTGGAAGCCATGACCCCAGGGTGGAAACCTCACCTGGGTGGGGCTCCAAACAGACCTACGGGAAACGGTTTTCCAAGCCCTGGGGCGCCAACAGGTTTAGGTGTTCCAGATTTTAGGAGTTTATCGGTTTTGTTGCTTGAAATGACGGTGTGGCAATGATTATTTTCTGAGACTCCTCTGCTAGGGTATACACCGAAGTGCTCACAGATTGTCACCCGGGGGTGCGTACCAGGAAGAGAAAGTGGAGATTGGGCTAAAGGTGAGAAATGTGTGGGAGGAGGGACGAATAGAGACGGTCCAGTGGTCACTAGACTGCACCCAAAGGGCGAGGTTTGGCGGCGCCTCCGCCTGTGTTTCCAGCCCTTATTGTTCTCTTTTAACTTGTCCAACTGCTCATTGTCTTCTAGGTGAAGATTTAGAACATACAGTCCCTTGGGGTGTGGGTCTGCTCCACTGTTTCACAGTGGTTTAGGGCTCAGAGTGGAGAGAGAGGTGAAGCAGAACAAAATCCAGCCTCGTGGGTCTGATGGGCCCGTGACAAGTACAGGTGGGGGCCCAGAGCTTGTTCTGCTGCTTCCCATCCTTCCTAAATACAAACTCTGTAAAAATCATTCTTATCGTGCTTAGTGTTGTGGTGGTTTAGTCACTAAGTCGTGCCCGGCTCTTGCGACCTCACGGACTGTAGCCTGCCAGCCTCTGTCCATGGGATTCTCCAGGCAAGAATACTGGAGTGAATTGCCATTTCCTTCTCCAGGGGTCTTCCCCACCCAGGAATCTGCATAGTGTTGGATATGTTCCTATTTATCTCTTAAAAAGTAGGATTGAACCAAGACAATTAAAGAAGTTTTACAAGGAAACCTTTCCTGAGCAGCAGCAGTTGTGCGGTGAGGATGGAAAATAAGATCTTTTTTTAGAAGCTGGAAATTTGAGTTTAAGTATGAAATCTGATTTTTAAATATTAGCATATGGCTCAGCTTTAATGAAATGGACAAGTCACAGTCTGGCCACAATCAACAGTCAGTCATGCGGACAACTTCTGGTCTCATCCAAATTCAGTAGGGGACAGTCTTGTTTAAGTGACGACCTCTGTGCAGGTTCCTCCCTTTTCCAAGGTTCTGTGCCCTTCGCTTTCTTTTCTTTGAACAAACTGGTGCAACTTGAGAATGAGTGTCTCGGCTAAGAAAATTGAGGGAAAGTCTTGAGGAAAACTTGGAATGAGGAGGTCTATGAGGCATGTTTACATCTCCTAATGAGAGCATTCCTCTTGTGGGACAGAGGAAGGCAAAAAAGAAGCCAGAAAGGTCCTTACTGGGTGTGGAATTAGAGCAAAGGAAGGTTGAAAATTTGTCTTAAAATTTTTATTAAGAGAATACAATGAGCTTTCATATACTAGCAACCAGTTTCAACAGCAATCAAAATTTTGCCTTATTTATCCATTTCTGCATTTTTTTCCTGAAGTGTGTTAAAGATTCCCTGGACATCATATAATTTTACCTATAAATATTTCAGTGTATTTCTAGCCAATAAGGACTGTTAAAAATAACATTATCACACCCAAAACAAAAATAATTCTTTAATAATTCTAGTACTTAGTGTATTTTCAGTTCCCCCCAACCCCATCTCAATAAACTTTGGATTGTTAAAAAGGTCTATTTACTTCATTCTTTTAAACCTTTTTTGATATATAATAGTCACACCTTATCTAAGGGGATATGGTCCAGGACTTCCAGTGACTGCCTGAAACCACAGATAGTGCCAAAATCTCTCTCTCTCTCTCTCTCTCTCTCCCCCCCTCCCCACCATGTGTTTTATTCTATACATACCCATGGTAATGTTTGTAAGTTAGGCACAGTGAGAAATTAACAATAACTAATAGCAAAATAGAACATTATACTGTAATAAGAGTTATGTGAATATGGTATCAGAATGTTTTGTTGTACAAATTTAATGCCTTTTCCATCTTAACTAAGCAGGAATCATGTTGTGGTTGTAACTTGCAGTTTGAGGTTCAACAGCAAAACCAGCAAGAATTTTTCTTTCTTTACAGTTTCACAGATTCACCCTTTAACATAGATCTTAACAACTCCAGCATAAGATTTTTTTTTCCTTAGTAAATTGAGAATTTTCACCTTTTCACTTAAAGGAAGCACTTTGCAGCTTCTCTCTGGCTTACCTGAATTGCCAACATCACTACTCTTGCACTTTGGGCTCATTGTTAATTAAACCTAAGCACTGTGATAGTGGTGCAGCCAGTCTGATAACTAAGAGGGCCGCTATAAACAGGCAGGATACGCCTGAACAAAGAGATGATTCTTGTCCCAGGCAGGACAGAGCAAGATTTACCATACTACTCAGAACAGTGAGCAATTTAAAATTTATGAGTTATTTCTGGAATTTTCTATTTAATATTTTCAGACTGCTGTGGACCACAGGAAGCCAAATCTGTGGATAAGCAATTCCCCTTCCCTTTCCATTGTTGATGATGGTGATGCCATCTACTTATTGAAGCAACTTGATCATTTGACCCGTAGAATTTTCCACATTCTGAATTTGGTTGTTTCTTCGTGTGATATTTAACATGTTTCTCTGCCCTTGGTATATATCCTTCAAACAAATCTAGAGCCAGTGAGGATTTACAGTGTGTTTCAGTGCATTAAACCCATTACCCTTTTTAATGCTCAAATTCTCCAATAAAACATTGTTTTGCTATACCCTTTTGACAGAATTGTAGTAGTCTTTAGGGTCTTCCTTGTTTTCTATTTTGTACATTTCCTGCCGTAGGCATAAAGTCAGCCATTTATCCAAGGAATTCTTAATCACTTTAGCAAAAAATGGTATCTGTATTTCTTTTATTCCTTAAAAAGAACCCTGGAATTTGTCCTAATTGATGGGTAATATTATTATTGGGACTTTCCCGGTGATCCAGTGTTTAAGACTCTGTGCTCCTGCTGTAGGGGGATTAGAGATCAATCACTAGTCGGGGAATTAAAATCCTGCATGGCACAGCCAACAAAAAAAAGATTGCATTCCCCACAGGAAGAAACCTGTTTTAGTAATCTAATTCCCCTGGTCCCAGACCTTTACCCTTCAAAGGTGGGAGGAAGAAATTCCTGCAAGCCTTGACCTAGGCTAGCTAGCCATTCATTCAACCAGTATCTGCTGAGTAGCCATTTGCACCAGACACTTTTAAACCCTGGGAACACAATGGTGAACAAAACAAAAATCCTTGTCCTTGCAGATTTATTTTGATTATTGTCTATCAATAAACAAGATAAATGAGTAAATATACAGGATGTCAGATGGTGGAAAGTATCAGGGAGGAGAATAAAGGGAGTATAATGAGTTGAATGGTGGTCCCCCAAAGACATGTCAATGTTTGAGTCCCCAGAACCTGTGAATGTCACCTTACTTGGAGAAAGGATCTTGCAAATATAATTAAGGATCTTGATGAGATAATCCTGGATTATCTATGTGGGCCCTAAGTCCAATGACAAGTGTCTTTATGAGAGACACAGATTAGGAAGACTACTATTAACAAATAATAACAAGGCTTCCCTAGTGGTTCAGTGGTAAAAAATCTGCCTGCCAATGCAGGAAACACAGGTTTGATCCCTAGTCTGGGAAGATCCCACATGGCACAGAGCAACTAAGCCTGTGTGCCACAACCACTGAGCCTGTGTTCTTCAACAAGAGAAGCCATCAAAATGAGAAGCCTGTACACTGCCATGAAGAGTAGCCCCTGCTTGCCACAACTAGAGAAAAGCCCACGCAGCAACAAAGACCCAGCACAGCCAAAAATAATAACAGAAAATAACAAGTGTTGATAATGTGGAGAAGCTGGAACCTTTGTGAACTATTGGTGGAAACATAAAATGGCTCAACCACTATGGAAAGTCGTATTGAGGTTCCTCAGAAAAATAAAATTAAATGCATGTATGCTCAGTCGCTTCAGTCATGTCCCACTGTTTGCAACCCTATGGACTGTAGCCCACCAGGCTCCTCTGTCTATGGGATACTACAGGCAAGAATACTGGAGTGGATTACCATTCCCTCCTCCAGGAGATCTTCCCAACCCAGGGATCAAACCCAAGCCTCCCACATTGCAGGCAGATTGTTCAGCGCTGAGCCACTGAGGAAGCCCCAAATTACCATATATCCCAGCAATGCCATTTCTGGATAGATCTGTAAAAGAACTGAAAGCAGGATTTTGGGAAGACATTTGTACATCCATATTCATAGCACTATTTACAATACCCAAGAGGTAGAAGCAACTCAAATGTTCATCAGTGGGTGGATAAAGGATAAACAAAATGTGATATATACATACTATGGAATAATATCCAGCCTTAGAAAGAAAATTCTGCAATATAACAATATGGATGAACCTTGAGAATATGTTAAGTGAAATAAGCCAAAGGACAAATATATATGACTCCATTTATATGAGGTATCTAGAGTAGTAAATTCAGAGACAGAATGGTCGTTACAAGCAGGGATGGGGAGAATGGGGAGTTGCCTATTGGGTGGTTCAGTTCAGTCACTTCCTGGGTCAGGAAGATCCCCTGGAGGAGGGCATGGCAACCCACTCCAGTATTCTTGACTGGAGAATCCCATGGGGACAGAGGAGCCTGGCAGGTTACAGTTCATAGGGTCTCAAAGAGTTGGACACGACTGAAGCAACTGAGCACAGCACAGCATACCATGTGGTAGAATGTCTACAAAGACCTTACCCAAACAATCCCTCTGATTCCCATGTCCACATGCACTTCCCACTGAGGGCTGGCATATATTTCCTCTCCCCTGGAATCTGGTTCTGGTCCCGTGACTTGCACTGACCCATTCAATACAATGGAAAAAAAGCTGTATGGCTCTGGTACCTGGGCCTTAAAAAGCCTTGTAGCTTCCCTTTTCACTTTCTGGAATCCAGCTGATAAAAGGTCCAGCCTGAGGCTCCAATTAATAGAATGAGGCCATTCAGTTCCAGAAGAACTGCCCCGGCCAATACAACATGGGACAAAGATGAACTATCAAATAACTGGAAAAAATGAACACAGTCTTTATGGACTGATATATAAACATTTCCAGGATACTTTGCTAAAGTTAAAAAAGCAAGGTACAGAAGAGAGTACCTAATATGCTATCTTTAGCATCTGTATTTGCATGTAAAATGCTAGAAGACTATATAAGACTGTCAGTGGTTATAGGTAACATGAATATTCAGCAAATATACACCAGCATGGTTGTGCCAATTAAAATATAGAAATACCCCTGTCCTAGTTGGTAAATGGCCACTCTCCAAGCCCCTGAATTCCCTCCACCTCTGCTCTCATCCTGGAATACTTGATTGCTCCATCATTCAACAAATAAAGAGTTACTTCTGGCAGGAATGGGGTTTGAGAGGCCAGCAGACTATGACATGGATGGTAACAGACGTGCAAGGGAGACTCTGCAAACTAGACCTTTTAATATTGTTCTGATTTCTGAACCAAGTGAATATGTTACCTATTTAATAAAATATATTTCAAAAACAAAAGCAATGCAACTGCCATTCTCTATCATAGTACCTTGTTTTACAGATTTCAAATTAATTGCTACCTTGCTGGTTTACCATAAAATGTTAGCACTATGATATTTTAGATATTGCCTGTGTTGTGTTCACTTCTATATTCCCAGCACCTAGAACCAACCCAGTAGAAATATTTGTTGAATGAATGCAGAATACGTATTTTGGTGAAAAAACATACTGAACAAAAGACATTGGCTATAGTGAAGACAGTGCTGAGAAGAAATATGCCAAAGCCTTTGACTGTGTGGATCACAATAAACTGTGGAAAATTCTGAAAGAGATGGGAATACCAGACCACCGAACCTGCCTCTTGAGAAATCTGTATGCAGGTCAGGAAGCAACAGTTAGAACTGGACATGGAACAACAGACTGGTTCCAAATAGGAAAAGGAGTATGTCAAGGCTGTATATTGTCACCCTGCTTATTTAACTTCTATGCAAAGTACATCATGAGAAACGCTGGACTGGAAGAAACAAACTGGAATCAAGATTGCCGGGAAAAATATCAACAACCTCAGATATGCAGATGGCACCACCCTTATGGCAGAAAGTGAAGAGGAGCTAAAAAGCCTCTTGATGAAAGTGAAAGAGGAGAGTGAAAAATTTGGCTTAAAGCTCAACATTCAGAAGATGAAGATCATGGCATCTGGTCCCATCACTTTACGGGAAATAGATGGGGAAACAGTAGAAACAGTGTCAGACTTTATTTTTTTAGGCTCCAAAATCACTGCAGATGGTGACTGCAGCCATGAAATTAAAAGACGCTTACTCCTTGGAAGAAAAATTATGACCAACCTAGATAGTATATTCAAAAGCAGAGACATTACTTTGCCGACTAAGTTCTGTCTAGTCAAGGCTATGGTTTTTCCTGTGGTCATGTATGGATGTGAGAGTTAGACTGTGAAGAAGGCTGAGCACCGAAAAACTGAGGCTTTTGAACTGTGGTGTTGGAGAAGACTCTTGACGGTCCCTTGGACCGCAAGGAGATCCAACCAGTCCATTCTGAAGGAGATCAGCCCTGGGATTTCTTTGGAAGGACTGATGCTAAAGCTGAAACTCCAGTACTTTGGCCACCTCATGGGAAGAGTTGACTCATTGGAAAAGACTCTGATGCTGGGAGGGATTGGGGGCAGGAGGAGAAGGGGACGACCCAGGATGAGATGGCTGGATGGCATCACGGACTCGATGGACGTGAGTCTGAGTGAACTCCGGGAGTTGGTGATGGACAGGGAGGCCTGGCATGCTGCGATTCATGGGGTCGCAAAGAGTCGGACACGACTGAGTGACTGAACTGAACTGAACTGAAAAGTGTGCATTAAACAAGAAGAAACGGAATTCCCTGGTTTAGTAGTTTAGACTCTGTGCTTCCAATGAAGGGGGCATGAATTTAATTACTGGTGAAGATCTTACATGCCATGTGGCAAAAACAAACAAACAATAATCAATAACCTAACTTTACACTTTAATGAACTAAAAAAGAGAGAGAAAGAAAAAAGAGCAAACTAAACCCAAAGCTAGCAGAAGAAAGGAAATAATATAGATTAGAGGCAACAGGGGAATTCCCTGGTGGGTCCAGTGGTTAGGATTCCATGTTTTCACTGGCAAGAGTATGGGTTCAATCTCTCCCTGGTCAGTCAGTTCAGCTGCTCAGTCATGTCTGACTCTTTGACTCTTTGAGACTCCATGGACTGCAGCACGCCAGGCCTCCCTGTCCCTCAAACTCACGTCCATTGAGTCGGTGATGCCATCCAACCATCTCATCCTCTGTCATCCCCTTCTCCTCCCGCCTTCAATCTTTCCCAGCATCAGGGTCTTTTGCAGTGAGTCAGTTCTTCACATCAGGTGGCCAAAGTATTGGATCTTAGTTTTATGAATGTTGAGCTTTAAGCCATGTGCAAAAAGATGATGTTGGATTCCTACTGCACATCCTATACAGTTCTTCAACATCAGTCCTTCCAAAGAATATTCAGGACTGATTTCCTTTAGAATGGACTGGTTTGATTTCCTTGTAGTCCAAAGGACTCTCAAGAGTCTTCTCCAACACCACAGTTCAAAAACATCAATTCTTCAGCTCTCAGCTTTCTTTCTTTATGGTCCAACTCTCACATCCATACATGACTACTGGAAAAACCGTAGCCTTGACTAGACGGACCTTTGATGGCAAAGTAATGCCTCTGCTTTTAAATATGCTGGCTAGGATGGTTATAACTTTCCTTCCAAAGAGTAAGCATCTTTTAACTTCATGGCTGCAATCACCATCTGCAGTGATTTTGGAGCCTAAAAAAATAAAGTCTGTCACTGTTTCTACTGTTTCCCCATCTATTTGCCATGAAGTGATGGGACCAGATGCCATGATCTTAGTTTTGTGAATGTTGAGCTAAGCCATGTGCAAAAAGATGATGTTGAATTCCTACTGCACATTATATACAAAAATTAACTCAAAACGCATAGACAACCTAAATATCACTTCACACATACTAATATGGCTATAATAATTTTTTTAAGAAATTAAGTACTGAAGGATATGCAGAAGAATTGAAATCATCATGCACTGCTAGTGGGAATGTAAAATGGTATAACCCCTGTGGGAAACAGTTTAGCACTTGCTCAGAAAGCTGGAGATAGAATTACCATATGACCAACCACTTATGGTCCTAGGAAATACCCAATAAAACTGTAAACAAGTACTTAAACACTTGTAAGCCAATGATCTTTGTAGTGAAACCAAGCAGGACCCTGTGGGACTTTCCAGGGACAGACTCCAGTATCCCAGTCTCTCTCTTTTTTTTAATGATTTTAATTTGATTTATTTAATTTTGGCTGTGCTGGGTCTTCATTGCTGTTCAGGCTTTTCTCTAGTTGTGGTGAGCAGGCTTTTCTATAGTTGTAGCACATGGATTTCTCATTGCAGTGGCTTCTTTTGTTAGGAGCATGGGCTCTGAGCCGTGCAGGCTTCAGTAGTTGTAGCATGCGGGCTCAGTAGCTGTGGCTCACAGGCTCTAGAGCACATGTTCAGTAGTTGTGGTACATGGGTTTAGTTGCTTCCAGGTGCCCATAGGCATGTGGGATATTAGTTGCTCATAGGCATGTGGATCTTCCTGGACCAGGAATCTAACCCATGTCTTCTGCATTGGCAGGTGGACTCTACCACTGAGCCACCAGGGAAGCCCTACCCTGTCTCTTGTTTGTAGAAAGCTTTAGCCCCTAGGCTTACCCTAAGTTCCAAAGAGCAAATTTAATCAGAGAAGTGAGAAAAAGCAAAAACAAAGGAAAACAGTCAAGGCAAATTAATAATAATTTAGCCATAAAACAAAGTCAAGGAACTTTATAGCTCCTCCTCAAGAGTTGTAGATAGTATTCTGAACCATATCCTTGAGTTGTTTTGCAGATACAAAAACCCCCACTAGGTGGAGGACGTTAACTGCATACTGTATACAAGCACATAGAGCCCAGGCCAGTTGGAACCAGAAGGCTGATATTGACTCCTGAAATAGCACCTAGTTACTTCACCACCAACCAATCAGAAGAATGGCCTCCAGACACCCTGTGACCCTCTCCCCTAATGTTGCCTTTCAAAACACTTCCCTGGGAATTCTCTGGCAGTCCAGTGATCAGGACTCTGTACTTTCATTACTGGGGTCATGGGTTCAATCCCTAGTCAGGGAACTAGGATCCTGCAAGCCACGTGGTACAGCCAAAAATAAAGAGTAAAAATTTAAAAAACAAACAAAACCTTTCCTGAAAGCCATTGAGGCGTTCTGATCTTTTGAACAAAAGCTGCCTTTTTTCCTTGCTTGGCCTTGCAATAAACACTGTATTTTCTTTCACCACAAACTGGTGTCAGTAGATTGGTCTTGCTGCCTTGTCAGGCAAGTAGACCCAAGTTTAGTTCAGTAACAGTAGCACTATTCACAAAAGCAGAAAGGTAGAAACAAACCAAATGTCCATCAACTGATGAATGGATAGACAAGACACAGTGTATCCATAAAACAGAATAATACTCAGCCATGAAAAAGAAAGAAATTTTGATCCATGCTATAGTATGGATGAACACTGAAAACATGCTAAGTGAAATAAGCAAGACATAAAAGGACAAATGCTATCTGTATGAGATATATACAGTACCTCATATGATACTGTATATGAGGTAGATAGAGTCATCAAGTTTATAGAGACAAAGTATAATAGAGGTTACTCAGTGAGAAGGAAGAAGGGAGGGCGGTGGGAAGTTATTGCTAAATGGTTCCAGAATTTCTCTATTTAATTTTTTTTTAATTGTAGCATAATTGCTTTACAATGTTGTGTTAGTTTCTGCCATACAATGACATGAATCAGCTATATGCATACGTATATCCCCTCCCTCTTGGACTTCCCCCCACTCCCCACCCACATCCCACCCATCTAGGCCATCACAGAGCACCAAGCTGAGCTTCCTGTGAATTTCTTTGGAATGGTAAAATAGATAGTGGTTATGGTTGCACAACATTGTAAAATGATTAATGCCACTAAACTGTACTTTAAAAGTATCATACTTGCCAGCAGGTGGCAAATTCTGTCTGAATTTCTGCCCAGATTCAGACACTTGTGTCCTCTATGGAGCTTTCAAGGTTAGATCCCTATGACCACATGACTGCCCTTTGTAAACTCCAGTATCCCCGGCTATGCCACATGACACATTTTTTCTTATATTTTACCACAATAAAAAGAGAAAGAAAAAAAATACTGGTTTGTTCCTTAGTTCCTTCACTTTCTCCTAGTCTTCAAATCCTCAGAATACCTATCAGCCTAACTTTGTTCTCACAAGCACTCATGTGCGTGTGTGTTCAGTCACTCAGTTGTATCCATCTCTTTGCAACCCTCTGGGATGCAGCCCGCCAGGTTTCTCTGTCTATGGGATTTTTCAGGCAAGAATCCTGGAGTGGGTTACCATTTCCTCCTCCAGGGGATCTTCCTGACCCAGGGATAGAACCAGAGGCTCCTGCACTGAAGGAGCAATAAGCTCATTCTTTACTAATGAGTCCCAGAGAAGCCCCTTACTTCCTACTTAAAAAACAAAAGAAGAAAAAAGAAAAAATCCCACCTCTACTTTGTCTTTGTATTTTAGAAATGTGGGCTTACCGGGTGGCTCAGCTGGTAAAGAATCGGCCTGCAATGTGGTAGACCTGGGTTTGATTCCTGGGTTGGGAGGATCCCCTGGAGAAGGGAAAGGCTACCCACTCCAGTATTCCGGGGTGGAGAATTCCATGGATTGTATAGTCCATGGGGTCCCAAAGAGAAACGACTGAGCAACTTTCACTTACTTCACTTAAGAAATTTTGCTACAAGTCTGTATCATACTTGCCAGCAGGTGGCAAATTCTGTCTGAATTTCCGCCCAGATTCAGACACTTGTGTCCTCTATGGAGCTTTCAAGGTCAGATCCCTATGACCACATGACTGCCCTTTGTAAACTCCAGTATCCCCGGCTATGCCACATGACACAGTCCTTGCCTTCAAGTTGAGGGGAATAAACACGGAGGAACAATTCAAGACAGTGTGGAACAGCCTTTCCCTACTGTCCGTCATTTGGATGTCACCTTCCCATACTAGTATCTAGTTACTATAGTTTTAAAATGGACATTTTTATTACAAAAGAAAACATTTCAGCATTACAGTAAATCAGAAAACCTATTACTTGCCATATATCTCAAGGATAACCTATCACAAATCAGGAAGACCAAGTAACTTCTAAGTATATTATTGTCCACCGAAAGTTGTGAGCCTAAGTTTTATCTTGGTCAGAAAAGGGAAAGAAGAAAAAGTGGAATTAAAGACACTTTAGCATTAAATGAGGGTTTTCCCTTGCTAATAAAGACTGAAGAACTGAAAGGACTTTCTCAGTATGTGATTTGCTTACAACTTAACATATTTCAACAAAATTGAGATTTTTGTCCTCCACATTTTGAAAATAGTGCTGTATCTACGATTGAGGTGAGGTTAAAGCGTCTGCCTGCAATGCGGGAGACCTGGATTCGATCCCTGGGTCGGGAAGATCCCCTGGAGAAGGAAATGGCAATCCACTCCAGTATTCTTGCCTGGAGAATCCCATGGGCGGAGGAGCCGGGTTGGCTACAGTCCACGGGGTCGCAAAGAGTCGGACACGACTGAGCGACTTCGCTCACTCAATAAGTGTTTTTTTTCCCCCTTTCTCAGCAGTAAGTAAAATAACCTCTAAAAGCGGATGACCACTTGGCATTTGATGAAATGGCATAATAAACCATCCATGCACCCAAGTGAAGGCTCCCGCGAGCCCGTTGCCTACTTTGGGAAAACCTAGTGTCAGCGTTAGGACTTCCTGGTTCTCATTCCGCGGGTCATTGCCTGCGGCGCCTCGAGCGCGAACTGCCGACCAAGGTTTGTTTCTGACATCACATACCAGGTCAGTTCTCCATTAAAGGACTCCTGACAACCTACTGCAGGAGACAATACTTAGCAACACGCAGACCCCCTTTCAGAACTGTCACGCAAGCTTGGTCAGGACCCGACGCGCCAAAAGCAACCCACAACCTCGGAGCTAACACTATTGCCCCAAGGCCGAGCCCCAGGAGATGTAGGCGCGACTCTGTGACGTCAAGACTCCGCTCACGAGGTAGGGGCGGCCCCTCTGGTCTCAGGGCGGGGCGGCGTGCTGACGCCACACGTTGAGGCGGGGCCGAGAGTTTGGTGCCCCGGAGTGGGGTGTCGGCGCCTCATTCGGGTGGAGCTGAGCCGGAGACAGGTAGGCTTGCGCGGCGGCCGGGTCCAGCCGGATTTGGGAGGTTCCGCTCCGGTCAGGCAGGCGGCGAAGGTCTTGGCATGGGGCAAGGCCGCCGCGCCCTCGTTGTCGCCGCCGCCCCGGTGACAGTGGAGCTGGCTGGAGCGGGGCTGACTGGGGGAGGTGGGTGGGACGAAGCCTGACAGACGGACGTGGCAGCCAATGGTGCGGGGGGCGCCTCCTGGCGGGCGGAGATTGGCGGGTGCGGGCGTGCGCAGAGGTCGCGCGGGGCGCGGAGCGGCAAGCCATTGGTTGTGATGGGCAGGGGGTGGGTTGCGCGGCGGATGTGAGGGAACGGGCGCAGCGGCCGGGGTGACCCCCAAGGTCGAGGAGGCGTCACGTGGGAGTCGTCTGGCTGTGTCCTCTCCCCGCCTGGACGGCTGGAAGGGTGGCGCGCCCTTGACGAACCGGCTGTGATTTGTGGGCATTCGTTTTTCCCAGAGCGCGAAGACGCTGGTCGGCTTCTGTCCGGACTGACCCTTCGCCCCTGGGACGACCCCTTGAGGAACAGATTACTCTGCAGTACCCCTCTGTCTTCAGTGCCCATCGTACTAATCCTTCCTCTGCTCCTTGGGGTGACGCCCTTGAGGAGCGGATTACCCCACAGTGTATCACCATGTACTGTGTATTCAGTACCCCCATACCCATTCTCCCTGCGCTCTTCTTGGGTGAACCCTTGAGTGAATTACCCTCCAGCACTAGTACCTCCACTATCCTCGGTTACCTTTACTGTACTCAGCACTCATCGTTTCCATTCTCTGTGCTCTTCTAATCCATTAACCCCTTAATGGATGGGTTACTCTGCTGCATGCCTGCTTAGTGCTCATATACTCAGGATCCCTCCGTGCTTAGTACCCACAGTACCCATCCTCCTGTGAACTCTTTGGAGGCAACACCCTTAATGGGTAGACTAGCTTGCACTAGCCTACTGTAATCAGTACGCTTCTTCCAGGGATATGGTAGTTCATGTTGAGATGAAGCGCGTTTCCTCGAGGAACACACTAGTGTACCTTTTCCCTTTCGCAAAGCTAGGTGATGTCAGTGTAAGTCGTGTACCGAAGCTTAGTAGAAAACTGGTGGCGAGACACTGAATACAGACGAGAACTTGCTCTCTGCCCTTCACCCGTAACAGAGGAGAGCTGACTCAGACCTGAGGTGTGAACTCTGTTTTGTCCTGGGGTGTGTCTGCTTTGTTTTACCTGTACTTTGAAGCGGGGACTAGAGGCTGTCTCCCAGGTTTACTGTTCTGAGCAGCTTTAGGATAAATGGCCTGGATGAAGTCTTGCTTGCACTGTGACAAGAGGTGCAGTAGTCAAACTGCAGTTTTTTTGTGCAAGACCCTCACGGTCTGAAAATGTATAGTACTATTCTAGCTTTGCAAATTAGCTGATCTTAGAAAGTTGAAGAAAGATTAGAGTATCCTGGTAAAATTTTGAAGAGCATTTTCCACATTTCAAGTACTTTTTTTTTTCCTTTTAACAGCTTTATTGAGATATAATTCATATACCATACTGTTCACTCTTTCAAGTATACAATTCACTAATTTGTGGTGTATTCATAGTATGCAGCCATCTCCAAAATTTAGTTACTTTTAAAGACTAATTTTAATTTCAGAAATACATTAATTTCTATTGATTTCATTTCAATTTGAACACACAGCTTATTAAAAGTGCAATATTTACCATGCTGTATGTGTATCTTGCATAATATATATGCAAGATATATAGATGTAGATATATATATCAGATATATAGCAGGTCTGCTTTTAATTAGTCTTACTCCTTACTGCCCCATTTGAGAAAAGTACTGTACCATCTTCTTTAAAATTTTTAGATAGTTTTATTTTGGAATAATTGTACAATTATTAAGAAATTTATTCTAGAATTTTGTAATTTTGAGAAATTGTACATGCAAATCTATTATATGCAATTACAACAAATAGTACAGAGAGATCCCAGTGTCCCTTTACCCATTTTCTCAAATAACATTTTTACAAAAACTTCAGTACTATATCACAACCAGGTATTGACACTGATTAACAGTCAAGATAGAGAACCTTTCCGTCATGCCAGGGGTCCCTCCTGATATCTTGTTATGGCTGTACCCACTTCCATCCTGCCTGCAGTTCCTCAGCTCCTGGCAACCACTAATCTGTTTTCCATTTCTATAATTTTGACATGTCAGGAATGTTACATAACGAGAATCGTACAGTATGTAACCTTTTAGGGTTGGCTTTTTTCGCTAAGCGTGATTCTCTGAAAATGCATGCAGGTTGTTGCCTATATCAGTAGTTTTGTTTTTATGCTTTTGATGCTATTGATGTACCAGGCTATTGGTGTACCACAGTTGATTTAAGTCTCCAGTCATTGAAGGACATCTGGGTGGTTTCCATTCTTTGACTGTTAAGCTGTTATAAACATTTATATACAGGTTTTTTGGGGTTTCTTTTTCCTTCAAACTCCTGGTTTAATAAGGACTTTTTTATTCTGAGAAAAAAAAAAAAATAAAAGGTCCCAAACATCAGACTGTTCACAAAAATAACCCACGGTATCAACTTTAGAAAACAAATCTTAATATTACACCAGTTATTTTTCTAGAGGATGCGTTTGACATGCCAACTCTCATTCACAAAAGTACATTATTATGTTTGTGTTGAACAGCCCCACATAGCACTCTTACATGGAGTATATATACAGGTTTTTATGTGAACAGAAGTTTTCATTTCTCTGAGAAAAATTCCCAGGAGTGTAATCACCAGGTCATAGGGTGGTTTCATGTTCAGTTTTTTCTAAAGTAGACTTTTCTGTTACATTCTATTACAGACTTTTCTTTTACATTCCCACCAATAATGTGTTTGTGACCCACTTACTCCATATTCTTGATAGCATTTAATACCATTAAAAATTTTTTAGCCTAATAGATGTGTAGTGATTGTGGTTTTAATTTGCATTTCCCTCCTGGCTAGTGATACTGAATGTGTTTATTTGCCTCTTCAGTGAAATACCTATTCATATCTTTTGCCCATTTTGTAATTGGATCATTTGCAGTTTTTAATGTTTCATTTTGAGAATTTCTTAAGCATTCTAGTCCTTTGTTGGATATGTGGTTTGCAGATATTTTCTCCTGTCTGTAGCTTGTCTTCATCTTCTTAATGGGATCTTTTGGAGAGCAAAAACTTTTAAAATTTTGGTCAAGTCCTGTTTATGAACTTTGTCTTTTCTGGGTTGTGCTTTTAGTAGCAAGTTAAAGACCACCTCGCTCTCGTTTCTCTTACATATTTCTCTATAAGTTTTATAGTTTTGTGTTGTACATTTAAATTTATAATCCACTTCAAGTTGATTTCTATATAAGGTGTGAATTCTAGCTTGAGTGATTCCTTTCTTTTCTTTTCCGTTTATTCTCTCTCTCTTTTTTTCTTTTTCCTTCCACTATAGATATCCAACTAGCAGCATTTGTTGAGAAGACTGTTCTTCCTCCATTGAATTGCTTTTACATTTTTGCCAGATATCAGTTGGTTGTGCTTGTGCGGATCTGTTTTAGAGTTCTCTGTTGTGTTTCGTCAGTCTTTTTGTCTGTCTCACCATCAGTACCATACAATATGATTATTGAAGCTACATAATAAATTTTGAAATTAAGTAAATTGGTTCTTCCCAATACTGTTGTTTCAGCTAATCTAATTCCTTTGCCTTCACCTAGAAATTTTTTAGCATAATCTTACCTCTATCTACAGAAATTCTTACTGAGATTTTGATAGAAATTGTGCTAGAGTTGTGTAACAATTTTGGAGATAATCTTCCAGTCCATGAACAAGGTATGTCTCTCATTTATTTAGGTTTTTTTATTCATTGGTATTTTGTAGTTTTTAGCATACAAGCCTTGTACATGTTTTGTTAGACTTACACTGTTCCCTTTTTTAAAATTCTTTTTCATGTGTCCTTTGATAGTTTGTAGAGATATAGTTGGTTTTTATATATTTATCTTGTATCCTATGAATCCCTGCAAATTCACTTATTCTATAAATGTTTTTGTAGGTTCCTTAAAGTTTTGTACATAGATAATCGATTATGTGATCTGCAAATAGTAGTAGTTTTATTTCTTACTTTCTGATCTGTATGCCTTTTAGTTCCTTTTTTTGGCTTATTGCACTGGCTACTAGTATGTTGAATAGTAGGAATGGAAGTAGACATCCTTACATTGCTCCCAGTTTTTAAAAGATGCAGTCACTCTTTCACCATTAAGTAGTATGTATTAGCTGTAGGCTTTTGTGGAGGCTTACTATCAAGTTAAATTTCCCTTCTATTCCTAGTTTTCTGAGAGGTTTTATCATGGTGGTTGAATTTTGTCAAGTGCCTCATCTGCATCTGTTGATATGAGTATGCAGGTTTTCTTTTCAAGCCTGTCAGTGTGGTGGACTGCATTGGTTTTTGTTTGTTTTGTTTTTGGCATTGCTTCATGTGGATCTAAGTTTCCAACCAGGGATTGAACCCATGCCCCCAGCAGTGGGAGTAAAGAGTCCTAACCACTGGAATGCCAGGAAATTTCCTGGAGTCTGCTTTCTCAGGAGCTTTTAAATTACACAAATTTCTTGAATAGCTATTTCAAACTGGATAAGTTGTAGTAGTTTGTACTTTTGAAGTTTCTTGGCTTCCTTGCTGACCTCATATCCAGCTTTTCTGTTTCTTGTTGAAAGAGTTGAAGTTTCCAACTATAATTTAAATTAGTTGTTTTCTCCACTCACTTTTATTAGTTTGATTCACGTATTTTGCAGTTATGTTGTTTGGTACATACATATTTAAGACTGCTATATTTTCTTGGTAGATTAATCTTTTGTCATTAGTATCTCTGGTAATTTTCTTTGCTCTGATGTCTATTTTGTCTGATAATAGTGTTATTATTAGATGATGAAATAAATTCCTGCTTTCGTTTGCTTAGATACATAATTTTTCATCCTTTCACTTCCAGCCTTCCTGCATTGTACATTTGAAATTTCTTATATTATCAGATCCTGTTGTTTTATCCATTCTACCTGTCTCTAACTGGTGTATTTAGATCACTTACATTTAGTGTAATAATTGATGTGTCAGGAGTTATGTCTGCCATTTTATTCTTTATTTTCTTTTTTGTTTTTTGTTCCTCTGCTTTCTTTTTCTTGCCCCCTTGTGGGTTACTTGAACACATTTTTCTTTTCTTTTTTTTAACTTGAACGCATTTTTAAATTCCACTTTTAATTATATGTAGTGTTTTTTAGTGTATCTGTGTAGCTTTTTTAGTGGATTTTTAGGTATTGCATTGTATGTACATAATTTATCACAGTCTATTAGTGTCATCATTTTATCATTTTGAGTGAAATATGGAAACCGTATCTCTGTTTACATCACTTTATCCTACTCCACTTAAAATTGTCTTAAATAATTCCTCTACAGACACAGCATTAGAACCACATCAGATGTGTTGTAATTTTTGCTTCATCCATCACACATCATTTACAAGATTCTAGAGGAAAGGAAATTATATTTACCTATATTTTGTTTTTGTTCTTTCTTTCTTCATGATATTACAAGTTTCCCTTTTATCATTTACTTTCTGTTTACAGGATTTCATTTAGCCATTCATTTAAGATAAATCTGCCCACAGATTTTTTTTAGTTTTTCTTCATCTAAGATCTTTATTTCCTGCCTTTTTCCTGAAGGATGTTTTTGCTGGATATAGGGCTCTGGATTAACAATTATTTCCTTTCAGCACTTGAAAAGTATTGTGCCATTTTCTCTTGGCCTCCATAGTTTCTGGTGAGAAATATACTATTTCAGTTGTTTGTAGTTTTCAAAAGCTTATGATGTATCGTGGAATGTATTTCTTTGGGTTTAATTTGTTTGGGGTTCTCTCAGCTTATTGAATCTGTAAGTTTATGTCTTCTGCTAAATTTGGAAAGCTTTCAGCATTATTTTTTTGAATACGTTTTCAGCTTCCCCTTTCTGCTCCTCCTGAGATTCTGATGACATTTATATGCAGCATTAGGTCTTTTATTATAGTCCCATGTCCCTGAGGCCCTGGTTTCTTTCCCCCAGTCTATTTCCTCTTGTTCAGAATGGGAAATTCCTTTTGTTCATGTTTGTTCATGTTCATTGTTTCTTCTTTCTTTAGTTTAACTTATTTATCAGGTTTTTTATGCTAGTTATTGTAATTTTCAGATCTGAAGTTTCCATTTGGTTCATCTCTATATCTTCTCTTTCCTTACTGAGGCTATTTTCATTTGTTTCAAGCATGTTCATAGTTGCTTGTGGAAGCATATTGATGCTGGCTCTTCTATAACTTTGCCACATAATTCTAATGTGTGTCATCTTAGTGTTGGTGAGCACAACAGAACAGGCTTCTGACACTGCTGTGGGGATAGGAGGTGCTGCCTGGTGGTTACTGGGTGGAGGTGGAGGCTTCTCACCTGGCCTCCTTGGTATCTGTGGGTAGGGATTCCTTGTCACTGCTGTGTGGGTGTAATTTCTCAGTTAGACCTTTGTGATTCCACCTTGCCTGGGAAAGGAGATTCCACCCTGCCTTGTGCTGCTGGGCAGTAAAATCCAGGCTCCCTCCTGGCCTCTACTAATATTGCTGGGGGGAGGGGGTCATTGTCACTGGTGGGGATGAAAGTAGCTGATCTCCTCTGATACTACCAAGTGGAGTGGGAGCAGGCCACCATGTTTTGTGTGGGTTTGGTTGCAGTAGAGTGGTTATTGTCTGAACATTCTGTCCTGCTAGATTGCCCCATTCTCAGTCCACTGGCCTGAGAGGGAAGACTTACATTGCAGCTTTTTTTGAGTCTACAGTAGTTGGCATTTCTGGGTTGCCAACTTCTTCAGCACCTAGGCTGGAATATGTGAGGCAAAAAGAAAAGGAGAACTCAATTCTGAGTCTTCTGGGCCCCAAGGTCCCTTCCCAAGTCTGTCTCGTCTCCACCTTTCAGAATTGTGTGTTTTGTTTTGTTTTGTTTTGTTTTTAATGAAACATCTCTTATTTTTAGCTGCATGTAGTGGGAAACAGAAGTTCTGTATATACTTTTTAAGTTTTTAATAAATATTGACAACTGCCCTTGCTTTTCATAAAATTTTAATAATTTGTACTTTAACCAACACCTTTAAAAGATGCCAGCTTACCTATACTATGCACGACCACAGTCAGGGCACCTCTGGTAACAGTGTCAGTCTAGGGAAGGACAGCTCAGTCTTCAGGCCTGTGCACTGAAGCTTGTTTAGGGTTCCTGGTTCAGAGGTGGAAGTCTTTCCTAACAGTCTGGTCAGTTACCCACTCCAAGTTTACTTCTGTTTAGGTTTACCTTGGAAACTTCAGCTTTTTTAAGAGAAAGGATTAGCTGTAGGGTTGCTTTTCTTGTTTTTTGTTTGTTTATTTGGCTGGTTGGTTGGTTTTTTGTTTTTCTGGTAAATTGTCCTTTAGTCATAAAAGTACTTTTAAAGTGTGTAAAATTCTTTCATTTTTGAGAAAGCAGGACTGATTATTCCCTTCACTTTATGGCAGAGGAAACTGACCATGGATCAGGTGACACATTTAAGGCTGGCATAGTAAGGGCCATTCTGCTTTGCTTGCCCTGCAGGCTCAGCCACCACTTTCATCTAATGATGGCAGAATACCTTTGCAGTTTAAGAGTAACCTGTACTACCTCCCTCTCTCAGTTTATGTTTGATGAGGCATCACAGGTGAAAGATGTTGAATTCTCCTTAGATTCTCAGCCAGTGAAAGAGAATTGGTATTTGTGCTCTCTCTGTACCTAATGTCTTTGTATTACTGCTAAAGCTAGATTATTGGAGTAACAGCCGTGGGTATGTAGCAAGCATTGTTTTCTTGACTTGTTGTGAGAATCTTGAGTCTGAAACGCCCCCCGCCCCCCCAAAAAAACACCTTTCAAGGTAAGTTGTTCTTTTAAAATGGTTCTCAGGCAACATAGAGTGGTAACAACCATTTAACTATGCATGTGCTTTTCCCTCAGAGACTCATGTCCTGAGAAACTGTCCAAGCTGTTTTTACCTCTAATTATTCCTCTGCCTAGCCAGCATGACGGTCATAGATGTCAGAAGTCAGTTTATCTCCCCATCCTGTGAATGGGGAGGTGACCTTGGGTAAAGTGTGTGCTGCCTAACTGGGGAATGTTCAGGCGCAGATAAAGTTCTGTTTTATTTTCCTAAAGGCAGAGCACTCAACCCTTAAAAACAAATTTTGCTTTAGTTTTTGCTTTTTTTTAAATGTTATTTTTCTCAACTGTATAGATGTATATACTTGTGTCTTGAAATTAATGGTTACAAAGAGTGTCACTTTGTGTACTTTATTGATATTGACAGATTCATGTTTCTTCTTAGACTTTTTAAAAAACAACTTTATTGAGGGGTTTCCCTGGTGGTCCAGCAGTTGGGGCTCCACACTTCTATTGCATGGAGCTGGAGAGGGGCACCAGGTTCAATCCCTGGTCAGGGAACTAGGATCTCACATGCCATTCAGTGTAGCCAAAAAAAGAATCAATGAAGTTTAGGGTTGGGCATATTTGTTGACAAAGATTTAAAAAAAAAAAAACTTTATTGAGGTATAATTCATATACCATATAATTCACCCATTTAAACTGTACAGTTTAATGTCTTACAGTATACCATAAGGTCGTGAAGCCATCAGCATAATCTAGTTTTAGTATATTTTCATCCCCTCCTTCCCCCAAAAAACCCATACCTGGGCTTCCCTGGTGGCTCAGTGGTAAAAAATCCACCTGTCAATGCAGAAGGCCCATACCCATTAGTAGTCCTGTCTGATCCTTACTGCCCCCAACCCTGGGCTTTATGTCTGTATTGATTTGCTTGTTCTGAACATTTCATATATATGAAGTCATACAATATTGTGGGTTTTTTTGTGTGAATGACTGTTTTCACTTAATATATTCAAAAGTCATCTGTGTTGCAGGGTGTATAGGTATTTCATTTCTTTTTATTGCTTAGTCCTATTACATAGTATGGCTCTATCACATTCTGAGTTTTTCCACTTTTTGGCTAGTATGAATAATGTTGCAGTGAACATCTGTGTACAAGGGCTTGTGTGGACATATGTTTTTGTTTTTCTTGGTTGTATACCTAGGAGTGGAGCTGCTGAGCCACATGGTAATTCTATGTTTAACTTTTCAAGAAACTGTTTTCCAAAGTGGCTGGACCAGTTTACACTCCCACCTGGATTCTATGAGGGTTCTAATTCTTCGTGTTTTCTCCAACACTTGCTTATATTGATTATATCCAGTCTAGTGGGCCTGAAGTCCTATCTTGTTGTGGATTTGATTTGCAAATTTTTTTGCCCTATGACTATGATTTTGGGTATGCTTTAACATTCTTACTGATCGTTTGTGTGTCTTCTTTGGAAAAATGTCTATATGTATCCTTTGGCAGTTTTTTTATTGGGTTACTTTTCATTATAGTTATATTTACACTTTTGAGTCATGAGTTCTTTATATTCTGCATGCATGTACCTTATTAGCTGTATAATTTGCATGTATTCCTTTTTAGACTGCCTTTTTTGATGGTGTCCTTTGAAGCACTAAGCACTTCCCTTCTGTCTCAGCTGGTAGAGAATCTGCCTGCAATGCGGGAGACCTGTGTTCGATCCCTGAGTTGGGAATATGTCCTGGAGAAGGAAAAGGCTACCCACTCCACTATTTGGCCTGGAGAATTCCATGGACTGTATAGTCCATGGGGTCACAAAGAGTTGTACATGACGGAGTGACTTTCACTTTGAAGCACTGAAGTTTTTATTTTGATGAAGTCCAATTTGTCGTTGTTGTTTGTACTTTTGGTGTCCTAAGACACATTGTTTGACTCAAGGTTCTGAAGATTTACTCCATTTTGGAAGTTAGAGTCTCACAGTGTCAGCTCTTGCATGTAGGTCTTTGATCCATTTTGAGTTAATTTTGTGTACAGTGTAAGACAGGGGTCCAAAATCATTTTTTCACATGTGGATTTCCAGTTGCCCTGGCACCATCTGTTGAAAAGACTGTTCTTTCCCCACTAAGAATATTTGGCACCCCTATCAAAGTAGAAATATTGTTCTCAACCACAAGTCAGAAGAACACTTGGGCTTTTTTAACAACCCAAAGCTTTCATGAAAGTGTTTGAACGGTTCAGCATTCCTACCAGAAATGAACTATTCTTAATGTTGACTCTGGAATTGGAAAGATGGAATCTGAACCTTCCAGAATCTGAAATGTATACCTGATGTCTGCTCTGTGGGTCTCTCAGATTGCGGATAGGGAACAGCTGTTCCTGGTCATCCTGGGGTGGAGGCAGGGGGATGTTGAGCTGTCTGCTGAAGGCAAAGTTTTCCTATGACTCATATGAGTCATCTTAAGGGAAGTTTGAAGATTGTTAGTAATTGTGCTGGGCAGCACTGAGCTGTTTGTCAGATTTTATGACTGTAGATAACTTGGTAACGTGGTTTGTTTACTGTATCATATTGGAAGGACTGCTTTAGGAAGAAGAGATGAACAGTTTTGTACTTGTCAGTGTGATGCCTGTTAATTGAGTATTGCAGCAACTGAATAATGACTGTTAATGGAGGTGATGATACTGCTGTGTTCTAGGAGAATACTCCAACTCAGAGTATTTCAAGCTGCCTAGATAATAATGACATTGGAGGAAAAAGATGAGTGTCGGCCTGAGTTGGTTTTTTTTTTAATTAATGTGGAAAGCAATGGTAACGGTATTTTTGCCATCAGTGTCTTTGATAGCTTTTTGTCTGCCTTAAACTTAATAGCTGAGAAAATTGGAATAGAGTTGGCAGTAAGAAGAACTACTGAAGTTACTTAAGGTTTTTTTTAAAAAAGGAGTTAAGATAGCATCCTAAAGATTGCATTTAATTTTTAAGGGGAAGTTTTTGTTCGTTGTTTAGCTTTTAAATTCTGCTTTTGCTGACCTGTCTTTTCCAAGCAGCCAAACAGGCCAGTGTCCTTTATGCATATCCTGATCATATTTGGGTCAAGAGAAGGGGTTCTTACAAACAGTGTAGAGGATAGTTTATGTAATATTTATTTCTGGGTAATTCTCAGCCTCTCTCAGAGCTTGGATTTCCTTCAGGCAGGAGTGGAGGTGGGGTGTGATTCCCACTTTACAGCCAGGGCACTTGCTTTAAGGCCAGCTGTTTGTTAGACCATCAGTCATCACTTCCCAGGCAGAGGGCTATGGTGAGCCTCACTTCTGCCCAGCGGCTCCCCTCCTCTTCCCCAGCCTCTTTTGCTAGGACTGGAAGAGACCGCTGGGCAGCTGGGATTTTTGTGGGAAGAGAAGCAGCGCAGTGTCCTTGTCCCCTTCCAGAGGCATCTGAATGCTTACACATGATAGGAAGTGGTTCAAGACCCTCTGCTCCAGCTGCTTAGTCACTTCATTCGTGTCCAACTCTGTGCGACCCTATGGACTGTAGCCCCTCCAGGCTCCTCTGCCCATGGGGATTCTCCAGGAAGAATACTGGAGTGGGTTCCATGTCCTCCTCCAGGGGATCTTCCCAACCCAGACAGTCTAAACTCTTTCATGGTCTAGTGGGTGCATTAGCTGCTTTTGTAAAGTGGATAGTGAAGTTAAAGTTATATATTAGATTTAGTAAAATTACAACCATCAAACTCAAGATCCATTCAACCTTGGGGAAAATGTAAACAAACTCAGAAAGGTGACCTATAAACCAGAAGAGCTAAGGCCTGCCTCGAGGGAGTTGGTGGGTTCGGAAGAGTCCTAACAGGTCAAGCTGCTGAGTGTAGAGTAGTGCGAGGTAGGTAGACTCTTCTGTGGTCGTTGCGTCCATGCCTTTGTCTTGCAGAGCCCCCTGCCTCCCTTGTTGGCCCTCTCCTGGCTCCAGTTTTAGGAAACGTGACTGTCCAGCTAGTCCATTCCTCCTGCCAGCCAAGACAGTTCTTGCTCCTCCCCTGTGTTCTTCAGACTTTTCCATCTGTCTGATCTTTCTTCCTACTGATTCTTAAAATCTCTGCCTTCCCCTCCTCTTCAGAGCGAAGTCCTCCCTATTGTCTGTGCCCTTCCCCAAACTTTCCTGGCTGCTGGAAAGGCACACTTAGGAGAAGTGGATTCTCCCAGGGAGTTTTGTTGGTATTTTCTGTGTCTCTCAGGTGCTCAGTGCTTTTGCTGTAATTATTTTTAATATATTTTTTTCTTCTGCTCAAAGATAAATTATTTGAGGGTGAGCAAAATATTTTCCCAGTGTCTCTGTGTTCTCCAGAATACCAAGAGTCCATCAGGGCTCGGTAATCTCCGGATAGATTAGAAAGTATTTCTCCTTTTGCAGTTAATACTAACCTAATCCTTAATTCATCCTGGTTGCCTTTTCCTATAGTTGTTTTACACAACATATAAACTTGCATGTGCTTAGTCATGTCTTAATTCTTTGCAACCCGCATGGACTGTAGGGATCTACCAGTCTCCTCTGTCCATGGGATTTCCCAGGCAAAAATACTAGAGTGGGTTGCCATTTCCTACTCCAGGGGATCTTCCTGACTCCAGGATCAAATCTGCATCTCCTACATTGCAGGCGGATTCTTTACTGCTGAGCCATCAGGGAAGCACCCCGTCATGATATATCATAGCCCTCAAACTAGATCAAAAGTTGCAAATGAAGACCATGACCTCTGCAGCTGTGCTCTTGCCTCCCCATATTGAGTGCAGGCCCTGTATGTAGAAGGTTGGTCCACTTGACTGCTTCATGCTCTGCCATGCTCTCTGAAGCAGAACACGCAGCCACACATGCATTTACAGACGCTTTCTCCTCCAGCCAGAGTCTGAGAGGTTTTCCCCCCAGTAGCCTTGTCTGCTAAAATGCACTTTCTAACTTCTCTTTCCTTTTTTTTGGTGCAGACAGTCGTGAGAGACTTCAGGACAAGAATGTTTCACTTAAGGACTTGTGCTGCTAAGTTGAGGCCATTAACGGCTTCCCAGACTGTGAAGACATTTTCACAAAACAGACCAGCAGCAGCTAGGACGTTTGGGCAGATACGGTGCTATACTGCCCCCGTTGCTGCAGAACCTTTCCTCAGCGGGACTAGTTCGAACTATGTGGAGGAAATGTACTATGCTTGGTTGGAAAACCCCAAAAGTGTACACAAGGTAAGGCTCAAAGGAGCAGGTGTCTTCGTGTTTGGAGTCTTGGCTGGTGGTGGCTGGCCGTCCAGGTAAGTGCATGTGTTCTGAGGACCCTCAAGAAGGAAGTTAGGCAGGCGGCTAGAAGCCCCACCGACTCGAGTTCTTTGCATCAGCCCAACTCAACCGTCAGCCCAGGCCCAGCAGGAACCACCTTCTCTGGAGGGGCATTTCCCTCTCTCCATGTGCAGCGCGCTCAAGGCCTTGCTCCATGGAACAGCCAACATGTTAAACCCCCACGGAGGTGACGAAGCACTTGCACCACTCCCAGGACATCACCAAGGCTGCTGCAGGATGGCGGAAGCACACGGAAGGAGGGACCTTCAGGAAGCTCGTCCATCCCACTGTCCTCGGAACACCTGAAAACCATCTCATGAGATTTCTCTACAAATGACATTTTAGATCGGCATGTTTATGTTCCTCTCCTGTATTTAAAAGTAAATTCTGTGAAGGCGGCTTCTAATTTCTCTGTGTTGACCTATGAGGCTGTTCCTTAGAACCTCTCCCTTCATGTGTTTACTTGATACAGAGCATGCTTGGTGGCAGAACTTCTTCAGAGCCTTTTGGCCAGTGATATTTATGAGTTTTGATAACTGTTTCTTGGCTTTCGGGTCAGGCAGCTGGCCCAGTGCAGGTGCTGGAGGGTAGGTCCCCAAGCTGCTTAGCTCCTTGTGGCCCATTTGCAGGGTGTGGGAAGATCTGAGGAGACCGTATATGCAAGGTGCTCAGGGTCTACACAGAGGAAGTGCCCATCAGAGGCTGGCTGCCATCTCTGTTGATCGGGCCTCTTCCTTCTTTGTGAGTTTTAGGGACTTGTCTTCAGAAAGCAGCCTGCTTCTGTCAGGCCTTTGAGTATAATCTTTACCCTTTACCCTGCAATGTTAGTGACATTTAGGATTGGATATGTTTGTGTGACTGCAGGAGCCCCCAGCCCTGTTTTATCAGGAATGCCACCTCTTGGTCTGAACCTCCTTGCCTGGCAAAAGAGGACATCTAGCCAGGTCTTTCCCTTCCCTGTTTTCATGGCAACGTGGAAGCTGCATTGCTCCATGAGCAAGATGAAACCTGGTTTCCTACAGGAGGAGATCTGGGGTGTGTCTCCCAAGACGGTAGACAAGTGGACTACCCAGAAAGAAGTGCCCGATAAAACTGGCCCTGCCGGTGATGGCAGATATTAGCAGTTTCTGAGGACAGTTGCTGCAAGGTTCTCTTTCAAATAAACTTAGCCCAGAGGTTTTAGAATCAGACTTTCATCTCGTGCCCAGGCTGTCCCTCACCTTCCTTTTCTCAGATATAACCTCTTTGTAGAACCAAACAAGTTTTCTTAAGTTCTATTCAGCTTAGAGGGGAATAGCACTGGAATGAGCTCTTACGAGATAATATGGATCTAGGCTTGGGGGTGTCCAAGTATGGATGCCCTGCGTCAAGGGAATGGGTTGCAGTGAAGAAGCACACCACTCTGCTGTGTAGAGCTCTGAAAAGTGGAGCTGAAACCATCATCGTGACTGTCACCATTATTAGTATTTGTATTAATATCATTATTGTTATTATTGCTTAATTTTTTTTTTTTAAGATTTACTCTTTAGAGGAGTTTTAGGTTTACAGCAAAATTTGGGGGTAGGTACAGAGATTTGCCATGTACTCACTCCTTGCCCCTATACATGGAACCTCCCACACCATCAACATTCCCCACCAGACTTAACGTTTGTTAAGAGTTGATGAGCCTGCACTGACATGTCATCATCACCGAAAGCCCATAGTCTACATTAGGGTTCACTCTTGGTGGTATGCATTTGTGGCTTTGAACAAATATGTAATGACATGTATCACCATTACAATATATCATACAGAGTATTTTCACCACCCTAAAAATGCTCTTTGCTCCACTAATTCTTTTTTTTTCCCCCCTACCAATTCTTGAAAAGTATTTTTATCACATAGCATCAAGAAAGGTAGCATGTGATGACTGGGAAGCACCTGGGGGCTCTCAGGCCAGGTGGAATGGTCACGGAGTCCATCTGTCCTGAGAGAGGACAGCACAGTGAGGGGACTACTGACAAAACTGAGGCAGCCTCCTGAGGAAGAGTCTAGAGCGAGGGTTGGTTCCCTGGGCTCCACGAGACTCTTCAAGGGTGTGGGGAAAGGATCTCCAAAAAGGACTTTGTAGTTTAATAAGAGAATACATGCAGGTTGGCATCTTTGGGCCAGATTTCATCTGCTGATTTCTGTTGTCAGGTTCTCCAGGGGACTCAGTGTATCCCTAGAGGGAGAGGGGCAGGATGGTGTAAATCAGTGGACATTCACAGTGGCAGTGCCCCTTCTTGGGCTTCCCAGCAAAGTGGACTTAATCACCTCTCCACATTGAATTAGGCCCAGTAACTGATGTGTGCTTACTTTTTGATGGAGACGTTCCAGAGCTTTGCTCAGATTTTCAGAGGCATCTATGACACACAAAAGATCTTGGAAATTGTTGACTTTGTTAAAAATGCTTTATTTTGGTCTGTGTTAGAAAAAAATAGGGAGATACAAAGAAAATTAGCTTTTAAGATTTGGATTGCTCATCTTTCTGACCTCTCATTTCTGCGTCAGATAGAGGCTATCAGACTCCCTGCCTGAGAGCTGGTTCAGTTGCTGTGCTCTTCCCTCCATTTGCAGAGGGCTCACGGGGAGCTGCTAGGACTGGACTTTTTTCAGCAGAAACAGAACACATTTAGCATCTCTGCCTCTCTGCTCGCCTGTTATTTCTTAAACTTTTTATGACCTTTTCAAACATGTAGTAGGAGTGTCAACTGCAAATTTGCACTTGCTGTCTACCTTTCCAAAGATCAAATTATGAGCCTTTGCAGCCGCTAACCTTCAACACCGCTTGAAAGGAATTCAAGGAGGAGGTCAGAAAGCAGGCGCTCTGGGCTCCGGAAAAAACTGGCAGGACAGGTCTTCAGGTAGTTAGATTATTTTCCAGGGAAGATTTTATGAACCCAGTTCTTTGATCTCCTCATATCTAGAAAAGCAGTAAATTCCTTCATAGTGATATCTCCTTGTGACTAGCAGTAACCTTCACAAGATTAGATCAGCCTTTTGCAAAAAATAAGTGCTTGGTTGCATATACTCTCCCTTCACCAAAATTGCAAATATACTGACCACCCCCCAACCCCCTTGGAGGAGTTTCTCAGAGCCATATGAAATGCTGACTCCCTGGCTCTAGTCCTCATTTTGCTCCAAATAAAATGTAACTCGTAACTCTAACATTGTGCTTTTTCCCCCCAGTTAACAGGAGTGTAAAATAAACCTCCACGAGGAGACCCAGTGCCCAACTTCAGTAGCTCTCAACAGTTTGCCAGTCCTTAAAAATCTATTCCTTCCCTACTTATTTTTCTGTTTGTTGGTTTGTTTTGTAAAATACTTCCCAATTGTGTTTATTAAGGGAAATCTCAAACCATTATTCTTTCTGTCGTAAATGTACCTGAGTGACTCTAACAAGGGAATGGTTTCTTAACCATACCTAACAAAACTAGCAAGGTAATTCTCTAATACTGTAGTCTGATTCCCAGTCTGTATTTCATTTTTGACTTTATAATTTACTTTATAGTTTTGTCATATCCCTATTTTTAAAGAAGACTTTTGTTTCTAGATATCTAATTATGAAATTTCTGTTTGTAGTAATCAAGCAGTTCAGGGGTGCAAAGCCCCCAGGCACTCCCTGCACCTCTGCGCCCGGTTACCTGATCGGCCCTGGATCTGCCTTTGTACTCTTGTCTTCCTATCCTTTGGTGTGGTCTTTTCCTGGACAGCCATCTCCTCCCCATCGTCTTCTCCAGTCCAGCCTCTGCGCTTCAGTATTAAACACCTTGTCAAGTGCAGCTCACTACATGACCCTTTTAGGAACCTTCAGCCAGGCTTGGTCTGTTAGCATCCAAAGCCCCCACTCATTAAGGTCTTGGCCGTGTTGGGGATAAGTCAGATTGTGACATCTTATTTTTAATTACATCTAAAATACAGAGTCAAAGCCATATTGTCCTTGTTAGTGTTTTAGACAAACAGGTAATTGAGAGCTGCTGAACCCTCAGAGGACCCCACCCACAGGCATCATGTGGTATCAGCCCTGCCTGGGAGGACCCAGGCTCAAGCCCTGTGCCTTCTCCTCCCCGTGGTGCCCTCCCTGCCCCTTCTGATTGTGCCGGCACGTTGTCCTTTGTTCATTAGAGCTTGCTTCCCCTGCCTGGCCTTCTGAGTGACCTCTGCCCACTTCCTGAAAGCCTGTCTTCCTCCTCTGCTAACTGAGTCTAGTTCCTCTCCTGCCTTTTGCCAGCCTGCTGCCGAGTGTAATAACAGCTCTCTTGTCAAGCATGGTCACAACAGGACCTCTGTAAGGACTCGAGGTGCGAATTCCAGACTCCCGGTCCCACCTCTTTGAGCTTTGCCACGCCGCCCTTCAGGCCCACGCTGTTCTCCTTCTTTCTTCCCGGCTTATGAAACACAATCCTGTAATTTTCTGTAATTGAACCAGACAAGCAAAGCAGAAACAGATATGCGTTGTCCCCAGTAGGCGGTGACACCATTCCTTTTCATCCTGCCGCTTGAAACTGCCTTGGCTGCACTTTAAAAACAGCCATGGTGCACTCTAGTTCTCTGCTGGCCTTGAAGGAAAACATGCACATGGTATGCTTAATGGGCTTTCAGTGAGCAAGGCTGTTCAATTGCATTTGGAAGTTTCTCTATACTGAGCTTCCTACATCAGGAGGAATCTCAACCCTGGTGACTTTTTGTGTTAAATCAACTTAGCCACTAAGAATATCTTCCCTAATTCCAGTATGGTATTTTACTCTTAAAGGATTTGTGTTTATGTGATCAGGGAAATAAAATTTGCACCTTTGAAAGGTGTAGGGGTCATGAAGCAGCGCCTTCACTTTACATGTGTGGCAGTTCGCAGCTCGTGACAGTGTTTTTTGGAGGACTGAGTTGCTGTCAGGAGGTGTGAGCATTCAGGGCCCTCTAGCTCGCAGGCCTGTAAAAATTCTGTAAGCAAAGCACAGTTAGAGCACAGGGTAAATCCCACCGGCTTCTGAAGGGAAGCACCAGTCATACTGAACTTTGAAGGGTAAGGAAGGGGCCTGACCAAGGACAGTGTGCCTGTGCCCAGGAAAGGCACTGCAGAGGGACAGAGGGTCGGGGGGCACTCTGAGCACTGGAGAGGGTCCTGCGGGGCTCGGTGCCTGGAGCCAAAGGCAGCATGTGAAAACCAAAAGTTTGAGCTGCGACATGCGTTGAGAGGCTCCAGGGGTCAAGCAGAGGACTGTTTGCTTATTTTGTGAAGCACTGTGGGGGCATGGACCCCTCGGCAGTTGGAAGAAGGTGAGGGCATCGGGCACTGACAGAGCTGAGCCTGTGGCGAGAAGAGGGCAGACTTGGAATAAAAGCATGCTGCATCTTTGGGAGCATGCCTTTTTAATGGTTACCCTTTTGTACTGTATGCTAAGCAAAAATAGTAGGTTTTTAAATGTCAGTGATAACTGCAGAGAGGGGTCCAGAGTGACCGCAAGGGGAAGGAGAACATCAGAAGCAAGAAAGGAGCGTCATCCTTAGGGCTGGGTCTGCTCTTGAGAAGGGAGCGGCGAGCTCCACCCCAGCCACTCTCCCAGCGCCTCCTTTCTGAGGAAGGAAGGAAGGAAACATTGTCAGAGGGAGGGATCCTTTGGGGATTTTCCCAGAAAGGAGCTGTGGTGGTTGGTGATCAACATCAGCTCAGAGCCTCTAGGCCACTGGCTCTTCCTGTTCCATCTGTGTCAGGCCCCACTGAGGGTCTGCCAGGCTCTGGGTTCTGTCTGCGAGCAGGTTGTAAGTTTAGGGCCTTCTCTCTAAGTGGTCACGGCTCTCAGACACACAGTTCTCCCTGGGCCCGAGGCGAGGCTTGGCTTGGCTGGCCTGGGTCCTCCAGGTCGGGTGCCCACTAGGCTCATGGGGGATCAGATGCACGTGTGGTCCTACATGGCTGCCCTTGGAAGTTGTAACACTGAGTTGACAGAACGCACTGTTGGCTGCAGACAGCCAGGCAGAGGGCATGGGCTCTCACTTGTTGAGGAATCCCAGGAAAACTGCTCATGAGAGTGGTCACAGATGTCCTGCATATAATATTTTCCTGCAATAAAAATCTGGTTCCTGTGAGTGTTCATGAAATAAATAACCCCAAAAGCTAACAACTCAGAACACCACCAGCAAAGTCTTTCTCTTCGTTCCCAGCTCCCTTGCAGCTGTGGTTCAGCTAGGCTGCAGCCCCACAAAGGACCTCCTCACATCTGGTGTTTGGTGCTAGCTATTTGCCAGGCCCTGCCGTCATCCAGGGACCTGAGTGACCGCGTCACAAGGCCTCAGCGTATCTCTGAGAGGAGAGGGGAGGGGAGGAGAGCCTCCTGGCCTTGGATGCCCCACCCAGAAGTTACACACTGCCACTCCCACCCATGGCTGAGGTCAAAACAAATCTCAGGTCAGTCCCCGGGGACATGCCTCCAATGAAGGAGCCTCACAACCACTGCAGGGGGCCTTTGTGTGGACCCGGGAGGACGTGTGGCCACTGGGCAGCTTACCACAGTGCTTTCTATAATGATATGATGGGGCCACCACCCTTAGTCTGGGGCGGAAACTCAGGAAGCATCATTCCCCTATCAGCAGTTAGGGCTAAGCCAGGACGGCTTTTCTTTGCTAATCCTGTGTGTTTATTGACATTTTACCCACACAGGATACAAAGAGAAGGTATTAGAACTTGTCTGGAGATGTTCTCTCGCCTGTGTAACACTGTGGTTTTAAAAAAAACACGGCGTTGCTCTAGTCAAGCACAGTTCACTTGGCTTCTGTGGTTGAGGAATCCCCAAGCAGAGCCCCTGGTTTTAACTATAGAAATAGTTCTGTGGTGACAGGTCTGGCAGGCCCAGATCCTGGTTCCTCCTAGACATGGTGGTAGGCAATGAGCTGGGTCGGGGCATGGCTCTGCCTGTCCTCAGCTGGGGATGGTTTGAACAAGGCCCTGCCTTGGTTGGAGGGGTCTGAAGCCCAGCATTGTGCATGGCTTTCAAGACTGCTTAGCTCTGAAGCACAAACCTTTGGTGAAGGTCCTGTGGCTGTCCACCAAGGGCCTCCTCTTCCCCTCACCCTGGGCATTGTCTCATCAGGACATTAGGACAGTCACACGTGGTGTTTTCAGAAAAGGCATGGAGCCCAGCAGTTAGCACAGATGGTGCACACCAAGAGGGTGGTAGACACTGCCCAGTGCAGAGACATGAATCATTTGGCTGCAAACAATAGCTGGGCTGGTGTGCACAGAAAGCTGGGTGCTTAGGAATTAATGTACACTTTCTAAGCTGGAGGAGCCCTGTGTGGGGTGATGAGGGAGACAGCCTCGGAGAGGTGCCCACTCTCTCCAGGGCACTGGGATCGTTGAGGAGCCATATCTGTTGGCCAGCAAGTCATGGGTGACCGTCTGTGGCTCCAGGAGCCACTCAGTTCAGTTCAGTCACTCATTCGTGTCGCAACTCTGTGACCCCATGGACTGCAGCACACCAGGCTTCCCTGTCCATCACCAACCCCCAGAGCTTACTCAAACTCATGTCCATCAAGTCAGTAATGCCATCCAACCATCTCCTCCTCTGTCATCCCCTTCTTCTGCCTTCAATCTTTCCCAGCATCAGGGTCTTTTCCAGTGAGTCAGGTCTTCGCATCAGGTGGCCAAAGTATTGGAGCCACTGCCTGTCCATTTATTTGACTGAATTAGCCTGAACCCGCCAAACCCTTGTTTGGCCATGCATGAGTTTTCCCTGGTCACTTGTTCCCCTGAATCTCATGTTTGTGGCAGTTAAAAAGCATTGTCAGCATCAGAACACAGTGAAACGGTTGTTTGTGACAGTGCTGGGGTCTGACGTCCAGACCTGGCAGTCATTCATTTATCAGTTGTGATGGCCTTTGAGCCTGGGGTTTGGTCGATCCAAGAGGTGGCCAGAAGCTCCTGCACCCACTGCCCTGGGGCGGTTTTACGTCAGGGTCCTTGGCAGAGAGCCCAGCACAGGGTGGTGGCGGCTATTAGGTGACATCATGTTCCGTACCAGGGTGCCTAGCGCAGGTGGGTGAGGATTGTTCCGTAGTGAGGGAGGGGACGGCAGGAGTGGCATCAGAAGGGGACTTTGGACAAGAGAAAGCAGTCTGGTAGGTCCAGAATGCGGAGTCACAGAATTGAGCAGCTAGAAGAAGCATTAGTAACACGGGTTAAGCTTTGATCATCAGTTTCTTGAACAAATATGAGTATACCTGCAGGTGCTTTTTTTTAGGGTGTAAAACACTACACAAATACAGGGCTGTCCTCCGAAGTAGTCTGTGCTCCGTACTTTTATAGGCAAGCAGTCAGGCACGGACAACTGAAGTGACTTGTACCCTCGCCCAGCCTGCAGGGGCAGGACTGAGGCTCCCAGTCCCCCATGAGTGGGCAGGCAGCAGGCAGGCCCCCTCTGGTGGGCTCAACGTGTGTGTGGCCCTGTGAGGTCACACACTCACGCTGGCCCACATATCTGACACACGTGGGAAGGCCTTTGAGGTGGGGGAAAGGGCCCGTGGTAGTGTGTTTGCGACCCCTCCGAAACCAAACCCTTCGTGAACAAGTCTCTATTGTGACCTTCACAGTCAGGAGCTTGACCCCGAGGCTCTTGCAATCTGCTGACAATCCACAGGGCAAAGTCTGCTTGCCCCACTGAACCGCTCCCGCGCGTGTCCCCTGGTCAGCACTGCCACCCTCACTGCGGTCAGCACCTTGTCTGAGATGAGGACTCTGGCCGCGCCATGTCCTGAGAGCTGCCGCCACGCCCAGCACCGCACCTGATACCCCGCTGAGCACAGCACTTAGCGTTACACCTGACACCATACCTAGTACCTCTCCAGTGTGCCGGGCATCCCAGGTAACTGCATCTGAAACCGCCCCAGCACCACAGCTGACACCCCCAGCACCATTTTTGATACCCCACTGAGCACAGCTCCTTGCATCACACCAGCCCTGCCAGTGCGCCTGACGTTGCATCTGATACCACACCTACCAGGACGTGAAGGGGCCTGGTCCTGTCTGACCTTAACTCGGCAGGATTTTGAGCACCTCCTACGTGCCAGGCGCTGGACCAACTTCCTTCGTTAGAGAAGTGTTTGGAGCTTTGACAAGCTCCACCTAATAGGGGAGAAGAGGACTGGTGACTTCAGGGGAAACCCATGAGGCCTGTGTAAGAAGTCTGGGAGGTTTTATGGAGCAGTATAAAACCTGCTCCATAAACCTGGAGTGAGGGCTTTTGAAAACAAAGCTTCATGTACTCCAATTAAATGCCTTTAGTTATCTAAAAGTAAACATAAGAATTCTGATTTCATTTCAACCAGAATGTTATCCTTATTTGTACTTGAAATCTATCATGTTTTGGTTTAAGTTGTTTCAGCAACAAGTTGGTGGCTTTGAACCCACTCACGGGAGGTGGGTGGCCAGCCCCACAGCTCCTCTGAGGGCCAGGACTGCTCACCTCCATGGTGTCAAGGCTGTGAAGCTCTAGGTGCAGGGGGCACGTGGGGCCACACAAGCATCCTCTTCTTGAAGCTTTTTCTTCATTTGGGAAGAGGACCCCACTGACCCGTCACTTCAGCCTTGTGGTCACCTGTCTCTTCATTTGGGAAGAGGCCCCCCACTGACCTGTCACTTCAGCCTCGTGGTCACCTGTTTCTTCATTTGGAAAGGGGCCTCGCACTAACCCATCACTTCAGCCTCATGGTCACCTGTCTGTGCAGCAGGTCTGCAGACACTTGGTTCTGGCAGGAGAGAAGCTGGCTGCTGCCAGGGAGAGAGAACTGGCACACAGGTAAATAAAGTGTCAAGCTGAGGTGTGTACACATGAAGGCTGTGATTATCCAAAGGGAAGTCCTCTCCAGATAGTGACAAAGCCACGTATCACATCTTGGGCATCACATCTCGGAGATGAGTGTCCTGGGCAGCAGGGGTGGGGGTGGGCTGGGGTGTGCAGACGACTGACCGAATGCAGAAGCCAGGTCAGGTGTGGGGGAGGTGGGTAGAAGGGGCACCTTGGGGAACAGTGCAGCAGGGAGAGGAAGCGTGGCTCAGAGTCCCAAGGCTGGTGAAATCTGCAAGCCAAAAAATGACCTTCACTGTCACAGCCTTTTTTTTTTAATTGGAGTATAATTGCTTTATAATGTTTCACAGCCTTTTTAAAATCAGCTTTTTTTGAGGTCTAACTTCATTAAACTTTACCTGCTTTAAGTTGTAATGCAAAGGTTTTGCAAACTGTGTGCAACCAACAATTTTCTGTCACCAAGTGATCAGATCTGGTGAAGGGGGCTTGCTGGTTGTTGGGGTGGCCTCCTTGGCTGGACAGTCACCTGAGTGCAGGTGCCCGCCCCTCCTGCCTGGAACTCGTAGGGGAGGGCCTGGCCAAGCTGCAGGGGAGCAGAACTGCGCACCAGCTGCTGTGTGCTGGTGGTGCGGGCGGTGGGGGTGAATTACAGGAAAGGAGGACGCTGCATTCCTGGCATATTCTTTCCCAATGGTTCCCAGCTCTCTGCAATACCGGTATGAACCAGTTTTTTCTGACTGCCTCCAGCTTGAGCAGAATTTCCGTCGTTGTTGTCCTCAGCCAATTGAAAATCACCTGGAGTTTTATCCCAAGCACAAAAGAAGGTCAGAGAGAGGAGGCCCGATAACTGCGATTTCCCCCCTCCACCTCCCTGGTCCTGGACTGGAAGGTCCAACAGCCTTTGTCTGCCTGGCCTGTGCCCTCCGGGTGTCAGCCCTAGAAATTCTTTGATTTTGTTGTTTGCTGGATTTGGCAAGGAAGGGTAAGCCAGCCTGAGAGATGCTGTTTATCCTTGGGTTGCCCTGCTCTGACTCACTTAACCTGATCAGCATCTCTGCCTGGTGGCCGCTCTGTGTCAGTTGTGCCTGCCTGCACCTTTCCCAGGAGGGTGTGGTTGGCATGCCAGGTACTCAGATCATCAGTGTGATAACTTGCCCCCCCACCCCACCCCTTGCAGCTGCCACCACTGTTCTTGTTAGTCAAAGCTGATTTTTCTGAAGAGAGAGAACTTGTGGTTTTTGCTGTGCCTTTTGGCTCTGGATCTTTCAGCAGCTGGTGCCCCTCAGGATGAGGGGTCAGCGTGCAGCCAGGGGACCCTCTCTATCCAAGGTCGTCTTGTTGGGCAATTGCCGCTGCATTTCAGACACGTCTTCATATATTCTGTGAGGCAGAAGATGGTGTTTAAGGCTTGAAGAAAGTGTGCTGCTCTCCAGAGGCTCCTTGGTTTCAGGGTCATGCCCTGCCCTCAAGGGCACGGCCCTACCCCCGCTTAGAGCCCCAGGGTGTATGTCCACAGCAGGACTTAGTGTGGACACAGGTAAGGGTAAGGATTCCAGTGCCAGAACCAGCTGGGGGCAAAGTAGAAACTAGATTGGGTTTTACAAAGCTATTGGTTCTTGGCGTGCAAGGCTGGGCTGACTCTTGCCCTATTGCCTGCTATGTCAGCAGGGCTCCTTGTAGTCCAGGCCCTCAGTTACTGGAGGCATAGGTGGGAGCCAGAGAGATCCCTGGGCCAGAGCTGCCCCCAGAGTGCGTGGAGCTTGCATGGCCTGCTGTTGAAGCTCCACAAAGTTAGAAATGTTGAGGGGTGTCCAGCATGTCTCCTCCTTAGGCCCTCATAAGGAACTAAGTGGATGCCGAGCTCGGGGCAGGCTTACCTTGCCCTAGGCTGCTGATCCTGAGACATCCTCTCTTTTTTTCTCTCATAGGAGTAAGTCAGTTGCTTTCTCTGGTGGACATACTGCTTTTACACCTGTTAGAGACCTCAGAGGGAGAGATTGGTCTTGGGGTTCCATGCCCCAGATGAAGAATGTCCTTGGTTGTCAGGTTGCATGATGTGAGGTTCTCTACAGTCAGTGTTACGGCTGGTGCCACAAGAGAACCCCAGATCTCCCTTCTACCATCAACTGACAAACTAAAAAGTAGCCAGAATGGTAAAAACAATAAAACTTTGAATAGTGAGATTTGGTAAAGCATTTTAAAATTGTTACTGAGAAAGAATTCACATAAAAAGTATACAGTTCTGGTTTTTCATGTATTTACCATGTTGTAGAATCGTCTCCCTAATAGTTGGATTTTTTTTTTAATTTTTCTGAATACAAAAGGAATATGTTCTTATTGTAGAATGATATACATGTTCTGGAGCACTCCCCTCAGAAACACTTTTAGTGAGAGGCCAGGCTGCCCTGTGTGATGTTCCAGGCCTGTGCCCATCCCAAGAGGGTTGTGACTGGTGGTGACATGCAGCCGTCTCTTGGACCATCCAAGTCATCTGTCTACGCGTCATAAAGAACCTGCCTGAAAAAGCCAGACCTTCAGGACCAATTTCCAGGTTTCTGCCCAGACACAGACCCATTTGGTACCTGTGCAAGCTCCCAGACAAGTTCATCTGAACAACATCTTGGTCTCACTCACTAGGAAGGTGCACACAAATCTAGTGAAGTTTCTCCTCTCCAGATTTTTCAAGGAGTCTCACCAGAGTTCACTGACAGAAGAATCTTAGAAACTGGAAAAACACATGGCAGAGAAGAAAGTGTTTGCACATTTCTAAACTGCTGCTTGTCATTTAGTCGCTAAATTGTGTCTGACTCTTTGCGACCCCATGGACTGCAGCCCACCAGGCTTCTCCATCCATGGGATCTTCCAGGCAGGAATATTGGAGTGGGTTGCCATTTCCTTCTCCAGGGTCTAAACTTTAGCTTGAGTTTTACTATATATTTTTTGCAATGAAGTTTTATTAAACCTTAGTTTTTCTGACCTCTACATTTTTTTTAAAAACCTCACATCTTCATCTGAGATAAACTATTACAGTTCACAGTATCTGTGCAAATTATAAATTGAGTCAGGGAGTTCCCTGGCATTCCAGTAGTTAGGACCCCGAACTTCCACTGCAGGGGGCACAGTTTCAATCCCTGGTCAGGAACTGAGATCCCACAAGCCACACAACATGGACCAAAAAAAAAAAAAAAAAGGAAACTGAAGCCTGTAGTATTATCAGTTGCTACCAGTAATATGAACTGCCTACCAGATTGTGTAGGCATTGTGAATGCCGTTAGTCTTTATTTTTAAAAAACTATGAAGAATAGAGATTTTTTTCCTGTTTGTCCTCATCTTACAGATGAAAAAAAAAACTGAGCACATAAATTTAGGTTATTAGCCAAGATCTCAGAGCTCAGAATTAAGATTCTGCCCCTGACAACACAACCTGAGCTCTTAACTCCCGAGCAACCTCCTTAAGTACAGAAATGGCTATTTCTCTAGAGGTCAGTGAGGGGCCCTTGCGGCTTCACACATTCTGTGAAGTGCTGATTCTGTTCTGTGTTCAGGGAGTGAGCATGAGCAGGTAGGCCTGGGTCCTGAAGGCTGTGCCAAGCCCTTGGGGTCTAGAAAGCAGCCCTAAATACTTTCTGTCCCCCTCAGGAGGTTCAGTGGGGGTTTGAGGATCTGGGGCAGTTGTAGCCCTTCAGGCAGGAGTGCCAAGAGCATTGGTCTGCTAGATTGCCAGGAGGGGACAGATGGGGCAAGAAGGCCTCCAGTTACCCACTCCCGGGCTGCCCGTGTGGAAGCAGTTGGCACACTCAAGTGGGACAGAGGTGCCTGGCCTTGGAGGTTTTGATGGGAGGGCATGTGCGTCATGGGGTTGGGGGGGTGAGGAGGCCCATCAGGAGGGAATGATGAAAGCAGGGACCCAGCCCCGGAGACCCACCCTTGGAGTGTAGAAGCAGGCTGTCCAGAGTATGAAGACGTTGACCCAACCAGCCTACTGGTAGATGGACATAGTCAAGACTTACCTGCCAAGAGAGGTTCTCTTTTTGACTAAAAATGCATCCTAGGCCTTTGGGGAACAGTGGAGTGACACGTGTATTCCTTCTTTGTCTTCAGTCATGGGACATTTTTTTCCGAAACACCAATGCCGGAGCGCCCCCAGGCACCGCCTACCAGAGCCCACTCCCCCTGAGCCCGGGCTCCCTGTCAGCTGTGGCCAGAGCGCGGCCCCTGGTGGAGGCCCAGCCCAACGTGGACAAGCTGGTGGAGGATCACCTGGCGGTGCAGTCGCTCATCAGGGCTTACCAGGTAAGGTGGCGGTGGGCGGCCATCTGTGACAGCACCCCGCCGACCCAGTGAAGGTGGTCGTTTAACTTTCACCCCCCACCAAACGCTAGGTACTCGCTCCCTGCTCTGGGGTGGAGGGAGGCAAAAATGAAATATGACAAGAGAAAAGGAGCCCAGACATCCTCTTGCCATGTGAGCAGATCCCCTGCCAGCCATGGCGCCTGTCCGTATTTCTTTCCATGAGTTGGCAGGAATGGTTTGTGGGCAGGGAAGCTCACTCCATGCCCATGTGGCCAGGGAACTGCTGATCCCCAGGAGGGAGCGGTGACCCCGAGGGTGTGCTGCTCCCTCAGGCACAGCCCCTTCTCAGTTGCTAACGCCCACATACAAAAAGAGAAGGTGAACCTGTAGGGTTTGGGGACAGAAGCAGAGCCCATGGAAGCAGGGAAAGGCAGCCAAGCCTGCAGAGGGGCCATCTCTCCACGAGCATTCCTATTGGAGGAGGGTTGGGCAGAACCAGTGGATCCCATGGCCTTGCTCAGAGCCCAGAAGCCCCTTCCAGGATATCTGCCTGGCGTGGAGAAGAGCCTGGGATTCAGATCTTATCATCTGCTCTGTGAGTAGTTCTCAGGAGGAGAAGAGGAACATTTGGGCCCAGAGCAGCCCTTCTGGGAGCCCCTAGAATCTGGGCTCCCCTGCTGCCACTCCTGGCATCGCTGCAACCTGGCAGGGAAGCCCACTGTGGAGTCCTCATCCCTCCACTGTTCTCTTTCCTGGAAACGGCCATATGGACTGTTCTCCTCTGCCCACCTGGTCAGTTGCCACAAGTGTCAGGACAGGCAGCACAGAGTGGATCTGTCCTCCTGGGGGAGCCTGGGAAGTCAGGCTTTATCTCCAGGGCAAGTGAGAATAGATAGCCGTGTGCTCTCAGGTGCTGTTCACAGCAGCTGTTTCTACAGAAAAGAAGCACAGCTGGAGTGTGCTGACCACCGCCTGACTCGTTCAGCCTCAGTCATTTCTGCGGTCTTTCAGTGACTTCATAACAGCTGTTCCTCTTCCCAAATTGCTAGCAGGAAACTGAATAAAATGTCCAAGACTTAAAGACACAAATTTGGAAGCTGGGAGGGGCTTTCCGTGTCCTTTTGTTTGCAAACGGTGCCGATCAGACACTGCAGTCCCTGGTGCTGCCGCCTGCTCTGGTGCCTACTGCCCTGACCCCACAGCGGTGCCACTGCACCTTCCTGAAGGACTTCAGGCTCTTCTCAGCTGAGCGGGTTTCACATTCAAGTCAGAGTCCCAAGCATTTTCCATTTCTGTTTATCCAGGAACAGGATCCCAGGAAATGGGTCCTTTTAGATTGCCAGGTTTATCATAACATGAGGAGTTTATCCCTTTTTTATAGAAGTGCTTTTATGCCCAATGCCTGCAAGCTAAGTTACGTCTGACTCTGCGACCCTATGGACTGTAACCCTCCAGGCTGCTCTGTCCGTGGGATTCTCCAGGCAGGAATACTGGAGTGGGTTGCTTGCCCTTCTCCAGGAGATCTTCCCTACCTAGGAATTGAACCTGTGTCTCTTATGTCTTCTGCACTGGCAGGCTGGTTTTTTTTTGCCACTGGAACCACCTGGGAAGCCTTAATGCCCAATAGTGCTTTAAAATAAACTATTCTAAGTCTTATTTTTGGGTTAATGGGTGCTCTCAGGGAAAGATTTGATCAAATGTAACTTTTAACCCCCTCACAGCCCACAGGACCTGCTTAATGACTGCTTGTATTATTGCTTCCAGGTCAGGGGTCACCACATTGCAAAACTTGATCCTCTCGGAATTAGTTGTGTAAATTTTGATGATGCTCCGGTAACTGTTTCTTCAAACGTGGGTGAGAATGAATCTGTAAACACTAATTTTAATGTAATTTTACTTTTTTTTTACCCCTTCCCTCTTTTTTTTCTCCTGTCCTTTTGTGTGTGTCCTTCCCTCTCCATCGCTGGCCCATTCGTAGATACGAGGGCACCATGTAGCACAGCTGGACCCCCTGGGAATTTTGGATGCTGATCTGGACTCCTCCGTGCCCGCTGATATTATCTCATCCACAGACAAACTTGGTGAGGGTCTGAGAGCGGCCAGTGCTGCGCTATTTGGCTCCTCTCTGTGTGTCCCAGCTCGTGGCAGCCAGGACGTCCACAGGCCAAAGGGAAAGACTCTTAAGTTTCCTTCGTTCTGATCACTTGACATTTATAAGTCATGCAGCCTTAGTGAGTTTTGGGCAAGTTATTTTTAATCTCAGCTTTCCAGCCAGATCATATGAGCTCAATTGTCTAAGCCTGAAAATTGGAAAGTGGAATTTGGGGGCAGAAAAGGTTAGTGGCATGGAAAAGACATGACCCACCCAGGCAGGCGGGTCCCCAAGATAGTCCAGGGACTCGCACATCTGGCTCCAGTTTCCAAATCTCAAGGCAGTGCAGCCTGTGCCCAGATGGGGTCTTGCTCAGAATCGTCACACGCCCTGAAGCACAGCGCAGCCTGCCTTTGACGGGGCGAATTCCAGAGCAAGGGGTGCAGTTGAGGTGTCTCGATTCTCAAATGCCGGTGATCACACTGAGGAAACTTTGGAAGGCATCCCGCGTGCAGGGAGACGCATGTGGCACACAGGCGGTTGTAGCCATGACCCCACACCCCCTCTGTTGTGAGCACAGGGGCCGGGCAGGGCTCACACCTGTGGTCGCTTTCAGAAGTTAACCTGCTCTAAGTCACCGTGCTGCTAACCTGTGCTACAGAAATGATGACGTGACTAATTTTTAAATGGCCAGGTTGTTTAGGAGGAACACTGTGCATGCTAATAAAACTGATGATTACCTACCTGCCTAACACTGCTCTGGGAGGGGACAGAATTTGCCTCCTCTGAATAATAGTTTCTAACGCCCCCCAGAGGCGGGTCTGGGTTGTGAGTTGAGAGGTCAGGCGCTAGTCAGGTAGTCAGTTCAGTTCAGTTCAGTCGCTCAATTGTGTCCGACTCTTTGTGATAATACTGGAGTTCAAATAGCATTGGCCCCAGGATGGCTGTTAGAGGTTTGTCTCTGCTCTGTCTTCATTTCGGAAACAGTCCTAGGGGATACAGGGTTTCCTCTACTTTGTAACTGCACAAAGGTTTTGGAAGAAAGATTAGATCAACTCTTCTGAATATAAAATAGGGCCAGTCCAGATTGTTGGCAGGATGTGAGTTGAATAGTGGTGCTTTATTGAGTGGTGACAGCTTTGTGCACCCCAGAGGTGGGCTTTTCTCTCCACTGTCCCCCAGGATACTTGGAGCCTCTCTCCTTCTCCTTACCATGTAGCCCCCAAAGCACCCAGACCCCACCCAACCGGCACTCGCCTGTGCTGAAGCCCATCGGCACCACAAGTCCCCTCCAGGTGCTTGGGCCAGGGCAGACCTCCCACCCCCCACCCCACCTGGGAGGCCTATGAGCTCCCAAGCACTGGTTGCCTGAGGAATAGCTCAAGGTCCTGTTCCCTGGGGCTGTCTCTCCAGAGAAGGACTCTGACTATGGGGCCTGGCAGGGCGTGGGCCACAGAGGCTGGTGTTTCTGTGCACAGTCAAGCATTCAAACAAGAAAGGCATGGGAGGGGGGTGAAGGGTGTCCGACGCTGCATCTCCCCTGTTCTTGTGCCATCCGATTGCCAGGTTCTTGATATCTGATCAGACCTTTCCCAGTGGTTCCCAACTCACTGGAACTGCCTGGGGAGCCTAGAGCTCCTGTCTGTCCTGCCTAAGGCCGGTCAGGGTGGGATGCACCAGCTCTGGCAAGGGTTTCTTGGAGGCCCCCAGGCCATCCCAGCCCAGGAGTCTGTGAAGCCTGAGAGCCCCCAGCCCTGTTGGCTGCCCACCTCCTCAGTTCACAGCTCTCATAGGGCAGGCGCAGAGGTAGGGCCTCTGTCGTTCTTTCGGGTCCTTTCTAGGCCACTTGATCTCCCCTTACAGTCAGCTCTAAAACAGTGCCCCAAGTATCTGTGCTTCCGTTAAGGTGCAGAGTCAATACAGCAAGGGTGAACCAGCAGGATGGTATAAACCAGAGACACACAGAGGTGGCCCCAGAGCTTCCTGAGCTCATCCTCTGGCTGGGAGCCTGTCAGAAACGTCAGGAGAAAGTTGAGGAGCAGCCCCCTCCTTTGCAGGAGAAAAATGCATTTCATCCTGAGAATTCAAAATAGTGTGATAGAAAAGTCATGGAAATAGTGTAAACCCAGTATGTATTGATACCTTGATGTATGTAGGTCTTTCAGAAACAACTGGATCAACAGGAGCGCTCTGTTCAGGGACGCTGGACAGTCCCTAGAGTGCTTTCCTGTCCATCATCTCATCCAACCCTCAGGCTTGGGCTCAAGCCAGCTTCCTACGTGGAAAGCCGGGCTCTGCCAGGACTAGCTCTGTCTTCTCACCTGTAAGGTTGTTGCAGTATTAAATAAACTCCTTAAAATAGTGCCTGGAGCTTACTAAGTTCCATGAAGGTGTGAGCTACTGTGATTATTAACAGTCTTTTGAGATAAATAGCTGCTGATGTCTCTGGAAAAAATAGATATTTAGAAATAGAGCAGTGGAGCAAATAATCCAGAGTCGGTGCCATAGTTAGTAGTAAGGACTGGGGTGAAGCCTGAGTGACAGCAAAGCAGGCTAGCTCACGCGGCATGGTGAGCGTGGCCCGCATGTTGGTCTGCGTGAGTAAGTGACTGCAGGGGTGTGCTGTGCCACACAGCACTGTCCTCAAGCTTGCATCCTTCTCACGACACTTCCAGCTGTCTTTCCTCTCTCTGGTAGATGCAGCACAATCTCTCCAATCACTTGTGGGGAAACCAAGGCCCAGGCGGTGACTACTCCCCATCCCTCTATGAGCACTTCGTAGTATGACTGGGGCAGCGCAGGGGTAGAGGACCAGCTTCCAGCCCCGGCTGAAGGCAGGAAACCATTCCCGAGGGCAGTGCTGGCCAGCACAGATATGCAGGGCGAGCGGGGCTGATGGCCCCTCAGAACTTTTTAAATTAAGTGGAAAATGTGAAAAGTTTCTACTGAGTTCTTGCCCAGATACTCACAACCCTTGCAGTGACAGGTGGAGAGAAGAAAGAATTAACAGGTAGCAGGTAGACAGCAGACTCGGCGCCATGCAGAGCTCCAAGGTGGTCCCAGCCTGTCAGGGTTACCGTCAGACGTGTGCACACAGACTGTACTGTGAATGCAGCACAGATAGAGTCGAGATGGTGGGGTTAGTGATTATTTGTTACGAAAATTTAAAAATTAACGTTAGAACAGTTTGGGTTTTTTAGGTGTGGGTTATACTCTAGAATTGTGCGGTGACTTTTAGGAGCAGGAGCCCTTTTGCCAGGATGTGTTATGTTAGGGGCTGGGTTCCAGGTCCCCAGAAGTGCATCTTAACTGAGCCAGGCTGAGTCGACCACACATCCAGTCGAGGAGGGTTGGGAGCTCCAACCTGAGATGCCTGGTCACATGATCCACATTCCTCCCTAGGGAGGTGCTGGCAGTCTCCAGCCTCTCCTGGTTGACCCTAAGGAAGGATCAAGAGTGTGGCTTTTGACAGGGGTCCGAGCTGTTGCCATCTTAAGTAGAAACCAATCAATTGCAGGCAGCCTGTGCACTCTCACCTCCGGGCCTCCAGTCCTGTGCTGGCATCCAGTCCTTGCTTTGCTAGGGTGGGGAAGGGGCATCGGGAAGTCTTGTCTCTGGGCCAAGTGGGACTGCCCTGGGCAGGGTGAGGATGTGGAGAAAGTTCTTGTTAACTCTCACCCTCAATTTGCTCTCTTCCAAGTGCAGCATTTGAGTTAGATTCCAGCTTTAAAATGCCATGGAGTGGTTTCTCTTTGGATTCTATAGTATAACTATTCACAGTGAACCAAAAAAAAAAAAGATTGAAATGTACTTAAATGTCAGATTGAAACATATTTAAGGAGAACTCATAACAAATTCTATAAATAAAATTAAAGAAGGCATGAAACTTCTGTTTACCATTAGTGTTTGCAAATTGTCAATCTTAGGAAATGAACTTGAGTTACATAGTTAAAAGGTCAATTCAGAAGTCCAAATTATGGCAACATTTTTGCTACTGTAAGTGGATTAGTTCATCCCCAGCACAGCAGGACATGAAGTCTCCCCACCCTCTGACCTTCCACAGTGCTCTTTCTGGTTGAATGTTGTCTCCTTGATGGCTGGGAAGAATGAGCTAAAAATAGCGTTGAATTTTTATCTACTTTAGTAATTTCAGAGCTGTGGCGACCAATTTACATAGCATTTATTGGTTGCTGTATGTAACCTGTGGTGCCACCAGATCGCCAAGTGAAGAGTTGGGATCAGATCGCCCGAGTGACTCAGGTGGGCAGGCCAAGCTAAGGTCATGGTGGGCACATGCACGTCCGCCTGCAGGGGTGTCCTCCTTCCTGTATGCCCAGAAGCTGGCAGACCAAGACACACCCGGGCCTAGCATCACATCCCTGCTTCTTGCCAACTGTGTTTCCCTTGGAAACACTTGGCCAAGTCCCAGCCGCTCTGTCTCTCCAGTAGAGTGTCTTGTGCTCATCAAGAAGTAATTTTAAAAAATGTTTCAAAGTGCTCAGGTGCAGGGAATCCCATGTGCTGTCTGTAAGTGACAACCAGAATATTTACTGTTAACACTTTCCTTTGGTTTGTGTCTTTTGTTCACATTTTATTTTTAAAATACTCGAGAAGTACACATAAAACTACATGCCCAGTACCCAGAGTGAACAGTTATAAACTTTGGATCCTATTGCCTTTAGATTTCTTTAACAGATACGCATTCACATTTCCTTTTGAGGCTGGGGGGAGTCCTATAGGCAGCACTGATGGCTGCTTGGGATGGTCCTGTGTCTTGATTCTGAGGATTAAAAGGAATAAATGAAGAGTCTTCATCCTTGCCTTAAGCAGTGCATCCTTGCTTTTGTGCAGAACCCAGGTGTTCCATTGTCTTAAGAGCCATTGGCTCTGAGGTCTTTGGTGGTCTTTCACTTTCCTCAGGGGCGAGGAGAGCTTTACGCACTCAGAGCTGGCGTCCCTGCATCCTCTCTGAGTCGGAGTTCTTGCCATCAGCATCCAAGGATGCACTGGCTGGCCTTCTGCTGCACTGCCAAGGCGGGGAGCAGCCACATTGCTGGTGACCAGGCTCTGACCCCTCGGTCATCAGGCCCACGTCCCCAGGAAAGCAGAGTCAGCAAGTGTATTGCGTGTCCAGATCAACAGCTTGAGTTTAACCAGTGCAGGCAAGCCTCCAGGTGTGGGCAGGAGTGTGTGCAGCTGTGCAGGCCTGTGGCTCTCATCCTGCGTTCTCAGCAGCCGAGTTCGTCCATCCTGGTTCTGCCTTCTCAAGAAGGGAGTCCAAGGTCCCATCTTCCACTCTTTGGAATCCAGAAGGAGCTTGAGCTTTAGGGTCTAGTCTGCCACCTGATGCTCCAGCTCTGAGGAATGGGCCTTAAAAACTAGGCTTCTCCATTTTCTTTTCCCCAGTTTTTTCATCTCGAATCAGCCTAGACTGGGTGGATTCAACTTCCCAGGAGAGCTCTGTGTCAGCCACTTGTTCAGGATGGGGACGTGAGGAGGTCTCAGCCCCCACCACGCAGTGGCTTCTCAGTTTCAGGAAGCAGCCTCTCCTTCCTTCAGATTCACCTTATTCCAGCTGTTCATGAAGCATTTCCGTGTTTACCAAAGTCACTCTCAGACCATACCCAGCCACCCCTCTGTTCTCCTTCAGTGTCTGTGTCTGTGACAGTGTTTGTGCTACCCGTTACTGCAGTGGTGTAGGGTTTGGGTGTTTGGGTTTTTTGTTTTTGTTTTTATCAAAACTAACTCTTACCTGTCTTTTTCCCTCTGCGCTCACCCATGCTATCCCACTCTGCCTCTCAGATCTTGCAGTTTTCAAGGAACGACTTCGAATGCTAACAGTAGGAGGTATGAAAATAATGAGCCTTTCACTTTTCTGGAGCTGAGGACTTCATTTGAACAGGACATGCAACTTTCCCCAGCATGCAATTTGGGGAAAGTTGCCACAACTCTGTCGAGTGCTTTGAAGTTTGTTCATTATTTTGAGATATGTTTTTCCTATCATTTAGCTGTTACCCAGCAGGTAGAGCTACTTACCGTGTCATTTTTGCTTCTGTCCATTTGTGTTCTGAAGAGCATTTTCACCTTCACATGTGTCTCACCGTCGCTTTGCTGAGCTTCCATCTCTAGCGTAGGCTGTCTCTAGCTCCTGCTGTAGCCAGCGGGGACCTGAGGCCGCGCTACATTCTGCATGTTGGCACATCCTTTCCTCCACGTTCTGCGCTGTGCCTTTGACTGGACTCTGGATTCTTTCAGATTCTGCTTCCTGGGCATTTTTGACAGTTTCTCTTTTGATCTTCCCATGTTTAAAGAGCTGATAAAAAGTTACTTAATGAAGTAAGGAATTCTTAATGACCCTTGGTTCTGGGCAGAGCACCTTTGAAGAATCCAGAGTGGGGTGCCCAGGGGTCCTCTGCCTGCTGTCACTCACCCCAGTGGCCAGTCTTCCTTCCATGCCACGTGTCACTCAGAAGTTCTCGTTTCTTCCATCTTACTGATAATATTTGTGAGACTCCATTTTTAATTAGACTCTTCATTTTGAGATAATCGTAGATACATATACAGATATGAAAAATAAGAGAGACATTCTCACGTGCCTTTCAGCCACTTCTCCCACTGGTACCATCTTGTACCTCACACCAGGATGCTGACATAGACAGCAGTCAAGCCACGAATGTCTGCATCACCTCACTGCCCCTGCAGCCACACTCACTCTCCTTCCATCCCCTCCCCACCATGTCTGACCCCTGGCAACCACTGTCCTGTTTTCCATTGCTATAGTTTTGTCATTTCAAGAATGTTTTACGAATCACAATATGTAACATTTTGGAATTGGTATTTTTCAATCAGCATGACTTTCTAACACTAGTTTTTTCTTATTTGCTGAGTAACATTCCTTGCCATAGGTGTCCCACAGTTGTTTTAACCAGTTTCTCACTGAAGGACCTTTGTGTCGTTTCTGTTCTTTGGCTAATAGGGTCTTTTACAGAGCAAAAGTTTTAAACTCTGAAGTCCAGTGTATCAATGTTTCCTTTGGTGGATCCTGCTTTTTGTATCAAGTTTAAGAACCCTTTTCTTAGTTCTAGATCCTGAAGATGTTCTCCTTTGTATTTTTCTAAAGGTTTTATAGTTTCGCATTTAGCATTTAAGTCTGTGGTCCATTTTGAGTTCATTTCTTGAATGAGATAAGAAATTTAGATCAAGGTTGGTTTGTTTTTGGCCTGTGAATGTCAACTGCTCTGGCACCATTAACTGAAAAGTTTGTCTTTCTTATCATTGAATTGCTTTCACACTTTTGTCAAAAATCAGTTGGACTTATTTGGTAAGTCTGTTTCTGGGTTCTCTATTCTTTCCCTTAATAAGTGTCAGAATTTCTCCACAAGTGCCACATCATCTTAATTACTGTAGCTGCTGAACTTTATTTTCCTTTTTTTCAGAATTGCCTTGGCTGCTCTAAGGCCTGTCTCCTTGTAGATTTTAGAAAAAGCTTGTCTATGTTTATGAAAGCCCTTACTGACATTTTGATAAGAATTGTGTTAACCTATAGATCAATTTTAGAGAGAATTAGCATCTTTACTATGTTGTGTTCCAATCCATGAACATAGTATGTCTTATTTATTTAGATCATCTTTGATTTCTTTCGTCAATTTTTGGTAGTTTTCAGCATACAGGTTCTGTACATGTTTTATTAGATTCACCTGTCAGTATTTCCCTTTTAAAAGAAAATTTTAATGTCCACCTGTTCATTACTAATATCTTGAAATGCTATTGATTGTGTTTATGTAGTATCCTATGACCTTGCTAAGCTCACTTATTCTAGGACTTTCATTTTTTTTGGTAGATTCTTTAGGATTTTCTGGATAGATGATCATATCATTTTTATTTCCTTTTCTTGCCTAATGCCTGGTTGGATCTTCCAGTACTATGTTGAACAAGAGTCATGGGAATGAATATCCTTGCTTTGTTCCTGATCAGTGGTAGATTATATTGTTTTTTCAAATGTTGAACCAAACTCTGCTGGAATAAACCTCAATTGGTCATAGTATATAATTCTTTTTGCATATTGCTGTATCTGTGTGTACAGACATATACACACAGATATATATATATATATGCATCTATATTCATAAGGGATATTGGTCTATAATTTTTTTTTTTTTTCTGACTGTCTTTGGTCTTAGTATCAGGGTAATTCTAACTTCATTAAGTTGAGAAGTTTTCTTCCTACACTCTTTTCTGAAAGAAATTGTGTAGAATTGGTATTAATTCTTCTTTAAACATAGAGTAGAATTCCCCAGCAAAACCATCTGGGTTTAGAGCTTTCTTTTTCAGAAGCTTTTTATATTTATGAATTCAGTTTCTTTAATAATTACAGAGCCATTCAAATTGTCTGTTTCATACTGAGTGGATAACAGCACTTTGTGCTGTTCTAAGAGTGGTTTGTTTATATCTGAGTTGTCAAATGTGTCTGTTGTTCATAGTATTCCCTTAGTATCTTTTTTTGTATCTGGAGGGTCTATAGTGATATCCTGTTTTACTTCTGATGTTGGTAATTTGTGTCTTCTCTCTCTGTTAGTCCTGTTACAAGTTTGTCAATGTTACTGATCTTTCCAAAGAACCAATCACCTGTTTCATTGATTTTCCTGTTTTGCTGTTTTCAGTTTCATTGATTTCTGCTCTTACCTTGATTATTTCTTTACTTCTGCTTTCTTTGTGTTGGTTTTCTTTCTTTTTTTTTTCTTTTTTCTCTAAGTCCTTATGGTAAGACTTTATAGATTAAGATTAAGACCTTATAGATTACTGATGAAAGAGAAGGCAGTTTCTTGTAGGCAAGCATATGCTTTTTTAATTCACTCTGTCAATCTTTGTCATCTAAGTAGGGTATTTAGATCATTTATATTTAACTGTTGACATGTTAGGGCTTAAGTCTGCCATTTTATCCTTCATTTTGTTTGTCCCTTTACGTTTCTTTGTTTTCTTTTTCCTGACTTCCTCTGGGTTTTTAAACCTATACCTTAAAATTCCATTTTTATTTGTATAAAGTCCTTTTGATCATATTTCTTTGTGTTTTTAGTGTCTTTTAGCCTTTTTAGTGGTTGTGTTCAGTGCAGTTCAGTTCAGTCACTCAGTCGTATCCGACTCTTTGCGACCCCGTGAATCGCAGCACGCCAGGCCTCCCTGTCCATCACCAACTCCCAGAGTTCACTCAGACTCACGTCCATCGAGTCCGTGATGCCATCCAGCCATCTCATCCTCGGTCGTCCCCTTCTCCTCCTGCCCCCAATCCCTCCCAGCATCAGAGTCTTTTCCAATGAGTCAACTCTTCCCATGAGGTGGCCAAAGTACTGGAGTTTCAGCTTTAGCATCATTCCTTCCAAAGAAATCCCAGGGCTGATCTTCAGAATGGACTGGTTGGATCTCCTTGCAGTCCAAGGGACTCTCAAGAGTCTTCAACACCACAGTTCAAAAGCATCAATTCTTCGGTGCTCAGCCTTCTTCACAGTCCAACTCTTACATCCATACATGACCACAGGAAAAACCATAGCCTTGACTAGATGGACCTTAGTTGGCAAAGTAATGTCTTTACTTTTGAATATGCTATCTAGGTTGGTCATAACTTTTCTTCCAAGGAGTAAGCGTCTTTTTAATTTCATGGCTGCAGTCACCATCTGCAGTGATTTTGGAGCCCCAAAAAATAAAGTCTGACACTGTTTCCACTGTTTTCCCCATCTACTTCCCATGAAGTGATGGGACCGGATGCCATGATCTTCATTTTCTGAATGTTGAGCTTTAAGCCAACTTTTTCGCTCTCCTCTTTCACTTTCATCAAGAGGCTTTTTAGCTCCTCTTCACTTTCTGCCATAAGGGTGGTGTCATCTGCATATCTGAGGTTGTGTAGGTATATGATATTTCATATACATAACGTCACAATTTAATGATGTCATCATTTTACCAGTTCATGTAAAGTGTACTTGCCTCCCTTTATATCCCTTCATTCTCTCCACATATAATATGTAATTGTCTTAAATATTTCCTCTACATGTGTTCAGAACAGCATCAGATAGTATTACAAATTTTGCTTCAATCATCAAACATAATTAAGAAGACCCAGGAGGAGAAGGAAGGTCTTGTTTTGTTTACTGTACTTTTTAGTTCCGCATTCTTTCTTCCTTCCTCCTGTCTCATTCCTTCATTTTTATTTATTTATTTGGCTATGTTGGGTCTTAGTTGTGACACTTGGAATCTTTAGTTGCAGCACATGGGATCTAGTTCCCTGACCAGGGATCAAACCCAGGCCCCCTGCACTGGGAGCACAGTCTTAGCCACTAGACCACCAGGGAAGTCCCCTGTCTCATTCCTTCTGATAATCATTTCCTTTCTGTTTACAACTTATTTTAGCCATTCATTTAGGATGACAGATTCTCTTAGTTTTTTTTTTTCATTTGAAAATGTTTTGATTTCTCCTTCACTTCTATAGGATATTATCACTATATATAGGATTCTGGGGAACCAGTTCTTTTTTTCAGCTCTTTATGTGTGGTGCCACTTCCTTCTGGCTTCCATGACTTCTGTAGAGAAATCCAGTGTTATTTCAGTTGTTTTGCCCTCTAGGCAAAGTGTCCCTATATTCTGGCTGCTTTCAAGATTTTTTCTATCTTTAAATTCAGAGGTTTAATTGTAACACATTTCAACATGGATTTCGTTGGCTTTATTCTGAGTTCACTGAGCCTCTTGAGTCTGTGGATTAAGTCTTCTGCCATATTTGAAAAGTTTTCAGCCTCCTTCTTTTTCTTCTCCTTCTGGGATTCATCAACACAACTTTGAAATCTTTTGTCACAGCATCACATGTCCCCAGGACTTTGTTCCCTTTTTTCTTCCTGGTCAGTTTTCTCTGTATTCTTCAGATTGATTAATTTCTGTTGTTCTGCCTTTAAGTTCACTGATCCTCTGTCCCTTGCTAATGCCATACTGAGTTTTCATTTGGTTTATTATATTTTGCAATTTCAGAATTTCCCATTTGGTTCTTCTTTGTATCTTCAATTATTGAAGAGACTTTCTTCACTTTATTGAAGAGACTTTCTTCACTGAGACTTAATTTTTTTCATGTCTGTCATGTTTTAATTGCTTACTGAAATAATTTGATGACTCCTTGAAAGTGAAAGGGAAGTCGTTCAGTTGTGTCCGACTCTTTGCGACCCCATGGACTGTAGCCCACCAGGCTCCTCCATCCATGGAATTTTCCAGGCAAGAGTACTGGAGTGGGGTGCCATTGCCTTCTCCAGGGGATCTTCCTGACCCAGGGATTGAACTGGGTCTCCTGCATTGTAGGCAGCCGCTTTTACCGTCTGAGCCACCAGGGAAGCCCAGTGACTCCTTGAGAAGGAGATAATTCTAATTAGATAATTGTAACATCTGTGTCATTTTGGTGCTAGTGCCTGTCGATTATTTTTTCTAGTTCAATCTGATCTACTCCTGGTCCTTGTTATAAGTGGTTTTTTAAAATATTGAAACCAGGACATTTGGGTATTACGAGACTTGGGATCATGTTTAAATGTCTGTTATAGCAGGGCTCCTCCGAACACTGCTGTGGTAGGGCGGGGCCCAGCTAGTTACTCCCCAGTGGGAATGGATGTTTTGGGCTGCAAAGTCTCTGTTGACTTTGGGGTAGGGGAATAGATTAGTGCATTCCCTCCCAGGGGGAATGAAAATGTGGGCTTCCTCTTGGGCCTTCTTTGAGAGCTTTAAGTAGGGTCAGAGGTCAGAGTACGTTGTAGCCGGGCATGGGTGTCGATGGGGCTACAGTGTGATATGTATGCTTGGGTGGAATAGAGCAATTATGATCTAGAAGTTTTCTGTTCTGCTAGGCTGCCCTTCTCTTGGTTCTTTAAAGAGAGCAGCTTTTGTTGGGGCTTTTTAAAATCTACACTGGTAGAAGTTTCCATGTTCTTTGCTCCAGGTCTGGGATATGGGAGCCCAAAAGGGAACCCAAAGGACCTTCTTGGCTGGTTGGCCTTTTACTCCACCCTTTGGAATCCATCTTATATTTGTTTTGTACGTGATATCTGCGGTTTTTAGTTACACTTAGTGGGAGAGTAGGTAGGAATATGTCTATGCTACCTTTCCAGAAGCCGACATCTGTAGATTTAAGTTATCAAATGACTGAGGAACTCAGAAGCAGGGCTAGCAGCTTTGAAGTTCAGTAATGATCCAAGTAACTGAGTCTAAGAATGATCAGTGCAGGGTGGGGGAAGTGAAGCATCACACATACGGTGAGGCTGAGGGCTCCACAAGCCCACGTTCTTCTCTGGGACACACAGGTCACCTGGTTAACTCCACAGTCGAAGTGTTCCCAACAGAGTATGCTCTCTTTGGATGCTCTGGTTCCCTGAGCCCCCACTGCTGAGTGTTTCTACCAGCTAGGAAAAGTGCCTCCCCCAAGTAACTCTGGTTTTCCTCCTAAACGCTGAGAGCTGGGCTATGAATGGCCAGGGCCACGCTTTATCAGACCCCTGTGATGGCCCATCCTCATTCTCGATAGAATAACAGCAGGAAACAGGTGCATAGCGTAACCAAGCCCCTCAACCATCACCGCCACCACCCCAAGGTGAAAAGGCCAGGTTGTTTTTGTTTTAATTTTTAAAAGGGGGAGGAGCAATTGAAAAACAAAATTTTCTTTTGCTTTTAAAATTAAAAAAAAAAAAGGATCCTAGGGCATTAGATGAATCAAGGTAGTCATTCCCAAGAGCATTAGATGAATAAAGGTTGTCATTCCCAAGCCAGCTTGGGAAAGGGAACTTCATGGCCCACCCATGACCAGTTGAGTCAAGGTCTGGCATTAGAGCCTGGACATGTGCATTTTTACAACTCTCCCAGATTCCCCAGAGATTTGGATACACAGCTGTGTTTACAAGCAACTGCTTGAGTCCCTTACTGGGCCCTGTGTGTTATTTACACTTAATTAGGTCAAGAAATGGGAGAATGTCTGATCTGGCACAGTCAGGTTTGGAGACCGTGGGTGCTTGCTTAGAGTTTCTTGTTTCATGAAGTCTGGGGCTGTGAACTGCAGCTTCTCTCGTTCCAGCCAGTATTCTGGGAGTGGGGCGCCTAACGTAGTGTCCCCTGACAGTTTTCCTGCATGTCTCTTCCCCTTTGATAATTACTGCAACATGAAACAAGCATGTGATGCCTAGGAAAAAGCCCCTGCACCGCGTGTTTATCAGCTTGAAATATGCTTTCAGATGGAGAGGCACCATGCTCATGGTGCTCAGCAGAGAGCAATGACGATTCGGTGGTAGTGATGCAGTAAATTTCTTCGCGATTAGTCAGTAAATATGTGTCAGTATTTGACTGGGGAGAGCAAGCGTCAGATCTGTGAATGCCAAGTGCTGTTTGGAGGATGGTTCTGTATGTGCAGTTGGGAGTTCTTCCAGGAGAAGGCGCCATCCTTCATCAGATGGCTGTGGCAGCCTCTGCCCTGCTGCCCGGCAGCTCTCCCTGCAGGCCCCTTGGCTGTCCCTCACTTCTCAGTCTCCTAGCTTCCTGTCACTCACCACCAACAAAAGTTGTTGCCATTAAGACATAGGTGACCTAGTTCTAATCCAGTTCCTCATTTTCTACTTGAATTTTCTCCTTAACTATTTTTCTGATTGACTTACCTAATGCCTTTTCAAACCTAAACTGCTTTGTGTCTTTGGGACCTTGAAATACATTTTTTTCTAAATTATGAATAATTGGTGCACTGGACTAATATATGTGTAATATGAATTTTATTCTCATTTTCCTATGATGCCAGTAATATACTCAGCTTGGTTTGTTGCTAAAGTTCATGTCTCTGGCTATAAGATAGTATTTATTTTCACATATAACAGAGGTTTTATGATTTTTCTATTCTCTTTTCTCTCCTCTGGGGAGTCCCTTCCCCTTTTCCTAAACTGTGGCCCCCGTGTGGTTGTGCCCCTCTCTCCTCCCCCCGGCAGGATTCTACGGTCTGGACGAGTCTGACCTGGACAAGGTCTTCCACCTGCCCACCACCACATTCATTGGAGGGCAGGAGTCGGCTCTTCCTCTGCGGGAGATCATCCGCCGCCTGGAGGTGAGAAAGCTGGGCTGTTTCCCGAAAGCTCCAGGGAACTTGAGAAAACTTACAGAAGCCTCCAGACTAGGTGGTTTTCTTTCCCTTGATCCTATATATTTTTTTAATGTAAGGGAAGAAAAAATTTTTTTTGGCTGTTTTATTGATAAAAATCCGTGTTTTTGTATTTATACAATCAACCATAAAAAAAAAAAAGGCAGAATTTCCTTCTAAGACTTAAAAAAAAAATGTATCCTAAAGCATTAGGTAAACAAAGATTGCTGTCTGCAAATCTGCTTGAATAGGAACACCTGGGGAAAGCCCTGGCCCACCCACAACCGACTCAGTTCCGGTTTTGGAGCCTGGAACTATCCATTTTTACAAATCTCCTAGAGATTGGGATACATAACTGTGTTTGCAGGCGACTGCTTGAGTCCCCATTTGTCCTGATCCCAGCATCTGAAAGGGGCAGAGAGCCCTGTGCGGCTCTCATTTCAGTCAGTGCCAGAGCCCAGGAGTTGGGCTCTTGTGGGACAGTTGGGCCTGTACTCCAGGGGTCGCAGCCATAGTGCCCCTGTCCCCAGGGCGCCCCACATCCAGGGTTCTTCCAAGAGAGCCTCCCATTCCAACTTGTCCTAGCATGGAGTACCCATTCTCATGGTTTACAGATACTGTGTAAAGCTACCTGACGATGCTGCGTTAGGTATATGTTTAAACGTGATAACGTGCGTACACTAGGCTGCTATGTGACCTGACAGAACTTAGTGTGCTCTTGGTCCCGTGACATAATAGTCAACTTGTAGCTCTTTGAAAATTTAGAACAAGTGCAATTTCTTCTCTTCCTAACGTAGAGAACCTAAGAGTCAGCACCTAAAACTCCCTGCCCTTCCCTTCTGGGGACTGAGCCAAGACAAGAAAGACAGAACATGATCCAGGGGCCCAGTAACTATGTGTTCCAAGTTAATAGCTGAATTCATGTTAGTAATGATGGAAACATACTGGTTTTGACCTAATAGTTCCTTTGAGCTTTTAATTGTTCAGTAATGGAAATATTGCCCCATCAGGTGTAAGTCAAGCATAAGGAGCATGGGCCGGGTTCTCCTGCCTGGGTGTGTAAAGATGAGGAGGGAGCCCCTGTTCCCTCTGCCTTTCCCTTCCTTCTCCCTCTTCCCCTCCCCTCTCCTCTCCTTCCACCCTTTCCTTTCCTCTCTACTAGGCTTGCAGCTCAAACTTGGATCCCAAGAAAGACTCATCCATTTTAAGCTCATGGAGGAAGGTTCCAGGTTCATGTTTACAAACTTTGTGTCTGGGCTGTGTTTTTTCAAGTGTGTTTGTGCAGAAATATGCCATCTTCTGCAGCTCAGTAGATCAGGGAGCTGTACAGCTCAGGTGGAAGTGGTGACCCTCCCTGGCTCTGAAGTCAGGGTAGGCAGGCCCTCACACCCCATCCCTTGGCTTCTTGTACATCCACTTTAGAAGTTCCCAGTTTATCATGTGAAGAATCATCAGGGAAATAGGGCTTGGGGTTAGTGAAAATACCTTAAACATCAAGGTCTTTCCAAGCTCCATTTCCTCTTTTCATCTCTTGGCTAGGGTAACAGGGAGAGTATTGTGGTTGGCCTTTATTTGAGTCCAGGCAAATGTCTCTTTGTTTCATTATCACAGAGCTAATGTGCAGAGGTGCTCAGCCCTGCTCTGGAAGCGGGAGTAAGAGAGCAGGGGCCTGGTGCCAGGTCTGGGCCCACCAGTGGGATCCCAGGTGCATCTTTGCCCTACACTGTGCCAGCCAGTTTCCGTGTTAGTTGTGAAAACCAAAGAGGGTCACAGACAGAACCACCAAGCAGAACCCAGCACGCTTGGTCGGCATGGCTGCTGCAAAGGCGTGTAAGGGCATTTGTGGGCCCTAAAACTCACTGTTGGGAGTTTCCTGGTGGCTTAGTGGTTAGGCTTCAGCATTGCCACTACCGTGGCCATGGTTTGATCCCTGGTTGGAGAACTGAGATACCACAAGCTGTGTGGCATGGCCAAAATATTAATTAATTAAGATTTAGTGGCTCACCAGGGCATATCTTCTTTAATTCCAGCACTGACTAGGGTTTGCTGTTGGCCCCTCATTCTGACCCCAGGACAGCCAGCAGGTGATGAGGGGAGAGAAGTGCTGATCACTTGGCTGAGGAAGGCTGTGTGGGCCCCTGCAGATGGCTCCCCAGCAGGCGCCTTTGTCTGGTCAGTGTCAGGAGGGACGAGAGAGGGTCCCCAGTTCAGCCCAGTACCCTGCCAGAGGCTGCTCAGCACAGTTGCCATGACGGATTCCAGAGGGCTGCCTCTCTGACACTCGGTTCTCCTGTGCCTTTCCTGTTTTCTCTCACTCTGATTGCCTGGCAAGCATACTGCCCAGGTCACCCTAGGCTTTCAACAGGACGCACGGCCTCCTTCCCAGCTGTGACACGTGAGTGGTGTCACGAAGTGCCTGCTCTGTTCAGGACCCTTCCTTTTGTATATGTGCAGTCATGCTTCTGTAGAACCTGATATCCCCAAGCGGAGTCAGTTGTTCAAAGAAGAATGTAGAATTTGAAAGCCTGCTACAGTTAAGTGGCCTTTGAGCTATGATATCTACCAGTGGCACAGAGCCTTTTTTTCTCACAGTGCTAGGCATAGTCTGACCTTGAGGTCAGAGAAGCTGTCTTGCCCAGCAGCTTCCTTGTCCCCAGACTGGTGATTCTGTCCTCCTGCCATGAAAGGAGAATACCTTGACCCAGGGGTTCTCACTCTCCCTCCCTGCCCACTAGGCTCCGTGCTACATGGAGGAACCATTTCATGGCCAAGTTCAGAGTGAGAGGAGGTCGCGGGGCCAGGCCTGGTGCCCTAGGTCACAGCTAGCTCTGTTGCATCTGAAGTGGAGGCCACCTGTTCCTCCCAGCCTTCTAGCTAAGTGGGCAGTCAACATACCTGGGTGAACATCCCTTTGATTGTGTGTTTGTGTGTGTGTGCATTAAATACAGATGGCCTACTGCCAGCACATTGGGGTAGAATTCATGTTCATCAATGACCTGGAGCAGTGCCAGTGGATCCGGCAGAAATTTGAGACGCCCGGGGTCATGCAGTTCACCAACGAGGAGAAGCGGACCCTGCTGGCCCGGCTCGTGCGCTCCACCAGGTACAGGGCTGCACTGGCCCCGTCTGTGTGGTACAGTCTGTTGACAGGGTTGGGTGGGTTTGGGGCGTGGCCACAGCTCTGTGAGAGCAAGGTTGTCCCTGCTGACATGCCTCTTCAGGGTGGCTTAGTTTCTGTCCAGGTTTGAGGAGTTCCTGCAGCGGAAATGGTCATCTGAGAAGCGCTTTGGTCTGGAAGGCTGCGAGGTACTGATTCCTGCCCTCAAGACCATCATTGACAAGTCCAGTGAGAACGGAGTGGACTACGTGATCATGGGAATGCCACACAGGTACCTGGCCACCCTGTGAGTGTCCGGAGCACAGAGGCAGGGCACTGGGCAAGCCTAGTATACAGTAACCCTAATCCCTGCCCCCAGATGACCATCGTCACAGCAATCCCTCACTGGGCAGTCACTGTCACACTCGAGGCCACAGGTGATTGTAGACAGACATCTTGGCCTCGTGACCATGTGGGGTCATAGGTGAGGGAGGTTAACCTAGAGGGAAGGTGGCTTGGTACATGAAGCAGAGACCTCAGCTTGAGGAGGCAGAGGAGGCCAAGGATGGAGCGTTCACTGCAGGCTGGCAGCATTCTCTGTTTTCTGCTTTTCTTCCTCCTACCTCGTCATGGCCTTGGATGCCAGGCAAGCAGAGGCCGAGTGTCCCCTATCAATTCTGGTCTCAGCTCCTCTTGGGCTGCAAACTGAGGCACTGCCTGTCCCTCAGGGGAGAAAGGGGATAAAACAGCATTGTCTGCTGCCCAGGCCCCAGCTCAGACCCTGCTCACTCCCATGTGTCCAGGGGGAGACTGAATGTGCTTGCGAACGTCATCAGGAAGGAGCTGGAGCAGATTTTCTGTCAGTTCGACTCAAAGCTGGAGGCAGCTGATGAGGTAAGACACCTGATTTCTTTTAGAAACTAGCATAGCTCCAACCCATGCCAGACCCTGACTTCATTTATTTCTCCAGAAGGACGTATGGGGTCTGGGATCCTCTGTACCACTCACAAAAAAAGGAAGTGGCTGACCTCCCAGAGAAAAGAGAGATGAGAGGCCTGGCAGCCCCCACAGTTCTCCCCGCCGTGAGTGGGGATGTGGCCCTCTAGTTGAGGGACCTCCTCCTTGTACCCTGTGTGGAACCATTCTGGAAAAAGCCTTTCCGTCCTTCTAGGAATGAGAGTTCTGGGTGTAGAAATAACACAGGACAGGGCTGTCACAGAGAGTAAGCGTCTCCCTGCCTAGGTAAAAGCCTCACTGTTTGTGCCGGCAGGGTTCTGGAGATGTGAAGTACCACCTGGGCATGTATCACCGGCGGATCAACCGTGTGACCGACAGGAATATCACCCTGTCACTGGTGGCAAACCCTTCCCACCTGGAGGCTGCCGATCCCGTGGTGATGGGCAAGACCAAAGCTGAGCAGTTTTACTGCGGGGACACTGAGGGGAAGAAGGTGAGACCATGTGGACTGGCCGGGGCAGTCCTGAGTCCAGACAGTCCAGGACAGGCTCACAGCCACAGGCACGCCCCAGACCTCACATTTCCAGAACTGAACAAAATGTTCTGAGTGGAATTCCAAAGAGTAGCAATAGTAAACCAGTCCCAGTTACAGATACGCTTCCTCCCAAGTTGTGACCACCAGGGCTAGGTGGGGAGTAGTTTGCTTTCATTACCACAGCTGTGGAAAAGCTAGTCTTGCAAGATAATCATGATGGTCAAAGAGGTTTTGTCATTGAACAAGAGGACAGGGTCTTAAGGAAGAGATGTGGGTGAGCCTAAAGGAGGAATTGTGAAGCTGACAGATAGGAGGAGAGATGGCCCAGTCAATATTAGAGTGGCACCGTTTAGAGATGGAGAACAGCTCGAGGTCTGGATTGTCCTAGTACAGAGGTGGAGAACAGCTCAAGGTCTGGCTGGCCCTTCAGTTCAGTTCAGTCGCTCAGTCGTGTCCGACTCTTTGCGACCCCATGAATCGCAGCACGCCAGGCCTCCCTGTCCATCACCAACTCCCGGAGTTCACTCAGACTCACATCCATCGAGTCCGTGATGCCATCCAGCCATCTCATCCTGGGTCGTCCCCTTCTCCTCCTGCCCCCAATCCCTCCCAGCATCAGAGTCTTTTCCAATGAGTCAACTCTTCCCATGAGGTGGCCAAAGTACTGGAGTTTCAGCTTTAGCATCATTCCTTCCAAAGAAATCCCAGGGCTGATCTCCTTCAGAATGGACTGGTTGGATCTCCTTGCAGTCCAAGGGACTCTCAAGAGTCTTCTCCAACACCACAGTTCAAAAGCATCAATTCTTCGGTGCTCAGCCTTCTTCACAGTCCAACTCTCACATCCATACATGACCACAGGAAAAACCATAGCCTTGACTAGACAGAACTTAGTCGGCAAAGTAATGTCTCTGCTTTTGAATATACTATCTAGGTTGGTCATAACTTTTCTTCCAAGGAGCAAGCGTCTTTTAATTTCATGGCTGCAATCACCATCTGCAGTGATTTTGGAACCTAAAAAAATAAAGTCTGACACTGTTTCCACTGTTTCCCCCATCTGTTTCCCATGAAGTGATGGGATTGGATGCCATGATCTTAGTTTTCTGAATGTTGAGCTTTAAGCCAACTTTTTCGCTCTCCTTTTTCACTTTCATCAAGAGGCTTTTTAGCTCCTCTTCACTTTCTGCCATAAGGGTGGTGTCATCTGCATATCTGAGATTATTGATACTTCTCCTGGCAATCTTGATTCCAGCTTGTGTTTCTTCCAGTCCAGCGTTGGCCCTAGTACCAGCAGTTTCCAGATATGTGATGGTGAATGCTTAATGTTGATTAGCCAGCCTGCTGGTATATAGAAATCCTCAGTGGATTGTAACTGTTTGTCCTTGTTTGATCTCAAAGTGTAATTCTGTCTTTTACAAATTATATAGTTCTTACTAATGACAACCTCAAAGCCAAGCAATCAGGAAAATCAACTTTTTGTAGTGTCTGTGTGAGCATTCTGGGGCGTGTTTGAAGTCAACATCACCACCATGCTCTCAAGCATCTCTTCTTCCTAGAAACAGGGTCACATGTGAGAAAGCTAATAGAACATACACATTGTGACGTAAAGCTGCAGGTTAACGGGTAAAGAACTTCAGAAGAGGGATACATGGGTAAGGAAGGAAGTGGAATGAAAGGCAGTCGACTCTTCTCATTGGTAGAGGAGATAGTTGTCATATTTAATTAAAGAAACAGCAAGACTTAGGTAGATGGGAAGAAAAGAATGTTCCCTGGAGGTGAAAGATGGACAAAGATGGCGGCGGGTGGGGGAGGTGCTACGGGCCACACAAGGATGAAGTAGGTGGGAGGCAGCCTGGCTGAAGGATACCCTGGTGAGCCTCAGATTTTTGAGAGGTGGAGCCAGTTGTTAGTTTACTAGGTTCTTTAATTCAAGACTCTATTCATACTGTGTTTGGATGGTTTGAGAGTAATGGGGTCCCAGCTGGAGGTGGCATTGGGAATAGGAAGTGGTTCCTGCACCACAGAGAAAGAGTATAGCCCGTGGGGAGGATGTTAGGACATGAGAGTTACTCCCCTGGGCTTGGGAGCCTAGACGGTGCCACAGAAACTCCAAACAGGCAGAAAGTGGCTTCCTGTGCAGCCCCCGAGGCCACCAGTGACACTGTGGCAGGGGAGGGATGGGGAGGAGAGCAGCAGCAGTGACTGCTACCTCCAGCATTTCTGCTGTCCGTGGCTAGCACACTTGCCCAGGCATTTGTGGCCAGGGAGGGGAACAAGATTGCAGAAAACATTATGTGATATTCACATTCATAAATTATAGACACACAGCCATTCAGGCATCGCTTGCTCAGAATGCTGGAAACACCCTGAAAAGTAATGAAATAACTAGGGAAAAGTGATGGAGCATATCTAACATGCTTCAGATGATCACAGCAATCAATCCTGTGAGGCCAGGAGAGTCTGGTTAGCCCCATGTGGTCGCCAGGTACTTGTCTGAGGGAGTGCCCGGTCCACGGGTGTGCCTTGCCCAGTGTGAATGGCCTGTGCCCGCAGGCCCCCAGCCTTACCCCTCTCTCTGAGCCCACCCTTGCCCTGCTTAGTGGATGGGTCAGACCCCACCAGTCCTCCACACTTGCCGTCCTTGCTACTCATCCCAAACCTCTAGGCAATTGTCTGATTTCTGTTAAACCCAGAATCCAGGAAGCTGGATTATTTGTTACATAACCTTCAGTGTTTCAGAAAAAAAATATGTAATTTCTATAAATGTGGCCAAGGTTGTTCTGTAACCTGGTGCAAGATTGAGCCTGACCCAGCTTGGCTCAGGGTTGGCCTTTGGGATGTTCATGTGGGAAAACAGCTCCCCAGTGCTGCAGGCAGAAACCTACTCCTGCCAGGAGTAGGTAGGAGTATGATTGCAGCAGCTAGTGCACACTGGAGACTGCAGGGACAGCAGGTAGCCTGGCAAGTGGCCCAGTACAGCTTCACCAGACGATCAAGAGAAATAGCGAGAGGAGAGGGGAGGCTAGCCTGAAGTGCCCAAGGGCAGGAAGCCGAGGTTGTATAGAGAAGGCTCTGCAGAGAGGAAACTGGCATCCTGGTGATCAAGGAGAGGCGCTGGGTCCCCCGGTTGTTCGGGACCTGGCAAAGCTTCCCTCCTCTGAGGAGGTCCCTGTACAAACCCAACACTTGTGTCTATTTCTACCTGTTCTAGAGAGCACTCCTGCATCTACCATGGCAGGACACATGGGGTCTGCTACAAAAAGAATCTAGATTTTGTTTCTGAAGAGCACATGGACCTTCCCTTCCTAGCGTGAGGACCAGGGAGGTGAGAGGAGCTGAGGACACACGGCAAGAGGGCATCAATGAATAGGGCTGGCAGGGCCATGGAGGTAGCAAGCCAGCAGGTAATGTGTTGAGGACAGTGGGAATGGTGTCTGACAGTGCAAGAGGTATTTATAAATGTGGAAGGAGGGAGGCACAGAAAAAGGATTGGAACTGGAGGTGTTGTAGTTATGCAGTGTATAAATTGAGAAATCTCTGTATGTGAACTTGGTATCCATTTTTTTGGCTCTGGGCTGAAAGAGCCTAGAAGTGATGATGTTCTAGTAGTGATGAGCACACAAACAGTCTTAAAGGCAATCCTCCACTGAAGGAACCAGGCTCCTTAGAGAAATGTCCGATTCCAGGGCTAGGCAGGAGGCTGAGAGCTCTTGTGCCAGAAACCAGGGAGGCCCCCCCCGACACACACACACCATGAACCCCGGGGCCTGTTCAGACGGCATGGGGATCCCACACCAAGTCCATCCCGAGACAATGTGAGCATCAAAGTTACTACTGATATTAGTCAGTTACAGCCCATTGAATACAACAGGAATCCGTGAGCACATGTTAATACAAATAAAAGTCGAGGAGAGAACGCTGTTATGTAACATGAGTGCATAAAGGTAGGGGTGACACCTGGCAGCATCCAGGAGGTGCCACGGAGGCTGCTGGGTGGGTGGGGGTGTGGTGAGGAGCCGGATGTAAAGGTTCTCCTCACTGTGCTCCTTACCAAGGAGAAATGGTGAGTTTAAAGGGAGAAACCTGGACAACTACCTGTCTGCATTCACATGGGGCAGGCCACCTCGGGTGTCCCAGGTATGGCATGCACCATTCCTGAGTCGTCCACGAAGGACCACTGGAGCCCAAGCCCTGTCCAGAATGTGGAGACAGGAGAGACAAGGGGCTGCTCCGGGTCAGAGAAGCCGAAGAGGCGAGGCCCTGAGAGTGCGTCTGCATGGGATCTGGGGAGGATGGGCTCTGGGCCAGCATTGCTTTCCTTATGAAAGGGTCCTGCGTGGTGCGTTCAGGGGCAGTGGGCATTGGCTGTGCAGCAGATGGTGGTGGGGGGTGGCAGGTATGCAGACATGGAGCACACCGCCTGGAGCACATCACAGGGGAGAGGCTGGGAGGAGCCTGGGGGTCTGTGCTTTCCTGCCACTCACTTTCTGAGTTTTAAATGATCTCAAAATACATCATTTTGGGGCTTCCCTGGTGGCTCAGTGGTAAAGAATCCACTTGCGGTGCAGGAGACATGGGTTGGGTCCCTGGGCCGGGAATATCACACATGCCGCAGAACATTTAAGCCTGTGTGCCAGAGCTACTGAGCCTATGCTCTAGAGCCCAGGAGCTGCGACCGCTGAGCCCTTGGGCCATAGAATCCGTGTTTTGCAACAAGAGAAGCCACCGCAGTGAGAAGCCCATGCACCACAACCAGGAAGTAACTCCCACTCTCTGCAGCTAGAGAGAAGCGCATACAGCAGCAACAACCCAGCACGACCAAAAATAAATAAACACTACATCATTGTTTGAAAAGTGGGTCATGACGCACTCTCCCGCGTGCCCTGTGGACACGGTGGCCAGGACCGCGTCAGATCTGGGTTCTCCTTTGCCTGTCTGTAGGTCATGTCCATCCTTCTGCATGGGGACGCCGCATTTGCTGGCCAAGGCATCGTTTACGAGACCTTCCACCTGAGTGACCTGCCATCCTACACGACTCATGGCACTGTCCACGTGGTCGTCAACAACCAGGTAACCTGGGTGGCTCTGGGGTCTTTGCAGCAGAGAAGGCTAAGGAGGCCACATCAGCAATCAGACTTTGTCCTGAGGCTTCTATGCTCACATCAGTCTTACTTACAGGGACATGTTCTTATCATTTAGTACATTTGTTGTTTTCTGATTAATAAACTTGGACAAACAGGATACTTTCTTTAAAGTAGAGAGGTTTTAATTATGCTGTTTTAAGAGCATGATATTATTTTAGAATATTTTCTACTAGACTCAAAAGCATTTAGATGGCTTTTCTTTCTTAAAAAACTGGGGTTCTACATACACAGTTTTACATCCACTTCTTATTTACCACAGTGTTTTCTCATGTCATTATATATTCTTAAAATATTAATTTTGATGACAATATACATTATAGGTTGTTTCATAAAACATATTGCTGTGTTGTTAGACTTTTAACTAAGATTCTCATTTTTCAGTTTCAAATAACGCTTGTTGAACATTCTTATAAGTAAATATCTCTGCCCAACTCTAAAACATTTAACATGGTTATATCTGTTATTTTCCTGTGCCGTGCATCCAAGAGTTCATCTCACCAACTTGTGTGAGCTTTCATGTAATAGATATTTGAGTTCCTCTAAGTACTGGTGCTGTGTCAGGTAACAAGCAGAGAAAGGGCACATTGCCTGTCATTATAGAGCTTATAGTTCTGGGTGAGGGGAGCAGGGGGCCTTCCAGGCATTGGGTTAGCCTGAAGATGTTTCTCTGAGGATTTGACCTTTAGGTGGAAATGTAGGCAAATGTTAGGGGGCAGCGGAGCAAGTCAGGGAAGGGTCCCCTCTGTCCAAGGGAGGTGATGAAGCTGTCACATCTAAGGTTTGAAGCTTTTTTTGAGAGAAAGCAGCCATCAGCTGCTTCCGCATGGCCCCCAAGAAACAAGGTCTTACTCCAGTTGTGTTGAGAGGCCCTCAGAGGACTGAAGCCAGGAAGTGACGAGACAGTTTGATTTATGAAGATGGTTTGTTGATACATGTGGAATGAGTTAGAGGAAGATAAACAGTTGCAACTGTCCCAGCAAGAAATAGAGAGGAAGAAGGAAAAATTTAAACATAAAAGTAAATGTGTAGTCAGTACATAGTGAATGCCCAAGAACTTAAAATGTACAATATCAAACACAAACAAGATAAGGAGCATTAAGGATGAATGTAACATACAATATAACAGCTACTGCTTATTGAGTGCCTCCTGTGTGCCAGACTAAATTAGTGACTTCACATCCTCTAACTTAAAGCATGATCCCTGTCTTACCCATGTGGTAGGTACTATCATTTCCATTTTACACAGGAGAAAATTGAGCAGAGAGTTGAATAGCTTGCTTGAGAGTTGATATTTGAATTGCTTCTTTTAAAAAACATTATTAGAAAAACGCCAAAGAAAGAGAAAGGTCTAAAAAACAATGCATCACTGAATGATGTTTTATACAGGTGACCAAGCACAGATAGTCTTTAGTGCTTGTTGGATAGGAGCTGAGTTGCCAGCAGCATGGTCTTCAGTCTGGAAACAGTACAGCAAAGATCATTCAAAGGGATTGGAAGCTGAAGTTGCAGGGAGGTTTTATTTTGTTTTGTTTTTAAGAAAAGTTTTTCTATACGTCGTCTCCAGAGTCAGATGAATTTCATCCCTGGAGATTTTTTTTTTAATATATTCTGATGGCAGAATCTATTTGATAATCTCTTATGGATCCTCGCAAGCAGGAGAGGTGCCAAAGTCTTTTAAAATTTTGTTTAGGGGATTTCCCTGGCAATCCAGTGGTTGTGACCCCATGCTTCCACTCCAGGGGGGGCACGAGTTCAGTCCCTGGTTGGGGAACTAAGATCCCATAAGCCATACAGTTCAGTCACAATGTGTGTGTGTGTGTGTGTGTGTGTTTATCACTGCTGCACAATTAATATCGTAATGAAACTGGAAGAAAAACGTAAATATATAGAGCTGAAATATATAATCGTATGGAGGGGCATTATGGGGATGCCCCACAATGCTGCAGCAAGACTGGAAACCAAAACTTGTACCACTGCATCAGTAGGGAGCTGGTAAGTAACTTATGATAGATCTATACATGTGTTACAAAGCTTTAATGAATTAATACATACAAATCAATATACATACACATAGAGTGTTTAGAATAGAGCCTGGTGGCGCTAGTGGTAATGGACCCACCTGCCAGTGCAGGAGACATAAGAGACCACAGGTTCCATCCTTGGGTCGGGAAGATCCCCTGGAGGAGGGCGTGGCAACCCACTTCAGTATTCTTGCCTGGAGAATCCCATAGATAGAGGAGCTTGGTGGGCCACAGTCCATGGGGTCGCAAAGAGTCAGACGTGACTGAAGTGACTTAGCGCACATGCGTAAATAAGCACTAATGTAAGTTAACAGCAACCACAGTGTAATAAAACCATGTGAAAGAATGGATCTATATATACTGTTGAAATCATCTGTAAGATACATTAAATGGGGGGAAAAGTAGAGCAGAATGTGGAGAACAGCTCTGTCTGTGTGTGTATGTGTGAGTGAGTGAGTGGGTCAGTGAGTGTGTGTGTCAGTGGTGCACATACCCACCATATGTGCTTAAAGATACAGAAGTCAGTAACAGTGGCAGATATTGGGGAGGGCGTCTGGGGGACCTGAGACCTCAAAACTTCGAAGCAGTTCACTTTCTGTGAGGTTCTAGCTGTAACGTGCATGTTATGATTCCTGTCTTACCTGGTGCCTGCCCACATCTCCCTTTTGGGGGTCCCAGATAGACCATGGGATTGTAAGTGTTCATCAGAATTCTCGCTGGTACATCATTTTTTAATGTTCTCATCAGTGTCTGACTAGTTCTAATCTTTTCTTTAGTCAGTGTGATAAAGGAGTTTATGTAAAAGCAATTCATCATAAATAAAGAACTCTCAGACTTCTGTAAAAACCTACAGTTTTACTAATGTTTTTTTCAGTCTTTCTGCTGGTTTTGGTACCAACTGTCATGATGTGGGGTCAGTTAAGAAGATCTGTAGCAGGAAAAGAGAGGCCTGCTTGGCTGAGGCTCTCGTTTCTCTAAGAACACACCTAGGATTTCCCCTTCTACATTTTTCTCCTAAGGAAGCCATCAGATGCAAACTATTTTTGTATAAGAATGTTTATCAAAACCAACGAGTCTTTGTATAAATTTTGGCAAAACTGTAGGAAACAGTATTATATAATCATTAAAATATTTAATATCCTGGTGAAACAGTCACAGTATGGTGAGTGAAAATGCAAGGCATCCTTGCTGCTGGGGAAGGGTGCGTGGCCCAGCCACTTCGGAGAGCGCTTGGGGGTATTCAAGTGTAGAGCTCAGACCCTGTGGCTTAGTTTTCCCTTCCTAAGAGGACTGCAGATAACTCAAGTGTTTGCTGGAGAAAACCAGTGTAGAAATGTGTACAGTAACAGTGTATTAATCATAAGTTGGAGACAACATCCACAGACAGGAAAATAGATAAATGAACTGTGGTACCATTTAGTACTTAGATTTCACCAAGTTCTGCTAGGAAAGTAGAGGTCCATGTTTCAACCTGGATGAACCATGAATATAAATTTGAACAGAAAGCAAGTTGAAAAGAATCTGTACAGCATATAGAGTATGCTACCATATGTAAAGTACATAGGATGTATATCTCTATAGTTTAAAAGACATGGAAATACTCTTCCAAAATGTTAATGTTACAAAAACCAAAAACAGTAAGGAGCCTTCCAGATTAAGGGCGACCACAGAGAGGTGGTAACTAATGCACAATGAAGTGCTGGATTGAGTACTGGGCTGAGGCAGGAAAGGCTGGATGTCATTAGGACTGTTGATGAAATGTGTATACTGAGGGGTCTTATAACAATATTCTATAATATTAAACTGAGTGAACTGAGAACTGCACTATGGCTGGTAAGGCTGTGTCCATGTTTTGAGGACTAGGGACAGTCTTGGTCTGCAACTTACCTGAAAATGATTCAGAAAAAATGTGCATGTGTGTAACAGAAAGAGCCTGTATAATAAAAGGGGCAAAATGGGAACCGTTGTTGAATCTGAATAAAGAATCTGGGAGTTCTCTGTAGCTTCCAACTTTTTTGTGAGCCTGAAATGATACCAGTAAGCCTTTTTAATGTTAATAATCAGGACTTCCCTGGTGGCTCAGACAGTAAAGCATCTGCCTACAATGCGGGAGACCTGGTTTCAATCCCTGGGTGGGGAAGATCCCCTGGAGAAGGAAATGGCAACCCACTCTAGTATTGTTGCCTGGAAAATCCCGTGGACAGAGGAGCCTGGTAGGCTACAGTCCATGGGGTCTCAAAGAGTCGGACACGACTGAGCGACTTCACTAAGCCTAAGAAGGGGCTTCCCTGGTGACTCAGTGGTAAAGAATCCGCCTGCAATGCAGGAAACTCAAGTTACAGTCCTGGGTCGGGAAGATCCCCTGGAGAAGGAAATGGCAATCCACTTGTTATTCTTACCTGGAGAATTCCATGGACAAAGGAGCCTAGCGGGCTACTGTCCCTGGGGTTGCGAAGAGTTGGACACGACTTAGCAACTAAACAGCAACAACAAACCTAAGCTATCTATATATTGTTTATGGACATATGGATGCGTACAACAACGTGTGGAGACTATGTCCTCTACTTTCAGGGCCATGTAGTATCATACTTTCTGGATGTTTGAAGTAGTTCATAAAAATAAATTTTAAATGCAGATTATAAAATTACAAATATATGATTAAGTTTTAATGTAGCCAAGTGATGAGACCTTTAAATTTTCTTTTCAAAGAAAAAATACTCATGTTAGTGAACAGAGTGCAAAATTATAAAAATAGTAGGATCTGAAATTTTGTATTTATATTGGCATGTGTATGCATGCAAAGAAAATCAATCTAGAAAGGAAAGCATCAAGATATTTACACCAAAACCGGTAGAATATAGATGATTTTAATTTTTCATACTCTCTTCCAAACTCTGTTCAACATGTATGAATTTTGTTACCAGAATAGGAAAAAAAAATTTTTTTTTTAAATAGCCCTTTAGGGACTGTCTCAAGGGTAGGCCACACGCAGCCAAGTGACCTCCAGCAGGTGGCCTTTGGCTCTGCCCTGCCTGCCATTAGCCCCACCCTCACCCTCAGACATATCCACTCTCGCCCCAGCCCTGTCTCCACCGTGCCATTGGCCTGGGGGTAGGCTTGCCCTGGCCTACCCTCCTTCTGTCCCGCTCATGCTTATCAGTGTGCCCAAGCCCCCTGGCCAAGCTGTCTGTCCCTTGCAGATCGGCTTCACCACAGACCCGCGCATGGCCCGCTCCTCGCCCTACCCCACTGATGTGGCCCGAGTGGTGAATGCCCCTATCTTCCATGTGAACTCGGATGACCCAGAGGCAGTCATGTATGTGTGCAAAGTTGCAGCCGAGTGGAGGAGCACCTTCCACAAGGATGTGGTGGTGGACCTGGTGAGTGACCTTAGCCGGTGTCCTGGAGAGAGGGGTTAGGGCTCCCTAGGGCCAGGGTACACCTCCCTTCCCCTCCCAAGAGCTCCTGTGTCTTTGGTTTGGGTGACCCAACCTGGGCAAGAAGGTAATTGGGGTCCTTTCCCAAGATAGTCCCAGGTCACTCTTGTTTCATCTCGGGGTACAGTCAAAGCAATTCTACTGTGTGAAGGAGAGGGAGAGAGGACCCTACTTCTAGAGGTGACACTTCTAGAAGTGTCAACTAGGAGAAATGGGATAGGTCCTCATAGGTCCTGGGTCCCGACCAACATGGGCCCTGATGCTGGGGTCTCCCGGCGTGCCCAGGTGTGTTACCGGCGCAACGGCCACAACGAGATGGATGAGCCCATGTTCACCCAGCCGCTGATGTACAAGCAGATCCGTAAACAGAAGCCTGTGCTGCAGAAGTACGCAGAGTTGCTGGTGTCACAGGGCGTGGTCAACCAGCCTGAGTACGAGGTGCGTCCCTCGCTCTGTCCTGGTGGGTCTTTCCAGAGCCAAGGAGGGATAGAGAAGACCCGCCACAGGGCCAGTGCTCACTTCTGCAGAGCACTTAGGATCCAAGTGAGAACATGTGAAATATTTACAACTACAGCATTTCAGCACATAACCTGGAAGGTCCAGGCTACTGAGGAGTTAGTTACATGAGGGAGGTGGTACCTGAGAAGACTTCACCTTGGCCTCTGAGGCCTATGGAGCCCAGTGCAGAGGAGTGAGGGGGTGAGAGGGTGGTGAGGGACCCAGCTGTGAGCTGGTCTCTCTGGCTGGTCATGAGAGGGAAGGCCCATGCAGGGTGATGGAGAGAGACAAGCGGTGTGGGTCATGAGCAAGCAGAGTCAGGGGCCTGTGGATGAGGGTGGTGCTGGGATCAGGGGCAGGTGCCGAGATGGCACTCAGATTCAGTCCTCCTGGGGCTGTGCTTGGAGCCCGAGAACTGGACCAGTTCATCAGGAAGACTGGAGGGAAGGTGAGTAGGACCCACAGCCTGCAGTGGAGAAGAAGCTGCTGGGACGGAAGCACTGTACTAGGCTTCCCACAGATCTCCCAGAAGTGATGCGTGTTGGGAGGAGAACCCGGTGGTCCGTGGGGTCTGAGGGACTCTGCACCGGGAAAGTGCCAGTGTGTGCTGGCTCGATGTGTGCTGGCTGGGTGCCCGGCATGCCCTGTGCAGAGCAGCCCTGACGGCTGCGTTGTGCCCAATCCTCTAGGAGGAGATCTCCAAGTATGACAAGATCTGTGAGGAGGCCTTCACCAGGTCCAAGGACGAAAAGATCTTACACATCAAGCACTGGCTGGACTCCCCCTGGCCTGGTGAGTGAGGCATGCCGCCGGTGAACCCCTTCCGCTTACACCCCATGGGTCCCAGAATCGGACCCCCAACTGCCACTCTCAAGGGAAGAAGATCTCTACCACCTCTTGGCAGCATTTCACATGTCCGCAGTTCCTATGTCAGCCTGCCCTTTCTGTCCCAGGCTTCTTCACCCTGGACGGGCAGCCGAGGAGCATGACCTGCCCCTCCACAGGCCTGACGGAGGACATTCTCACTCACATTGGGAACGTGGCCAGCTCCGTGCCTGTGGAGGATTTCACCATTCACGGAGGTGAGAGTGCCCTGCGCCCCCTCTGCCACCACCCGGGCCTTCGGAAGTAGTGCCGACTCCCCTCTGGCCTGAGACTGGTCCTCACCTGGCTCAGCGTCCTGCCTCATTCAAGGCCGAGCAAGGGTGGTTGGATGAGGGTAGCCCTGTCGCCTCACCCCTGCCCTGGCGTGGTCCTCGGCCAGCAGAGCAGTGGATGAAGGCACAGGATGTCACAGCCTCCCTGGTCTGGACACCCCTCTTGTGGCAACTCTGGACCCCAGAAGCTGGGGCCGCAGGGAGCTCTTGTCCTAAGAGGGTGTTCGGGGCGGCTGGTGAACACCGTCTGCCTCTGCAGGGCTGAGCCGGATCCTGAAGACCCGTGGGGAGCTGGTGAAGAACAGGACTGTGGACTGGGCTCTGGCAGAGTACATGGCTTTTGGCTCCCTACTGAAGGAGGGCATCCATATCCGGCTGAGTGGCCAGGATGTGGAGCGGGGCACTTTTAGGTAATGGCCTTGGTGTTCTTGTGGGCCCTTCAGAGCGGAGGAGACGCGAAAGAAGGGCTGTGGTGTTTGTCTTCCAGAAGAAAATCACTGCTAGGAAGCAGTCATTAGATCCCATTGTCTCAGGCCCAGAAACACCCTATTCCTGCTCTGATTAGATGCTTCTGTTAAAAACCAGGCTCTGTGTCCTCAGTGGTGGCTGTGCATGGGGTCTAGTCCGAGCCGTGTGCAGGGCCAGCTCCTGCTTGCTAATCTGTGCTGTTCTGCCGCAGCCATCGCCACCACGTCCTGCATGACCAGAACGTGGACAAGAGAACCTGCATCCCCATGAACCACCTCTGGCCCAACCAGGCCCCCTACACCGTGTGCAACAGCTCACTGTCCGAGTACGGGGTCCTGGGTGAGCACTGGGGCCCGCAAGGCCCTCCTCCCTTTCCTTCCCACCCACCCTCTCCCCAGTGCTTCCCCGACCACCCCTTCTTCCCTTTTCACCCCCTCCTCCCCACCTCCCCTTCCCACCCACCAGCTGACTGCTGTCTGGTCTCCTCCCTTCCTCCTGCTCTGCAGGCTTTGAGCTGGGTTTTGCCATGGCCAGTCCTAACGCCCTGGTCCTCTGGGAGGCCCAGTTTGGTGACTTCCATAACACGGCCCAGTGCATCATCGACCAGTTCATCTGCCCAGGACAAGCCAAGTGGGTGCGGCAGAACGGCATCGTGCTGCTGCTGCCCCACGGCATGGAGGGCATGGTGAGCCCCTACCCCTTCCCTGGCAGACCTAGGGAGGGCCTGTCTGGGACCCTGGGCCCAAGACTGGACAGTGCAGGCTCTGCTGGTGTCCTCACCTCCTTTGGAGGCAAGAGGCAGGCCCTTCTCTGTTCTGGATAAGAAGTGGGGGTGTTGCTGGGGCCCTCTCAGGTTCAGGCAGTCCCTGTGCTCTCCCTCCCTCCTCCCCCAGGCCCTGTGAGGGGTTTTCTTAACACTCTGATTTGGAAGCTATGAGGAGCCAGGAGTACTGGGCCCTGTCCTGATGTGGAAACTTTCCCTCCACTCCATAGGCAGGAGAAGAAGGAAGAATTAAACTATTGGCAGGAAAGAGATAACTTGGTGTTTTTTAGACCAGAAATGAGCAAGTTGGTTAAGGAAGAGAAGTACTGAATGCAGCTGTCAGAATGGGGGAAGCTCCTGATTTGTAACTTGTGTGTCTGGTTCCAGGGCCCAGAACATTCCTCCGCCAGGCCAGAGAGGTTCCTGCAGATGTGCAATGATGATCCAGACGTCCTGCCGGTAAGCGGCCCCCACCTGGGCGTCTGTGGGCACCTCTGAAGGTACCAGTGCTCTGTCCCTCTCAGGAGTCACAGGTGGGCCCAAGCCTGCTTGTGTCCTGGAGAGGCCTCTTCAGAGCATAGAAGACAGCACCAGGCTGCTTCCTGCAGCAGAAGCTTTTAGGAGTAGTACTGTCTGTGTTTTGATTCAGGCAAGTTATTTATTGCAGCTTTCAGGATCTTAGTTCCCTGGCCGAGGATTGAACCGGCGCACTCGGGAGTGACAGCTGAGTCCTAACCACTGGACCGCCAGGGAGTTCCGCAGGCAAACATTTTAGAGGAAAGAACTCTGGGGTGATTTTAGTGAAACTTCAAGAGCTCAGAGGAAATTACTGGGAGTCAGTTTCTAAGGAAAGTCTGAATTGGTTTTAGCTAGACCCTGTGTCTGTCCTAGGCCAGGCAGTAGTCTTCAGAGACAGGGATAAATGTGGGACTGAGAATCCCATTCAGAGCTTAGAGCTGTCTGGCTGAGCTCCGTCACTGTCCCCTTTGTGTGCATTTCAGAGGGAGCTGAGGCGCCTGAGGCTGGGACCCGGGGCCTTCTGAAGCTGTCTGCCTCGGTGCCTCCCACAGCAGGGTGCTTAGAGCCTTTGGGCCTCTGGCCTTTTCCCTCTTTGCTCTAGGACCTTAAGGAAGCCAACTTTGACATAAATCAGCTGTATGATTGCAACTGGGTTGTCGTCAACTGCTCCACCCCTGGCAACTTCTTCCATGTGCTACGTCGCCAGATTCTCCTGCCCTTCCGGAAGCCGGTCAGTTGGGGGTGTCCCTGCTCAGAGAGGCCTGGCCTGAGGACTCCAGGGCCCCAGCCCAATGGGAGGATGGACATGTGAGCAGGGGGTTGTAGGTGGTACGTTGAGCTTGGAGGAGACATGAGCCCCCTCAGGGGCCGAAGGAACAGAGGGTCCTCAGGAAGCAGGCTCCTGGGCAGGGTGTTGAAGGGTGAGTGGGAGTGTGTGTGAAGGGTCCAAGGAGAGAATGCTTCCTGCTGCTGCCGGTCACCATGCAGGGCAGGCAGGCCCATGGAGCAGGGCAGCCCTGGCCACAGGCAGGGACGCCCAGGAAAGTCTCAGGTGTCTTTCCCAGGTATAGGGTAGTGGTGCCAAGGTTCTGAGCAGACTAGGGCGGGCCCTGGAAGAGAGGGTGGCTAGCTGAGCAGAGCCCAGCATCTCAGAGCAGAGGAAGAGAGCCCAGGGGCAAACACCATCATCCTGCTTCCTCTTTTCACCTCAGACCTGTGCTCCTCCTGACTGTAGAGCCAGGAGGGCAGCAGGAGGGTCTCTTCTGAAGACAGGCCTGGGCAGCCCCTTGCTGCCCTCCTTCTGGAACACTTAGAACCTGGTCTGTCATGAGCCTGTGCTTCTGTGTTTCAGTTAATCATCTTCACCCCGAAGTCCCTGCTGCGGCACCCTGAGGCCAGGTCCAACTTTGACGAGATGCTTCCAGGTAGGCGTGAGGGGGCTGGGCATTTGGAGGGGGTCTTAACTGCTGCTGTGTAGGGGGCTTGTCAGTCTCACTGTGGTCCTTGCCACATTTTTGGTTACTGGGTAAAGACCACTGAACACGACAGCCAGGGTGTCAGAGCTTGTGTGCAGACTGGTCCAACAGCGTGTCTTCTCTTTTCCTGTCAGGGTCCACAGCCTCTGCTGGGTGCACCCCTAGGTCTCTCTTAGAGGCAGTGAAATGAGTCCGAGGTTAGAGTGCACCCTGCTGCCCAAGCACTGCTCCTGGGGGCTGACAGCAGCCAGGGACAGAGGAAAGGCACTGGGTGGGTAGGGCCTGCCCCATAACACCCAGCTCAGTGGTGTGAGGTGAGACCCACAGCATTGCAATTTCACCCGGACAGCAGACGGAGGCGGCTGGCAGCACGCAGCAGCCCTGCACATCCCCACTTGCTGCCAGCCCTGGAGCCCCCTTTAGTTTTCTATCACGGCAAATCCTGTCTTTGGTTTTCTTCCCTTTTGTTATTATTATGGTGAAATATGCATTATATAAAGTTTACCATCTTAGCCACTTTCACGTGTACAGTTCAGTGGCATTAATAAACACACTCACCGGACTTCTTGGTAGTCCAATGGTTAAGATGCAGCACTTCCACCGCATGAGGCACGGGTTTGATCCCTGGTTGAAGAAAAGCAGCTCCGCCATCACCCCTTCTCCCCCAGCCCCTGGCGCCCACCATCCTGCCTTCTGTCTCTACAGGGGTGACTCCTCTGGGAACTGCATATAAGTGGAATTGTGTAATACTTGTCTTTATGTGACTAGCTTATGATATCCTCAGAGTTCATCCATGTTGTAGCATGTGTCAGAATTTCCTTCTTTTTTAAAGCTGAATGGTATTCTATTGTATGTATACGGTATACACACTTTTCGTTTGTTCATCTGTCAGTGGACACTTGGGTTGCCTCCACATTTTAGCCAGTGGGAATAATGCTGCTATGAACGGTGTTCCAGTTTTTCTTCAAGACCTTGCTTTTGATCCCTTTGGCTAGATGCCAAGAAGCAGAATTGCTGGGTCATATGGTGGCTCTTGTAGTGTACGCACTGTTTTCCGTGGTGGTCCCCAAGAGCGCACAAGGTTCCAGTCTCTCCACACGGCTTGCCAACAGTAGTACTGTTTTCTGTTTCTTTCTTTGTTTTGCAATAGCCATCCTCGTGACCATGAAGTAGTATCCTACTGCAATTTTGATTTTCATCTCCCTGATTAGTGATGTTGAGCATCTTTTCATGTGCTTACTGGCCATCTGTATGTTGTCTTTGGAGAAATGTCATACGTCCTTGCCCATTTTTTAATTGGGTTGCTTATTTTGTTGTTGAGTTGTGCGATTTCTCTCCATTTATTGGATATAGATGCCTTATCAGATATATGACTTGCAACTATTTTCTTCCATCTGTGTTGTCTTCTGATGTACAAAATTTTTTAATTTTCATAAAGTCCGCTTTTTCTACTTTTTTCTTATGCTGCCTGTGCCTTTGAAGTCACATGTAAGAAATCGTTGTCAAATTCATATAAGTTTTATAATTTCAGCTCTAGGTCTGCCTTTAATCCATTTTGAGTCAGTGTTTGTGTGTGGTGTAAGGGCCTAGCTTCATTTGCATATGGGTATCCAGTTTTCCCAGCACCATTTGTTGAAGAGACTGTCCTTTCCCCATTGGATGTTATTGGTTCTCTTGTCAGAATCATCTGACCACATACGTGAAGCTTTACTTCTGAACTCTGTTCTCTTCCATTGGTCTGTATATCTGTCTTTGTGCCAATACCATGCTCTGATATTCTAGCTTTGTAATAAGTTTTGAAATCGGGAAACGTGAGTCCTCCAACTTTGTTTTTCTTTTTCAAAATAGTTTTGACTATTTAGAATCCTTTGGGATACCACGAATCTTAGGATGGATTTTATTTCTGAAAAAAAAGTCCATGTCCTTGGGATTTTGATAAGGATTGCATTAAATCTATAGATTGCTTTGGTCGTATTAACATCGTGACAGTGTTAAGTCTCCCAGTCCATGAACACAGATGACTTTCCATTTATTGGTGTCTTTAATTTCTTTAATGTTCTGTAGTTTTCAGTGTACAAGTTTTTCATTTTCTTGGTTAAGTTTATTCCTAAGTGATTTTATTTATTTGATGCTGTTTCAAATAGGATTTTTTCTCTTTTTTTAACTTTCAGATTGTTCATAGAAATACAACTAAATTCTGAGTGTTAATTTTCTATCCTATAATTTTGCTGAATTCATTTATTAGTTTTAACAGGTTTGTGTGTGTGTGTGTGTGTGTGTGGAATCTTTAGGGGTTTCTACATAAAAAACAAACAGATGATTTTACTTATTCCTTTACAATTTAGATACCTTTTATTTCTTTTTCTTGCCTAATTGCCCTGGCTAGAATTCCAGTGTTAATGTTGAATAGAAGTGGTGAGAACGGATCTTGCCTTGTTTGTGATCTTGGAGCAAATGCTTTCAGTCTTTCACCAATGAGTATGATGTTCACAGTGGGTGTCTCATATCTGGCCTTTTTGTGTGTGAAGGTAGTTTCCTTCTAATCCTAGCATTTGCGTCTGTAGCCTGAGTGTAAGCATATCATGTGCTGCACGTGTGTCACTAAGTGAACCCCTCATTTCAGTGCAGCTTTCTGAAGTCAGCCTTGTTCCCAGAGGGATGGTTCAGGCCATGAGTATCTGAATATTTGCTCCAGTTTCCAGTGTGGAAAGTTTTGGTGTTTGTAAACTCAGGAGGAGTCTGAGCAGAGCGGTCATGGGATGCTCTACTAGTCCTAGCTGTCCCCCAAGTCTGAGGCTGATCGTTCTGAAGAATGAACTGATGTCACTTGCTCTCTAAGGCTCTTAGGCTCTCTCAGTGTGAATTAATTCAAGTACATCACAGGCTGGTGGGAGGGGTAGTGTCCTAACCCTCAGAAACCCTGTGTTCTGGTGTCAACCATGGTACAGCCCCACCTCACAGAGGGAAGGCCCTAGACACCCTCCGCCAAGTCCTGAGCAAACCCCCTGGCCATGGGGATTCTCTCATAGGAACCCACTTCCAGCGGGTGATCCCAGAAGATGGCCCTGCGGCACAGAACCCAGGAAACGTCAAGAGACTTCTCTTCTGTACTGGCAAAGTGTACTATGACCTCACCCGAGAGCGCAAAGCGCGGGACATGGTGGAGCAGGTGGCCATCACCAGGATCGAGCAGGTGAGGGAGTGTGGTTCCCAGACCAGTGCTGGCGGTCCTCCTCCAGGTGTCTGGGCCCTCGAGCTTTCCCAGAGTTTCTGGCATGGATGTCTTTTAGGGGTCACTGAGCTCCCTGCTGGGGACACCAGCCTCGCCCATCACTCTGAGCATCTTCTCCTGACAGTAGCTTCTCTCTCTCCCCGCAGCTGTCGCCTTTCCCCTTCGACCTCCTGCTGCAGGAGGTCCAGAAGTACCCCAACGCTGAGCTGGCCTGGTGCCAGGAGGAGCACAAGAACCAAGGCTACTACGACTACGTGAAGCCCAGGCTGCGAACCACCATCAGCCGCGCCAAGCCTGTGTGGTAAGGACGCGGGCAGTCAGCTGGGGCTGGGGAGGGTGACGAGCCCTGGTCCCCTCAGTGGCCCTCACCGCTCACTGTCGCCGCCCTCAGGTATGCTGGCCGGGACCCAGCAGCAGCTCCAGCCACCGGCAACAAGAAGACCCACCTCACGGAGCTGCAGCGCCTCCTGGACACAGCCTTCGACCTGGACGCCTTTAAGAACTTCTCGTAGATGCCGCCTGGGCTGCTTGGGCCGGCCTGCACCTCACGACTGCCCCTTGCTTCCAACTAAAGCATCGTGCCTCCGCACTGCCCGCACCTCTGCCCGTCCATACCGCACACGCCCCATGCTCACTTAGGAACTAGGCTGTTGCCCCATCCTGTGCTTGGCTGCCCCCCAAGCCAGATGCCCCCTCCGGGTTCTACAGCTTCTGTCCAGCTGAGCAGCCTTCCTGGAGACAGTGGGGAGCGGGAGGAGGAGAGGGAGCCCCCACAGGTGTCCTGGGAGGGACAGATCGGCCCCCACCCCATCCCCCCAGCTCACCCCACAGGACCGGCCTCATGCGGCATCCTCCTGTACCAGCAGTCCTAGTCACCCAGCAAGGGGTTCCCGCACCTGGACAAGGGTGGCCTCCTCCCCCCAAGCTGAGCCCCCAACCCCTCACAGGAGCCATCACTGAGGGTTTGTGGGGTGGGTGGGCTCTGGCCCACGCTGTAGACCAAGGGCACTACTGCGGGAGGGCTGCTGGAGATGGCCTGAGACTGGCCTGGCACAGAGCGGGAGGGTCCACTCTGCAGTGGCCACTTCCACTGCTCCAGAGGGTCCCGGCCATGTGCGGGCCGTGCACACTCCACCACCTGGGGCTGGATGTGGCCCGAAAGTGCCGCTCAGGGCCAGGGTGCCAGCTGCTCCTCTGGTCCTGCTCTCCCTTCACCTCCAAGCCACCTCCTTTCCTCTTCCCTTCAACGCAATGGAGACTCCGAAGCATTCTTCTCTCTGCTGTGCCAAAGCTGGTCAGAGGGGGAGAGGAGGGGCAGGAGTGAGGGGCAGCACAAGGCCAAGGGGCCAGCTCCCCTGACCCGTCACAGGGACAAATCTGATTTATTTATTTTGGTTAAAAAAAGTAACAAGAAAACTTTGCATTGCATTTGGCTTGACCCATAAAATCTGAGTTCTCCTTGAGCGTGTGTATGGTGTCATTCTTTCTGCTTTGCCGTCTCCTCTTCCGAGAAGGCTACCGCAGCATCTCTGCCCTGCCTGGGAAGCGGCTCTCCTCCCTGCTGGGCTCGGGTGGACCTCCCCGCTCCTGACCACCTCCCTCTGGTTGCCAGCAGCGCCAGATGATTGGCCACCGTCCTCCTCCTCACCTGGCCTCTCCATCCTTAGCGTTGCAGATTGTGTCTGATGCACCCTTATTTCTGAGTGTTCCCTGCTCCCAAGTCCCCCAGCACACTCCACCTGAAAAAGTACTCAGCCATCTGAGCCAGCATGCATGGTGGGCTCGCCCTAGGACACCATTAGCACCCTTCAGGAGCCCAAGCCACTCATTGGACCTCGGGAGGGGAGCCATCATACCAGCCGAGCCTTCACAAGGCCCTGTCCCCTCTTGACAACACACACTGGCCTTGAACCTACACCACACCGGCCTTGGTTCCCTGGAGGGTGGACAGGTCTCAGCACTGAAGGAGGGCTCAGGGAAAGGCCTGGGTGTGGACATGAGGGTAACTTCCATCATGGGGCCCCTGACATTCACCCCATCTTCTGGGCCACACCAGGGTACCTCGTCAATGAAGCCTTTTCAGAATGTCTTCATTTTGCCCAGGGGTTGCCCAAGGGTCCTCCCGACCTGCCATTGTCTCAGCCAGGTGGCAGGGAGGGAGTGGGAGATGGGACAACTGTCCCTGTGGGCTTCAAAACCAGCACCCCATCCATCTGATGTGGTCAGCCAGCCAGGTTAGAGCTAAAAGAGACAAATGGCTCAGGGGCCCCTTTCCTTTCCTGGAGAGACCCCCAGTGCTCTGAGGGGGCAGCTGTCCTGCACTCTGGGGAGTTACAGTACAGTCCAGAGCACATAGAGCTAAGACACAAGATGGAGCTGGGCCCTCATGTCACTGCTTCCAGTCTGGTCAGTGGGTGCAGGGGAGCCAAGAGCCCAAGGGGGTCTGGTTACTTCCAGTAGTGGGGCTTCTGAGGGAGCCACCACCATGGGCCCTTCTTTCAGGGCTGGGGCCACAGGAATGGGGCAAGGGACTCAGCAGGTCTCTCCCACTCCCACGGCTCCGCGGGGGTCTGCAGCCCTGCCCATATCCAGGGAGAGCAGACCTGAGGCTCTGGAAAGATGAGGCATAATCAGACCACACTGGGCCACACTCTGGGCAGAGACTACTCTGGTCAGCTCTGTTCCGCTTCAGTCATCAGTCGCCTCTTTCCTAAAATCAGAGCAAAGGTGGGAAGGAAGGAACCTCACAGTCTAGGAGAGCAGCCGTGACCTTAGATGGGATTTCGAGGGGACCTGGACCAGTGTGCATGTCAGTGTGTGCACACATGTATGTGTCTGACATGCCTCTCTGTGTGTGTGTGCATAAGCATGTGTGTGCCTGAGAGTGTGCCTGGGCCACTTGATGTAGATTCCTGGCCTTTCTGGATATAAAGGCCCATCTCCCATCTGCGCCTGTGAAAGTATCGGAAGAGGGTCAGCATGCTTGGCAGGAGGGACTGTCCCTGGGAGAGGCACCCAGGACAGGTGGGCCTGAGCCAAGGAGGAGCCAAGGGGTTCGAGTCCCAGCCATGTGGGTTAGAGTCCCAAGGTGAGGTGAATGGTTTCAGTGGGAGGTGCTGATGGACCTTTAGAGAACCAGAGAAGCAGTGCAGGAGCACCTGAGTTTCCAGTGACTGTTGTAACGACAAACCACAGCACCACAAACCGGAGGTGGGGGTGCGGGACCATAGGAACTCACACTCAGTCTGGAGGCCCGTGTCTGAAAGCGAGGTGTTGGCAGGGCCATGCCCCTCTGCAGGCTCCAGGGCAGGATCTTCCCATGCTTTCCCAGCTTCCCAGGCTGGTGGCGTCACGCTGCCGTCTCAGCTCTGTGCTCACATTGCTGCCTGTGTCTCTGTCTAAGCTCCCCCAGCCTTTCTCTAATGCTTCCAGGGTCCACCTGAAGAATGCAGGGTAAACTCATCCTCTCAGCTCACACCCTTTGCCATATGAGGTGACAGATGCTCAAGGGACTAGGATGTGGACGTGTTTGGAGGGACTTCCATTTTGCCTACTGTATGGAGCTACGTCCAAGGACAAGAAGCAGGTACTACTGTCAGCAGATAAGATAGAATGAACAGCAGATAAGAAAAAAATGAACCAGGCATGGGATTCTTGGCATAAGAGAAGCCATTTTTTTAAAACCGATTTTCTTTGGCTACCCCAGGTCTTAGTATTAGCACACAGATCTTTTAGTCACAGCATACTAGTTCTTAGTTCTAGCGTGTGGGATCTAGTTCCCTGACCAGGGATCGAATCCAGGCCCCCTGTATTGGGAGAGTGGAATGTTTGCCCCTGGAACACCAGAGAAATCCCTAAGAGAAGCCATTTTGTGATGTAAGCTTGGTCACAGTGCTTGCCCTTGAACAACCCACTCCAGTATTCTTGCCTGGAAAATCCCATGGACAGAAGAGCCTGGTAGGCTACAGTCCATGGGGTCGCAAAGAATCAGACACGACTGAGCGACTTCACTTCACTTCAAGGGGGAAAAGTTCGATGGTTATCAGGCAAGAGATAACAGGTCACTGGTAAAGACTTCCAGTTCTAGTTCTTTGGTAAAGACTGGAAAGCACTTTCCTGAGCTGTTTTGCAGAATGTAAGCCCGCCTCAGGCACTCAACCATCAGATCAAATGGAACCTGAGGTTGATGATAATGATAATGTTAACCTTTTCTGACTCCTGTGTGTGTGTTAATTGCTCCTGTCTGACTCTTTGTGACCTCATGGACTGTGTAGCCATGGGATTCTCCTGGAAAGAATAAAGGGAAGTCGCTCAGTCATGTCCGACTCTTTGGAACCCAATGGGTTGTAGCCTATCAGGCTACTCTGTCCATGGGATTTTCCAGGCAATAGTCCTGGAGTGGATTGCCATTCCCTTCTCCGGGGGATCTTTCCACCCAAGGATTGAATGGGCTCTGACCCCCATGCGTTCAACCAACTAAGGCCTGGACTCTGTCCACTGCCCAAGCCCTTTTATGGACATGCATGTTGTTGTTGTTCAGTTGCTTAGTGTCCAACTCTTTGCCACCCCATGGACTGCAGCACGCCAGGCTTCCCTGTCCATCACCAACTCCCGGAGCTTACTCAAACTCATGTCCATCGAGTTGGTGATGCCATCCAACAATCTCATCCTCTGTCATCCCCTTCTCTTCCCGCCTTCAATCTTTCCCAGCATCAGTCTTTTCTAATGAGTCAGCTCTTCGCATTAGATGGCCAAAGCTTTGGAGCTTTAACTTCAGCATCTGTCCTTCCAATGAATATCCAGGACTGATTTCCTTTCGGATTGACTGATTTGACCTCCTTGCAGTCCAAGGGATTCTCAAGAGTCTTCTCTAATACCACAGTACAAAAGCATCAATTCCTCAGCACTCAGCTTTCTTTATTGTCCATCTCTCACATCTATACATGACCACTGGAAAAACCATAGCTTTGACTAGATGGACCTTTGTTGGCAAAGTAATGCCTCTGCTTTTTAATATGCTGTCTAGGTTGGTCATAGCTTTTCTTCCAAGGAGTAAGCGTCTTTTAATCTTATGGCTGCAGTCAACATCGGCAGTGATTTTGGAGCCCCGCCAAAGTAAAGTCTGTCATGGTTTCCATTGGTTCTTCATCTATCTGCCATGAAGTGATGGGACCAGATGCCATGATCTTCATTTTTTGAATGTTGAATTTAAAAGCAGCTTTTTCACTCCCCTCTTTCACTTTGACAAAGAGGCTCTTTAGTTCTTCTTCATTTTCTGCCATAAGGGTGATGTCTTCTGCATATCTGAGGTTATTGATATTTCTCCCAGCAGTCTTGATTCCACCTTGTGCTTCATCCAGCCCAGTATTTCTTCTGATGTACTCTGCATAAAAATTAAGTAAGCAAGGTGACAATATACAGCCTTGACATACTCCTTTCCCAATTTGGAACCAATCTATTGTTCCATGTCTGGTTCTAACTGTGGCTTCATGACCTGCATACAGCTTTCTCAGGAGGCAGTTAAGGTGGTCTAGTATTCCCAACTCTTTAAGAATTTTCCAGTTTGTTGTTATCCACACAGTCAAAGGCCTTCATTTCAGTTCAGTTCAGTCACTCAGTCGTGTCCGACTCTTTACAACCCCAGGAATCACAGCACGCCAGGCCTCCCTGTCCATCACCATCTCCCGGAGTTCACTCAGACTCACGTCCATCAAGTCCGTGATGCCATCCAGCCATCTCATCCTCGGTCGTCCCCTTCTCCTCCTGCCCCCAATCCCTCCCAGCATCAGAGTCTTTTCCAATGAGTCAACTCTTCCCATGAGGTGGCCAAAGTACTGGAGTTTCAGCTTTAGCATCATTCCTTCCAAAGAAATCCTGGGGTTGATCTCCTTCAGAATGGACTGGTTGGATCTCCTTACAGTCCAAGGGACTCTCAAGAGTCTTCTCCAACACCACAGTTCAAAAGCATCAATTCTTCGGCACTCAGCCTTCTTCACAGTCCAACTCTCACATCCACACATGACCACTGGAAAAACCATAGCCTTGACTAGACAGACCTTAGTCGGCAAAGTAATGTCTCTGCTTTTGAATATACTATCTAGGTTGGTCATGACTTTTCTTCCAAGGAGTAAGCGTCTTTTAATTTCATGGCTACAGTCACCATCTGCAGTGATTTTGGAGCCCCCCAAAATAAAATCTGACACTGTTTCCACTGTTTCCCCATTTATTTCCCATGGAGTGATGGGACCGGATGCCATGATCTTCGTTTTCTGAATGTTGAGCTTTAAGCCAAATTTTTCACTCTCCTCTTTCACTTTCATCAAGAGGCTTTTTAGTTCCTCTTCACTTTCTGCCATAAAGGTGGTGTCATCTGCATATCTGAGGTTATTGATATTTCTCCTGGCAATCTTGATTCCAGCTTGTGTTTCTTCCAGTCCAGTGTTTCTCATGATGTACTCTGCATATAAGTTAAATAAGCAGGGTGACAATATACAGCCTTGACATACTCCTTTTCCTATTTGGAACCAGTCTGTTGTTCCATGTCCAGTTCTAACTGTTGCTTCCTGACCTGCATACAGATTTCTCAAGAGGCAGGTCATGTGGTCTGGTATTCCCATCTCTTTCAGAATTTCCACAGATTATTGTGCCTAGCCAATAAAACAGAAGTAGATGTTTTTCTGGAACTCTCTTGCTTTTTCAATGATCCAACGGATGTTGGCAATTTGATTTCTGCTTCCTCTGCCTTCTCTAAATCCAGCTTGAACATCTGGAAGTTCACGGTTCACGTTGAAGCCTGGCTTGGAGAATTTTGAGCATTACTTTGCTCAAGACCAGGAGAAAATTGAAATTGAAGAAACTAGGGGAAACCACTTCCTGTACAATGTTACAAACCTCCATCCATAGTTCTTCAAGCACTCTGTCAGATCTAATCCCTTGAATCTATTTGTCACTTTCACTGTATAATCATAAAGGATTTGATTTAGGTCATACCTGAATGGTCTAGTGGTTTTCCCCACTTTCTTCAATTTAAGTCTGAATTTGGCAATAAGGAATTCATGATCTGAGCCACAGTCAGCTCCCCATCTTGTTTTTGCTGACTGTATACAGCTTCTCCATCTTTGGCTGCAAAGAATATAATCAATCTGATTTCACTGTTGACCATCTGGTGATGTCCATGTGTAGAGTCTTCTCTTGTGTTGTTGGAACAGGGTGTTTGCTATGACCAGTGCATTCTGTTGACAAAACTCTGTTAACCTTTGCCCTGCTTCATTTTATACTCCAAGGCCAAATTTGCCTGTTATTCCAGGTATCTCTTGACTTCCTACTTTTGCATTCCAGTCTGCTATGATGAAGAGGACACCTTTTCTGGGTGTTAGTTCTAGAAGGTCTTGTAGGTCTTCATGGAACCGTTCAGCTTCTTCAGCATTAGTGGTTGAGGCATAGACTTCGATTACTGTGATATTGAATGGTTTGCCTTGGAAATGAACAGAGATCATTCTGTCATTTTTGAGATTGCATGCAAGTACTTCATTTCAAATGCTTTTGTTGACTATGAGGGCTACTCCATTTCTTCTAAGGGATTCTTGCCCACCGTAGTAGATATAATGGTCATCTGAACTGAATTTGCCCTTTCCTGTCCATTTTAGTTCACTGAATCCTAAAATGTTGATGTTCACTCTTGGCGTCTCTTGTTTGACCACTTCCAATTTACCTTGATTCGTGGACCTAACATTCCAGGTTCCTATGCAATATTGTTCTTTATAGCATTAGACTTTACTTCCATTGCCAGTCACATCCACAACTGGGCATTGTTTTTGCTTTGGCTCTGTCTCTTCACTCTTTCTGGAGTTATTTCTCCACTCTTCTCTGGTAGTATATTGGGCACCTACCAATCTGGGGAGTTCATATTTCAGTGTCATATCTTTTTGCCTTTTTATACTGTTCATGGGGTTCGCAAGGCAAGAATACTGAAGTGACCCTACAAGAGACTGACCCAGACTTGCCTGTGAGTGTCCAGGAGTCTCTGGTGAAGGCGTGGGTCAGCGGTCGCCCACTGCAGGGTCAGGAGTACTGAGTGTGGCAGTGTGTGCACGGGACCTTTTGAAGGAGGTCGCCTTATCTTCATTACCTCCACCATAGTTGGGTCTCAGGTCAAACAACAGGGAGGGAACACAGCCCCGCCCATCTACAGAAAATCTGATTAAAGATTTACTGAGGATGGCCCCGCCCATCAGAACAAGACCCAGTTTCCCCCACAGTCAGTCTCTTCCATCAGGAAGCTTCCATAAGCCTCTTATCCTTGTCCTTCAGAGGGCAGACAAAATGAAAACCACAATCACAGAAAACTAATCAAACTGATCACATGAACCACAGCCTTGTCTAATCAATGAAACTATGAGCCATGCTGTGTAAGGCCACCAAGACGGATGGGTCATGGTGGCGAGTTCTGACAAAACATGATCCAGTGGAGAAGGGAATGGCAAACCACTTAAGTATTCTTGCCTGGAGAACCCCATGAACAGTATGAAAAGGCAAAAAGATATAACACTGAAAGATGAACTCCCCAGTTTGGTAAGCTCCCAATAGGCAGTTCCAGTTTAGTTCAGTTCAGTTGCTCAGTTGAGTCCAACTCTTTGCAACCCCATGAACTGCAGCACGCCAGGCCTCCCTGTCCATCACCAACTCCTGGAGTTTACCCCAACTCATGTCCATTGAGTCGGTGATGCCATCCAACCATCTCATCCTCTGTCGTCCCCTTTTTCCTCCTTCCCTCAGTCTTTCCCAGCATCAGGGTCTTTTCAAATGAGTCAGCTCTTCACATCAGGTGGCCAAAGTATTGTAGTTTCAGCTTCAGCATCAGTCCTTCCAATGAACACCCAGGGCTGATTTCCTTTAGGATGGACTGGTTGGATCTCCTTGCAGTCCAAGGGACTCTCAAGAGTCTTCTCCAACACCACAGCTCAAAAGCATCAATTCTTCTTCACTCAGCTTTCTTTATAGTCCAACTCTCACATCCATACATGACTACTGGAAAAACCATAGCCTTGACTAGACGGCAGCTGTGTGGCACAGGAGCAGCCGAGAGGAGTTACCCCACATCCAAGGTCAGGAGCAGTACCTGTGCTTTGCTGGAGCAGCCATGAAGAGATACCCCATGTCCAAGGTAAGAGGAACCCAAGTAAGACGGTAGGCGCTTGGGGTGGGAGGGGGGCATCAGAGGGCAGACAGACTGAACCACAATCACAGACAACTAGCCAATCTGATCATATGGACCACAGCCTTGTTTAACTCAATGAAACGAAGCTATGCGGTGTGATGCCACCAGACAGACGGGTCATGGTGGAGAGGTCTGACAGAATGTGATCCACTGGAGAAGGGAATGGCAAACCACTACAGTATTCTTTCCTTGAGAACCCCATGAACAGTATGAAAAGGCAAAAAGATATGACACTGAAAGATGAACTCCCCAGGTCGGTAGGTGCCCAATATGCTACTGGAGATCAGTGGAGAAATAACTCCAGAAAGAATGAAAGAATGGAGCCAAAGCAAAAACAATGCCCAGTTGTGGATGTGACTGGTGATAGAAGCAGGGTCTGATGCTGTAAAGAGCAGTATTGCATAGGAATCTGGAATGTTAGGTCCATGAATCAAGGCAAACTGGAAGTGGTCAAACAGGAGATGGCAAGAGTGAATGTAAACATTCTAGGAATCAGTGAACTAAAATGAACTGGAATGGGTGAATTTAACTCAGATGACCATTATATCTACTACTGTGGGCAGGAATCCCTTAGAAGAAATGGAGTAGCCATCATGGTCAACAAGAGAGTCCAAAATGCAGTACTTGTATGCAGTCTCAAAAACAACAGAATAATCTCTGTTCGTTTCCAAGGCAAACCATTCAATATCATAGTAATCCAAGTATATGCCCCAACCAGTAATGTTGAAGAAGCTGAAGTTGAACAGTTCTATGAAGAACCTCAAGACCTTTTAGAACTAACACCCAAAAAAGATGTCCTTTTCATTATAGGGGACTGGAATGCAAAAGTAGGAAGTCAAGAAACACCTGGAGTAACAAGCAAATTTGGCCTTGGAGTACAGAATGAAGCAGGGCAAAGGCTAATAGAGTTTTGCCAAGAGAACGCACTGGTCATAGCAAATGCCCTCTTTCAACAACACAAGAGAAGACTCTACACATGGACATCACCAGATGGCCAACATCGAAATCAGATTGATTATATTCTTTGCAGCCAAAGATGGAGAAGCTGTATACAGTCAGCAAAAACAAGATGGGGAGCTGACTGTGGCTCAGATCATGAATTCCTTATTGCCAAATTCAGACTTAAATTGAAGAAAGTGGGGAAAACCACTAGACCATTCAGGTATGACCTAAATCATGGCAGTTCCAAGGCACTGTCAAAAGACCAAGGAGTGGGTGGTGACCCAGTTCCTGGAAATTCCCACCTCTTTCCCAAAATAGTTGGAATAATCCTCCCACTCATTAGCATATGAAATTACCCAGCGCATAAAAACTAACCATGCCACATTTTGCAGCAGCACTTGCCCTCTGCAATGGCCCACAAACTCTGTGTGTCTAGTGTGCTTCTCTCTGAATCTGAATAGATCCACTTCTTATCTATCACTTTGTCTCTCACTGGATTCTTTCTGCAATGAGACATCAAGAACCTGAGCTTCATTAGGTCCTGAAATCAGGTTCCATGGGTTTTGGCTGGGTTCTAATTCCATGCAGGGTTTTGGCTGGGTTCAAATACTGGCCTCGTGGGTTTGAGTCCCAGCACATAGGTTCAAGTCCCACTCTTGAACCTATGGTTTCAAGAGAACTAGATCCCACCTGCTACAACTAAGAGTTCCTATGCTGCAAGTAAAGATCCTGCATTTCACAACAAAGATGGAAGACTCCTTGTGCCTCAACTGAGACCCAGCACAGTAAAATATTTTTTTAAAAGAAAAGAACTAAAAAATAAAGAAAGAAAGAAAGAAAAGAAAAGAACTGGGCATGTTTATCTTCCAACAGAAGATTCCAAGGCAAAATTCTCATGTTATACAGTTGTAGAAGGAAGACTTTAGGGAGGCAGATGTTTTTCAGTAAATAAGGGAGAATCTTCTAACAATCTGTATAGTCAAACATGAAAACACTATCCAGAAGGGAACCGGCACCAAACAGCGTCTCCTAGGGCTGTTACACTGCGGAGGTAACAGATCTGCCTTCAGAGTTCTAATTCAGGACCCTACTGTGGCCATTTCTGGCCTCTTCCCAGAACTTGCCGGCAACTCCCCCAAACTCACAGCCTCCTGGAGGCAGAAACAGGTCATGTTCCATGGTGTTTGCCTCCCTCATCATGTGGGTCTCTTCTGGGGCCAGCTCTCCAGAGAATCTGCCTCTGCTCTTTAACCTATTTCCCAGCATTCTCCATCTTCCATTTTTCTTTTATTTTTCTTCCTAACCCTCACACTGATGGACAGATTGTTACCTGGTGAGTCATTTCTTTCTTTTTGTCCCTTCTAGTGGGAGCAGGGAGGAGAGGAGTTACTATCATGGTCACTGGGGTGTTCAGAGCCCAGTGCCTGGTATAGCAGGCCACCATATTTGTTCAATGAAGTAATGGTTCTCCAAAGATACAGAGTTCAGGTAGCCTTGAGGGAAGAAATTTCAGCATTATTACAAGTTAATTATGAGGCATCCATCAATGGAGGAATGGATAGACAAAATGTGGTATACACACAAAAATGAAATACTGTTCAGCCTTTAAAAGAAGAGAAATTATGCAAGCTGCAATGTGAATGAACCTTCAAGACATTCAGTTCAGTTCAGCTGAGTCACTCAGTCGTGCTCAGCTCTTTGCGACCCCATGAATTGCAGCACGCCAGGTCTCCCTGTCCATCACCAACTCCTGGAGCTTGCTCAAACTCATGTCCATCGAGTCAGTGATGCCATCCAACCATCTCATCCTCTGTCCTCCCCTTCTCCTCCTGCCTTCAATCTTTCCTAGCATCAGGGTCTTTTCCATGAGTCAGTTCTTTGCACCAGGTGGCCAGAGTATTGGAGCTTCCAATCAGTATCAGTCCTTCCAATGAATATTCTGGACTGATTTCCTTTAGGATTGACTGGTTTGATCACCTTGCTGTCCAAGGGATAGGCTACCCACTCCAATATTCTTGGGCTTCCCTTTTGGCTCAGCAGGTAAAGAATCCACCTGCAGTATGGGAGACCTGTGTTCGATCCCTGGGTTGGGAAGATCCCCTGGAGAAGGGAAAGGCTACCCACTACAGTATTCTGGCTTAGAGAGTATGGGGTCACAGCTGGACATGACTGAGTGACTTTCACGGCATCAGTCACAAATGGACAAATACTGTATGATTCCACTTCTATCAGGTCCCTAGAGGAGTCAGATTCAGAGACAGAAAGTGGAATGGTGGGTAGGAGGAGGATGGGGAACTATTGTTTGATGAGTACAAAGTGTCACTTTTAGGAGATGACAAAGCTATGGGTGGTGATGGATATGTGATAGTGAGGAACGGTGCTTAACACCACTGTACACTTAAAACTGGTTAGGATGGTAAACTTTGTTACTGTATTTTACTACAATTAAAAAAAATGTGGGTAATCAGGAGAATGTGGTCTTCCTAAAGGAAGGGTAGATAATAGTTGAGAATAACTTAAAGACTGAAAATAGCATATGATGATGCCAACCGACCAGAGAGGTTGCTTCATCTGGCTAGAACTCGAGTGACTAACAATGTTTCAACAGGACGCACTCTAGGAAGATGAGAGAACAGTGAAGAGAATGAGTTGTGTGATTCCGCGTGGTTTTTCCTACAAGACGTCTCCCAGAAGTGGCCCATTGACACGGGGTCACCTCCGCAGACCCAGCCTCCGCCAAGACTCCGCCCTCTTCCAGGCCCCGCCTCCCACCCGCCCGGTTCCACCCCTCCTCCTGGATCTGCCCTCTTTCAGGCCCCGCCTCCTCTGCTCCGCCCCGGCAGAGAGCAGAGAGCAAGCGCTGGTGACTCCGCAGACGCTGCGCCTGGAAAGGTGTGGAAGGGGCGGGGAGCGCAGATCATCCCCAAACCGTCCTCCCTCCCCGCCCCGCTCCTGGCCGGCCAGCCGCCCTAGCTTGCGCAGGCCCCGCGGCCACCCGCGCCTGAACGCTGGCTCGGTGCTCCACTGCTCTGGCCTGGGGGCGGGGCCGGCGCGCGGCGTCATGCATATGCATGAGCGACTCGGCGGCTCCATTGTGCCCTCGGAGCGGGCGGCGGCGCGATGGCGCGGGCGGCGGCAGCCCCGGGGCGGCGGGCGGCGCTGAGGGCGGGCTGAGCGCATGGAGCAGCGCGGACCGGGGGCCGCGGCGGCGAGGGGCCGGGCCGGGCGGCGAGGAGGTGAGCGGATCGGGCGGGCAGGTGCGGGCGGCGGGGGCGGCAGGTGCGGCAGGTGCGGGAGGCGGCAGGTGCGGCGTCCCCGGGCCCGGCGCTGCATCGCCTCGGCGGGCCCCCGGCGGGGCTGGAGCCGGCCCTGCCGCCCACCTGCCGCACCTGCGGCGCGTGCGTCGTGGTCCTGGGCCGACTGGCCCGCTGCGCGCCGAGGCCACCCCTCACCTGAGCCTTTGTTGGGGCTGGCCGGAATCCGTCCAAGCGCCCGAGGTGTCTGGGCAGGAACCTCACACGGGCCCTCACCCAAACTGGCCCCGCTCCCTCCTTTCTGCGCTGTGGCCTGAAGGCTCACCTTTCGGGCCCCTCCGGGCCGTGCGTGCCGTTGGCACGCGATGTGAGACCCGCGAAGGTGTGCTCTGGGGCTGGCGACCCTTACCTTTCAGCCCCCCAGCCGAGATTTTGGTGGAAATACCGTTTTCCCAACAGGACATACTGAAGCTCAGGCGGGAACGTGTCCAGCCCTCCCTCCCAGGGCTGTCCTACCCTAGCCTCCCCCATCTGCTCCCCGCTGCCCTGCTCCCCCTACCCTGCTCCCCCTACCCGGCTCCTCCGAACCTTCCTTGCCTGCCCTAGACCTGCTCCCCTACATCATGTTCCCCATACTCTCTTCCCGATAGTTGCAGAATATCCATGGTGATGTATTTAAGTCATTTGTATTATCTCAGAAGATTTCACAGGGAAATACACAGAACATGTGACTCAATCTGTAAGACAGTTGATAGGGCGATCGCAGACTCACCCACCAAATCCTGTCACACTAGAACCAGAGGGCTTCCCTTGAAGAAGCTAGATAGAGGTAACAGGATAGGAGAAGGATTCTTAACCTCACCCAGTGAGTACTGGCCTTGGGGACTTGTCACACCCAGAGGGGTGGTTCCTGGCTGGAAAGAGAAAGGTGGGATAATGAATGACAGATTCAGAAGGACTGGTAGGCTGTACCTGGGGAGGACTCCCAATCATAGGATTGATCTCCAGAGGCAGCCAGGCCTCCCCGTGGAGTGTCCACTAGCCCTTGGATCCAGGATGGGAGCCGGGGCTGATGATTTAAGGGGTCATGTGCCCTCCCCTCTCTTAGTCCTAGAGCGGCCACCACGTACCCATTTTCCACATTGTAAACTGAGGCTCAGGGCAGGGCAGCCCTGCAGCTGTTCTCTGGAATTTCCCACACCTGTGCCATTGAGCAGTTCTCCTTCCTGGGCATCTTGGATGAACTCTGAACACTTCAGCCAGTCGGTGTGTGGCCTTCCAAGTCGAGGGGCGGGACTTCAGCCACTTGAGCATGTGAACCCCCACTTTTATGTCCTCCTGGGATGCTTGAGCTGTTCGTTTTCCTTGTCTGAGCCTGTTTGACTCCAGTGTTGCTCTGGTTGGGGCCCATCACCAGGAACTGTGGATTCCCTGTGCTAGAGGAGGCAGCGGGTCCCTGCTCTATGACTATGTTGGCACTGCCCTCCTGGGGTCTGGTGGGTGGTTGAGAGGCATTCTGCTGCTGGGTGCCTAGGCAAGGAGCGTGGAGTGGGGGCAGAAGAGGTTGACCCATGGTAACGTCTGCCTTTGGAGACAGCAGTGCAGATGCTCTGAGGTCCTGGGAAAGGGGGACGTGAGGAGTGATTGTCTGTAGCTCTTTTACTGGAGGAAAATGTGATCTGACCCCCAGAAAGCCATGTGGCCTTCTAGACTGACATCATGCCAGGGCTTTCTGCCAAGGTCCTGGCTTCCAGTGAGAGTTGATGTACAGGGAAAGCCCCCCCGCCAGCAGGAAGCCACCAGAGGCTGGCCCTGGCCCTGCACACACCCAGGCTCCTTCTTAACTCTTCCTCTCACGGCCAGGAGGTGGGAGGAGGGTCTGCACTCACACCGCATCTCTCTCCCTTTGTCAGGAGCAGAGAGTCCCCCAGTCCCCAGCCTGAAGAGTTTGGGGCTTGTCAGGGAAGAGAGCCGCCTTGGTTCAGGAGCTTGGCAGGAAGTCACTGCCCCCGCTCAGTAAGCTCGGGGGCGGGGGGAACTGGAAATGTCTGTGGTCTTGTCCACAGCAGAGAAGTCATAGGGGTGGAATTCCCCAGACTCACGTGATGTAGGAAGCTGCTCTGGGCCCCAGACCAGCAGCCTCCACAGGGGCCCCTGCCCTGCACCTGCCCTGTCCCCCCTCCTCCCCAGCTCTCCGGGGCTTTCAAACTGTGGTACCAGCAGCAGCACCTGCAAACTTACTGGAAATGCAAGTCTTGGGCCTCACTCCACCCTCTGAACTCAAAGTGGGGCTGAGTTCTGGTGAGCCGCCGTTGGAGAAGCTGCAGTTGTGAACTAATACAGCCTGCCCTGGGACTCTGACCCGGGCCAGGGGGTCTGTCTTCTTCCTGCTCTTCCCTTTGGGACAGCAAAGTGGGCCTGGCCAATCCAGCCAGCTTTAGTGTGGGAAATGATGGCCCTGGGCATCTCGGTGGGGAGAGAGAGCTGGTGGTGGTTGTACATTAAATAAATTTGTAGTTTGAGAGAATTATAGATTCTTAAGATGTTACAAGAAATGACACAGAGAGCTCTGTAACTTTTCCCTAGTGGTAGCATCTTGTAAAGTGTAGCACATCACAGGAGAGTACAACCCCATCAATACAGTTGATACAGATATTCCATGCCCACCTTCTATATTCCCACTAGCTTCGCTTCCCTGCTCTCCACGTTTAACCCCTGGCCACCACCCGTGTGCTCTCCATTTGTGTAATTCCATCCATCATTTCAAGGATGTTATATAAAGGGAACCATACAATGTGTAACCTTTGGGGACTGGCTTTTTCCATGCAGCATGGTTCTCTGGAGATTCCTGCAGGTTGGTGCCTGTATCAGTAGCCCTGCCTTTTTATGCCTCCAAGCTCACAGTTGGTTAACTCTTCACCATTGAAGGATGTCTATGTTTCCATTCTTTGGCTATTAGGAATAAAACTGCTATAAATATTCACATACAGATTTTTGTGTGAACCTAGGTTTACACTTCTCTGAGATAAATGTTCAGGAATACAGTTGCTAGGTTGTATACTGTGCTGTGTGCTTAGTTGCTCAGTCGTGTCTGACTCTTTGGACCCCATTGACTATAGCTCACCAGGCTTCTCTGTCCATGGGGATTCTCCAGGCAAGAATACTGGTTGCCATGCCTTCCTCCAGAGGAACTTCCCAACCCAGGGATCAAACCCAATTCTCCTTCATTGCAGGAGGATTCTTTACCATCTGAGCTACCAGGGAAGCCCTGGTTGTCTAGTGGCTGCATGCTTAGTTTTATAAGAAACTAGCAAATCATTTTTCAGAGTGGCTGTACCATTTTATATTCCCACCAACCATGCATGAGAGACCCAGTTTCTCCTAGCCAGCATTTGATGGTGTCACTTTTTTTGTTGTTGGCTGTGACAGGTCTTAGTTGTGGCCTGTGGGATCTTTGCAGCATGTGGGATCTAGTTCCCTGACCAGGGATCCAACCCAGGCCCCCTGCATTGGGAATGCAGAGTCTTAGCCACTGAACCACCAGAGAAGTCACCCTGTTTATTTTAGCCATCGTGATAGGTGTGTAGTGATACCTCGGTGTGGTTTTAATTTGCATTTCTCTGATGGCCAGTGATGGTGAACATCTTTTTGGATGTTTATTTGTCATCTGTACATCCTCTTTGGTGAAATGTCTCCATATCTTTTGCCTGTCTTCTAATTTTAACTTTTGCGTTTTGAGAATTCTTTATATATTCTAGATACTTGTCCTTTGTCAGATGTGTGGCTTGCAGATATTTCTTCCAGTCTGTAACTTGTTTTTTCATCCTCTTTGTGGGGTCTTTCACAGAACAGAAATTTTCAGTTTTTCCTTTTATGAATCATGCTTTTGGTGTCAAACCTAAGAAAGTTCTTATGATTTTGTGCTATATGTTTAAAATCTATCACCCCCTTCAAGTAAATTTCTAAGTTTAGGGGAGTTTTTGGTTTATGTTTGTCTTTTGCATTTGCATGTCCAATAGGCCCAGCACCATTTGTTGAAAATACTGTCTTTCCTCCTTTTTGCATCTTTGTCAAAAACTTTGTCCATTGGGTATGTTTGTGTGGGTCTCTATTGAGTTGTCTGGTTTCTTCTATTGACCTATGAGTCAATCCCCCTGCCAGCACCACAGTCTAGAGTAGCTTGCCTATGTTGTAAGTCCTGAAAACCCCGTGTATTGCTTCAGGCCCCACTCAGCAGGTCTGGGGGGAGTTTCTTTCTTTTGGCAGGCCCCCTCATCCCTCATTACAGTGTCACCATCCTGGTGGTTGCCGCCACTGGGGACAACCAGCCTTCCCCTGCCTGGCTGGGTGATTCTGGCTCCCAGGCCCGAGTCCAGCGACCCCTGAGCCTTCTGGAGCCACCAGCCCCTTGCTTTTTTGGCCTCTGCTTCCTGGTTGTCACATGGTATGGAGCTTGACTCCTCTGGGGAGGAGCATAGCGAAGGGGGGCAGGGTCAGGTGTGAGGTGGACAAGCCCACCAGATGCCTCCTTCCTCTGCTTGTCTAATCCATCACCTCCCCTCCCAGCCCTGGCTCCAGTTCCAGAACCTGCTTTCCCCAGTGCTCTGTGGGGGGCCTGGGGCCCAAGTCACAGTCCCCACTGTTTACTTGACCTGCTCTGGGGTCCTGTGGAAAGACTGTGGAGGAGCCCCAGCTCCAGGTGCCTTCAGAACGGTTTTTGCACAGGATGTGATTGTAACCCTGCCTCCCTGGGGCTGCCCTGTCCGTGAGGTCCTGATGGAGTGTGAGCTCTGGGCTTGAGTAGTCCCAGGGCTGCCCTCTCGCTCCTGAGCCAGAGGGAGGCAATATGAGTTCTGGGGAGGAGGCCACGGTGGTTAGGCTAAGTGGAGGTGTGTGTGGAAAGTGGCCCTGGGAGTGCCAGCAAGGGCCCTTGGCCTGGTAGGTGAAGGGTTTGCTTGCGGCGGTGTCTGAAGGTGTTGGCAGCCTGGAGGAGAAGCCAACCGCTGTCTCGCTGGTTTTCTGAGGCGCCAAGTGGAAGAGAGCTGGCCCCACACTGTGGGGAGAAGCATCCCCCCTTTCCAGCATTGGCACACAAGTTCCATGAGTGTCCACTGTGTCTCCACTGGGTCGCCAGCAGCCCTCTGCCCACTGTGCCGTGTGTGTGTCCCTGCTTTGTTGCATTGTCACCCTGGAGGACAGGCAATCTGTAGCGGTTAGGTCTGCCCCAGGCAGCCCCCTTGGCCTCAGAACAAGGGAGTGGGCACATGTCACCCTTCTGCTGCCCTGGGGTGGGGGCTGCCAGCCAAGGATGAGCTGCTGACCCCACACTGAGTTCCAGCAGGCGTCCCATACACACACAACCCCACCTCCCAATCTGGCTGGAGGATAGCTGACCCTGTGACTCTGGCATCTGGACGGCCTGCCCACCGTGGGGCAGGGCAGTGCCTCATGGTGGCCCCCTATGTGCTTCTGGCTTTGCCCTCCACCCTGGGACCTTGTGTGTGGTTGGAGCAGAGGGGCCAGGGTGGATTCTGGCAGTTGGGTCCTGAATGCTCCCTGGCTTTTATGTGTATCCACACCTTCATGTAGGGAGGGGGAATGTGGAAGGTTTTGGGGATCAGAAAGCCTTCTTCCATCTTCCAAAGGTATTCCAGGGGCTCTTGGTCGCAGGGCCTGACCAGCAAGGGCTAATGCTGGCTTCTGGGCTAGATATAGGGGGCGTGGGGTGAGCAGAGGTTTGCTAGGGTGGGCAGTGTAAGGTTGGGCCAATGCCAGGGTGGCCTGACCTCCCACCCACACGCCAAGTGGGCCCCCGGGTCCCCGTCACCCTCCCTACTTTCCATCCGTGAGAGCAGAGGCAGGACAGGACTTGGTTCTCCAAGGTGTGTCTCCACGCACTTCCGTCCCCCTTGTCCCCGCAGCCAGAGCAGCCGAGTCTCACGTGAGCACCGGTGAGGGCCGCTTCCTGTCTCCCGCAGACCTGGCCTTCAGGCTGTTCCCAAGCCAATGAACCCCATGAACCCCATGAAACCTGCCCTGCCCCCCGCACCACACAGGTGAGTGGTGGCTCCAGCTGCCCTCCCCTCTCAGGCCTCAGAACGTGGGAGGGTGGTGGTGGAGTGGGACCCCGCTGCTCTCAGCCTTCAGATCCTCCCTGGTGGGGTTCTCGGCACTGGAGGCCTCCTGACCCAGGCTCCCCACCTGTGCCTCTCTGTGCAGTGATGGTCCATTCGCATATGAGGCGGTGCCTTGGCAACAGAGTGCCACTCAGCCAGCAGGATCGCTGTCTGTGGTCACAACCGTGTGGGGAGTCGGCAACGCAGCACAGAGCCAGGTGAGTCCAGCCCTGGCCCCACCCTGGGAGGCGTCACTGCCCAGCTCAGGTCTTGGAGGCATGGAGCTAGGGCTTCCTGAGTCTCCCACGTTCTCAGAGAGTAGCTCTTCCATGCATGGTATGGGATCCTGGCCTCCACACCCCCACCTGTGCACAGCTCCCCACCACCCCTCTGGACCATGCCTCCCCTCTGCCCCCACCTCCACCTCCTCACCTGCCAGGCCTCTTCTTTCCAGCGCTTTAGAACCACTGCACAAAGCAGGTTGTTTGCATGGTCTCCTTTAGTGATTCTCGGTTCCTTGTAGGTTTTGGGGAACCCCATGGGCCCTGCAGGGAGCCCCCCCGGCAGCTCCGTGATGCCCGGCATGGCAGGCGGCAGCTCCGCGCTGAGCTCCCCACAGTGCCTCGGACAGCAGGCGTTCGGTGAGGGTGGTGCCAGCAAGGGCTACGTGCCACAAGGGGTGTATGGCCGCGGGGGCTACCCCGGGGGCCCTGGCTTCACTACCGGGTAAGCAGGGCCCTCCTCCCCTGGCAGGTGTGCCAGGAGCCCTCTGGGGGGCGATGCTTCTTGCTTGGTGGGCACCAGGGAACTGTGCTCAGGAGTTACTGTGACTCTGCTGCTCCTGCCAGCTCCGGAGCTAATGATGGGGTGTCTGGGAAAGAATGGGGCTCCCTATAGGTCCCGTGTGTCCCCCAGGAGAGGCCAGGGAAGTGCCTCAGAGCCGAGCCTTCTGTCTCTTGCAGGTATGCGGGCGGCCCAGGGGGTCCAGGGGGCCTGGGCCTCCCCTCACACGCCGCACGGCCATCCACCGACTTCACTCAAGCAGCGGCGGCTGCTGCAGTGGCTGCTGCTGCCGCCACGGCCACCGCCACAGCCACAGCCACCGTGGCCGCCCTCCAGGAGAAGCAGAGTCAGGAGCTGAGCCAGTACGGAGCGGTGAGGCCCCGCTGCTCCTCCTTTGTGGCCCATGTGTGTTGGCCCAGAAGACAGGGGCCTGTCAGGCAACCAGGGTAGAGGATTTGGGGACATGCAGGCCATGTTCCAGGGCTGATGGAGATGAGACAGGAAGGGAGTGGGGAGCTGAGGGGAGAGGACCCGGGCTGGGGACAGCCTGCCTGCAAGGGGTGGGCTTGGGGGTGGCGCCCACACTGGTGGGTAAAGTCTGGATGGTTCTTGTCTTCTTTTCCCAGATGGGGGCTGGACAGTCTTTTAACAGCCAGTTCTTGCAGCACGGTGGTCCCCGAGGGCCCAGCGTGCCCAGCAGCATGAACCCAGCCAGCGTGGGAGGGCTGATGGGCCCCTCCAGCATGAGCCCCATGGGCATGAACCCCACCCGGGCAGCGGGCATGGCGCCCCTCTATGCAGGGCAGCGCCTGCCCCAGCAAGGGTACCCGGGCCCCCCCCAGGCCCAGCCACTGCCCCGACAGGGGGTCAAGAGAGCCTACTCGGGTGAGGTGAGTAGCTGGGCTTCCCTCCCCACGAGGGCCATCAGAGGCGTTGTGTGTGAGAGAACTGGCCTTGCCTGATGAGGGACACCGCCATCCCTTGGTGGGAACCAGCTTCCCCAACACCTCTTCTTGGCATTTTGCCTCTTTCCTTCTTCAGGTGTACCCTGGGCAGCAGTACCTGCCAGGAGGCCAGTATACACCTGCTGCCACCCAATACGCACCTGGCCCCGGGCAGCCCCCTGCCCCATCCTCCTACCCTGGGCACAGGCTGCCCCTGCAGCAGGGCACGAGCCCGTCCCTGTCCACCGCCAGCCCTGCGGGACCACACTACAAGGTAGGGCCGGCTCACCCCGGCCTCTGCGATCCCGGCCGGCCCCGCGCCCAGCACTGTGGGACACAGACAGACCTGGAGGCAGCCAGGGCTGGCTGGGGAGTGGGCCCCGGAGTGCTCAGTGTAGGGCAGCTCCCAGGACAGGCATTCAGGTTTGAAAGGACCCTCTGTGAGAGGCTCCTGCACCATGAGATATGGTATAGGGAGTACCAGGGAGTATCAGGCAAGTACCAAGCCACTTTAGGGAAAAGTGTCCCTATTCCCTCTGCTTGCTGCCAAGTAGCCCAGTGAGGGGACAGGCCAGAGGGGTCAGGAAGGGCCTGAGTGATAGAGGTGCTGCTGGAGAAGGGCAAGGAGATGTGAGTACCTATGTCTTTTCAGCCTCTGTGGCTTCCCTGTAAATCCCTTTGATGTGTGGGGTCAGCTCTTTTTCTGTAGTGGTGATTTTGTAAATTATGAAATCTGTGTGTGCTCCCTGTAGACTATTTGGAAAACCCAAAAAATGTATAAAAAAGAAAAAAGGCCAACACCCACCCATGCATGTGCCGAGTCCCCTTGTCCCCAGCCCTCTTCTAGGATCAGTTCCAGGCCCTGCTCAGAGGCAGGCGGCAGCCCCAGGCACACGCGGTTTTCTCTCCTGCAGCCTGCAGAACAGTTCAACGGGCAGGGTGCCAGCTTCAACGGGGGCAGCATCAGCTACAGCCAGCCTGGCCTGAGTGGGGTATGGCCAGATGGGCAAGCGGGCGGGAGGCTCACAGGGTGGGTTCAGGGAGAGAGGGCACTCAGGCAGGAGGACATGTGGAGGCCCAACCAAGCCCCCCTGGGGCTGTCCCCTGCCCATCCCTGGCCTGACCATTCCCAGCGGGTGCTCCAGGAACAAGCACCCTCTTACTAGTCCACCTCCACTGTTTGCTCCACCCCACAGCCCGCTCGTTCCATCCCTGGCTACCCCAGCTCCCCACTGCCTGGGAGCCCCACACCACCCATGACCCCCGGCAGCAGCATCCCCTACATGTCTACCAGCCAGGAGGTCAAGTCTCCCTTCCTGCCTGACCTCAAGCCCAGTGTGAGCAACTTACATCCATCGCCGCCCGGTGAGTGAGGTCTGCTCTCAGGACAGGTGGGCAGGGGGCTTTGGAGAGTCCTCCAGGGAACTTGAGGGGTGAGGGGAAGGCTTCACCTTTATTTTCTGTTAATGGAACTCTTTGCAAATCTATTCGAGGTGTAGATAACCTCTAGAAAGCCATGCACGCAAACTTTTGGGTATGGTTCCAGGGTATGTATGGGCCCCCAGAAGCCCACTCCTGATATCTGGGAGACCACCGCAGCAGCAGCAGCAGCAATTGGGGTCTTAAAACCCTGATTTGAGCACCAGGGTGGTGGCAGATAGCCCGTTCACACCCCTTCTGCCTCCTGCTCCCTCTGAAAGCACCAGAAGCACCACGTTTTTGGGTGGGGAGCGTGTTCTCTTTAGAGTCATGATGCAGGGATCATTGGGCCAGGCGACTGAAGCAGGGAAGAATAGCAGGACACTGAGATCCTGTTTCCGTTGGAGGGGAAGGCCGAGCCCAGAGTCCTAAGAGAGATGCTGTCCTAAGCCCCAGCCCCATGGAAGGGGAGGAGGGGCCACACTCTCCTCTACCATGGGCCCCACGATGGGGGAAGGGGCAGGCTGCCTGGCCTGGTGGCCATCAAGGGCCAGTGGCCTGCTCACACCTGCGTGGCCTACTTCCAGGCAGCGGCCCCTGTGATGAGCTGCGGCTGACCTTCCCCGTGCGGGACGGGGTTGTCCTGGAGCCCTTCCGCCTGCAGCACAATCTGGCGGTGAGCAACCATGCCTTCCAGCTCCGAGACTCCGTCTACAAGACCCTGATGCTAAGGTGAGCGGACGCCTGCCCCACGGCTCGCGGCCCCACCCGCTGCCCCCTGACTCTCAGCATCCGTCCTCCCCATGCAGGCCTGACTTGGAACTGCAGTTCAAGTGCTACCACCACGAGGACCGGCAGATGAACACCAACTGGCCAGCCTCCGTGCAGGTCAGCGTCAATGCCACCCCGCTCACCATCGAGCGTGGTGACAACAAGACCTCCCACAAGCCCCTCTACCTGAAGCATGTGTGCCAGCCGGGCCGCAACACCATCCAGATCACTGTCACCGCCTGCTGCTGTGTGAGTGCCCATAGCAGGGCAGGGTGGGGCCATCATCACTGAAGAAGATAGCACTGGCTCTCTTCCTTCCCGTGATAGGCCTTTGAGAAAAGGGTCTCAGTTAAAAATGTCCTGGCAGCTTTCTGGTTAGGTTCAGTAACTAGATCTGATGCTCGTGTAAGCATCAAATGTTAATTATGTAAGAGAAGCAAGCTAAGCTTGCCTCTTTCCTGGAAGAAGCTCACAAAGTCCCGAGTCCCAGCTGACCCTGAATCCTTGTTAAGGAGTCATCTGGGTTCCGGCAGCTCCAGATCCAGCGCTAGAAGAGGCACTTAGATGCACAGCTCTGATCAGCTTAGGTGGGAGGGAATGGAGGCAAGGCAGCCCTAATGCGGCCCTGTGGGCCTGGGGTATCACGTGGACCCAGCATAGGATACCAGTGGATGCTGTAGGCAGAGTGCACTCAGGGGCCTCTCGAATAATTGTGTTTCAACAGAGAAGCCGTGGTTGAATACTGGTGCGGACACACAGTGAGCTTTACCGATAGGTGTGGGTGTGGGCTCCTGACTGCCCGGGGAGGCGCGGCAGTAGCCTGCTTGTGCATTAGCTGTGAGAGGAGAGTGGGCCAACACAGAGCCTCCCCGGGCCGCACCCCGCTGACCACATCCCTCCCGTTGCAGTCCCACCTCTTCGTGCTGCAGCTGGTGCATCGGCCATCCGTCCGCTCAGTGCTGCAGGGCCTCCTCAAGAAGCGCCTCCTGCCCGCCGAGCACTGCATCACCAAGAGTGAGTGGCCCTCGCGCTCCTCAGCCCTGCTGGGGCCACTGCCACGCCTGGCACGTCCCCATGTTAGCCAAGGCTGTCTCCTCTGGGTCGGGGCTCCATGCAGAGGGCAGCGGTCAGTCCCAGAATGGTCCTCAGAGGTGCTGAGCTAGCAGTGGCCTAGTCCCGCTTGGCAGCCCTCGCTCACATCCTGCTTTCCCCTGTTGGTGTCAGTAAAGCGGAATTTCAGCAGCGGAACCATCCCTGGCACCCCGGGGCCCAACGGAGAGGATGGGGTGGAGCAGACGGCCATCAAGGTGGCCCTCAAGTGCCCCATCACCTTCCGCAGGATCCAGCTCCCTGCCCGGGGCCACGACTGTCGCCACATACAGGTGTGTGGTCACCGCAGCGCTTTGCCAAAGCTTTTGCTGCCGTTTAACTGTTTTTGGCGGATGTGGCCTCTGAGCACCTCGGCTGGTGGGTGGCAGGGCAGGCCAGTCAGTGGACGGGCGGCCTGGCTCCTCTGCCCTCTTCCCTCAGGCTGGGCTTTTGTTTCTTCTAATATTATCCTAAGTGTAACAGCCATTTTACTGGATTCTTGGGACTTCATTGTATTTTACTTATTTGCTCTTTTACTTACTGACTTGGCTGCACTGCGTCTTGGTTGTGGCGTACAGACCTTCAGTCTTTGTTGCGGCCATGTAGGATCTTTCAAAGACTATACGCAGACTCTTTAGTTGCGGCATGTGAACTCTTAGTTGCGGCATGTGAACTCTTAGTTTCAGCATGTGAGATAGAGTTCCCTGACCGGGAATCAAACCGAGGCCCCCTGCATTGGGAGCATGGACCCACCTGGGCCACCAGGGAAGTCCTGGGACTCCGATTTCAAACAGCATCAGGGATGCAGGGCACAGTCTGCTCCCTGCCTTGCCCCCCAGGAGTAGCACCTTAGGTTCTTTCTGCAGAAGCACTGTGGGTAGACAGGTACCCGCACCCTCCCCCTCACTCCCCATCTTTTGGTTACATAAGCAGTATACCCATCACTGTATGTCATGTTTTTCTTCCGCACCATGTCCTGGAGGTTGTTCCCTATCAGCATGGTTGGCCAGTTCTTGCTTTGGCCATATGTCATTCCCATGAGGGCTCTGTAGGCATCCTATCTCTTACATGAGGATAGTGCCACGGTGAAAGCCTGGCACATGTGCCTTCTCAAACATGCAGTAAATAAGCCCTATGTCCCTGGAACTGCAGGACCAGGTTACCCCCAGCCCCAGTGTGAGTAACTGTCTCCCCTTTCTCTGCAGTGCTTTGACCTGGAGTCCTATTTACAGCTTAACTGTGAGCGAGGGACCTGGAGGTGCCCCGTGTGCAAGTGAGTGTGTCAGAGGCGGTCCCCGTGGCTCTGGGGGTGGGTGGCACGTCCTCAGGGACTATTAACAGTCATTTCCTTCCATCAGCACTGAGAAGTGCCTGTCCCAGATGTGGGGCTCACAGTACAGGCCTGGAAGGTTGGTGCTGCTCGAGGCAGCGACCTCACACAGGGTCACTTCACATAGGGGGTGGAGATGTGATGGGGCCCGTGCCCTAGGTGAGGTCGGGCCAGCCTTCTGAGCTGTGTCCCCTTGGTTTCCTACAGCAAGACGGCGTTGCTGGAGGGCCTGGAGGTGGACCAGTACATGCTGGGCATCCTCATTTACATTCAGAAGTAAGTCTCCTTTCCTGCAGCCCCAGAGGGCAGCCCTGGGACAGGCGCGGAGATACCCCGTGCTGACTCAGCATGGAGCAGGCTCGGCTCCAGGCCGTGGACGGAATCCATGTCCACCTGCATGCCACAGGCACGTGGAGTGTGCTGGGCAGCCACAACCATTTGAGTAGAAGATCAGCCTAGGAACAGTGCAGAGCCGGGAGAGGCGGCAGGGCAGCTGGTAACCAGCCCCGCTGTCCCCACCCAGCTCTGACTATGAGGAGATCACCATCGACCCCACGTGCAGCTGGAAGCCAGTGCCGGTGAAGCCTGACTTACATGTCAAGGAAGAGCCAGATGGGCCGGTGCTGAAGCGCTGCCGCACTGTGAGCCCTGCCCACATGCTCATGCCCAGCGTGATGGAGATGATCGCCGCCCTGGGCCCGGGTGCCGCGCCCTTCACCCCCCTGCAACCCCCCTCAGCCCCGGCCCCTGGCGACTACCCTAGCCAGGGTGAGTACAAGGGGACTCGCCCTGGAAAATTAGGGCCCTGGGCGATGATCCAGTCTCTCCCACCAGCCTGCCGCCTGTGAACACGTTGCTCTGAGGGCCACAAGCCTGGGGGCCTGGTTGGGGACGTGGTACAGATGCCCAGCTGGGTGTGGGGGATGGGCAGCGGGGCCCAGGCTATGGCTGTGCCCACCTCCCCAGAGGTTTGGAACAGAGGTCTGTGTTGGCACACTTCCAGACCAGCCCCATCCAGCCCTGCGGGTGGGAGTATCTGGGTGTGGTGGGTCCCATTCCTGTCCCCTCACAGCCTCCTGGCAGTGTCCTGACCACTTCCCCCAGCAACAACGAGAAGAAATGCCCTTTCCCAAGTAGCAACTTCCATAAAGGCCAGCGTCCTCTGGGCGAGCACAGTGAGTCCCACCCGTGCTGTGGCCAGTCTGCCCTCGTGGCTCAGCCAGCATGAGCCCCCTGCCCTCACCTGGATCTGGCTCTCCTCTCTCAGGTTCCAGCTTCCTGGGACCCGGGACCTTCCCCGAATCCTTCCCACCCACCACACCCAGCACCCCAACCCTGACTGAGTTCACCCCAGGGCCTCCGCCTGTCTCCTATCAATCCGACATTCCCAGCAACCTCCTTACGCCAGAGAAGTCCGGCCCCTGCCTCCCAGGCCAGGTCAGTGTCAAGTCGAGGGGCTGTGGAGGTCTCCCCCCAGGGAGCCCTCGAGCTGTTTTACTAGGTTATTCTCTCCTCCTCAGATGGCACCAGCAGGTCACCTGGACCCAGCCCATAACCCCGGGCCCCCGGGGCTGCACGCCCCTAACCTTGGAGGCCCCCCAGGGCCCCAGCTGCATCATCCAAACCCTCCCCCAGCATCCCGGCCAGCTCTGGGCCCAGTGAACTCGGGGCCTCTCAGCGAGCTGGCCTTCAGTGCTGCCACAGGCATGATGGGGCCCCCCGTGTCTGGGGCAGGGGAGGCCCCGGAACCGGCTCTGGACGTGAGTACTGGGCCCTGTGCTGGGGAGCACTTGGAGCTGGGGCTCGGGGGTGCTTATCTGTTGTCCCCAGGGTCCGTGCACTTCACAGAAGCAAAGACAGTGACTCCTCCATGGCTTTCAGACTCGGGGAGAGCTGGTTGGGTGATGCCAGCATTTTTGTTGAGTGTCAGGTGTCCAGAGTAGCTATGGGGTGATTGTGTCCAGGCACCTGGTTCTCGGGACCTGCGCGCCAACGTGGCACATGCAGAGTCCCCGGGAAGACTTGGCTTGTGGCCAGTGACACCGGCCTTAGGGTCTGACTTGACTTGTCTGACTCACAGGTGGTGTGCGAGCCAGAACCAGTGCATAAAAGACAGGTGATTGTCCCTCCATCCTGATAAATGAATACAAAGTTCAACGTGAAAAAATGTGGAAAGCACAGCTCAAAGCAGCAAATTCCACCTTCTGCATTCATGCTGTTCGTGTTCAGGACCCCTCACAGGCTGGGGTGTCCCATGTTGTCCTTGGACAGCTTAACACAAGTGATTCCTGGTTGCAGAGCAGTCTTTGGCAGGAAGAGGCCCTGTGAGGAGCAGACTGAGGGGCTCTGGTGCTAGCCTGTGTTGGAGGCTGGCAGGGGGGCACCCCACTTCCCGGCTGGGCCTGGGGACCCGATTGGGATGGTGTGGCAGGTCTGAGGCCAGAGCTGCTATCAGGTTTGCTTTGTCTCCAGCTGCTTCCAGAACTGACTAACCCCGATGAGCTGCTGTCCTACCTGGGCCCACCCGACCTCCCCACGAACAGCAACGATGACCTGCTTTCTCTCTTCGAGAACAACTGATCCTGTCTGTCGACCACTTGGCTGGCAGGGACATGCCCACCGATGTCTCGCACCATTCTTTCCAGCCCAGCCTCACCTGACACCAGCGGCCCTCCCCACGTGTACACCTGGAGCTGGGACCCACCCCTGACACCTGGCTGCTGGAGGCCGAACTGCACTGGCTGGGAGGGGAGCCCTGGGGCAGGGTTCTCACTGGCCCAGTTTGCAGCTGCAGAACTGTTTTTGAGGAGATGCCCAGCCCTGCCCCCATATGTACCAGCCCATGCTTGTCCAGCCCTGCCTGGTTCATGCATACCCACCACCCCTGAACTCCAGCCTCACCCAGGCCCCCCACCCCACCTGCTCCCACCAGCCTGCATCTTGTCCAGCGTTGACCTTTCTGTTTCAATGACCTGTTTGGCCCTAGGCCAGCAAAGAGTGGGTTACTCTGTCCTGGGGCCTAGTCTCGCCCAGCCCGCTATGGCAGGGGCTTCAGGCTGAGGCTGGGGGTGGGGGGCTCTAAAGCACAATAGTGTACATAGTGTAGAAACACTAACAGATGTAGGGTGGCTGGTCCCTCTGTGCAGCTTGGGTCTCCGTGGGCTCCTGCCCTCACCCATGTGCAGGCCAGGAGGGGTGGGGGGCAGCAGGCTCCCTCCTGCTGGCGGTTGGGCTCAGAGTCAGCTCGACGTGCAGATTCTCCAGCAGCCTGTTCCCCCCAAGTTGCCCTTTTCTGTAAGCGTGAAGAATTGGTCCCACAGTGTTTTTTAAATCCACCTCTCCTCCCACATCCACCCTGGGGCCATGCCAGGTGGGAGCGGAGGGGCCACCACACTCTAGGTGCAGGGCCAAGTCGTGTCCCCTGTCTGCCTGTCTCTATTAAAGGACTCCCTCGTGGTGGGCCTGGCAAGTCCCTCCTTCCTGCTCAACCTGCTTACCACACATGGGCGGGGCTCCCTGCTCAAGGCAAGGCCCAGCTATTTGCAACCCGTGGTAAATTTCCTTGTCCCTGGAATTTTCCAAGTTGGCTCTGGCTAGAGAGCTATTTGTGAAGTGTCACCAGGACTGGGAGACACATCTGCCACCACGTCACCGTGTGGGCTTGCCTCAGGCGTGGAGCCAGCTGTGGGGCCAAGGAGCAGGGTCTGAGTGCCTTACCAGCTGGACACTGGTTCATCTGTGCTCTCACTGCCCAAGTGGCCCCATGGGCCTTCCAGTCCAGCAGAAAAGGCTTATGAGCCCTGTCGGGGAGAGGGGGTAGCACACCCAGAGACCGGCCCCAGTGGATGCGGGTCAGTGTCCAGGATGGGGGTACTCCAAGTTGCCCACTGACATTTGAAACTCCAGGTGTGCGCCTTCCTATCCCTCTGCAGCCCTGTTTCTCCCCGAGGGAACAGAAGGAGAGAAAGGCTTAGGGAGGAGCAGTGCCCCCAGGGTTTGCCCAGAAGCCCACCCCAAGGACAGGAAGGCAGTGGGGTCAGGGACAGGCCCAGCACAGCCCACCCCTAGGAGTGGGGGAGCGCACTCCCCTACCTGTTCTGGGGGGCATTAGGCATAGCTGGGAATGTTGTCCCACCTTGTGGTCTCACTGGGCTTCTGCACCCTCAGCTTGTAACATCTGGATATTGGGTGGAGTGGAGAGACCAGGAGGTGGGGATGAGCCAAGATACCTACTAGCTACTCAAACTCCACCCACGGCGGGGGTGGGGCTGGGGGGGGGAGTGGGTCTGAGGAGCAAGTACACCACCAGGGCCCCCAGCTCCAATGTCACTGCAGCATCTTCTCAGAGCAGGATGAGATTAAGGTGTGGGAGCTGATGAAATGCGATGGCATTCCTATAAAACATCACACCAAATACATACATTTCATGGGTTCAACCAACACATGAGGCAGTGATGAAGCAAGATGGTCAACATGTTGACCACAGTGCTCCCCATCAGAACAGCATGGGAATGTCCAGGGAGAGTGGTAGTATCAATGGTGTCCTGATCCTCAAGGGGAGCAGTGGATTCATGAGTTTCCCATGCTTCATATGTTGTATATCCCAGTAAGTCCTTGATGGCTCAGCAGGTGAAGAATGTGCCTGCAGTGTTGAAGACAGGAAGATGCCCTGGAGGAGGAAAACGGCAGCCCGATCCAGTGTTGCCTGGAGAATCCCATAGACAGGGGAGCTTGGAGGGCTACAGTCCAAAGGGTCACATAGTTGGACACAAATGAGCAACTAAGCACAATGTACATACCAAATACACATCTTAAAAAAAAAAAAAAAAGCCAACTAGGCCTAACAACAGTTCACCCGTCAGCAGCAGAATACATTTTTAAGTGCATGTGGAACATTCTCCAGGAGAGACCACGTGTTAGACTGTAAAACAAGTCTCAATAAAAAAAGGTTGAAACATACAAAGAATGTAGTCTGACCACAGTGAAATGTAGGTAACAGAACAGAAGACTGTTGTCTGCTGGAAAACCCAAATATGTGGAAATGCACACTTCAAAACCTGGAGGATCAAAGGAGAAACCACAAATGAATTACAGTATAAAACACTACACAAATTGTTTTTTGTAAGCAAAAAAATTTTTTTTATTTTATTTTTGGCTGTGCTGGGTCCTTGTTGCTGCACAGGCTTTTCTCTAGTTGCGGCGAGTGGGGTCTAATCTTTGTTGCAGTGTGCAGGCTTTTTACTGTGGCTTCTCATTTTGTGGAGCACGAGCTCCAGGATGCTTGGACTTCAGTATCTGTGGTGTACGGGTTCAATGGTTATGGTTCCTGGGCTCGAACATGGGCTCAATAGTTGTGGCTCATGGGCTTCATTGCTCTGTGGTATGTGGGATCTAACCCGTCGTCTCCTGCATTGGCAGATGATTTTTTACCACTGAGCCACCAGGGTAGCCCTACACGCCAAAATTTAATATACAATTAAGCAGGAGAAGGGGATGACAGAGGATGAGATGGCTGGATGGCATCACCGACTCAATGGACATAAGTCTGAGTGAACTCCAGGAGTTGGTGATGGACAGACAGGGAGGCCTGGTGTGCTGCGATTCATGGGGTCACAAAGAGTTGGACACGACTGAGCGACTAAACTGAAAGCAGTTTAAGTAGAGAAATTTATAGCTGTAAATGTCTACAGATGAGAGGACTCAGTCAATCTAACTACAACCAAAGGCAGTAGAAAAAGCTAAATCCAGAGCTCATGGAAGGAAATAGAAGAGCGAATAGGAAAACAATAGAGAACCATTGTCAGCAAAGTTGTTTCTTTGAAAAGCAACAGAAGGAACAAACCTTCAGCTAGACTGACTAAAGGAAAAGAAACAAATGACCAAAATATGAAATGAAATTCAGAGAAATTACTAACAAGCTCACCTTAGGAGAATCAGTCAGTTGTTCAGTTGTGTCCGACTCTTTGTGACCCCATGGACTGTAGCACTCCAGTCCTCCCTGTCCATCACCTGCTCTGAAGCCTATTCAAACTCATGCCCACTGAGTCGGTGATGCCATCCAGCCATCTCATCCTCTGTCATCCCCTTTTCCTCCCACCTTCAATCTTTCCCAGCATCAGGGCTTTTTCAAATGAGTCTGTTCTTTGCATCAGGTGGCCAAAGTATTGGAGTTTCAGCTTCAACATCAGTCCTTCCAATGACTATTCAGGACTGATTTCCTTTAGGATGGACTGGTTAGATCTCCTTGCAGTCCAAGGGGCTCTCAAGAGTCTTCTCCAACACCACAGTTCGAAAGCATCAGTTCTTCAGCGCTCAGCTTTGTTTATAGTCCAACTCTCACATCCATACATGACCACTGGAAAAACCATAGCCTTGACTAGACAGACCTTTTTCGGGAAAGTAACATCTCTGCTTTTTAATATGCTGTCTAGGTTGGTCATAGCTTTTCTTCCAAGGAGTAAGTGTCTTAATTTCATGGCTGTGGTCAACATTTGCAGTGATTTGGGGGCCCCCAGAAATAAAATCAGCCACTGTTTCCACTGTTTCCCCATCTACTTGCCATGAAGTGATGGGGCCAGATGCCATGATCTTTGTTTTCTGAATGTTGAGCTTTAAGCCAACTTTTTCACTCTCCTCTTTTACTTTCATCAAGAAGCTCTTTAGTTCTCTTTCTGCCGTGAGGGTGGTGTCATCTGCATATCTGAAGTTATTGATATTTCTTCTGGCAATTTTGGTTGTGCTTCAGCCAGCCCAGCATTTCTCGTGATGTACTCTGCATAAAAGTTAAATAAGCAGGGTGACAATATACAGCCTTGACGTACTCCTTTTCCTATTTGGAACCAGTCTGTTCCATGTCCAGTTCTAACTGTTGCTTCCTGACCTGCATACAGATTTCTCAAGGGGCAGGTCAAGTGGTCTGTTATTCCCATCTCTTTCAGAATTTTCAAGTTTATTGTGATCCACACAGTCAAAAGCTCTGACATAGTCAATAAAGCAGAAATAGATGTTTTTCTGGAACTCTCTTGCTTTTTCGATGATCCAGTGGATGTTGGCAATTTGATCCCTGGTTCCTCTGCCTTTTCTAAAACTAGCTTCAACATCTGGAAGTTCATGGTTCATGTACTGTTGAAGCCTGGCTTGGAGAATTTTGAGCATTCCTTTACTAGCATGTGAGATGAGTGCAATTGTGCAGTAGTTTGGACATTTTTTGGCATTGTCTTTCTTTAGGATTGGGATTAAAACTGACTTTTTGCAGTCCTGTGGCCACTGCTGAGTTTTCCAAATTTGCTGGCATATTGAGTGCTTTCACAGCATCATCTTTTAGGATTTGAAATAACTCAACTGGAATTCCATCACCTCCACTAGCTTTGTTCATAGCGATGCTTCCTAGGCCCACTTGACTTCACATTCCAGGATGTCTGGCTCTAGGTGAGTGATCACACCATCGTGATTATCTCGGCCATGAAGATCTCTTATCCTTAGGAGGGTAAGAGAATATTATAAATAGTCGTGCACCACCAGATTATATAACTTAGGTGAAATGGTCTAATTCCTAGAAGCACAAATAACCAAAACTGGCCCAACAAGAAACAAAATATGAGCAGACTTACCAGTACAGAGATTGAAACTATAATTAAACCTCCTCCAATACAGAAAAGTTGTGGGGGCACATGGCTTGAAGGGTGAATCCTACCACATAAAGGATTACACCAACTTTCCTCCCACTTCTGTAAACATTGACAAGGAGGGAATACTTACTGAGTGTTTCTTAGAGGCGGCTCCCTACGTTGACAGCCTTGTCTCCCTCTAGGTTTGGCGGTCTGTGTCCTCTCCCTGGAGCTTCCAAAGAGGTGCTAGTGTAAAGAACCTGCCTGCTGAAGCAGGAGGCAAGAGATGAGAGTTCAATCCCTAGGTCAGGAAGATCCCCTGGCAGAAGGCATGGCAATCCACTGCGGTTTTCTTGCTGAATCCAACACAGAGGAGCCTGGTAGGCTACAGTCCATAGTATCAAACAGAGTTGAACACCACTGAAGTGACTTAGCACGCACAGCACGCACACATGTCCTCTCCTTGCAGTGAGGGGCCGCCACGCCACCTCGTTCCTCTTAGCTCCACTCACTGCAGCCCCAGCCTCACTGCCTTTCCAAGCTTGGGTGGCCGTTGAGAGTGTCCTTACCTGCCACAGGCTCGACTGGAGAAGGCAGGGACGGTAGGGCAATGGTCGGAGGGAGAAGTCTAGACAGCATTAAGGAAGTGTTTCATCGGCCCAGGGACTGTTGAAGATTTTTTCTTTTTTTTACTGTTTACTTTTTGTGTTGGAAGTCATTGGCCTGATCCATTTGTTTAACTTGACATACAGAAGTGAGTTCTCTAAGGTCATGCACCTGAGGATCCACTGTTGCAGTGAAGACAGAATTTTCTACCACTTCCCCCACCCCCTCAGCTATCGCTGATCTGGCCTCTTTCACCAGAGATTAATTCAGCCTGGACTTGAGCCCGATATAAGTGAATCATCCCTTGGTTAGCTGCCCCTTCCTTAAACTTCATGTTTTTATTTCCATGTAAGTTGCTCCTGTTTCTTCATTCTTAGCTATGACTAGCAGTGATTGACACTGCTCCCCCAGTGAGACACCCAGCTCTTTCTGGCCAGGGCGCTCCTCTATTAAAACCTTCTCCATGGGGTGTTAGCCACCACCCAGTTGCAGGTGACTGTGACCCACTCAGAACCAGCTTGCAAAAGAAGGGTTCAAAACTACCATCCTGAAAGGGCCACCAAGGACCTTGGGGCGAGACAGGCTGGGATCCTGGGCCCTTTGCTGCAATGCTGATACCTGGACAAACGTCTCTTTGAGCAACAAAATACAAAGAAACTATATGGGACTAAAAACAACTGGGTGCATGTGCTGCTGGAGCAAATTATGGACAAAAAGATACAAAGAGCCCCAAAATCCAACTGCCATTTTTAAAGAGCTGGGAGGAAAAAGTGGGTGTTGGGAGCGAAAGCAGGGTACTGCATATGCCCCTGCAATTAACACCATCCAAAGGATAGGCAAACCACCTAAGCCACCCCTCCAGCTCAACCCCTGAACATGCCCCTACCCTCCCTCCGTATAAGGAACCAACTCACCCCTCCAAACGTTTCATCTCAACATACTCCAACATGTACCTTGAAAAAAAAAAACGTTTTCTTCTACCATTATCACACCTAAGAAAATGAACAGTAATTCCACAGCCTCACCTATTACATTCAAAGGTCCCATTTGTCTTAAAATGTAGCCCCCAGTTTTTTGGTTACACTGGGTCTTTGTTGTGGCTCACACAACAAAGACACATGTACCCCAATGTTCAATGCAGCACTATTTACAATAGCTAGAACATGAAAGCAACCTAAATGTCCTCAACAGATGAACGAATAAAGAAGCTGTGGTACATATATACGATGGAATACTACTCAGCCATAGAAAGGAACGCATTTGAATCTGTTCCAATGAGGTGGACAAAACTAGAGCCTATTATACAGAGTGAAGTAAGTCAGAAAGAGAAATGTAAATATCATATACTGACACATATATATGGAATCTGAAGAGATGGCACTGATGAATTTATTTTCAGGGCAGCAATGGAAAAACAGACATAGAGTACAGACCTATGGACATGGTGGGAGGAGAGGAGGGAGAAGAGATGTATAGAGAGACCGTTTGTAAAATAGATAGCCAACGGGAATTTGCTGTGTGACTCAGGGAACTCAAACAGGGGCTCTGCAACAGGCTAAAGGGTTGGATGGAGAGGGAGGTCCGGGAGAGAAGGGACATGGGTGTCCCCTATCTATGGCTGATTCTTGTTAATGTATGACAGAAAACCGCAAAATTCTGTAAAACAATTATCCTTCAGTTTAAAAATTTAAAAGAGACCCCCCAAAAAATGCACCCCCCTTTCTCTGGTTGCACTGGGTCTTTGTTGTGGCTTACAGGATTTCCCTAGTTGCAGTGCATAGGGGCTTCTTTCGTTATGGAGCACAGGCTGTAGAGCGCACAGGCTCAGCAGTTGCGTTGTGCAGGCTCTCTAGTTGAGGCATGTGGGCTTAGTCGCACTGTGGTGTGTGGGGTCTTAGTTCCCCAACCAGGGATCGAACCTGCATCCCCTGCACTGGAAGGCAGTTTCTCAACCACTGGACCACCAGGGAAGTCCCCTGAAAGCATTTTATCACTTTCTTTTTCAATCTGGGATCCAATCAAGGTTTACTTTTGCAACTGATTACTGTATCTCTTTAGTCTCATTTTAATCTAGACCAGTCTTTGGCCTTTTGTCCCCTTACATTGATTTTTTTTAACAGTTCAGACAAGTCACATTATAGAATGTCCCATATTCACCTGGCTGTTCCCTCCTGCCATTGCTCAGTTTTCTCCTTTATCTCCTGCGTGTCCTGTCATCTACCAGGGAAGTCTAGAGCTTGATTAAACAATTTTGGGCAGAGGAGATCATAATTTTTATCTGTTCTTCCCCCACAAGACTGTGAACTCCGTGAGGGCAGGGACCAGATCTCTCCTGTGTCCCAATTTATTCCGACACCCAGAACATTTGTCAAAGAGATTAAGGCCAGGAACGAATAGGGTGGAGGCAAAGCTGCCTTTGGTGGGTGCTGTGGCCTGGCCCACGCTCCCCAAGGGCTGTTACATCTGCCCATTGCTAAGCATCTCACAAGCACACTGAGCTCTTGTTGGTATCTTCTCCATTTAGGTGTCCAGGGGGCATTTGCAGGTTTGATTGAGGAAGAGTTCTGCCCTCTGCTTTGATGCTTGGTGGCAGAGCAAGACCTAGACACGGTAACCTTGCCCTCCTCTGGAGAAGCAGCTTCCTTCCTGGCTCCCCTGAAGCTCCTTATGACCCCTTCAGGTGCTGAGACCCTGGCTGGCTTCAAGGGGCTGTCTCCTCTGTCCTGCTCTTCTCTCCTGCTGCTGGATGTGGGCGGGGGTCAGGACTGGACCAGGAGGTGGAGGAGGGTGGAGCAAGCTCCACCAGATGGACTGGCCAGCCAACCCTGCTGACGTCAAAAGAGACCATGTGACCTGAACTGGTGTTGTTTGGTGTTTCCAGTCTGTAGCCAAAATCCCTCCTGACTGTGACGGAGTGGGACCACAGAGCCCGAGGTCTCCAGAGGCTGGGGACTGCTCTTTTTCCCACCCTATCCACAGGAGCCCATATAAGAAGAGTCTGAAGTGGATCTGCTGCCTACTCCCAACAGTGTCACTATCTGTTTGACTTTCTTGCAACACGAGCGGGAAATGCTGCTTTCGTACAGTAAATACACACTCATGATAAAAAATAAAACACCAAGGCAACAGGAACCCTCATTCACTGCTGGTGGGAATACAAAATGGTCCATCCACTTTGGAAAACAGTTTGATGGTTTCTTATAAAACTCAACACGCTCTTACTACACAATCCAGCAGTCAGACTCTTTGGTATTTATGCAAAGGAGTGGAAAACATGTCCACACAGAAACTTGCACACAGATGTGTATAGCACCTTTATTCACAAGTACCAAAATCTGGAAGCCACCAAGATGTCTTTCAATAGATGAATGGATAAATAAACTGGAACAATCAGACAATGGAATATTATTCAGCACTAAAAAATGAGCCATCTGTTGTACACCTGCAACTTTTATAAAATTGTGCATCAACTACACTTCAATAAAAAAATTTTTAAAAAGAAACAAGCAGTTGAACTACACAGAGGAAACTTAAACGCACATCACTAAGTGAAAGAGTCAACCTGAAAAGATTACATACTGTGTGATTTTCACTATATGACATTCTGGAAAAGACAAAACTATGGAGACAGTAAGAAGATCAGTGGTTGCCAGGAGTTGGGGGCTGGGAGATGAACAGGTGAAGCACAGAGGATTTTTAGGGCAATAAAAATGTTCTGTGTAATCCTTAAAAGTTCAGTTCAGTTCATTTCAGTCGCTCAGTCGTCTCCGACTCTGCGACCCCATGAACCATAGCACACCAGGCCTCCCTGTCCATCACCAACTCCCGGAGTTCATTCAAACTCATGTCCATTGTGTTGGTGATGCCATCCAACCATCTCATCCTCTGTCATCCCCTTCTCCTCCTGCCCTCAATCTTTCCCAGCATCAGGGTCCTTTCAGACGAGTCAGCTCTCTGCATCAGGTGGCCAAAGTATTGGAGTTTCAGCTTCAACATCAGTCCTTCCAACGAACACCCAGGACTAACCTCCTTTAGGATGGACTGGTTGGATCTCCTTGCAGTAAGGGACTCTCAAGAATCTTCTCCAACACCACAGTTCAAAAGCATCAATTCTTCGGTGCTTAGCTTTCTTTATAGTCCAACTCTCACATCCATACATGACTACTGGAAACACCATAGCCTTGACTAGATGGACCTTTGTTGGCAAAGTAATGTCTCTGCTTTTTAATATGCTGTCTAGGTTGGTCATAACTTTTCTTCCAAGGAGCAAGTGTCTTTTAATTTCATGGCTTCAATCACCATCCACAGTGACTTTGGAGCCCAGAAAAATAAAGTCAGCCACTGTTTCCACTGTTTCCCCATCTATTTTCCATGAAGTGATGGGACCAGATGCCATGATCTTCGTTTTCTGAATGTTGAGCTTTAAGCCAACTTTTTCACTCTCCTCTTTCACTTTCATCAAGAGGCTCTAGTTCTTCCTCACTTTCTACCATAAGAGTGGTGTCATCTGCATATCTGAGGTTATTGATATTTCTCCCGGCAATCTTGATTCCAGCTTGTGCTTCTTCCAGCCCAGCGTTTCTCATGATGTACTCTGCATATGAGTTAAATAAGCAGGGTGACAATATACAGCCTTGATGTACTCCTTTTCCTATTTGGAACCTGTCTGTTGTTCCATGTCCAGTTCTAACTGTTGCTTCCTGACCTGCATACAGGTTTCTCAAAAGGCAGGTCAGGTGTGGACACTTGTATTTATATGTTTGTTAAAACCCACAGAAGGGACTTTTCTGGTGGTCTGGTGGTTAAGACTCTGTACTTCCAAAGTAGATGGAACAGATGGTTCCATCCTTGGTCAGGGAACAAAGATTCCACGAGACATCAGGCATGGCCAAAAAAAATCCCCAAGTCCCATAGAATATACACCACCAAGAGAGAACCCTAATGTAAACTGTGGGTTTGGGGAAGTACAAGGTGTCAGTGTCGTTTCCTCAAGTGTAACAAGTGCGCTACGCTGGTAAGGTATGTTGATAATGGGGGAGGCTGGCAGAGCAGGGGGTGGGTGGGTGGGGGCAGGGAATGTACAGGAAATGTCTGTACTTTCCCCTCAATTTTGCTGTGAGTCTAAAACTGCTTTTAAAAATAGTTTCTTTTTAGAAAGTCTGTTAAAAATTTAGCATCTTATGTATTATTTGTAAATAAAATTCTTAGTTATTATTACTGACTTGAAAACAATGCAAAACAAGGACTTCCCTGGTAGTCCAGTGGCTAAGACTCCCGAGCAGGGGGCCTGGGTTCAGTCCCTAGTCATAGAACCAGATCCCATAAACCTGAAAGTAAGACCTGGAGCAGCCAAATAAGTAAATAAATAAATGCCTTTCAATAAATGCAGTCTCTGCCTTATGACACAGGCCTTCACTGGGTCTGGTTCTATTGACTGTTGTCTTTCTAGGTGATGGCTCACTTTATCTAGTGTCTTTTTTTCTTTTTCCTTCTTTTTTGTGTCTATATTTAGTTAGAGTTCTCTAAAGAAACAGAACCAACAAGAGATATGTGTGTTTGTTTGTTTATTATGAGGGATTAGCTCACATGAGTACGGAGGCTGACAAGCCCCAGGATCTGTGGGGTGAGTTAGCAAGCTAGACATCCAGGAGAACCAACGGTGCAAGTTCCAGTCCAATGGCAGGAAAAAGTGCCCCCCACTTCAAAGGTAGTCAGGCACAAGGGATTCAATACTGAATTCCAGACACAGTGTGTAAAGCGCAGCAGCGGCTGAAGTAAAGAGTCAGGACACCCAGGAAATGGAACGTCCTTGCTTGTCAGCTGTGGGGCTCAGCCTGCCTGGCCTGTGGGTGAGCTCTGTTGCGGCATTAGGTCCAGTCCAGCACAGACAGCAGGACTGGGTCTTCCTTTGCTGAGACCGGCATCTGAATGTGTGAGAGTCTCTTGCAGCAGGCCCTGGGTCCCTGCACCGTGGTGGGTGGTCTCACTCTGCTCTTTCTCCTCCTCAGGGCAGCTGTCCTGCTGTCAGGACAGAGAGGCCCCACATGCCTGTCCTTCGGGAGGTCTTGGCTCTCCTGCCACATCCCCAGTGGCATGTGGTGTCAGGCTTGGCATGGTTACTCGCAGGCTCCAGGAGCCCCACATGCTTGAGCCTCAGACCCAGGTCTCACTCATTGTCCCCTGAGGGGCAGACAGTCACTGCCGGGTGCTTACTGCCACGCCTCTATCGTTGGAGGGTCCCTCAGGCCCCTGTTCCTCCCCCAGAGCCTCAGGTAGTCTTCTCCATCTCCTGGACCAGCCTCCACTCTTCCTCATGAGCACTTGGTGATGGCCTTGAAAAACAGTCAGGGTGTGTGTGTAAAGTCCCCTGTACCCAGGGCTCCCAGGCACCTGATACTTTGCCACCAAAGGCAGTGGCAGAGCTGGCTTCAGGAGCTGCCTGTAACCCCTGTACCACCACCCACCCCCCACACTTGGTTCAATATTCTGCTGTCTCTGTCCTGGAACCCTTGATAATTTTTTAACAAGGTGCCTCACCTTTCATTTTGCTCTGCACTCTGTACATGATGAGCTTCCCTGGTGGCTCAGATGGTAAAGATCTGCCTGCAATGCAGGAGACCTGGGTTCAATCCGTGGGTCAGGAAGATCCCCTGGAGAAGGGAATGGCAACCCACTCCAGGATTCTTGCCTGGAGAATCCCCATGGGCAGAGGAGCCTGGTGGGCTGCAATTCATGGGTCACAAAGAGTCGGACACGACTGAGCAACTGAAACAACAACACAACCGTATGTGATGTGGGTGCTCCTGGGCAGTGGGCTGGATGGTCCTTGCCACAGTTTCCTCTGCTGGTTCTGCCTTCACCTGCTGCAGTTCTGCCTTCAGCATTAGAGAAAGAGGCCTGGATGGTCACCACAGGGACTTGGCTGAAATCACCCCAGGAACTTGGAGAACTGGGCTCTGTGGGTAAAGTGACCTTCCCTTTCTTGTAGGACTCAAATACACACCAAAACTCAGTGTGACTTATCACACACCCAAAGATGAGATCAAGATAATGGCTACAACCTGGGCACTCAAAAAAAAAAAAAAAAAAAGACGCTATCAACAGAATGAAAAGGCAACCTACAGAATGGGAGAGCATATTTGTAAATTATATATATGGTAAGGGATTAATATCCAGAATATGTAAAGTCTTCCTAAAACTCAACAACAAAAAGCCAGACAACTCTCTTAAAGAATAGATTAGGCTTGAACAGATATTTCTCTGTTCAAGGAAGACATACAAATGGCCAAAAGCATAAGAAAAGATGCTCAACAGCACTAATCATTAGGGAAATGCAAGTCAAAACCACAACGAGGCACCGTCTCATACCCCTTAGGACGGCTATTATAAAAACAAACAAAATAACACGTTGGTGAGGATGTGGAGAAATTGGAACTGTTGTGCATGGCTGGAAAGAATGCAAAATGGTGCAGCCGTGGAAATGGTGCAGTATGGTAGTTCCTCAAAAACTTAAAGCAGTATTATTGTCTGATTTAGAATTCTACTTCATAGAACATGCACAAAGAGATTGAAAGAAAGGACTCACCAATGTTCATAGCAGTGTTATCCACGATAGCCAAAAGATGGAAGCAACCTAAGTGTTCATGGATAGAAGGATGGATAAACAAAGGAATATTATTCAGCTACAAAAAAGAAGGAAATTCTTCACATACTGCAACCTGAATAGAGCTTGAGGACATTATGCTAAGTGTAATAAGCCAGTCACGAAAGGACAAATACTGTATGACTCCACTTATGTGAAGTTTCTAGAATAAGCAAATTCATAGAGGCAGAAAGCAGATTGATGGGTGCCAGGAGCTGGGAGTGGAGGATGGGTAGTTAGTGTTTAATGGGGACAGTTTCAGTTTGGGAAGATGAAAAAATTCTGGAGATGGATGATGGTGATGGCTGCATAGTAACAGGAAGGCACTTTATGCCTATGAACTGTACACTTATTAGTTAAAATGGCAAACTTTATGTTACACATATTTAACATGATTTTTAAAAATTTCAGGATGTGGCATGACAGTGAGTAGCACAGGACCCAGAGCCAGGTAGAATGGGCATCAACCCTGGCTCTCTCTCTTCGAGGAAGTTACTAAATTTCTCTGAGCTTGTCTCCTCTTGTGAAAAATAGCAAAAATAATAGTACTTACTTCAAAGGACTGCTGTGAGAATTAAATAATGATCTTAATAATGGCACCCGATACCTCCTGGAATCCTGACTTAACTATCTTAAGCCTTATTTATCCTTGTTTGGTTACTGTGCCCTTTTCTGTATTAGGGAAATGCCCCCCCTTCTGAGTGGGAAATGCATGAGAACACCAGACACCACTTTTCCCAGCCTCCTGTGATCTGGGGTGGTCGGGGAGATTGGAATGATCTGGGCTCCAGTAAGCAGGTGCAATCCCCACTGTGCCGTCAGATGCAACATTTCTGGTGTGGGGGGGTGGGGGGTGGCGGCGTGGTCCTCCGCAGCCAGGCTGAGTTGGGTTTCTCCCTGTGCCCTATTGTGCAGGTTTCCTAAGGACTGAGAACGCCCCCATCCCTCCCAGTCTATCCCTTTCTTGCTGGGTGACAATAGTTGGTGCCTTGGATGCTGCCTGTTATCTCCCAAAGCATCCATTTTGCCTTCCTTCTTACTAACAGAAGCCGGGTGGCTCGGTTGGCAATGTGCCCAGATCAAAATATTCATCTTCCTGGATTCCTGCAGCCAAGGGTGAAAGCCACTGGGCAGGGCTCCTGGGAAAGCTTAGTCAACAGGACTGTGGTGGCGTAATCCTCGGGCCTTCTTCCCCTTTCCCTTTCTCCCTCTTCCTTAGTTTTCGCAGCAACCAAACTATCTTGAACTTGGGGCAATGCAGGAGGGGAAGAGAGGTGGTGGCACCATCCAGAACTGTGAAGTGACCATCCTGAGGACAGAAAACCAAAGGCCCCAGGGCCCTTGACATGTAGATTGGAGTCCTGCAGCTTCTTTTTTATGTAAAAAAGCTACTCAATGTTTGTTATATTTTATATTTGTTTTATTATATTTTCACAACTGATATTTAACTTATTAAACTACCATTTTAAAACCTAGTTCTTTAGCTTGTACATCATATTAGTCTCTTTATAAACATGACAGATTTGAATTCTTTTACTACATCTTCCAACATTTAAACTGCATTTATAGGTGTAATACATTTGGTTTCCTTTTCAAGTACTTAATTGTCCAAATTAGCAAAGAAAAAAACCGCCTTGAGCATTAAATAGTTCTAATAGACTTTTGAATATGTTGAACCTAAAGTTCTCTTAAATGTTTAAACACAATATATAAACTTTATAGTATTTCCATTTCAAACCACAAGTCTAAATCACTTTTTAACTACAGAATTTTAAAAGCAGTTACTGGGTGGAAACAAGGAATTACTAAAAAAGGGCACAAGGTATTTGGGGTGAGGGACATGTTCTAAAATTAGATTGTGGGGATATTTGCACTGCTCTGAATTTGCTAAAAAATTACTGAATTGTATGATTATAACAAGTGAATTTCATGGTATGTAAACTACATCTCAATAAAACTTACACACCATGAAATTCACTTGTTAAAAGCTGTTAAAAAAGAAATGCAGGGACTTCCCTGGCAGTTTCTGAACCAGTTAAGACTCTGAGCTCCCAATGCAGGGGGCCTGAGTTTGATGCCTGGTTAGGGAACAAGATCCCACATGCCCTAACTAAAAATCCCGCGCACCACAACTAAGACCTGGCACAGCCAAATAAATTAGAAAAAAAAAAAAAAAAAGGAAATGCAAGGAATCTCCTGGCAGTCAAGTGGTTAGAGCTCTGAGCATTTACTGCGGAGGGAACAGGTTCGATTCCTGGTCAGGGAACTAAGATCCCTCCATGCTGGGCAGTGCAGCAAGGAAAAAAAACTGCATACCTAAGTCAAAAAAAGAAAGAAACCTACTGCACATTTTAACACCTGACTCAGGTGAATAAGGGCCAGGCTGGCCTGGCTGCAGACAGACTCCTTTTGGCCTGCCACAGAGGCCCCCATCTTGGTCCTGCACAGAACAGTCTGCCTTCCTTTCAACTTGAATGAATCCTCAGCTACATAAACATCTTTTCTGTCCGCATCTGATCATCTCTGTATGTGATAGGCATTCTGAACTCTTGTATAGGCTTCCCAGGCCCACATAACTCTCAGGGATGGGAAAGTGGTCCTGCTGGAATTTTGATCATTCCATGCGGCTTTCCTGACTTCTAACTACAGTGCAGTAGGCCCATCTATTCAGTGCCACTCTGATCGGCGCCCTGCCCTGGATCTCTATTGTTGAAACCGGCTCCTGCCTGAGGTTTCTCTTGCTTGCTACTGAACACATTCTGAACAGCAGGGTGGGTACATGGGGCTGAGAGCGCAGAACCCTGCAGCATGATGGGGTCAAATGCCAGCGGTCATAAAGCAAATGAATCTCGAGTTTATAAATGCGAGGTCCCTGGAGGCCTTGGCTAGGGCAGCTTGGGGGTAAGGGTGGTAGCAGGAGTCTGATGACATGTATGGAGTGGGGAGTGATTGGACAGGTCACAGAAGCGTGGACTACTCTCACGAGTGAATTAGGAGGGAAGAGGAGGGTTGCAAGGATGTGCTCTTCAGGGACTGGTGGATAAGGAAGATCCAGGCAGCCAGAAGAGCTGCAGGAAGCTCTTTTCCTCTAAGGGGGAAAGGAAGAGCAGCCATGGGGCTAGACAGCCTGGATGGGCCTGGATAGATGTGGACAGGAGCGAGGATGGAACCAGCAAGGAGTGAGGGTGCGGGCAGGCGTCCTCCGCAGATGGGCGGAAAGTACGGTGGGGATGAAGTGAACATCTTCAGCGCCTGAATGATGATGTTCAGTGAGGAGATGCTTGTCAAGTGGCTGGATGATTACTGATGCCGGAGTGGGATGCAGAGTCATCAGCTCTGGGCAGTGTGTGCAAATTAATTAACAACCCTACTGAGGAGTCTTTGCACTCCAGGGCCCGTTTTTGTTTTTGTTTAAGCAGTGTGGCATGTGAGATCTTAGTTTGCCCACCAGGGATTGAACCCTTGCCTCCTGCTGTGGAAGACCTGAGGACCACCAGGGAAGTCCCCAGGGCCAGGTTTCGGTTGGCCCTTCCTTCTTGGATTTATGCATTCATTCAGTACATGTCTTCTGAGTTTTGAAGCTGCAGACCAGACCCAGTACCTCTGGGAGAGCTAAGGAAGATTTCCCATGGGGACCACAGGGTGAGGTTTGGTGGCACAGGCCACAGGCAAAGAAGGAGTATTGGAAAGGCAGGGTGGGGGTGGTAATGAGAAACTCAACATGGCAGGAAAAATCCCAGCCAGGAGTCTGAAAAGCAAGTTAAGACCAGACTGTGAAGAGGCTGTCTGGTCACTATGGGTGACCAAGAGGTTGTACAGCTTAGGAGTTACAAAATCAGATGACTTTGCAAATGACCATTCTAGAAATAACAAGAAAACCTGGGCCAAGTAACCAGTTAGGAGGCTGTTGCAAAAGGCCAGAGTTGTTGAGGTGGGGAGGGAGAGCAGGCCTAGGGATGGGGAGGCCTGGGGAAGAGGGGTAGGTGGCAGAGCTCTGTCTGAGGGTTTATTCTTGAGGAGAGACCCAGTGGGTAGGGAGGAGCCACCTGGAGCTCTGGAGTAAACATGGGCCTGGAGCTTGGTTGAGAAGTTACCTGAGAATCTGAGCCATGAGAGTGAATAAGGTTGACCATAGCTAATGTGTAAGGAACAAAACAAGATCAAATATATGACTATGACAGGACAAATGTGTGGAACAGTTGAAGAGGAAAAGGTCAGGGTTGGAGAAATGGTAGAAAAAAGTCCAGCCCATTAAGGAAGCAGGAGGTGGTGCCTGATGAAGAGTCGTATCAGAGAAGATGTGGCCTGGAGAAAGCCATGGGTATGTGAGTTGTGATGTCACTGTGAGTCTTAGCAGAAGCCATGTGGCAGAAGCACAAGAGAGGCCCTGAGCCTGTTTTTATAATTTTGTATAACCTGACTTTTCCCCGTTACATTCTCTCTAGAGACATTTTTGAAGTAAGCATTTGTTTATAATATGCCCCATGGACAAAGTCACAGACTTCTGCTTACCAGTTGGTGGTTGGTAAGCTAACCAGATCAGGGCTCTGTTGAATTCAGTTGGATTTGCTTTTGGTCGGAATCATCCAAATAAGGCACTGGACGGCCTCACATTCCTGAGGTTCTATGTCTGCTGAAATTTTACTCGGTAAGGAAGTCCTATTCAAGAGATAATGCTAATAAAGGATGCCCTACAACACTGGCTCCCCTACAACACTGGCTCCCCTACAACACTGGCTCCCCCTTTAACAAACAGAACACGTGCACATTTATTTTCTTGAGTGTACATATGGTATACCTGTGTGAAGTGAGAGGATGATAGTAAAGAGAAGACTAGACTTTGAATAGTAATGTGAGGGAACCCATAAGTGATGCTCTTACTATTCATTCATTTATTTCTTAGGAGGGGTTCCTAACTGTTTTAAGATTCAGAGCGAAGGAGACAGAAGTTGAGGGAGTTTACCCCTGAGGGCCTCGGGTCATTTTTTCTGTGTCAGATAAAGACAAGCAGCTTCCTCAGGGTCACAAAGCAAAAGGTGATGTGGAATGAGAAAAAAAAAAAAAGGCAGTTTCCAATTCTGGCTTTGTTAATACTCCTAAACTGGTTATTCTGAGCAAGTTATTTAACATGGAAGACGCTCACTTTCCACTTTTCTGTAAATGGGGATTATTGGGTGGTTGTGAGAACAAAACCACACTATAAATTCTGAGCACATGTAAGCTCACAATGCCATTATTAATAATGATGGCATGATGCCAGACACTGGATTTCATCAGTCATAAATTCTCATTTGCTTCTCAGATCCCTATCCTGGTTTTGCAGATGAAGAAACTGAGTTTCAGATATATTAAATAACACTCTTAATGTTGCAACTAATGTTGGAGGATATATAAATTTTCTTCTCAAGGTTTTCTGAAACAGAAGACCAGGGTCATATAAGTGCATTTAGTACTAATAATAAAAGCATTATTAATATTTTTGACTAAGGGAACTCATTTTTAAGTTGTGGTTTGTCTTTCACCCAGAACTCAATTCTGCCTCTGGAGACGGGGTGCGGGGTAGAGAATTTAAAAGATTTAAAAGGAAGGCAAAAGTGCGCAGTGTGTCTTTATAGATAAGTCTGCCAGCCTCTTGCTTTAATGTCTTCCTCCTGGAGAAAATTCAAGTAGAGTGTGCAAGATATTTTCGGAAAGTAGGACATTTTGGAAGCATTTCATAACCTCTCAGACTAGAAGCGAGAGGGGGAAGCAGAGGGGGAGGCGACTGGGCCTCAACCTCATCTGCAGTGAGAAAATGGTGATGGCCAAGGCCACCTAGTCTCCCAGAGAAGCGCGCTCCCTGGACCCCAAGCGACCTTGGCGGGCGGCGCGACCTTGAGGCCTGCGTTCGCCTCAGTTGCCCCCTCTGAGCAATGGGGAGACGTCCTGGTCTCGAGGCCGGGCAGGTGCATGGTCCTCCAGCTCCTACCGGCCCACCAGGGCGATCGCCACGCCCGATCCCCGTCCCCATAGCAGTGGTTAGCGCGCGATCCCACGCCGCAGCGCGGAGACGGAGCCCGCGGGCGGGAACCTTCCCGCATCGCCCAGCACGCACGCGCGTCTGCAGTCCTGCCTCTCGGGCGCCATCTCTACTCATAGGCCAGCCATGCCGTCATTTCGACTGACCCGTGGTTGCGATTGGCCAGAGATGAGGCGCGCGACCGGCTGTAGGCGGGGCTTGAACTGGCTATAAAAGAGGAGGGCGGCGGGGCTCGTGCTGCCTTGCAGACGCCGCCACCTCGGATCCTTGTTTGCTGTCTAGCCATGGTCAACCCCACCGTGTTCTTCGACATCGCTGTCGACGGCGAGCCCTTGGGCCGCGTCTCTTTTGAGGTTGGGGCAGGCGGCGACGAGCCGGGTGGGCCCGAGCGGGCGGCGGGGGGAGAGGCTTAGTAACCGGGTGCGAGCACCCTGCTTGAGGAACGCGGGCGGCGCGGCGCCATTTCCTGACGAGGGGCCATTTTGGGAGGCCGGGGGCGGCGGGTAGACAAAGGCGGGGCGGGCGGGGGAGGGGCGGCCGCGCCCTTCCGGCCGCGCACGTGCTCGGGCTGCTAGCTGTTGGTCGCCACGCGGGACCGCAGGCCCCAGAGGGTCGACAACGCCCTAAACGGAAGGCAGACGCCGGCCCCAGGCCGCTGCGACCGTCCCGAGGCCACCCTCGAGGGCTCGGAAGCGGCTCTCTTCGCGCTGACCCGACGGTCGCACCTGAAGGCTGCTTTTCCCGCCCCGGGCGCGTCAGGGTCGGTGGGATTAGCAGCCTAGCCCTGGTCCGGGAGGACACCTGCTAGTTCAGGGTTGAGTTATAGGGCTGCGGGTCTAGCAGACTCCAGGGTTTCCCCAGATGTCTTAAAATCTTGAGATAAATGTAGAAAGAGGTCCCTCGCGCCCCTCCCGGCCCCCACCTCGAGCGGAAATTTGCAGGCGGCCTTCCCTCCGCTGGCGCCGAGGCCCGCCTTCCGCTGCGGTGACTGGGTGGGAGGCGCCCGGGCTCCTCCCGGTCGTCGTCCTGCAGAATGGGCTAGTCCAGACTGGCTCCGCGGCAGGCCACCTCTGATGGTTTCTTAACTAGTTAAGGGATATTAGGAGTACTTATTAATCAGTTTGTGGTTATAGCAAGGTAGCTAAGTAACTCGGCGTGCTCTTGAAACGGTAAACGCGATTCCGTTCCAGTTAACCGGGAGGTCTTGAAGTGTCCACTCGCTAAATCGTGTCCAACTCGGACCGCATGGACTGCAGCACGCCAGGCTCCTCTGTCCTGCTGTCTCACTTCCCTAAGTGGTTTTATCCTCCTTAACGACCTCTCAAAAGCTGTCAGTGGTTAGTTTTAGGATCTTATTCCAAGGATGGATAGGCCCCCGTGCAGATCATGAGGGCAGAGGGTTTCCTGTCAACATAACTGTCCACATTGGAGACACAATAGAAGACGCCTAAACCCTTGTTAGAGATAACATGAGGTCCTATTGAGCCTATACCCTACTCGTACTGTAGTCAGAACTAAGAATTGGTAAGGACCCACGTGGAAGCTTGCCCTGAGGTAAAACTTTTTCGGAGAAATAATAGATCTTATTGATCTACGCCCCACTTTTATCTGTAGTCAGCTGATAATTGATCGGGAGCCACGTGGAAACTTGGCCTAAGCCTAACACTTCCTAGAGTGTGTCTCGGGTTAGCCACAGGCTTAATGGAAATGAGATAGGAACTCTTGGCATATCCATTGGTGAGAATAGAGATGGAACTGCCAGTACGGACTTTTAACTTTAGGAACGGTTTACAAGGGAAGCGGGTGACTACAGGGTTTGAGAAACGTTAGACTTAGGAGAGACCATATGTTTTACATACAATACTTAGAAGCTAAATAACTAGATCTAAGAAACATAACAGGGTTTTGATAGATGATTTAGTTACAGATCTCTGGAATAGTTCATAAAATATTTTAAAGGGTTTGTTTAAGCATGATGTTTAAGCGTTTTTGGCCAAAATGTTTTATATATGCAGGAAAGGTTTGAAGCAGTTGTACTAGAAACCAATCTTTATTTTTTACCCCACTACTAGGTAAGGGACCTGGAAACCAAGAAGTGACTGCTCATCCAATCCATAAAGCTATGTTAACAGATTGGAGGTAGTAGCATTTTCATTACCAGTGACTGAAATTACACCTGTTTACTCCCTGATCAAGCAGGAGTACTTGCTATTCCTAAAAATCTTGTCCTTAGGTTCAAACTGAAGTTGGGGGAGGTGTTGTACATTTGAGAAGCCATGTATCTGTTAAGAAGTAGGTGTGATAACACATAAAAGTTATAAGTCACTTTTTAGAAGCCTCACACTATTTGAGTCATCGCTGGTTCTGGATTTTTGGCACGTCTTTGGGTCTCATGTTGCTAACCCAACACCACAGGACTTAAGGCTGTCAGGAACAGTTCTTATTTGGGATTCAGAGCTATTACTGAAGAAGCATTCTGTTCTTGTGAGAAAACGAATTTATGATTCAGAAACCCCTAAAGACAAGGGTACTAAGCAACAAAATATGCCAACAGATGTTAATTAACTGTCATTTTTCTCTTACAGCTGTTTGCAGACAAAGTTCCAAAGACAGCAGGTTAGTTAAACAAAGGTATTCTGATTATTAACTGTTCTGTGTGTGTCTCCCTCTCTCTCTCTATATATATATATATGTATATATACTTTATTTTAACAGAAAACTTTCGTGCTCTGAGCACTGGAGAGAAAGGATTTGGTTATAAAGGTTCCTGCTTTCACAGAATAATTCCGGGATTTATGTGCCAGGTATGAAATAGACTGATACTTGACTTGGGTTGTCTTAATTTAGGATTGAACTAGAATATTCCAGAATATGTATATATGGTTTGTCTGCACTGGTGCCAATCTGCTGTTAAACTTTTCTGGTCCATTTGTTTATGATTTTGCACTGATAGGATGCCATCTAAATTGCTATAGTTCTGTGATATTATTAAAAATACATGCACATATGAAGTGCTATTCTACCATTTTGGTTCCAAGTGACCTTCTAGTTTTATTTATTTAATATTCATTTATTTGGCTGCGCTGGGTCTTGGTTGCAATGTGTGGGATTTAGTTCCTTGACAAGGAATTGAACCTGGACCTGCTGCATTGGGAGCACAGTCTTAGCCACTGGACCACCTGAGAAGTCCCTTGACCTTCTTGTTTTGAACTTGAGTCTTAAAGTTTGAACCATGTAGACATGGCATGTTTTCTGACTGTGTCCAAAAGTGACATGTTTCTCTTTATGTTCACAGGGTGGTGACTTCACACGCCATAATGGTACTGGTGGCAAGTCCATCTATGGCGAGAAATTTGATGATGAGAATTTCATTCTGAAGCATACAGGTCCTGGCATTTTGTCCATGGCAAATGCTGGCCCCAACACGAACGGTTCCCAGTTTTTCATCTGCACTGCCAAGACTGAGTGGTAAGACAGATGGCAAAGGCACCCTTTCCCTGCTGTTGCCTGCTCTAAGGTAGTGGAAGGGCATGGACCATAGTTAAAATTTCTATAGTGTGCTTATAGAAAGTAAGTGGAGATACTCTAGCAAAACAGGGCATTTAGCTGATTGGTTTAGTTATGAGTGGTGCTTTCATCTAATTTGCTTGTGATTTGTTGGCTCTTTTTAAGGGGTCTGTTCTAAAATTAGGATTCTTAATAGTGGAGACTCTTTGTTTTTTAGACTAGCCTAAAGCAATCTATTGGTGTTGCCAACTTTTTTTAGGTAGAATAAAATGTTTCCAGTATTTAACATCTCTGGTCACAGATAGTAATGTTTATTATTCTGTTTCTAGGTTGGATGGCAAGCATGTGGTCTTTGGCAAAGTGAAAGAGGGCATGAATATTGTGGAAGCCATGGAGCGCTTTGGGTCCAGGAACGGCAAGACCAGCAAGAAGATCACCATTGCTGACTGTGGACAAATCTAATAAATTTGACTTGTGTTTTACTTAACCACCAGACCATTCCTTCTGTAGCCCAGGAGAGCACCCCTTCACCCCATCTGCTCAAAATATCCTATAATCTTTGTGCTCTCGCTACAGTTCTTTGGGTTCTATATTTTCCTTATCCCCCTCCGTTTAGCTGGATTGCAAAGTTAAATTTATGATTATGAAATAAAAACTAAACAATTATCTGTCTTTGTCTGCATTAGAGTATTGATGTAGAGTTCATTTTAAGCAGCAATAGGATACTTCTAAGACAAAAGTTGTGTTTAGAATCAGCTTTTGTTTAGTTGCTAAGTTGTGTCTGACTGACCCTGTGGACTATATTAACATGTCAGGCTTCCTTGTACATGGGATTTCCCAGGCAAGAATACTGGAGCAGCTTGCCATTTCCTCCTACCCAGGGATCTTCCTGACCCAGCACACGTCTGCTGCATTGGCAGGTGGGTTTTTTACCATCAAGCCACCAGGAAAGCCCCAGATCCGCTTTATTAAGGTACAGTTTCTATACAATCAGTGTCTTAATGCTCTTCTCCCTCAACCACCCCATGATCTAACATAGGTTTTACATATTTGAAAATCGCTCAGACATGTCCAACTCTGCAACTCCATGTACTGTAGCCTACCAGATTCCTCTGTACATGGAATTCTCCAGGCAAGAATACTGGGATTCTTCCCTACCCAGTGTTTGAACCCAGTTCTCTTGCATTGCAGGCAGATTCTTCACCATCTGAGCCACCAGGGCAGTCCCTAGTTGGCTGTGTGTTCAGTTGCTCAGTAGTGTCTGATTCTTTGCAGCCTCATGAACTGGAACCCACCAGGCTCTTCTGTCCTTGGAGTTTTCCAGGCAAGAATACTGGAGTGAGTTGCCATTTTCCACCCCAGGGGATATTCCCAACCCAGTGATTGGATCTGCATCAGTGGATTCTTTATCCCTAGCGCCACCTGGGAAGCCTATTTGATTGTTAGGTGTCTTTTTAGTCCTACTTTCTAACAATTTCTATTAATATTAAAAACTTGGTGGTATAATGTGTAATATACACTACATAATATACCAGGTGGTGCTAGTGGTAAAGAATCCGCCTGCCAATGCCGGAGGTGTTACATAGATGGAGGTACAACCCCGGGCTGGGAAGATCCCCTGGAGGAGGGCATGGCAACTTACTTCACTATTCTTGCTTGGAAAATCCTCTGGCCAGTGGAGCCTGGTGGGCTACAGTCCATGGTGTCACAAAGAGTTGGACACGACTGAAGTGACTAGGCAGGCAGGCAGGTGTATACCATATACGGTATGTACATAATATACAATTCACCCGTTTTACGGGTACAGTAGTGAATTTATTAAGTTATGCAAGCATCCCTGTAATCCACCACACTAGGAAGGACCTCATGCCCATTTGCAGCACCTCTGACTTCCACTCTCAATGCCTGGCAAACTACAAGACTGTCTTTCATATAAGTTGAATTCTACACTGGTCTTTGACCTCTGTTTTTTTAATGATGTCAGCTCCTTTTAAGTCCAGCACATTGGCTGTGGAATATCACTTTTGGAGCTGCTGCCAATGTCTCCACTTTGTGTTACTTGTTCTAGTTCTTGGGTTTAGAGAAGCTTCAATGGACACAAGTTCCCAACTTTTAAGGAGAAAGGCTTTGTCAGTTCAGTTCAGTCACTCAGTTGTGTCTGACTGCGATCCCATGGACTGAAGCACGCCAAGCTTCTCTGTCCATCATCGACTCCTGGAGCCTACTCAAACTCATGTCCATTGAGTCTGTGATGCCATCCAACCATCTCATCCTCTGCATCCCTTTCTCCCGCCTTCAATCTTTCCCAGCAACAGGGTCTTTGCCAATGAGTCAGTTCTTCACATCAGGTGGCCAAACTTGGAGTTTCAGCTTCAGCATCAGTCCTTCCAATGAATATTCAGGACTGTTTTCCTTTAGGATGGACTGGTTGGATCACCTTGCAGTCCAAGGGACTGTCAAGAGTCTTCTCCAACACCACAGTTCAAAACCAATTCTTCAGCACTCAGCCTTCTTTATAGTCCAACTCTCACATCCATACATGACCACCGGAAAAACCATAGCTTTGACTAGATGGACCTTTGTTGGCAAAGTAATGTCTCTGCTTTTTAATATGCTGTCTAGGTTGGTCATAGCTGTTCATCTAAGGAGTAAGCATCTTTTAATTTCATGGCTGCAGTCACCACCTGCAGTGATTTTGGAACCCCCCAAAATAAAGTCTGTTTCTGTTGTTTCTCCATCTGTTTACCATGAAGTGATGGGACCGGATGTTATGATTTTAGTTTTCTGAATGTTGAGTTTTAAGCCAGCTTTTTCACTCTCCTCTTTCATCAAGAGGCTCTTTAGTTCTTCGCTTTCTGCCATAAGGGTGGTGTCATCTGCATATCTGAGGTTATTGATATTTCTCCCAGCAATCTTGATTCCAGCTTGTGTTTCTTCCAGTCCAGCGTTTCTCATGATGTACTCTGCATATAAGTTAAATAAGCAGGGTGACAACATATAGCCTTGATGTACTCCTTTTCCTATTTGGAACCAGTCTGTTGTTACATGTAGGTTCTAACTGTGGCTTCTTGACCTGCATACAGATTTCTCAAGAGGCAGGTCAGGTGGTCTGGTATTCCCGTCTCTTTCAGAATTTTCCAGTTTATTGTGATCCACACAGTCAAAGGCTTTGAAATAGTCAATAAAGCAGTAGATGTTTTTCTGAAACTTGCTTTTCCTATGATCCAAATGGTGTTGGCAATTTTATCTTTGCTTCCTCTAACTTTGCTAAATCCAGCTTGTACATCTAGAAGTTCACGGTTCATGTACTGTTGAAGCCTGGCTTGGAGAATTTTGAGCATTCCTTTGCTAGTGTGTGAGATGAGTGCAATTGTGCAGTAGTAGTTTGAGCATTCTTTGGGATTGGAATAACTGACCTTTTGCAGTTCTGTGGCCACTGCTGTTTTCCAAAGTTGCTGGCATATTGAGTGCAGCACTTTCACAGCATCATCTTTCAGGATTTGAAATAGCTCAGCTGGAATTCCATTACCTCTACTAGCTGTCCATACCATTTCCTAAGGCCTACTTGACTTCTCATTCCAGGATGTCTGGCTCTAGGTGAGTGATCACACCATCGTGATTATCTGGGTCATGTAGATCTTTTTTGTATAGTTCTTCTGTGTATTCTTGCCGCCTTTTTTTTGTTCGTTTTTCTGTAGTGGTTTTGCCATACATTGACATGAATCAGCCATGGGTGTATGTGTTCCCCATCCTGAACCCCCCTACCACACCACCTCTTAATACCTTCTGCTTCTGTTAGGTCCATACCATTTCTGTCCTTTATGGTACCCATCTTTGCATGAAGTATTACTTTGGTACCTCTTATTTTTTTTGAAGAGGTCTCTAGTCTTTCCCATTCTATTGTTTTCCTCTATTTCTTTGCAGTGATCACTGAGGAAGGCTTTCTTACCTCTCCCTGCTATTCTTTGGAACTCTACATCCAAATGGGTACATCTTTCCTTTTCTCCTTTGCCTTTTGCTTCTCTTCTTTTCACAGCTATTTGTAAGGCCTCCATTTTGCCTTTTTGCATTTTCTTGGGGATGGTTTTCCTGCACAATGTCACAAACCCTCGTCCATAGTTCTTAAGGCACTCTATCAGATCTAATCCCGAATCTATTTCTCACTTCCACTGTATAATCATAAGGGATTTGATTTAGGTCATACCTGAATAGTGGTTTTCCCTACTTTCTTCAATTTAAGTCTGAATTTGGCAATAAGGAGTTCATGGACTGAGCTACAGTCAGCTCCCAGTCTTGTTTTTGCTGACTGTATAGAGCTTCTCCATCTTTGGCTGCAAAGAATATGATCAGATTTCGTAGGTGATGCTATATGCACTTAATTCTGCCTCTTGTCAGTTGGCATATGAGCTTAGACTTAACAGACCATCAGCTGCTCCACTGGAAAGGTAACTTTGTACACTTCCTGCTGAGTAGGTAACCTGTGGGATGGTACTTTGCCTGTGTGAAGACTCTGTTCCCAGATCTTTCACCTGATTGTTTTGTTTCAGTATCAATTACTGGTCTCCACCTGAATCAATTAAAAAAAGGTTTTGGGTGCATCACGGTGGCTTGAAGGATCCTGTTTCTCTAGTCAGGGAATCAGGGACTGAACCCATGCCCTCAGCAGTGAGTGTGTGAAGTCCTAACCTACTGGACCACGAGGGAATTCCCCTGAATCAATTCTCTGGTTGCAAAAAATTGAGAAATCTAATCTCTCCCTCCCTCCCATCACAATAGACTGAAGGATTTTCATTCAATGTATTACGATTGCACTCATTATTTTTGATGTTCAAATCATCCCAAATTTGACTAGTATAAGCCCCCCTAAATTGACCTCTGTGTGTCTTTGACATAATTCCAGTAGCCTTTAGGCCCTTCCAAAGTTCATGCTTCAATTAGAATACAAAGCAGTTAGAGGCCTGGGAAGTGTCAGGGATATTCAAATTTTCAACAACCCAAAATGAAACTCTGTGTTAACATGTAAAATGGAGTTTAAACTTAGATGTATTTTTCACATGCACAGACATATGTTTGGAAGTCAGTGGGGCAGTCTCAGGCATTGTAACACGTGCAGCACTACCCCCATCTATTGTCAGAGGCCCACAAACTTTCAAACTGCCTTCAGGTTAAAAATCACTGACATAATGAGATAGGATGTAGTTGTTAAAAGAACAAGGTAGTGCATCTCCAGAATAGCGTCAACTAGACTTTTAGGTGAAAAAAAAAAAACAGCAGTAAAATACAATATAACATATACTGTTGTGATTAGGCTAAGTTGTGTCCAACTCTTTCCTGACTCCAAGGACTATAGCCCGCCAGATTTCTCTGTCAATGGGATTTCCAAGGCAAGGATACTGGAGTGGGTAGCCATTTCCTCCTCCAGGGAATCTTCCTGACCAGGGATCAAACCCAAGTCTCCTGCATTGGCAAGCGGATTCTTAACCACTGAGCCATCAGGGAAGCCCTATAACATCATAGTTTTTGTAAAAAAGCAGAATAAAGTGTATCTTTGTGTTTTCATATATCCTTCGGAGAATACAGAGAAATGTTTTCCAGTGGGTGTCTTTGGGTAGAGGGGTGAAGGCCTATGGGCAGAGAGGACTTTAATCACACATTCCTTTTACCTGTACTAAATATTTAAAATTTCAAAAACATTAAAACAAATCTATAGTACAGTTTGTCCTCCATATCCACAGGTTTTATGTCCACAGAGTCAACCAATCATGGATCAAAAATATTCAGGAGGGAGCTTCCCTGGTAATCCATTGGATTCGCCTCCCAATGCAGGGGACATGGGTTCAATCCCTTGTCTAGGACAATTCATGTTGAAGGGCAACTAAGCTTGTGCCTAACTACTGAATCTACATGCCCTAGAGCCTGTGCTCCACAAGAGAAGCCACCACAATGAGAAGCATGCACACAACTAGAGTAGCCCCAACCCTCCAGAGTAAGAGAAAATATGCCCTCAGCAGTGAAGACCCTGCATAACCAAAAATAAATATTGGAGGGACATCCTTGGTGTCCAGCAGTTAACACTTTGCTCTCCCAATGCAGTGGGCCCAGGTTCCATCCCTGGTCAGAGAACTAGATCCCATATGCTGCAAATAAGAGCTGGTGCAGCCAAATTTTAAAAAATAACATTGGAGAAAAATATTCCAGAAATTTCCAGAAAGCAAAACTTGAATTTACCATGCACTGACAACTATTTACAGAACATTTACACTGTATTTACAACTATATATAGTATTTACAGTGTTTTAGGTAGTTTAAGTAATCCAGAGATGAGTTAACGTATCTGGTCCAATCTTGTGTGCAAGTGTTATGCCATTTTATATAATGAATTTGAGCATTTTATGGATCTGAGTATCCAAGGGGTCCTGGAACCAATCCTGCATGGATTCTGAAGTATGACCAAATTTGGCTCACTTCAAATTATTATTGGGACTTCCCTGGCAGTTCAGTGGTTAAGACTCCATGCTCCTAAAGCAGGGGCTCAGGTCCATCCTGAGGGAACTAAGATCCTGCATCCCACTCAGTGTCAGGGAAAAAAAACAAATAATACACACACATACAAAAAAACATGTAACACACACACATACATATAAACCCTTCCTAGTTACCTGTGAAGGTACAATAGATGAAATATGATGGCTGGGACACACTTTACAAGCCAGTAGGAGGAAGCGGTGTACAGATGCAGCAAGATGGACCAAACGTGAGGCTGAGGCCCAAAGTACCTGGCCCAATTGCTCTAGTTTTCTTCCAATAGAAAACAAAAATACAATCCTGGGGAACACAGTACATAGCAAATAATTACATTACCAAAATTTGAAGCAAATCTCTAGAGAACTCTAGTAAAACTCTAGTCTAAATTGTTAAGATTATTTTGCCTTCTTCGGTTTCTAAAAACTACAAAACTTCACACATGACAATTGTAGATCTTCTCAATATAGAAGCTTCTTCAAAGTATGTGCCAAGATTTAGTAAAACCCACACTTAAGAGACAATCCTATAGAACTGTTTCTTCAAACAAAAAGAGAGACCTATAGATTGAAGAGAAACTTATGAGCTATCAGTAAAACGGAAGACAGCGTATGGATCCTGATTCAAAAAAAACCAACTGTAAAATTAGGAAACAATCAGGAATATTTGAATACTGACTGGATATTTGCTATTACAAAATGTCTTAAAAATAATGGTATTGTGGTTATAGTCTAAAAAGTACCCCTTCTTTAGCGACACATACTTAAGTATGTAGATATGAAAATTAATTATGCCTGGAACGGGATTCAAACTAATCAACTAACATGAGGGCTTGAGGAGGGATATAGGTAAAACAAAATTGACCACAGGATAACTGCTGAAGTTGGAGGATGAGTACATGGGTGTTCATCATACTATTCTCTTTATTTTTGAAAATTTCCATAATAAAATAAGTTTTTAAAAATGAGAGTTTTGTACTGATACTGTTGTATTAGAAAACATTCAAGAATTTCCATTGTCAATGAAGACTTCCAGGCAGAAAAAATATAATTTCCTGATGGACCATTAACTGGTACATTAACTTAAATCTTACAACAGTTACTTAGAAACCGACAAAAATACTTTTAAAATACTGTACAAATTACTGAATATTACTGTACCAATAAAAGATCACTAAAAGCTGGAATTTTAAGCCAAAAGCAGACAATTTACATAACCTTCACTTCAATTCTAGGTTTAAGTGTGTGGGTTCTGGAGTCAGCCAAATCTAGGTTTGTATCCTACTTCTGCCTTTTTCTATCTACTAGACAAATTTTTCTGGCAAGCCATTTAACTTCTGTGAGCCTCAGCTTCCATATCTTTAAGATGGGGGTAAAGCTCTTAGTACAGAACCTGCCATATAGTAAGTCCTCATTAAGTAATTTAAATAATTTCACTCTCATATTTCATCATTTCTTGAACATGTTTTTATATTCTAAGATCTCTGAAATTTGGATGCATCTTATAATTGATGGCATATCATGGTTTAATTGGCAGTTTTTCTTTAGTGGTATGTAAAATAATTGTTACATACTACAAATAGGTAGCATCTAAGATCCAATATAATATGGTTATCAATGATAGAAGCAGATTCCCAATTTCTGATTTTTCGAATATATAACCAATTTGAAATATTAAAAATTTCAAAGGATGAGCAAAATATTTCCAACACAGCACAAACAGAACGGTTTTGAGACAAGTTATTTTTTTTTAAAAAATGGTTTATCAATTCCATTTTTGTATAAAACACAAGGGAGAAACCTAGCCAATCAACACAACTGTTGCCACATGAAAAGGTACTTTTATCAAACTTCGATTCTAAGAACGTACAAATGTTTCTTTTATCATGTCTACAGTAATTGTCTATGGTTTTCCATTTAACTGTTTTAAAAATTCCACATAACCCCATTATTTCTTCTGTCCCGTTACAGTACAACGACAGGGAGGAAGAGCGTTGGTTACGACAACTCTCTAAGCAGTTTTCTGCTGTCCCTTCTTTCCAATCAGAGACTTGTGGATGTGAGGGATCACTCCTAGAATGAAATGAAATGAAATGAAACTGTATTAGCAGAAAAACTTTATCAGTTCAGGCCCTCAACTCCAAAGAGCAATCCACAAAGAATGAAGGTGTTTTTTTTTTAAACTGAAGGATAACTGCTTTACAAGGCTGTGCTGGTTTCTGCTGTACAGCAACGTGGATCAGCTCTAAGTATACATATATCCTCTCCCTCTGGAGCGCCCTCCCAACCCACGAGGTCATCACAGTGCAGGGGCGAGCTCCCTGTGCTGTACAGCAGTTTCCCACTAGTCATCTATTTTACACATGGCAGTGTATGTATGTCAAGGTTACTTTCTCAGTTCCTCCCATGCTCTCCTTCCTCCCACTGTGTTCACAAATCCATTCTCTATGTCTGAATCTTTATTCTTGCCCTGCAAATAGGCTTATCAGTAACATTTTTCTAGATTCCATATATATGTGTTAATATACGGTATTTGTTTTTCTCTTAGAATGAAGTTTACTTAAGTATCTATACCAAGGGATCTTCATCTTGGGGTCTGGGAATCCCCTTTAAAACTATGTAAAATGGTGTGATTTTCTGTTTTGTTTTTTTTTTTTTTTTTTTTGAGAAGAGGTTCTCCAAACGTAATCCAAAAAGGATCAAGAACCACCAACTTATATCTCACCTTCACTGATCCTGACTCATTCAGTTACCCTCAGTCTGACTTTCAAGAGCATCACATTATGCAATTTCTCAAGATGATTTTATTGAAACACAGTTTAAAGGATACAGGAAATATTTTAAACACTTGGTTTCAAATCTCATCTATGAAATTTAGCTGAAGAACTTCCTTTTAAAAACAGCATTGTATGTGGAGAAGAAATATTTATTCAAATCATGAGAAGAAGCCTAGAATAGTAACAGACTTAACACTTTTGGCATTTAACTTTCTATGTTCTCAGTACTGGATCACTGATCTGAATTACGTATTAGTCATAAAGGGCAATAACAGTCTACGTTGAAGAGTAAATAATACATACCACCCCCAGCTATGGTAGCTTTGATAAGAGAATCCAACTCTTCATCACCACGGATTGCAAGCTGCAAGTGGCGTGGAGTGATCCGCTTAACTTTGAGATCCTTGGATGCATTACCTGCCAACTCCAGCACCTACAAAGCACCCATGAGACAGCATATCAAACAAGGGTGAAGTGTTTAAGGATTCTGTTTAGACTTGCAATTATAGCTAAAAGATCACTATAGCATCTACACATAAAACACAAAAGATACATAAATAAACCAACAATAATTTATTTCCAAATTTCTACAGTAAGGTTATAGAACTCTTAGTACTTCATTTGGTCCTTTTATATTAATTCTCTGCAAAATAACTAGCTGCTAAGTCACTTTAGTCGTGTCTGACTCTGTACGACCCTATAGACAGTAGCCCACCAGGCTCCCCCATCCCTGGGATTCTCCAGGCAAGAATACTGGAGTGGGTTGCCATTTCCTTCTCCAATGCATGAAAGTGAAAAGTGAAAGTGAAGTCGCTCAGTCATATCCGACTCTTAGCGACCCCATGGACTGCAGCCTACCAGGCTCCTCCATCCATGGGATATTCCAGGCAAGCATACTGGAGTGGGGTGCCATTGCCTTCTCCACAAAATAACTAGAAACGAGCAAAAATCATCAACTTCTATAGCAAGAAATAAGTGTTATTATCCCTTAGCCAAGATTCTAATTGTGAACATCTAGAAAATGATTATATTTTAATATAACCGTGTAGTCTAATTTTTCATAGCGCTTAACAGCTGGAATTTATTGCTTACGACTTGTAGAAAAGTTTAAAAGTATAAAGATAATTCCTTATTCAGAATTTCTAACACCGCTGGGCTTTATAATCTGTAGGCAGTGTGCCAGAAGCCCTTTATTCTATAATGGGAATTTTCAGCAGGAGTAATTTCAAAGTCCCAGCTGGCCATAAAACTGCATTTCTCTTTTCACCTCCACAGACTGTACAGGTATTATAAAACTTTTGATGGAAACAATACAAAACTAACTCCACAGAGCCTCCTGATTTAAGCAGAGTGGTGGAAAGCCTTGGTATACATCTGGAGCAATCAGTATGCTTTAAAAACCATCAGTACTCTATTCCATTCTCCTCTGCAACTGTGAGTGGACAGAGGTGAGGTCAGGCACCACCATCTTTTGAAAGCTTTTGCAAGTGATTCTAGTGTGAAACGAACACTGAAAAGTTAATTACCTCCAAACTTAGATTTCAGTATTTCCTTTACTTCTAAAACCCCAAACTTAGATATCTGGAAGACACATGTTGATTATGTATGTATATATGCTTGTGTGTGTGTGTGAATGTGTATATTTATTTCATTATTTAATCTTAACCTAAAAAGTCATAATCAAAGTTCCTATGAATAAAGAGAATGGGAGTTCAGATGGGACATGAACGTTCTGAAGCAGAAGCCTGTATCTTCACATGAGTGAACAAAATGCATACCTTTCTGAAAAGCCTGCAGCTAAACAAATATTAATGAAAACTGATATAAAAGTGATAGACGAGAAAGGCTCCTAACTGGTACCAACAAAAATATTACCAACACAAAAATCCCTCCTTGTAACACAGTAAAGTTGAAACTATCAATGTTAAAGTAAATGTTAAATCTCCAATGGGGAAACAAATGATTTGGTAAAGTTAATGAAATGACAGCAGTGATGATTAACACACAGGTTAAACCTCAATCTTTCAACCTAGCTCCCAAGCACATCTCTCCCAAGTGAATCCTCCCCTTGCTTCTACTAGACTGGCTAACTCTATCACTTGACCTGCTTGCTACTGAAATTACTCTCCTGGTTTGGAATGCAGTTGAAGGAGTCTCATGATATCCCTTTTGTTTTACTTAAGAGGGATTACTATGGAGGAAGTGATGCTCCATGAATTAAGAACTTTTGCCCAAATAACTTCTAGTTTCCTGAAAAGTCAAACTGAGTTAAGATACAGCATTTTATGTGTACAGCCACACAGAACACCAGGACTGATTAGGTCTTTTACCAAATTTCATGTCATCATATCATCATAAGAGTTGCGATGGACTTCCTTGGTGGTTCAGTGCTGAAGAATCTGCCTGCCAATGCAAGGGACATGTGTTTGATCCCTGGCCTGGCAAGATTCCACATGCCGTGGAACAACTAAGCCCATGTGCCATAACTACTGACGCTTGTGCACCCTAGAGCCCATGCTCCACAACAAAAGAAGCCAATGCAGTGAGAAGCCTATGTACTACAATGAAGATCCAGTGCAGCCAAATAATATAGTTATAACATAAAAAAATGTATGATCACACTGCTAAAACTTTACTCCACCTCAAATTTTTATTAAGATTTATCCTGTAACTTCACAAATACTACTTTTTTTGGGGGGGGGGGGCATGATGCCCAGCATTTGGGAATCTTTCCTGACCTGGGAGCAAACCTCCCTGCAGTGGGGTGCAGAGTCTTTACCACTGGACGGACCATCAGTGAAGTCCACAAATATCACCTACTGCTTATATACATAGTTCAGAATTTGTTTAATTAGCAGTATGGTATTTAAATTATTTTACACTTGTTTGTCAAGTCACTTAAAAACATGGATTACTGACCCTCAGTTCAGGCTTTCCTGGTAGCTCAGCTGGTATAGTTCAGTCGCTCAGTCATGTCCGACTCTTTGCGACTCCATGGACTGCTGCATGCCAGGCTTCCCTGTCCATCACCAACTCCTGGAGCTTGCTCAAACTCATGTCTCTTGAGACTGTGATACCATCAAACCATCTCATTCTCTGTCATCCCCTTCTCATCCCGCCTTCAATCTTTCCCAGCAACAGGGTCTTTTCCAATGAGTCAGTTCTTTACATCAGGTGGCCAAACTATTGGAGCTTCAACATCAGTCCTTCCAATGAATATTCAGGACCGATTCCCTTTAGGATTGACTGGCCTGCTCCTCCTTGCAGTCCAAGGACTCTCAAGAGTCTTCCCAAACACCACAGTTCAAAATGTGCTCAGCTTTCTTTAAGGTCCAACTCTCACATACATACATGACTACAGGGAAAACCATAGCTTTGACTAGATGAACCTTTGTTGGCAAAGTAATGTCTCTGCTTTTTAATACGCTAAGTCAGTTATAGCTTTTCTTTCAAGGAGTAAGTGTCTTAATTTCATGGCTGCAGTCACCATCTGCAGTGATTTTGGAGCCCCCCAAAATAAAGTCTCCCACTGTTTCCATTGTTTCTCCAACTATTTACCATGAAGTGATGGGACCAGATATCATGATTTTAGTCTGAATGTTGAGTTTTAAGCCAGCTTTTCACTCTCCTCTTTCATTTTCATCAAGAGGCTCTTTAGTTCTTTTCTTTCTGCCATAAGGGTGGTGTCACCTGCATACGTGAGGTTATTGATATTTCTCCTGGCAATCTTGACTCCAGCTTGTGCTTCATCCAGCTAGGCATTTCAAATGATGTACTCTGCATATAAGTTAAATAAGCAGAGTGACAATGTACAGCCTTGACGTACACCTTTCCCAATTTGGAACCAGTCTCTGTTCCATGTAGTTTCTAACTGTGGCTTTTTGACCTGCATATAGATTTCTCACGAGGCAGGTCAGGTGGTCTGGTATTCCCATCTCTTGAAGAATTTTCCACAGTTTGTTGTGATCCACACAGTCAAAGACTTTAGCATAGTCAATGAAACAGACGTAGATGTTTTTCTGGAACTCTCTTGCTTTTTCGATGATCCAGTGGATGTTGGCAATTTGATCTCTGGTTCCTCTGCCTTTTCTAAATCCAGATTGAACATCTGGAAGTTCATGGTTCATGTACTGTTGAAGCCTGGCTTGGAGAATTTTGAGCATTCCTTTGCTAGTGTGTGAGATGAGTACAATTGCGTGGTAGTTTGAGCATTCTTTGGCATTGCCTTTCTTTGGGACTGGAATGAAAATTGACCTTTTCCAGTTCTGTGGCCACTGCTGTGTTTTCCAAATTTGTTGGCATATTGAGTGCAGCACTTTCACAGCATCATCTTTTACGATTTGAAGTAGCTCAACTGGAATTCCATCACCTCCATTAGCTTTGTTCATAGTGATGCTTCCTAAGGCCCACTTGACTTTACACTCCAGGATGTCTGGCTCTAGGTGAATGATCACACCATCGCGGTTATCTGGGTCATTAAGATCTTTTCTGTATAGTTCTCCTGTACATTCTTGATACCTCTTTTTAATATCTTTTGCTTCTGCTAGGTCCATACCATTTCTGTCCTTTATTGTCCTAACTTTAAAAGTGAGCACACCAAAGTTCTATTTGACACTAGTACAGGCTGATAAGATCCATCTAAAAACCGCTATTAAAAGAAACTAACAAGAGTGAGTCTTTTTGTTTCAAACTCATTTTCCATGGGTTTCAGCCATTTATGTCTAGGACAACTCTGGGATTCCAACACATAATTATTTCCACCACTAACCTCAGCGGTGAGGTACTCCAGAATTGCAGCACTATACACTGCAGCAGTGGCACCGACCCTTCCGTGGCTCGTGGTACGAGTCTTCAAATGTCTATGGATGCGGCCCACAGGAAACTGAAAGAGACCATCCAAACAGGAAACACTGAAGTTTTAACATCACCTTACTGAACATAACGAACAGCTGAATGACATAAGTAAATCAAGATAAAAAATTTGGTTACACTTATTAGAAGTCAAAATTATTTGCCAATTAACAGTTCTTTGGGCTTGTAAGTTAGTATGTCCTAATAATTAGCCCCAAATGGCCATGCCTAATTTTACACCCCCTGAAGACAGAATTTAAAAACAAAAACCACTCACGGTTTTACAAATTAATTCCTGCATAATATGGAGTCATTATACAATAAAGAGAATCTATGCAGTATAGCCATCAACTGCACATTCCACAGGGCCTAATAACCGTATTCCTATTTAATTAATTCCTTCATATAACAGGCTCATGTGACTATGAACCTCTACCACCATCTTTAGGCCCCAACTTCATTCTTCCTTCCTCAGTTTCAAGAGGTAACCTGATAGTTAAGAAAACCAACATTGTGACTTCCTACTTTCTGAGAATAGGTACATTCTCATTTCCACAGTACCCTAATCCCACTTGTCTATGCCTCTGACTACACCCACCCCCCGCCCCCCGACTTTAAGGACCTTCCTCATCCTGTTACTGCTCCATCATTCAACAACTCTATTACCTCCTTATCGTGGCTCCTTTCCTTCTGCACAGTTCAAAGGTCTCTACACATCTAGTCTAGTGTAACTGCCTCCAGTTACAGTCTAGACATCCCTTTCCAAAGGCAAAATTTAAAAGTAAACTTGAAACCTTTCTTGTCACCCATTTTCTCCCAATCCAAACTTGGCTTCTGTTAAACACCATTCTTAAAGATCAGCAGTAACATTTTAATTACCAAATCTACTAGCCACTTCCAGATTGCGTGCTTCAGAAGAAAATGCATGACTGTTCTATTTACATTCCTTCCCTAATTCTAAGGTCCCCAAGACCAGGATCTATGCCTTACTCCCTTTTAGATCCTCAGTGACTGACATGTTGTCTGACACAGAGGACCTTGAAAACCATTCTTCTCAGGCTACAAGGATTACACAGTTCTAACACTAACTCTGACTACTCCTCAGTCTTCATTGTTTGACTCAAATATGTCAAATACGGTGAGGAGTCCACCAATGTCTTTTTGTTCTTTTCTCAAGCACTACTGAGGAAACTCATCCATAGCACAAACTACCAATTTTACTGAAGTGACTTTAGATTTGTAATTCTTTTGATCACTTCTCTTGGAAAGCTAGACTTAAATCTTCAACTTTTGGATATTTTCACATGGATATTTTACTGGAACTTCCAAATGATTCCACTTAAAATTTTTATTTCATAACTTGCTCCTACTACAAACTCCCCTTAGGGTCTAGGCCTTAGAGAAACTTCTGACCTTCCTCTCAAACCTATACCTCTCCTCTCATTTTTTAGGAGCATATATATATATGCCTTCTGTTCTTTTCCATCCCACTCAAGTTCAAGTTGGAGAAGGAAATGGCAACCCATCCCAGTTCTCTTGCCTGGAAAATTCCATGGATGGAGTAGCCTGGTAGGCTACAGTCCATGGGGTCACAAGGAGTTGGACACGACTGAGCGACTTCACTTTCCTTCTTTCTATAGTTCCTTTTGGAGAAGGAAATGGCAACCAACTCGTGTTCTTGCCTGGAGAATCCCATGGACAGAGGGGCCTGGTGGGCTACAGTCTATGGGGTTGCAAAGAGTCAGACACGACTAAACAACTAACATACACACACACACATATAAGTTCAAGTATGCATTACCTTACTCCTAAACCACTGCAATAACCTGTAATCTATCTTCCATCTCCAACTTCAAGGTAAGGATACTTCAAATAAATTCCACTTGTTTTTTTTTTGGCTATGCAGCTTGCAGGATCTTAGTTTCTCGACCACAGATCAAACCTGGGCTCTTTGCAGTGAGAGCACCAAGTCCTAACCACTGGACTGCCAGGGAATTCCCTCAAATAAATTCTAATTGATATTTGCATGATGTTCCAGAACAGAGAAAGTACCCATAAAGCTTAAGTTCTTGCCCTCCCACTTCCTTCAGTACCACTCAGAAAATGTCATCTTCTTCCTTAAAAATTTTGCATCACTACCTTATAGTCTGGCCTTCAAATGTTCCTGTTTAAAAAGTCTCTCTTACATATAAAGCAATTAATTCTTACTCATCCAGAAAAATTTGAGTTTATGGATTAAAGTTACAGCAATTCATATATATAAAATCTAGTGTTCTTGAGTATATATAACTCAGTCTACATTTGAAGGTAATGGGGAAAGACTCAGAGGGACTAGTGGACAGTCCATTCTTCTATTTCATCCTGAAAGCTGATATACCACTACAAACACCTTCTTCAAAATGAAAGCAACAGCATACTCACTTCAATATGATAGTTTATAAAAGTACTAGGAACATAATTATAATCTAGAAATAACAGATTTTAAGACAGCAAAATCACCAAATTTGCATAAGATGTTTTCCTAACTTGTCGTTGCTTAGAAGAGAGTACAAACTAAAAGGCAGTTGCTTTGTCGTTTATATTTTGACCAATTAATTTCATTATCAATGGTCAATAGTACATTTTTGTAATTAAAGAAACATTTGACTCATAAGTTACAACTGTTAAGAAATTAATTTAATAATGAATCCCTTACCTGTAGCCCAGCTCTCTGTGAGCGAGACACTGCCTTGGCCTTGGCCTTCCCACTGTCCTTTCCAGCTTTGCCTCCAGCCTAAGTGAAAAAAGTTCCAGATGAAGAATCAAAAATGCTATTTCGAAAGTATCTAGGAAACAAAATTTCTTCTAGTTTTATTTTAGGTAGTTAAAAAAAAATTCTCTTTCAATTTTAAATATACATGCCAAATTACCATTTATTGATTTATATAAAGATGAGATCAAAACTTAAATACTTACTTAAAATGAGATTTCTAAATATTTGAACATATTTTTCAAATTTCAGACTGAAGAATATTCATCATCAATGTAACTCTTATGTTACAAATAGTTCATAATAAAATAATTTTTTTAAATGTTAGCATCTATCATTTCCATAGAAATATTCAGAACTTACCTCTTTTGAGAGGAAAAAAAATACCATCTTGAGAAAAAAAAAAAGCCCTCAAAAAATTAAACACAGAATTACCTTATGATCTAGCACTTCTAGGCACATACTCAATAATTGAGAGCAGGGACTCAAACAGATATTTTGTATACTATTTGCTATTTTATTCACAGCAGTATTATAAATAGCAGCTAAAAGACAGAAACAACCTAAATGTCCATCATGGAAAACTGTGGTATATACTGTAAGAATGAAGGAAATTCTGATACATGCTACCACACAAATAAATCTTGAAGACATGATGCTGCCAGAGGCTGGGAAGAGGATGGAATATAGACTTGGCAGGCATTTTAAAAATTGCAAAATGGTCACTGTTATGTGCGTTTAAAAAAAAAGACATTCAAACTTAAGGAGTTAAAGAAAAAACACTTTCAAATGATAGAAATGTTTCTCAAATAACCTGGATGTTCACAAATAGGTCACAGTATATAAATGCAATGGAATATTATGCAGCCATTTCAACAAATGAATTATAGACATGTGCTGATATGGAAGAAATCACAATACATATTTGGGTAAAAGGCAAGGTATGTACAAGCGCAGTGAGCTTTTGTTTATGTAAAAATGAGGTACCATGGAGTGTGTGTATAACATACATTTCTAGAAGGTCACAATACATCAGAAAAGTTATTTGCCACTAGGGAGGGAATACTAAGGATCTGACTTGAGAAGGAAACCAATACTCCCTTTTGAACTGCTCGATTTTACTATTTAAATTTATTTCTTGTCTGTTAAAAAAAAAATCAGTTTACAAAACTGGCCAGTTGTTTGAAGGTATTTGTGAAGTAGAAATGGCATATTCCTTTTGTAATGCTTTATTTTTTAGACTAAAAATCAACTATGTATACCCCATACCCCATCTCTCAGCTGAGCCAATGTTTATCTCTCAAATCTATATTCAAGGAAAAAAATAAAAGGCCTTGGCAGGTGTTAGAAGCAGGAACAAAAAATGAATAACTAATTAGTATCTTTCTTAAATTTAATAATCTATTGAGAAACTGATTTAAGTTTAACAAAGAGAACTGAGAAACTTTAGATTTCTACAAGAATGCCTCATATATTTTTAATAATTTCTGACCATACTGCTATACAAGAAAAAGATACTGCATCATCTTTGGATTTCTGAGGTCAGTTCAAGTAACCATGTGTTCACGTATTCTTCAAATAAATCTTTTCAGCTCTATTTTGCCCTGATGTAAAACGTAAGAAACATCTCAACTAGTGCATGAAGCTAAAACTATAATCATTATTTCTCTATGACTGAATTATGAAACACACAGTTATCAATAAAAAGTTATTAACTGCAAAAGTCCTCAGGTTTCCCAATTTACTTATCTTAAGCAATTTTATCCCTACCGTTCCAAATCCATTACATTTGCTGTTTAACCTATTTGTTTTTTAAGGAAGTAGGCAGGAAATCAGTTTTTTAAAAATCTCAGTAAATTAAATGACTATTTCCGTGGCTTGGAGAGTCCAGATACATTTCTTATACTTAGCAAAAACAAAACTTTATGGAATTAAACTTGTGAATATAAAACTGCATAGTAAATGAATACTTTCGTTTCACAACCTCCTCAAAGTCTGTAAACACACCCTCCCAACTTCGCACAATCATTTTAATACGTTTGCTGAGAAACAAAATACAAGCACGATAAAATTTTTTATTCTAAAAACTGAGTTAGTATTAACCTGGGCTAAGCATCTCCAGGTAGAAAATATGCCTATGGAGGCCAATGGAGTATATTTCATTCAGAAAAAGTTGCAAATTGGACGTCAAGCAACTTGCAAATTTGTTTAACAGATACATGTTCACTTCCCATCACGTTTAAAATTTCAAAACAATAATGACAACTCCACGCCTCCTGTATTTTTAGCTATGCGAACGCGTATGTATTTTTAGCTGCTGGTAAAGGGACAGCCAGTATATAGTAGGTTGCTAGAGATTAAACGAGTGACACCTTTTGAAACCAGCCAAGCATCACGAGAACTGTCGGCTCGAGCAAATCAGTTTACAGAGCACATGTAATCTATGCCAGAGTCTGCCTGTGAAAGCGCTTCCGTTAACCGCACAACTATAAGTTACAGAGCCCGGGTGCTACCATCAACAAGTTCGACTCTAGATCTAAGTACGCGAGAACGTCACAGTAACCACAATTTCTGTTTGTGGTTCAGCCTCGGGCAGGGCTGTCTCCGGAGGGCGCTCGGGCGGACATCACTCGTCGCCTCGGCTTTACTGCTTCACTCCCGCGCAGCGCACAGCCCCCCTCCAACGCCTTTCCCTCTCAACTTCACAAGGAGCCCGGTTCCCTCCATTCGCGTTTCTAAAAAGCCGCACTTTTCTTACCAACGCATAATTTAGGACTCAAAGTCAGTCGCAGCAGCAACGGAGGTGCTGTGGAGCCGCGAGGGTTGTCCTGCTCAGGGACACCCGGCCTCAGCCCGCGCAGCTCGATTCGCGCCGGCGTCGCGGCGAGCGAGGCCGGGACCGCTGGCAGCCCGGCCGCCTGACGCCCGCCCCACCGATGTCGTCGCCGCCTGACGCCCGCCGCCTCAACAGGTAGTGGCGCCACTCGGCCATGGCCGCCCTCCCGGCCGCCCCGCAGCCCTCACCATGGTCTCGGCCGCTCGTGCCCTCGGTCCCGCCGAGCCGCCGCCGCCGCTAGCGCAGCACCGACCGCCGTTGCCGCCGCGGCCGCGAGAGCCCGGACAATAACCGGGGCCCGCCTCGCACCGCCCCGGCCAATGCCCGCTCGCCTTGCTCATTTGAACCCTGTCTGCTGCCCAATCGCGCACTTCCTTCTAACAAGGCCCCGCCCCTCAGCCCCTCCTCCCTAACGGCTGTTTGTTTTTGCACACGGCACGCGGAGGCGGAGCCTCCTACTCCAACACCGACGCGCCTGTGCGCGACTGGGGGCGGAGCCAGACTCCGTTCTCCGTCTGTCTACAAGGCCCAACCTGACGAACGGAGGAGCTGACCAATGAGAGCTGAAGGCTGGCGGAAATCGGCCGATAAGAACATCGCCCGCGAGCAAGGGAGGCGGATCTTAGGGAAAGACAGCGCGATTGGCCAATGGGTGGACAGATTGGTGGCTGCGCTGGCTTTCCCGCTCTTTTCTCAGCGTCGACTCTAGGGTTTCTGAGACTTGATTGGGAAGGGAAAGGTTGTGTTCGTAGCTTCTCCTCGTGGTTTTTCACAGGTTCCGAGGATTTCTCTGTGCTAGCGGGGACTCGCTCCTCGGTGGGCACTATTTTCAGGCCTGGCAGCCCTTCTCCGCAGCGCCTTCCCGCTGGCCTTAGGTTAGCCGCTCGTTGCAAAGGGAGAGAAATTGGGAAATGGGGTTGGAGTCCCTGCGCCCGCTGCGAAGCTGAGGGACCGGCGCGAAGCAGGGCTTTTTCACTTGTCAGCCTACGGCTGCTCCCCATCCCCCGCAACCCCAGCAGCCCCTAGGCGGTGTGCTGGCCCGATCATCCCCTGGACCGCACTGCCCCTGGTTGCCAGGTCCCAGGCCCAGACTCCGGGCCAGTTGTCACCCGCTGCAGTTAGGAACCTTTGCTTCTTTTCACAGTTGTCTGCATTGACCGCGCCGGGCAGCGTTCCGGGTGTGTGGAGCCGATGGTCCCCGCGGAGATTTTTTTCTGGCGGGATTTACCCAGGCGGGAATTTCAGAAGTATACCAGATGGGCAGATCCTATCCCAAAGTGAGAATTCTCTTCTGACATGGAGAAGTAACGTGGGGTGGGGGGACCCCTGAGTCTCTAAGGAAATGTAACGAGTTCCAGGAGAGGAAAAAGGAGAACTTCTACATAAGAGTTTGGAAAAATATGAGTGAGTTCAGTTCAGTCGCTCAGTCGTGTCCAACTCTGCGACCCCATGAATCGCAGCACGCCAGGCCCCCCTGTCCATCACCAACTCCCGGAGTTCGCTCAAACTCAGGTCCATCGAGTCGGTGATGCCATCCAGCCATCTCATCCTCTATCGTCCCCTTTTCCTCCTGCCCCCATTCCCTCCCAGCATCAGAGTCTTTTCCAGTGAGTCAACTCTTCGCATGAGGTGGCCAAAGTACTGGAGTTTCAGCTTTAGCATCATTCCTTCCAAAGAACACCCAGGGCTGATCTCCTTTAGAATGGACTGGTTGGAGTGAAGATGTGTGGAAAAATGAGTGAAGGTGTATATGAACGTGAGGAAGGAGGTGCCTGAAGACAGAGGGAGGAAAACCTGAAAATGTGCAAGAGTTGGGAGTAAATTCAGTAAGCAATAACCATTTTTAGTTAATTGCTGCTCCTCCTTTCGTGTTTTTGGCCTCAGTGGATGGCATTACAGGTCTGCCAAGGCATCCACCTGTGATTTAACCTTCAACCAGGCACCTAGTGGTTTGTTGGCACTGTTTGAAGGCACTGTGCTAGGTCCTTGGGATTCAGGGGTTGGCAAAATAGACTTGTCCGTGCCCTAAGTGTCCTTGATAGCAGGGGTGAGATGTTAAAGAAGTAAACAGACAAATGTGTGAATTATAATAAATGCAAGTGCATAGTAGGAAAAGAACAAGGTATTTTGAGGGGAGAAGTAGGGGAAATGTAATTTACAATGCTGAGCCGCTAACTCTTTGTGACTGCATGAACTGCAGCATGCCAGGCTTGCCTGTCCTTCACTATCTCCCTGAGCTTGGTTAAACTCATGTCCATTTAGTCAGTGATGCCATCCAACCATCTCATCCTCTGTCATCCATTTCTCTTCATAAGGTGTAATTTAGCAGTGTTCTGTGAAGAAGAAAGCAAGTATAAAGGTTCTTGAGGTGAGAAAGAATTGTCACAATGAAGGGACTTTAAAAGCAAGCTGGTGTGGCTGTTGCAATTCTATCCAGATCCCTCTACTTTCTGAATATCACATCTGGCTTTCCCCGCCACCCCTGTGTATTAACACTGATTCAGTTTAGCATTTGCCATTTTTCACCTTAATAGTGCAAAAACCTCTTAACCAATGTCCAATCCTTTTCTTCCTTCACTTCACTCTTTCTAAAATACAATTCTTGCTATATTTTCCTTTAACCTCATTGACTTTAGAATAAAATCCAGATCCTTAGCATGGTGTAAAAGCCCTACATTTTTCTGGCTTCTCCTCATCTCAGGTTTTGTTTCTCCTTACCACCCCTGAAACTCAGTCTTGCCTTTGCTTATGCCTTTGCTTGGAACATTCATCCATCTTAGCTTCTTTTTTGCTAACTTTTAATCATCCTTCAAGGGCCAACCCAAATATCACTTTTTTCAGTATGTCTTCCTTGAGAGCCCTGATTTGGATACCTGTATTACCTAGTATATTCTGCTATCATCAGTCCTTGTCATGCTCAATTGTGTTATCTCCCTTGGTTGTCACTCTGCTTGGTACAGTACTTAGTACCCTGAAAATGTCACTTGGCAAATGAAAAGAAACAATACTAACTCATTTTTAGATAGGCAGTGTAGTCTGTGGAAAGATTTGAGTTTGAATCCAAACTCTTTACTTACTAGTTGTATGATCTGGATGAGGGATTTAATGTTATCTATTTTGTCATTTGTAAAACTGAGAATAGCAAAACCTATTTTACAGGTTGTGAATTAACACTAATTCAATGATGTATAAAAAGGTACCTAGTATATAATAAATAGCCAGGAAATATTAATTTCTTTCCTTAACAGGAAGTTCATTTTCTCACTTGCCATTCTCCATTTCATTGATTCACATTTTGATGAGAATGGAATCAGGTTGAAAGAAACTGGTTCTCATCACAGACAATAGTAATCTCTTTAGTGATTTATACATCCTGTTTAGGGATTAAAGAAATATATCGAAACCCACAGACTTAAGGAAAATGGATGCAAATTTTCTGACATCTGTAAACAGAAAAACTGCCTATTAACTCTTTATGAAGCAAGTGTGTTAGTGAATAAAATCTAGTTTACAGTGAACTGGGGTTGCAAAGAAGGCAGTATTGACTCATAAGGAGCACATCTAACCAGAGAATCTTAAGTATTAGCATCTATAAATTATAAACTACCAAACATTAACAAATTATTCACCTTTGCTAGATTTAACCCAGTAAGACACTGTGCTATTTTTGTTTAGTTGCTAAGTTGTGTCCAATTCTGTGACCCATGGACTGTAGCCCACTAGGCTCCTCTGTCCATGGGATTTCCCACGAAAGAATACTGGAGTGGGTTGCCATTTCCTCCTCCAGGGGATCTTCCTGACCCAGGGATCAAACCCTCATCTCCTGCTTGGCACTAAGCCACCTAGAAAGCCCCAGTATTGGTTCTCAAAATGTGATCCCTAGACAGCAGCATCAGTACACCTAGAACTTGTGAGAAATGTAGATTCTGACCTCCAGCCTACACCTACTGAATCAGAAACTGCGGTGGGGCCCATCAAGCCCTTCAGGGGAATCTGCTGTGCGCTAAAATGTGAGAACCACTGGTATAGTATAAACTATGGTCTGTGGTTCAGTGTTGACTGATTATTGCCTAGTAGTCTCCTCCGAGGAATTATACTTGCTCAAAAGGAGCTGCATCACCCAACTTTAACCCCTTTTCAGCAGGCAGCCTCCTTCCAAGGACTGGTGGAAGTGAGATAGCTGCCCAGCTGCTTTGCCTTAATTTGGGACAACTCTCTAAAGGGTCATTCCAGGTCCAGAATTTTCTGTGATTAACACCAGTGTTTGAACTGTGTGAGAGTTCAACTTCTCCCACTACTTAATCCTATTTCCTTCATTTTCTCATAATAATGTTGCCAAGAATATCACTGTGGAATCACAGTAAACTTCATGAAGGTAAATTAGAATCTGGGGCTTGTTGTTTAGTCACTGAATTGTGTTGGACTCTTGCGACTTCATAGACTGTAGCCTGCCAGGCTCCTCTGTACATGGCATTTCCCAAGCAAGGATACTGGAAGGGGTTGCCATTTTCTTCTCCAAGGGATTATCCTGACCCAGGAATCGAACCCACATCTCCTGCATTGTAGGCAAATTCTTTACTAGTGAGCCACCCCAGTGAAGCCTCAGAGTTTGCTGGGAAGCCTGATCTAAGACAATGCCTTCTCTCTGAAAAAATTTAGTTAGTTTTTGATAGGGCAATATATTCACATGTACAATATTTTAAAGGTACGAAGGATATACAGTGAAAAGACCCTTCCCATCCCTTACCCAATTATCCATTTTACCTCTGCAAAGGCAACCAGTGTTGTCAGTATAGTAGAATATTTTAGCCTTTAGAGAGGAGGGTCTTAATCATTACATGGACTCCAGGAGTTTTTAATTTCTATGTTTAATTTTAAATTCCCCTTAACACTGCAGTACTCCCCTCAAATAATAAAAAGCTGTTAAGAGACAGAAATTTTCTTTTAGTCACTCTAGTTATAGGACAAATTCTTTTTATTTTTAAAAATATCCCTGGAGGTTAATGCCAGATCCCAGTGGCTGGGCAGCTATTTACATGAGCCAGAAGCTGTCAGATTCTAATGAGGTCAGTCAGGATGCAGTATCCACCTATCTACATTGAGCTTTGTGATTCTGAGGTGGGGACTCTGCAAACATTTCTGCTTTGCCTTCTGCTTCTCTGCTAAGGCTTTGCCCGTTAGGAGCACTAGAGGGAAACTGTAAGAGTGGAGGAAGAAGGGACTTACTCCTTTCTGTTTTTCTGAGCATCATCACCCACGCAATGCTTCTTTACTCTGGCAGCAGCAGTTCCTTTTGTAGGAGCAGCTAAATCAGCTTTCTTAACACTTGAGAAACCAGTCTCTCCTCCCTCCCCCTTCACCAGCAACCAGCTCTTTTCCCAGAGGTTTGAGTTCTTTCTAGTTCCATGGGGCCCTTCCTCTAGGTTTCTAAGGCATTCCCTTTGTTTCTTCAGGGTAGCTATTTGTTAACTTCCATGACACCTTAGAGTTCTCTTTTTACCATTTAGCAGTTAACAACTTTATATCCAGTTAACAGTACTCTGTTAGTACTCTTTGTTCAAATAATTGGTATGTTTTCTGCACACTGAATGGACCCTGATTGATAAGCCTATGATATGTGTTTTTATATATATATATATATATACACATATATATATATATTTCTAACTTTTTATTATGGAAAGTTAAAGATATACAAAGTAAAGAAAATAGTAAAATGAACCTGATGTACAATGTCATACAATTGTAATGAACATTAATTCATGGCCACATTTGTTTTATTTTACATTCACATTTACACCTGCCCCTCCCCTAAGTGGGTTACAATGAAACAAATTCAAAGTAAAGGAAAGGGACAACAAATATTTTTACAGGAAAATAGTTTCCTTACAAAAACGGATCATCTTGAATTTGTACAATGTGCATTCATTGCTTACCTAAACAGGAAGACAAAAAAGAAGAGCAGGACTTCCCTGGTGGTTTAGTAGTAAAGAATCCGCCTGCCCCCGGTCCAGGAAGATCTCAAACTACTGCGGACCAACCAAGCTTGTATGCCACAACTACTAAGCCTGTGCTCTAGAGCCTGGGGGCTGCAACAGCTGAAGCCCCAGGGCCTCGGGCCTGTGCTCTGCAATGAGAAAAGCCATTGTAATGAGACGCCTGTGCACTGTGACTAGAGTAGCCCCCACTCACCACAACTAGAGAAAAGCCCACAGTAACGAAGACCCAGCACAGCCAAAATAAATAAATAAATATATTTTTTAAAAAGAGCAAACAAAAAATAAGCCGAACCAAGAAAACAATAAAGATTAGGGGGAAAAAAATGGAAAAGGAATTGGCAAACCATTCCAGTATTCTTGCCTGGAGAATCCCATGGATGGAGGAGCCTGATGGGCTACACCCATGGGGTCTCAAAGAGTCAGACACGACTGAGCAACTAACACACACACACACACACATACACACACAGAAATAGAGAATAAGAAGATCAATAGGAAAAAAAATTAATGAAATCAAAAGTTGGCTCTTTGTAAAGTTTAACAAAATTGACAAATATTTAGAAAAGAAAAAAGATTCAAATTACTAAGAAGTTAAAGAGGATAAATCACTACTGAGTTTACAGAAATAAAAAGGACTATCGGAATCCTTTTGAACAACTGTGTGCCAGCAAATTAAATAACCTATATGAAATGGGTATTCTTAGGAAGAAATAAACTACTGCAACTTACTCAAGAAAAAAATCGAAAATCTGATAGACCTATGACAAATAAAGAAATTGAATTAGTGATTTAAAATCTTCCAACAGAAGCCCAGTCTTATGCTCTGTGACGACCTAGAGCGGTGGGATGGGGAGTGGGGTGGGAGAGGCACAAGAGGGAAGGGAGAGATCTATCTATCTATATATGTATCTATCTGTATATATATATATCTGTACTTGTTGTTGATTCAAGTTGTTATGTGGCAGAAACCAATGCAACATTGTAAAGCATGCATCCTCCAATTAAAAAAAAAACTTCCTACAGAGAAAAGCCCAGTCTTTACTGTTGTATTCTATCAAATGTTTGAAGAAGAATTAATCCCGGGCTTCTGTCGGGGTCCAGTGGTTAAGAGTCTGCCTGGCAATGCAGGGGACATAGTTTTGATCCCTTGTCCAGGAAGATCCCACATGCCTCAAAACAACTAAGTTCTCGCAACAACAAAGACCCAGTGCAGCCAAAAATAATTTTAAATCAATTTTTTAAAAAAAGAATACCAATCCATCACAAACTCTTCCAAAAAATAGGAGGCAACATCTCCACATTCATTGTATGATGCCAGTGTTACTCTAATATCAAAAAGAGACAAAGATACAGCAACAAAACAACAACAAAAAACCTACAGGCCAATATCCTAATAATTCAATCCATATAGTGTGCCATATTAATAGACTAATGGACAAAACCACATGATCATTTCAATGCAGGCAGGAAAAGCATTCAACAAGATGCAATAGTCTTATCAAAAAACATTCAACGGCTAGGATTAGAAAGAAACTTCTTTAACCTGATGCAAGTCATCTGAAAAACCCACAACTATTGGCTCAGAAGGTAAAGCATCTGTCTACAATGTGGGAGACCCCGGTTCGATCCCTGGGTTGGGAAGATCCCCTGGAGAAGGAAATGGCAATCCACTCCAGCTCTGTTGCCTGGAAAATCCCATGGACAGAGGAGCCTGGTAGGCTACAGTCCATGGGGTCGCCAAGAGTCGGACACAACTGAGCGACATGTATTATTCTGTATCATACTTAGTAGGAAAAGATAATATTCCTGAGATCTGGAACAAGATGGCAATGTCTGCTCTTGCCACTTTTGTCTAACATTTTACTGGAACTTCTAGTAAGGGTAATTAGGTAAGAAAAAGGAATCCACTAAAAAGCTATTGAAACTAATAAATAAGTGCAGTGAGACTGCAGTATGTAAGATCAACATACAAAAATCAGTTTTATTCCATACAGTAGCAAAGAGTAAACTGAAAAGCACTTCCATTTATAACAGCATCTAACAGAATAAAGTACTTGGGAATGAATTTCACAAAAGAAACACAAGACATACTCTGAAAACTACAAAACACTGGTGAATAAAGTTAAATATCTAACCAGAGTCTCAGCATGCTTCTTTGTACACATTGATGAAACCATCCTCAAATTCATATGGGAAAATAAGTGAGCAAGAATAGCCAAAATAACCTTGAAAAAGAGTGAAGTTGGAGGACTTACCCTTCTTGATTTCAAAACCCATTTCTGCTTATTTTAATAGCAGTAGAAATAAATATTACCTTGTAATAAAAGTTGGACAAATGCTAAATCTTGGACAAATGGGACACTGTGAAAACAGACAAAAATGGGAGGGTCCAGAGCAAACACTACCTGTGGAAAAATGGAAATGGGTAGAGAAGACAGTTAGGAACAAGACTTCTCAATTTCCTTTTTATATTGTTTTGATTTTGAAATATGTAAACACTATTTATTTTAAAAGTTAGAGAAAAGCAAGAATTAAAATAATTTATAGGGACTTCCTTGGTGGTCCAGTGTTAAGACTCCACCTGCCAATGCAGATTTGATCCCTGGTCTAGGAAGGTCCCACATGTCATGGAGAACTAAACCCATGTGCCACAACTACTGAGTCTGTGCTCCACAACAAGAGAAATCACTGAAATAAGCCCATGCACGAATCGAGGAGTAGCCTCTGCTGGCCACAATTAGGAAAAGCCTGCACACAGCAACAAAGACCCAGCACAGCCAATAATAAAACAAACTGATTAATTTATAATTTAAAAATAATATATAGAATGCCATCTATTAAAAAAAACCGCCTGCCTATAATTTCTTTTTCTAAAGACTACCAGAAATTCTTTTTTAAAATTTTTATTTATTTATTTGGCTGTCCCAGGTCTTAGTTATGGCATGTGGAACCTAGTTTCCTGACCAGGAATTAAACTCAGACCCCCTGCATTGGGAGCTGAGAGTTTCAGCCACTGGACCAGCAAGTCCCTATAATTTCTTTTTAAACAATATTCTGAGGCTCCTCAAATTTGACTTGTAGTCAGTGAGAAGTCAAAAATATAAGGAAATCCTTTTGTTATTCCAAGTTAACTACCCAGCTTGCTGTAAAAGCAAAGGTTAGGATTATACTATCAGTCAGTTCATTCACCCAGTCATGTCTGTTTGACCCCATGGACTAGCACGCCAGGTTTCCCTGATCATCACCAACTCCTGGAGCTTGCTCAAACTCATATCCATTGAGTCAGTAATGCCATCCAACCATCTCATCCTCTGTCCTCCCCTTCTCCTCCTGCCCTCAATCTTTCCCAGCATCAGGGTCTTTTCCAATGAATCAGTTCTTCGAATCAGGTGGCCAAAGTATTGGAGTTTCAGCTTCAGCATCAGTCCTTCCAATGAATATTCAGGACTGATTTACTTTAAGATGGATTGTTTTGATCTCCTTGCAGTCCAAAGGACTCTCAAGAGTCTTCTCCAATACCACAGTTCAAAACCATCAATTCCTCAGCACTCAGAATTATTTATAGTCCAACTCTCACATCCATACATGACTACTGGAAAAACCATAGCTTTGATTAGATGGACCTTTGTTGGCAAAGTAATGTCTCTGCTTTTTAATATGCTGTCTAGGTTGGTCATAGCTTTCCTTCCAAGGAGCAAGTGTCTTTTAATTTTATGCTTGCAGTCACCATCTGCAGTGATTTTGGAGCCCCCCCCAAATTAAGTCTGTCACTGTTTACACTGTTTCCCCATCTATTTGCCATGAAGTTATGGAACTGGATGCCATGATCTTAGTTTTCTGAATGTTGGGTTTTAAGACAACTTTTTCACTCTCTTCTTTGATTTTCATAAAGAGGCTCTTTAGTTCTTCTTCATTTTCTGCCATAAGGGTGGTGTCATCTGTGTATCTGAGGTTATTGATATTTCTTTCTGGCAATCATGATTCCAGCTTGTGCTTCATCCAGCCAGCATTTCGCATGATACACTCTGCATACAAGTTAAGTAAGTAGGGTGACGATATACAGCCTTGAAAGCGAAAGTGAAGTCGCTCAGTCATGTCCAATTCTTTGCGGCCCCATGGACTGTAGCCCACCAGGCTCCTTCGTCCATGGGATTCTCCAGGCAAGAATACTGCAGTGGGTTGCCATTTCCTTCTCCGGGGGATCTTCTCAACCCAGGGATCGAATTGAGGTCTCCCATATTGCAGGCAGATGCTTTAACCTTTGAGCCACCAGGGAAGCCTGCCTTATTCCTTTTCCTATTTGGAACCAGTCTGTTGTTTCATGTCCAGTTCTAACTGTTGCTTCTTGACCTGCATACAGACTTCTCAGGAGGCAGGTCAGGTGGTCTGCTATTCCCATCTCTTTCAGAATTTTTCACAGTTTGTTGTGATCCACACAGTCAAAGGCTTTGGCATAGTCAATAAAGCAGAAGTAGATATCTTTCTGGAACTCTCTTGCTTTTTCGATGATCCAGTGGATGTTGGCAATTCGATCTCTGGTTCCTCTGCCTTTTCTAAATCCAGCTTGAACATCTGGAAGTTCATGGTTCACGAACAGTTGAAGCCTGGCTTGGAGAATTTTGATCATTCCTTTGCTAGTGTGTGAGATGAGTACAATTGTGCGGTAGTTTGAACATTCTTTGGCATTGCCTTTCCTTGGGATTGGAATGAAAACGGACCTTTTCCAGTCCTGTGGCCACTGCTGAGTTTTCCAAATTTGCTGGCATATTGAGTGCAGCACTTTCACAGCATCATCTTTCAGGATTTGAAATAGCTCAGCTGGAATTCCATCATCTCCACTAGCTTTGTTCATAGTGATGCTTCCTAAGGCCCAGTTGACTTCATATTCTAGGATGTCTGGCTCTAGGTGAGTAATCAAGCCATCATACTTGTCTGGGTCATGATGATCTTTTTTGTATAGTTTTTTTGTGTATTCTTGCCACTTTTTTTTTTTTTAAATATCTTCTGCTTCTGTTAAGTCCATACCATTTCTGTCCTTATTGTGGTATAAAGTGTATAACAGTTCAAAGCAGACATTTGGTCAAAAATGAATAAATATAAATTCAATTTTTTATTTATCTCTGTAAAGTCTATAGCTATATTTTGGGTAGATTCCTAGAAGTAGAATTGCTGGATCAAAGGGTAACTTCTTAGGTAATTTGGCTAGGTACTGCCAAATGTTTTCACAAGGGATTGTGTGTTTTCCACAGCAACATGAACATGCCTGTTTACCCACAGAACTGCCAATAGAGTTTGTTGTCAGACTGTTTCTCATCTGGTAGGCAAGAAATGGTATCTCAATATGGCTTAAAATTTCATTTATCTTATGAATGAGATTGCATATATAACTATGAACCATTTGTATTACTTTTTTTCTATGAATTGTCTATCAATTACTTACACACATGTGATTTGCTTTTGTTGTTGTTCAGTCGCTAAGTCATGTCTGACTCCTTGCGACCCCATGGACTGCAGCACACAAGGCTTCCCTGTCCCTCACCATTTCCCAGAGCTTGTCCAAACTCACGTCCACTGAGTCAGTGATGCCATCCAACCATCTCATCCCCTGTCACCCCCTTCTCCTCCTGCCCTCAATCTTTCCCAGCATCAGAGACTTTCCAATGAGTCACTTCTTTGCATCAGGTGACCAAAGTACTGGAGCTTCAGTACCAGTGCTTCCAATGAATATTCAGGGTTGATTTTCTTTAGGACTGACTGGCTTGATCTCCTTGCTGTCCAAGGGACTCAAAGAATCTTCTCCAGCACCACAATTCAAAAGCATCAGTTCTTTGCTGCTCAGCCTTCTTTATAGTCCAACTCTGACATCCTTACATGATTACTGGAAAAACCATAGCTTTGACCATATGGACCTTTGCTGGCAAAATGATGTCTCTGCTTTTTAATATGCTGTCTAGGTTTGTCATAGCTTTTCTTCCAAGGAGCAAGTGTCTTTTACTTTCATGGCTGCATTCACCATCTGCAGAAAATAAAATCTGCCACTACTTCCACTTTTTCCCCATCCATTTGCCGTAAAGTGATTCCCCAGGACTCAAATACAGGATCCAGAAACTTCTATAGCAGAATACCCATATTTTTTTAAACTGTTGCTGCTCTTTGGCTGTAAGTAAGTCTCTAATGCCACAAAATAGTTCTAGCAGAGGGCACTGAAACATTGCCAGTTCTGGAGAATTTAGCTCTTCTTTTGGGATCCTGGATCAGTCTGGAGAGTTGTGACTGGAACATCCCATGTGTCAGTCATCTATTAATATTTACTGAAATTTAACAATGGTAGAGTAACTTCTCCCGAGCATAGTAACTATGTGCTCCTTGTTTCAAAGTAGTACAGTGAAAACATCACAGCTCCTGGTAAAGACCAAGCTTGTGAGCTTGATGGGCACATGGAAAGGCCCCTTATTGGGCTTAGTGAATCAAAGAATGACCATTTCCTCCAGCCCTACTCTAGAACACATCCTAGCATGATGTCAGACCTGTCTTCATAGGGCAGGTGAGAACAGCTTTTAGGGAAAGTAGAAGACCTGGCCCCATCAAAGTGTGGCCTTTGAAGGCTAAATGGTATGTGCAGTATAGAAACACCACAACAAAAGCCCCCAAATCCCCCACAAGTTTGTTTCTTGTCCACAAAAGAGGAAACCTTGAGCCGACAGAGGCTGGGGAGAGTTGAGCCGTTGCATCCAAAAGAGAGCTTGCGGTCCCCACCAGGAAAGACAGGCGCCAGATGGAGAGCAGGCAGACGAAACCCCATTGCCCTGATGCGCCACTTGCAGAGTGACGTCACCAGCTGAGTTTTCACAGCAGGAAAATCAGCAGCTGCTGGACTAGAACATTCCACATTGCTGACAGCAGCCCTCCTTCCCTCAGAAGACTTTTGTACTATTCTTCCCCAGAATCTAATATGCTTTCTCTTTTTATATTATTTATACTAGCGTGGGGAATCTGACTTTCTGTTTTGAACTATGCATTATCAGTTCAGTCGCTCAGTCGTGTCCGACTCTTTTCGACCGCATGAATCGAAGCACACCAGGCCTCCCTGTCCATCACCAAATCCCGGAGTTTATTCAAACTCATGTCCATCGAGTCAGTGATGCCATCCAGCCATCTCATCCTCTGTCGTCCCCTTCTCCTCCTGCCTCCAATCCCTCCCAGCATCAGGGTCTTTTCCAATGAGTCAACTCTTCGCATTAGGAGGCCAAAGTACTAGAGTTTCAGCTTTAGCATCAATCCTTCCAGTGAACGCCCAGGACTGATCTCCTTTAGAATGGACCGGTTGGATCTCCTTGCAGTCCAAGGGACTCTCAAGAGTCTTCAACACCACAGTTCAAAAGCATCAATTCTTTGGCGCTCAGCTTTCTTCACAGTCCAACTCTCACATCCATACATGACCACTGGAAAAACCATAGCCTTGACTAGACAGACCTTTGTTGGCAAAGTAATGTCTCTGCTTTTTAATATGCTGTCTAGGTTGCTCATAACTTTCCTTCCAAGGAGTAAGCATCTTTTAATTTCATGGCTGCAATCGCCATCTGCAGTGATTTTGGAGCCCCCCAAAATAAAGTCTGATACTGCTTCCACTGTTTCCCCATCTATTTCCCATGAAGTGATGGGACCAGATGCCAAGATCTTAGTTTTCTGAATGTTGAGCTTTAAGCCAACTTTTTCACTCTCCTCTTTCACTTTCATCAAGAGGCTTTTTAGTTCCTCTTCACTTTCTGCCATAAGGGTGGTGTCATCTGCATATCTGAGGTTACTGGTATTTCTCCCGGCAATCTTGATTCCAGCTTGTGCTTCTTCCGGCCCAGCGTTTCTCATGATGTACTCTGCATAGAAGTTAAATAAGCAGGGTGACGATACACAGCCTTGACGCACTCCTTTTCCTATTTGGAACCAGTCTGTTGTTCCATGTCCAGTTCTAACTGTTGCTTCCTGACCTGCATATAGGTTTCTTATAGGAGACATTATATATTCATAAAGATGCTTTCTTAATTCTGAGCAAAATCTTCAAGATCAGAAGCAGCTAGATGTAGGTATAATTTTTTTAAATCTACAAACAGAAATACCTCACTATAGGTCATATAAGAAAACCAAGTTTTCTTATTCATAACAGTAATTTCTCAACATAAAACCTGAGGGTATGGGTACCTTTACTCAGCTGAATGGATTCTCAGCAATCACTTCATTTTTTAAAAAAAATTATTTATTGGCTGCACTGCACAGAATGTGGGATCTTAGTTCCTTGACCAGGTATCAAACCCATGCCCCCTCCTTGGAAGGCAGAGTCTTAATCAGTGGATTGCCAGGTTAATCCCCAATCACTTCATTTATTGATTTATTAATATTTATGCATGTTGTTTACCTGAAAGAAACACAAAATAGAAAAGATCTATGAAATGCAATCAGTAAATGCTCATTTTTCAGATCTCATGGAATAAAGATATTTTTCTCCAAATCTAGAGGCTGGAGAGCTTTTTGTTTTACCACCAGAGAAGATGTGTTTGCCTGTGCCTGATTGGATGGAACCTAAAATAATGAAAATTAAATTATTTTTCAATTTAATTTCTCTATGAGTTGTTGGCTTTGTAGCACAGCTTAATAATAAGGTGTGTACATTAGAAAATATCACAGGCAATAGCTATCAGTGTACCTAACATGAACTCCTTATTAAACCTATTTAGTTAATATTACATTTTTTCAATGTATATCAGTACATATGTAAATGTGATGGCCATTTAATACTGTTGAGTTTTTTTTAATTATCAAAAAATTTCAGAAGGATGTATGCTAAATTATTTAACAGTAGTTACCCTTAAAAAGTGGGTTTAGGGACTTCCCTGGCAGTCTGGTGGTTAAGGCTCTGAGTTCCCACTGCAGGGGCTACAGGGATCCCCATTTCAATCATAAGTACCAGCAGCCCACCCTCTATATGTTAAAATCATGTCCTTATCAGAATACAAACGGTTACAATGTCATGTTGCCAGAGCAGATTGGAATCAGGTATGGATCCCTGGTTGGGGAATGAAGATCCCACATGCTGTGTGGCTCAGCCAAAAAAAAAAAGTGTGTTTGAAGGAAGAGAGCACATTCATTTTTGTTTCATTACAGTGATTATCTTCTGTTCATACTTATTAAATTGACTGCATTCATTTTTATGATGAAAGTTTGGAGCTTATAACTGCCAAAAATGATGCCCACCAATTATGAGGGGTATTGAATAAACAGGCAAAGGACAAGGCAGTTTTGAGGGTTGGACATCTAGGGACAGCTTCCTGGTAGAGTCCTGAAGGTGAGAAGATGGGGACGCCCATGTAATGGTTGTGTCTTGGCCAGTCCTGTACGCATAGGCTCGAGAGCCTCACTCCATCTTCCCCAACATCTGTTCCATAAAATACGTGTGGGAATCCAGATCTAGAGTTGCATGTGGACCACTGCTCCTTCTCAGCTATTTCTTGGTTTGACACCTAAGATAGGGAAAATACAAAATGACATAGAAAAGAGGTATTTTGGATCCATATTGCTTTATGTTGCTGATTTCATAGTCAGTACCTGATTCCAATCTGCTCTGGCAACATGACATTATAACCGTTTGTATTCTGATGAGAACATGATTTTAACATATAGAGGGTGGGCTGCTGGTACTTATGATTGAAATGGGGATCCTAAGCTGTTTGCCCTGATAGAAGACTAGAATTTTATTTTTGGTCATTGATATAAATGAATCAGATTGGTATGTTTTTATCTTTTTTTTTTTTTTTTAACTAGGGGAACTATTTTAAATTTGGTTCTCAGATACCTTATTCTGAAAACATTAACATGACCCACAGTTTCTACATCTAACTGCCTTTGGGCAGAAACTTTACTCAGTTCTGCAGTTTTGTGAAATACCTGTGGATTCATCATGTGTCATCTTAGGCTCCTGGCACAGGAATGCACTCCTTTCTGTGGCTCTGTGGTGTAGCAGCTGAGAGAATCAATTTAGATGTGTGTTCTCTCTTGCCACTAATTAGTTTGTCGACACTAATTGGGTCCGCTGAGAAGTCATGGCACCCCACTCCAGTACTCTTGCCTGGGAAATCCCATGGACGGAGGAGCCTGGTGGGCTGCAGTCCATGGGGTCTCCAAGAGTTGGACATGACTGAGTGACTTCACTTTCACTTTTCACTTTCATGCATTGGAGAAGGAAATGGCAACCCATTCCAGTGTTCCTGCCTGGAGAATCCCAGGGACGGAGGAGCCTGGTGGGCTGCCGTCTATGGGGTCGCACAGAGTTGGACACGACTGAAGCGACTTAGCAGCAGCAGCAGCAGCAGCAGCAGAGGCGTCTTCCAGGGTACCACAGAAGTTGAAGAGAAGTTACCTCTTGTGTGGAGAACATTTTTATTTACAGTTTTGGTTATTTATTTATTTATTTGGCTGTGTTGGGCTCCAAAGCTCACAGGCTCAGTAGCTGTGGCACACAGGCTTAGTTGCCCTGTGGCATGTGGGATCTTCTCAGACCAGGGATTGAACCCAAATCCTCTGCATTGGGAGGTGGATTCTTAACCACTGGACCACTATGGAAGTCCCTACAGTTTCTTTTTTTTTAATTTATGCTTTTAGTTTTTGTGTTTAGTTCATTTGCATAGTTATTTTTTAATTTTTAAAAATTGGAGTATCATTGCTTTACAAAGTTGTATTTCTGCTGTACAAGTTTTTATCAGTTATATGTACATGCATATCCCCTCCCTCAAGAGCCTTCCTCCCCTCCCCCCATCCCATTCTTAGTATAGTTTCACTTGTCTCCAGTAAGGAGTAAAAGGCCTGGGGCAGGAGGCTTGCAAATCAAAATTTCTGTTGCCTGGATTGAGGGAGACTTGTTTACTCAGATCTCATTAGGAACTGATTTAGGGAAACAGAGGAAAACAATAGAATGGGAAAGACTAGAGATCTCTTCCAGAAAATTAGAGATACCAAGGGAACATTTCATGCAAAGATGGGCTCAATAAAGGACAGAAATGGTAGGGACCTAACAGAAGCAGAAGATACTAAGAAGAGGTGGCAAGAATACACAGAAGAACTATACAAAAAAGATCTTCACGACCCAGATAATCACGATGGTGTGATCACTCACCTAGAGCCAGACATACTGGAATGTGAAGTCAAGTGGGCCTTTAGAAATACTAACAAAGCTAGTGGAGATGATGGAATTCCAGTTGAGCTATTTCAAATCCTGAAAGATGATGCTGTGAAAGTGCTGCACTCAATATGCCAGCAAACTTGGAAAACCCAGTAGTGGGCACAGGACTGGAAAAGGTCAGTTTTCATTCCAATCCCAAAGAAAGGCAATGCCAAAGAATGCTAAAACTACCGCACAATTGCACTCATCTCACACACTAGTAAAGGAATGCTCAAAATTCTCCAAGCCAGGCTTCAGCAATACATGAACCGTGAACTTCCAGATGTTCAAGCTGGTTTTAGAAAAAGCAGAGGAACCAGAGATCAAACTGCCAACATCTGCTGGATCATGGAAAAAGCAAGAGAGTTCCAGAAAAACATCTACTTCTGTTTTATTGACTATGCCAAAGCCTTTGACTGTGTGGATCACCACAAATTGTGGAAAATTCTTCAAGAGATGGGAATACCAGATCACCTGACCTGCCTCTTGAGAAATCTGTAGGCAGGTCAGGAAGCAGCAGTTTAGAATTGGACATGGAACAACAGACTGGTTCCAAATTGGGAAAGGAGTACATCAAGGCTGTTTATTGTCACCCTCCTTATTTAACTTCTATGCAGAGTACATCATGAGAAATGCTGGGCTGGAAGAAGCACAAGCTGGAATCAAGATTGCCGGGAGAAATATCAATAATCTCAGATATACAGATGACACCACCCTTATGGCAAAAAGTGAAGAACTAAAGAGCCTCTTGATGAAAGTGAAAGAGGAGAGTGAAAAAGTTGGCTTAAAGCTCAACATTCTGAAAACTAAGATCATGGCATCCGGTCCTATCACTTAATGGGAAATAGATGGGGAAACAGTGGAAACAGTGGCTGACTTTATTTTTCTGGGCTCCAAGATCACTGCAGATGGTGATTACAGCCATGAAATTAAAAGATGCTTACTCCTTGGAAGGAAAGTTATGAGCAACCTAGACAGCATATTAAAAAGCAGAGACATTACTTTGCCAACAAAGGTCTGTCTAGTCAAGGCTATGTTTTTTCCAGTGGTCATGTGTGAGAGTTGGACTATAAAGAAAGCTGAGTGCTGAAGAATTGATGCTTTTGAACTGTGGTGTTGAAGACTCTTGAGAGTCCCTTGGACTGCAAGGAGATCCAACCAGTCCATCCTTAAGGAGATAAGTCCTGGGTGTTCATTGGAAGGACTGATGCTGAAGCTGAAACTCCCAATAGTTTGGCCACCTGTTGCAAAGTGCTGACTCATTGGAAAAGACCTTGATGCTGGGAAAGTTTGAGGGCAGGAGAAGGGGACAACAGCGGATGAGATGGTTGGAAGGCATCACTGACTCAATGGACATGGGTTTGGGTGGACTCCAGGAGTTGGTGATGGACTGGAGGCCTGGTGTGCTGCGGTTCATAGGGTCGCAGAGTCGGACATGACTGAGCCACTGAACTGATGGAAGGATGGGCAAGGAGGAGGACCTATGGGGCCTGGTCAAAGCCCAGTGCTGGTGCTCACTAGCTGGATAAGCTTAGGGCACACATCCCAGCAATGGGACCTCTCCCCTCCCAGGTCCTGTGTGGTGAGAATGCGGACCAGGGCTCTGAGCGAACTCTCCTACTCCTTCCTTCCTCTGTTCACCTACGCTGGGCCTGCTTCCTCCCTGGGGTCTGGGAAAGTAGCTTCTCAGGATCTGAGATTGTACAGAGGTGTTTTACTGAGGAAGGAGATCTGTCTAGTAAATTTGAGCTGCAAACCATCTGAGCCTCCTGGAGATCTAGGGTCACACAGATCAAAACATTTGATCCTAAATATATCTCAGTCCAATGTAACTTAGTTCCTCCTAGTTCTTCCTAAAAGCTTTTTTTCTCTGGAATAAACTGTTAAGTTCCATTTGGAACATGGACCATGGACCATATTTTCTACACCTAGTGTAACACCTGGCATATAGTATGCATGAGTTTACAAATGGTATGATCTCACCAAGGTTATTAAAGATTTCAGTACTGACCACTAGGTGGCTCTCATTTTCCTAAGACCTAGTGTCTTCTCTGGGGAAACGGGACACTGTTGTAGGACCTTAAGGATTTTTAAGTGTTAAAGATACTATCTCAGACTCACACTATCAGTTTATGATAGATTCCGGGACAGAACCTCACTGACAACATCCAAAATACTGAAACTATGAGGTAACAGCCCTATTCCTTGAGGCACTGGCTCCAATAAAACTGCAGACTATAAGGCTGGTTACATTTCGTCCTTAAATTCGAAGTGACTTCACATCAAGAAAAAAAATTCAGCAGGGCTATGGCAAACCGATGCATCAGGGTAAAGGCTTCCTGACCTCTTGCCACCTTAAATTGGTGGCAATAGCTAATTTTTCCTAGAACTTTTGTGATTTCTGCTGCAGAATCCCCAAAGCGTAATCCTCAAGTAGCAGCAGCAGCACCTGGGAACTTGTTAGAAATGCAGCTTCTCAGGTTACACCCAAACCTGCTCATAAACTTGAAGCAGCCAGACTGGTGGCGGTTGGGGGAAGGGTGCAGGGGGAGGTGACTGATGCACACTAAAGGGTTCTCTCTGCTAATAAAAGCCCCACGTTTCCCCAGCGAGGGGACTACCAATACAAAGCTTGATGATTCTATTTGCAAACTTTTCTTGTTTAGTTACTTGGGGGTTTAAGTGGACTTCATGCGGGTAACTTAGGCAACATATATATGTTATATAAAAGCATAATTTATATAACCAGGCTAGTTTAGTGGGTCTCAGAGTGATCCAGAAACCTCCAGCGGCCCCAAGACCTTCAGGGAGTCCAGAAGTGTAAACTACTTTCCTAATTGTTAGCTGCTTTGTTCACTTTCATTCCCACAAGTTTATACTGTTTTCCAGAAGCAAAATGATGTGATGTCACTGTTTTGAGGCAGATGGAATGTGTACTGTTGTCTTAAAATAGTTGTTTTTAATATGATAGGTATCAATTGATACAGGCCTGAAGTAGGATTGCTCCTTGAAGGTCTTTAGTGAATTTTAAGGAAGTAAAAGGCTTCCTGAGACCAAAAAGTTTGGAACCACAACCAGGATCAATACAAAATTTTTATTTTTCCTTTAGCTTGGGGTATACAACACTGGTTTAACCTACTTTCTAAGCAGTTAGTTATGATAAAGGACAAGTGAACACATGAGTTTCTTTACAGCCATTTGAAATGATAGGGCCTAAGAGCAGGTAGAATAGGAAGAAATTAGGGGAAGCAACAAGCACTTCCTCTGGAATATGAACCAAAGCATGAAACCATTTGCAACTTTGATTTACTCCAGACTGCTTACTAACTAGAAAAGGGTTATGCAAACCCAGAGGGTCTGGAACTAAATGGCTGTATTTCAGATGAAATGTGCAAACAGCTTTTAAGTTACTTCAAGTGGAAACTCACCCAATTCCAGACCCATTTATGAACCCCAGTAGATGGTGTGTGGTATTTCCCTCCCAGTCAACACGTAACTCCTTAAATGAGAGACAACCAGCACAAGACTGTCATTCACGTTTCCGCATACTTTATTTGTTACAAACATACAATTTTTTAAATATAGACTGTAAAACTCCATTTGCAAAAGTCTGTTATTGTAAGGAGTGCACACCAGCAGTAAGGATTCTTTTTTCTCTATGAGTTTTTCTGTCAGTTTTGCTAGTTAGTGGTAAATACGGGACCCGCCATTTTACAGACTGACTGAAGCTTTTGGCTGTATTCACATTGTTCTTTTGAAGCAGCCCTGCTCGTCTCAAAATTGACCGGAATCAGCTTCAACCTCCAGGCAGTGAGATCAACAGCCCGTCTAGACTACGCTTTTGAATGGTTTCCAGGAAGTATGAGTTCTGAATGGGTACTGCACTTCACGGATTTGTTTGAATTGCCCATGCAGCTGTGTTTGTTAAAGTGCATTCTTCTTTTAAAAAATAAGAGGAATAATCTTTACTCTTTAACCAAGGTACTTAAAAAAATGAACTTTTTGGTCTCTCAGCAGATATTCCCAAATTGATCCTATCACTACAAATTTTAGTGTTCTATTTACAAATATTTATAGGGTAACAGGTGGAGGGGACCTTATAAAATTAAAGGTGCAGCTTCTCTTGAAGCAGAATCAGTTCTACAAATTCACACATAGGAGTACACACTTGGTTTACAATGCACAAGCATTTGGATATTTACAGAGACTGAAGACACCCCCCAAAACCCTCTTTAAAGTAACTTCCAACCTCAACTCTAGTTGTACATCTAGATCAGGAAGCTGTCTCCTATCAAGATTTGGTTTTAATTCATTCTAATTATGTCTGTAGATTCTCTATGGGCAGGACATCAGTCCCAACTTTGGAATGAAGAATCATCTAGTCTAAGGAAACCCCTGGTAGATGTGACTGGCAGTGAAGGTTACTAAAGAAAGTGTGTTATTTGGAAATATGTCAGAAGATGGACAGACTTGTGAAACTGGACTTGGAAAAACATCTGCATAGAGGTGCAAGACAGAATAAATACTAATCAGTTTAGAACTTTAGAAAAAGAGGAGCCCAAATATATTGATAACCACAGCTATTATTCCAATTATTGATAATCAGTAGAAAAAACTCAAATTTACTTGCCTGCTACTGTAACATGCACAACTCTTAAGTATGCCCTGTACTTATTTAAAATCAGTTTCTGGATTTCTGCCCAATCTATTAGCTTCTAGGAATACAGGCAGCTTTTGAAACAGAAGTGACATGTGGGCTAGGAGAAAAGGGTTTATGCCTCATATCTGAACAGATTAAGATGCAAATCTCAAATTTCTATAATACAATCTGTTTTTCAATTTTCTTTCTCTACCTGCAGTTATATGTACTTGAAAAAGGAATTTTAAAAGGGAAGAAATCTACCACTTGCCACTCTACTTCCAAATATGTATAATAAAGACTTTCTGAGCCGGCTTGATCTTGTAATATAGGGCAAGAATGGGGATGAGAGTTTAAGAAATAAGAGATAATCTACATAAATTTTCTTGAAAGATTTACCCACTGATGTCTTTGAAGTAGGGAAGGAAAAAAAAAAAGACAAACTCATATCTTCTTCAATATGCTAGTGGACAATTAACTTGGATAGGTTTATTGCTTTCTCTCCAATACTCTGGGGCCACATTTCATCACACTAAAGGTATGATCAGCCCTCTCTTATCCATGTCAGTAGGCATTTTATATATCTAATATGGGGAAAATGAAATTTGCTCCTAGACTCAAAATCCCATGTTAATAAAGTACAGTCATACTCTTTCATCAAACCATGTTAGAATCACCTATGGAAAAAAATAACATTTCTGCATCAAATAAAGCTTTGCCCTCCTGTAAGTAGAACTCCTACTAAGCAGTTACACTACCAATACAGCATTTGCTGTTATTTTAACATGGCTTTACCTATCCCCACTGCAATGTCTAGTTCAAGAGGAATGAGTTAATTTTCAAATGAAGAGTAAAAGATTGCAAATAAAGGCGATTACATTGATGGCATATTCCCTATTTCATTAGGGAATATAAAATACATTCATAAAGGTCTTAACTTGGATCGGGGTACAGATATCAACTAGATATCAATTTCTAGATATCTAGAAATTACTAATGTCTTCATGATGCAATATTTTTCAAATTTAATTTTTCATCCTGACAATTGGACCACATTTATTAAGTCAGTCTGTTAAACCCATCAGTAATGAAACTAAGTTTTAAGACTGAGGGCTGCGAACAGCGACTTTAACTAAATAGCAGATAGACCTATCAAGAGAAGTCGTCATTCAACAGTCCGCTATCTCTTGAAGCTTCTGGGGGTTACCATTTGAAAATTAAAGACTTTGTTTTTCTAGATTAAAAACAGGGGAAATGAGGTTATAATTTCTATTTCTACCTTATGCCTGGAATTCCAAATGGGGCACTGTCATGTACTTTTGTGTCTATACATATATTTTTTAGGTAAATGTGGTTCTTTTCTTTTTCTACGATCACCACCCGCCCCCCAGCCCCATTATCCAGTTTATTCAATGGGAATAGTTAACTGTTTAGGAAGACAGCTAATCGATTTACAGTACTCTAAAACCAACCCTGAAAACTGGCAATTTCATTCATTTACTGTAACTTCAGTGCCGTATTGACAGAAAAAAAAAAGTTACCTTAAGGCTCAAGGGAAAGTAACTTATTAAATTGTGAATGCAGCATTGTTTACTCTCCCGTCCATTGGAAACTAGCAAAATGCATTCTAGATCAGTAATACAAACTTTCTAACATTAGCAAAGATTTCTACTTTTCTTATACAGAGTTAAAACAATATTCAAAAGCAAATTATCTAGGGGAGCCTGAGAAACCATGATCCACATCACACACAGATTCCATGTATTTCATGATCAAAAAGTGCTTTATCTTTGAGAAATATGTCAGGGCTAAAATGGAAATACACAAGGAAAAAAAATCACTTGACACTTTCTCAAGTGAAGTACAAAATGGAAACGGAGCAAAAAGATGGGAGGCGCTGCTCTTTGAACAGGCCTTATGCAGATGACTTTTAGGGTATACGAAATTAAAATTGTTTTAAGAGTTAACAGTGGAATTTTACACCACTATATGTATTCTAAAACCTGAGATTGGACATCAAAGCAGTCTACTTTCTTACTTATCAGAGCAATTCTGATACTTCCTAAAAATAGAAGACAACTCAATTGAATTAATAACTCCAGGGTCAAAAACATTAACTTTCCCCAATAAACAAGGAGACCGACCACATTAGATACCAAGAGTGCTACAGAATGCCTCTCGACAGAGTCATTTTTACATAAGCAAAAAGTCACTTCTCTTCTTCCCCTTCTCACAGATCAAGGCCACACTATTCTCAAATGAATATCTACTGAGAGATCAGCTGTGCATTGGACAAAGTACCATAACTGGGTTAAAAATGAAAACAAAATTTACAGTGAAGAATACCTATGTGCATGGCTTACACACTCAAGCTTCTCAAGTTCATCCACCTCAAGAGCAAGGTAGACACAAATGGATAGTTACCTTTTAATACCTTGTGGAGAGCACATTCTACCTCCTGTAAAGCCAGTCAAGGTCACATTTAACAAAGCATCCTCAGCAACTATAGTGCCTGAAGTGTGCAGCCATTTACAGACCACTCAATATGAGGGCATTATTATAACCAGCCTCTTTTGCCCACAACCCTGCATTTTCAGATAAGCCAGGATAATTGTTTTGTTTTTTGAGAAAACTGAAGCGTGAATCTCTTAAAAGACCTGCAATTTATTGCAAAGTGATAGAGAGGTAACAGGGAAGCAATAGGTTAACAGCCTGCCTGCACCAAAGCCTCAATCATTTTGCAGTAAATAATTATGGAAAGTGACTTGACAAGTAGCCATGTGTGTATCACAGCTACAGTCATTTATACCACCTACATGCCTCCCATAGTAACATAGGGTGTCTGGGTTTTTGGTTTGGTTTTCACTTTTTTTTGGTGCCATACAGATTTACACTGTGTACTGTGCAGCATATGCACTGAAAACTTCCTCTGCTGACTAGAACTGCCATTCTACTTGAATGAAAGGTAGGGACAATAGAAACCAGAAGGCAAGAGTAGTATCTCATCACAAATTTTTGATCTTTTGATTTTGTTCTTAAAATTTCTCATGTCTGCAGCAGTTTGAGAAACAGACATTCTACCAATTCTCCGAAAAAGGATTTGTTTCCCACTTCTCAGGAATATGACTGTTTTGAACACATGATTAGCTGGGATGTTTGCCAAAGTTGAAAAACAGTCCTAAATCACTGTTCATAGTAGCGGCTGAAAGACAAAACACAAAATTGCTTTCATAGTCTGTGTAATGCTATTTTCTGACTGGAATTAACAAAGATCATTTCCTTTAATAGGCAGTATTTATGAATGAGTTCTGAAAGCCAGCCTGTTAATTGTTTAACAAACCACACACCGAAAGTGTAGTCTGTGCTTTGCAGATTTCTATTGTCCCTAGTACTGAATGAGGATCAGTGAATGCTACAATTAATCCACATCCTCCTGTAATCTTCCTGCAGTGAGAAGAGAGACCATGAACCACCCCCTGCAGGAGAAACAAACCTTTGAGATTGGTTAAGACTTAAAAACCCACCACTATGACATTTACCATTTAATCTTACATAGGCAGGTCAAAATTTTAATATAAATTACTTTTTCCAACACATAGCTTATGCATTCTTTGCTCCTTTTTTTGGAGGATTCTCAAATTGATATCTAAAGATTTACATATGATATATTACTGTTATATGGTCTAATGACTAAGAAAATTTCTCTGGTAACCAAAGCTGATGCCATATATGGTAGTGTTCTTGGCATATACTCTATATGCCTCAGACCACTTCCACATTCTTTCTATTCAGCTAATTATAGCTTAGTAGCCACTGGTGAAGGATTGTGAAGACCCTGTCATTTCTACAGAGTAGAAAGGCAAGGCTAGTTACTGCAATTCAGCCAAACAAAAAGAAAAGAAAAAAGAATAAACCAACCCCTTAAAAAGGAGAGGTACTGCACCGTTGCAAAATTGAACTGGCTCACTGCAGCTGAGCAACAGAACCACCACTGAAGCAAGAAAACAAGTTGGTCTATACAGGAATTATACATGTTTTGAAAATGAAAAAGTTACAGCAATCAACTAAGAGCTGCAACTTTAATCTTCATTGCTGCCTCAGAGTTTGAAACTTATAAAGAGTTTATGCAAACCTAATAATGCTAGCTTCTTCTCAGCCCCTTTACTAAAACTATTTAGGGATTTGTTCTCCGCAGCAAAGAAATAAACACTCAAAACACATAGGTAAATACAGCAGGACATTATTGAAAACAGCTGCCTTGTAGTACAAAATACAGTACAAGTATACAGATGTCATTAAAACATCAAAAATACTATTGCTCCCATACAATTTAGGAAACATTCTTTGCAACGGAGAAAATTTTTTTTTTAAAAAAGAAAAGCTTAAAAAAAATCTGTTTAAAAAGTCTACTGTGGATGATGAGTAGAGAAATAGTCTGAAAAGGGCACCAATGTTTGTGGCTCTTCCACTTTTTAAAAACAAAAAAGTCTTAAGATCAATGATATTCTGAATCAAATCTAATTTTTTAAAAAAGCCTAATTTTATATACACAATTATTCCCTCCCTCTCAGCCACAATTCATGAAAACGACCTTTTTGTATATTACTTATTTCCCAATAAATACAAAAAGATTGTAGATTGAATAATACCAAAATAAGATAATAAAAAGGTATGCAATAAATTAAAAGGCAGCTCAAATAAAGGGCAGGCATGCAGTTAAAAAAAAAATGAAACTAAGATTGTGGAGGTGGGGTTACTTGCCTCCTTGTTGAGAAGGTGTCGCACAAAGTATACCTGAAAACTTTGGAAAGACCATTAGCTCCCATTCAATTCAAAGTTACCTAGGTCTATGACACTTCTAGGAATACCTTTTGATGGGGTGGGATTAACTTGATTAGTAAAAATCATACTGAAAATCCATTTAAAATATAGAAGAGGCGATCCTTGAAAACCCCAACTTTTATTCTTGAAAGACAGCCGGATAAACTGGCAAAAGCCAGCTTGTTGAAATTTCAAGATGGTATAAAAATGCTTCCAGGATATAGTCAGCATATTCACGTTCATTTCAGCTCCATTCAAATGGATTTCAGCTTCAAAGGGCACGCTGCTTGAATCACTCATCCATCATTTGCCAACTTTGATTGTGAGGTACTGATACAATGGACCAAGTTCTTAAAAATTTATTTTAAAAGAATAAATGATGCTGGAATTCTGGACCTGAGGATCTTTAGTATTTGAACAAATCCACAGATTAAACTGAAGGTAGATGACTTCAGTTTTGGTTACTTCCAACTTTTCTGTGTGGACTTATATTCCATTAAAGCTCAGGCTTGTAGCCACAATGTTCCTTTTGTAAAGATGTTCAAGTTTTATGGTTTAAAATCCAGCCAACCAGTGGCCGAAAACAGCCGAATTAGCCATAATTCACTGGCTCTCACGGTGGAGCCACGGGTATCTGGCTCTCATTCATATCTAAGCCATGACCTCCATATTTGGAGATCGGGGAAGAACTTTAGTGAGCAGCAACCAATCCACTCAAACAGTTTTCCTTGTGCTTTATGCCTGATTTCTTCTTGTGCCTACCTCAGCAACCCCCAATGTAAAACTGCTTTTATCTTTGAAAAAAATCTGCCGACTTCCAAAACATTATAGTAAGGGATTCTAGTTCAAGGACTGACATCTGAATCCATTTGCATCCCGGAAAATAATTCTGCAAAGACAAGACATGGGCCTTGGTCCAGGTTCTATGCAAAACCATTTAAAAATGGATCCAATTTGTTTCTGTCCCTGGTGGCTTCTTGAATTCTTATTTTGCCCTGTCTATGATTACGTAAAGTTGCATTCCTTTTCATGAAACTTGTACCCTCAGGACTGGGTAACTGCAAAGGCCTCTCTCTTCGCAAGAATTCCATGAAGATCTAGATCCAAAACGCTGATTTCAATGGAGGTGAAGGGATAGACACTGCAACAATGAGGTCTAGAAAGATCTTTAGACCAGGTTACCCAAATATAACACCAACTGAGCTGTCATCAACGGGTCTGGGTAACTCGAGGTGTTCCTTGGCCAGCGTGCAAGGATCTCTCCCATCCAGGGTTATCCTGATGGATTTAGAAACCTTAGCTGGGAAGGAAGAGAAGCTGAGACTTCTGCTCAGGTGAGGAGACGCTGTTGTCCTGTTGCTGTCAATTCCTTGGAACTTTACCGCTTTTCTCTAATTGTCCTGACTGTTCTCTTATGGTTATTTCTCTTAATTAACTATATTATTTAAAATTTTGTTTTCTCCCTCCGGGGCCTCCCTTGCTTCCCCTCCACTAGCTCACCGGGGATGAACAGGAAGGGGAGCTCTCTAGCCAAGGAGACGGTGGTGGGGTGGGGAGGCCCGTAGGGGAGGAAGCCGCGCGTTTCAATCCTCATCCACCTCCTCTCCCTCTGACTCGTCCCCGCCGCGTCGCTCATAAAGCTTATCCCTTTGCCGCTCCTGGATCTCTTTCATCTCATCCGCGTACCGGCAAAACGCGCCCCCGAACTTGCCCCAGGCCTTGAAAGGGACCGTGATGGCGTTGCGGTAGGACGGCTTCACCTCGCTCACGCGCAGGAACACTCCGTACTTGTTACAGCCCACGTCGAAGAAGAAACGCTTGGAGTCCACCGTGATGGAAGTGCCTTCCGGGAGCTCCCCGTACAGGCCGCCCCCAGGGCCTCCGGCGCCGCCGCCCGGGCCACCCGCCAGCTCTTCGTCCTCGCCGCCGTAGTCGTCGATGAGCTTGGCCAACGCGTCGCGGAACTCTATGAGGCCCTGCGCGGGTAGCGCAATGGTCTGGCCGCTCTGCAGGCCGCCGGGTCCGGGGCCACCGCCGCCGCGGTTGACCGTCTGGCGGATGCGCAGGAAGCGGCCGCGCTGGTTCTCCTTGAGGTCCAGGTAGTACTTGCGGTTCTCGCGTACCAGGAACTCGCTCTTGAGCGCGCGCCGCGGCCCACCGCCCTCCTCGGCGCCCGCCGCCGCTGCCACTTGCTCCGGACTGCTGGGGCCCAGCTGCGCGTAATGCTCGATGAAGTCGCCCAGGTAGTCACGGAACTCGGCGGCCACCGCCATGGACAGCGTGAGGCGGCTCTTGGAGCCGCCCGCGCCCACCTCGGCGATCTTGAGGAAGCGGCCTTTGGCGTTCTGCTTCACATCTAGGTAGAAGCGTTTGTTCTGGATGTCCAGCCGCTTCGAGGCCAGCTCCTGCGTCTCCTGCTCGCCGCCGCCGCGGGACGCGGGCTGGAAGCCGCCGGGCCCGCCACCGCCGCGCTCGCTGCCACTGTCGCCGTCCGCCATCTTCTCGGCCGCCGCCGCCGCCGCCGCGCCCAGGCCGCCGCCCGCCGCCCGCCGCGCTCGCGCCCCTGCCCTCCGCCCTGCGGCTCGCTCTCCCGGGCCCCCCAGCCTCGCTCGCCGGCCCGCTCACACGCTCCCGCTGTTCAGCGCCGGCAGCCGCCGCCGCCGCCCCCCCATCGCCCCCGCGCCCCGCCCCGCCACTTCCGCCGGGCCAGCTTCCGGCGCGCGCCTCCGTGACGCCGCCCCGCCCCGCCCCCACGTCCTCGCTGCCGGAAGCGCCGCGCAAGGCGGTGGCTGCGGGGCGCAGGGTAGTGACGTCACGGGTCCCCGGGGGTTTGGGGACCCTGGAGACCCGGGTGGGTAAACTGGGAAGGAACTCTAGAAACTTAGGGGCGACGGAAACAGTCTGCATCTTGTTTGTGGTGGTGGTTTTACAAGATAGCCGAAAGTGATTCAAATTACGCTTTATGTAAATGCGGTTTATTCTAGGGAGATTATACCGGAGTACAGTTATTATTTATGAAAGAGGAATTGAAGGAAGGAAGATGTTGGGGATACTCAAAACTAACCTAATAGGATTGCTGTATAAGAATCCGTGAGTGATATTTAGCATAATGACTGAGTTATAGTGAGTGCTCAATAAATACGTACTCTTAGTTCGTGGAATACCGTACATAGTGCCTGGAACATGCTTGGTAACATCATCACCGTCTCAGCGGCGTAAGATAAAATGATGGCCTGAACTAAGTAGTGGTAGTGGGGATGGAGAGTTTAGGAAGGAGTTAATTTTTATAAAACACGTATGTACAGGGACTGGTAACCATTTTACACGTTAACTTGGAAGACTACTTGTTCCATGTGTTACATTGTGTGGAGAAACAGGAATGGATTTAAAGAGTGAAAAATGGGACTTCCTGGTGGTTTGGTGGCTGAGATTCCATGCTCCCAATATAGGGGGCTAGATCCCACGTTTCAACCAAGAGTTCACTTGTAACTAAAGATCTCAATGCTGCAGCTAAGACCCGCAACAGCCAACTAAAGTGAAAATGAAAGTCGCTCAGTCGTGTCCTACTCTTTGCAACCCCACGGACTGTAGTCCATAGAATTCTCCAGGCCAGAATACTAAGAGTGGGTAGCTGTTCCCTTCTCCAGGAGATCTTCCCAACCCAGGGATTGAACCCAGGTCTCCCGCATTGAAGGCGGCTTCTTTACCAATTGACCCACCAGGGAAGCCCAGCCTAATTAATAAATATTTTAAAAAAACGAAAGTAAAATGTGTATCTTTCGATGGGAGGAGGTGTGTGCTAAGAGTCATTCTGCCTGGGTCTGAATCCCATACTAGTTGTGAGGTTTTGGGTACGTCAATTAACTTCTTAAGCCTTAGTTGCATAACTTGTTAAATAGGAATAATAGTAACTATCTTGTGGAGTTGCTATAAGAATTAAGTGAGATAATGCACATTAAGCACTTCACCTGGCACAGAGGAAGCACTCCCCAAGTTTTCCCTCTTTTTTTTTTTGGATGTATCATGAGGGATATTAGTTCTCCAGCCTGTGTCCCCTATACTGGAAGCTTTGAGACCAAACCACTGGGGAGCCCCTCCCCATCCTTCGTCCTGATTCATAAAAAAGACCCAAACAAACAAAATTAGAATAATACCTCTCAACAACACAGAAGAGTCCAGGGGAAAGCATCAAATTTGGGGTCTTGAACATTTCAGTCTTGGAGAGAATTTGGACATATGAAATCCCTGGGGAAGAAATAAGCTCCTTCTCTAATTTCTTGCTAACCAAACCACTTTCTGCATAGGGGACCCCAACACTCAGTTCATGTGAAGGACTCTCTACCCATATATTCATTCCTTATCAGTTCAGTTTTAATGTCAAATCCTGTTTAATGAGTTAGACATATTGCCTTATTTCCTTTTTTTTTGGTCTGTGCTGTGCGGGATCTTAGTTCCCCAACCAGAGATGAAACCTGTGCCCTCTGCATTGGGAATGCAGTTTTAACCACTGGACCACCTGGGAAGTTCCTGCATTGTTTCCTTTGAAATTTCATTCTTGGATTTTAAGCTTGGCATCTTCTCCCTTTTTATCTATTTGAAAATCATACGTTTCCCAGACTTTTTACAGTTCAATTTTTAATAGGTGTGATTTTATCATATGTCTTTATTTCATCTTTAACTCTAGTTTATCTTGAATACATTTTGGTGAATAGTATGAAGTGAAGAATCTAAAAAATTTCCTTCAAATGACCAATTGTCCCAGTACTATTCATTAAATAACCCTTCAAGGACAGATCTCGACAGGTGGAGATGAATGTAGGTTATTTTGGGCAGAGGGAACATGTGTTCCCAGATGGTGAAAAGTCTAGTTTGGCTGGAGCCCAAAGTCTGTGAGGAGTGGGTGGTGAACAAAAGAGTTGGAGGCAGTTAAACCTGGGCTCAGTGGGGAGGCCTTCACTTGTGGGCAGGAGAGTGGGCTTGAGTTAAGGGGGAGCCCCTGGGGCTGTGTGAACAGGAGTGTGACGGAGAGGAGGAGACCATGGCAGAGGACGCATTGGTGGGCTTGGTCAGGGGGCAGCAACCACCTGGCAGAACCAAGCCAGCAGGGACTGGGTGCAGCTGATTGACTAAGAAGGAGCCACTGGGGCTTTGAGGGCAGAAAGGACCAGATTTAAAAACTGGATGTGGGGACGGGGGAGAGGCGTGAAGGGTGGTTTTAGAGTGTGTGCTCTGAGTGACTGCTGTCGAGGCTGTTGTTCGAGATGGTAAGAGCACTGATCTAAGACTTCAGATTCTGCAAATGTTAGGTTTTCCTCCCCTATGAAATTCACAATAGACAGGACCCAACAGGAAGAGCTGCTTTGATGCATTTTTGGAATACCAAATTCTTCCCTGGGAACTTTATTACCTCTTGGTGGCCTTAAGCACTTGTTGGGACTGCCTTTTGGCAAATCCAGCATGAGTGAGTGTGAATCTTAAGTACTGGCATGTGAAGTCTGAGCAGCCAGCTGGGTGCTGGGCGGGGAGTGTCCAAGCAGCTGTGGGACCCAGAGAATCAGTTAAGACGAGGGGCACCTGTGGAGATGCTGGTTTGGGAGCCGCCAGCAGACAGCATGGATTTGACATCAGCTCCCAGAAGGCTGCATAGAGAAACAGGGACAAGAGAGAAAAATGGGGAGAGAATGAGGCCAGGGGTCAGGTGTCACAGTTCACACTGAACCTGACAAACGCTTCCTGCCCGTCCTGGAAATATGTGGAGAATCACACAGCTCTTAAGGAGTGGAGCAGAGGCTGCAGCTCAAGTCTCCAATTCTAAATTCTGTCTTTGATGCTGCCACCTTGGGGGAGAGCATGGAAGCCATATGTCACAGTGCTAGCGAGGGCAGGACTATGGGTTCAAGAGCTGCCCCGGTGACAGAGGGGATTGTGTGTGTTAGTCGTTCAGTCATGTCTGACTCTTTGTGACCCCATGGACTGTAGCCCATCAAGCTCCTCTGTCCATGGGATTCTCCAGGAAAGAATACTGGAGTGGGTTGCCATTTCCTCCTCCAGGAGATATTCCTGACCCAGGGATGGAACTTGTGTCTCTTATGTCTCCTGCATTGGCAGTCGGGTTCTTTACTGCTAGTGCCACCTGGAATAGTAACCAACAAAGAAAAGCATGAACCTGGAGATGGGTATGGGAGGTGTGGCTGGGCCATGGGAGGCAAGAATCCGTCTTTTTGCTCATGATACCAGGGAGAGTGGAGGAGAGACACAGGAGCTTCTGGTGGAGAGCAGAGAAGCTGGAGCTGTTCCTGCGTCCGCTCCAGTGCCCAAGAGCGAGGCCATATGCTAAGAAGGAGTCCGAGAAGACCTGTGAGGCTTGGCTGGGATGAGAATCCCTAAACAGCTCAGGATCCTGCTAAGACCAGGGCAGAAGCTCACTGTCTCCAGCCACTTGGAGCAGCTTGGAGGCTGAGCAGGAGGCAGCAGATGGCAGCGGGCCTTGCCAGCGCTGGGGAGACCTGTGAGGCAGGGGGGTGGGGGAGGAGGCTGGAGGCCAGTGTCCTCAGATGGCCAGAGCCTTCTCCTGGTTTCAGGCCAGGAGAAGGAGAAAAGGGTCAGACATTGTAGGTCACGCCTTTGTTTTCCTGTTATTTTTTCCTATTATGCTTAAAGTCGAAACTCAGAACAGTTGAGGAATAATCCTTCTCACCCAGATCCCCCAAATGGTGCCCCATTTGCCTCATCACCTCTCTTCCTCTAGTTTTTCTTCCTCCTGAACCATTTGAGAATCACTTGCATGATGCCCTTTAGCATCTCTTTCCCAAAGCAAGGACTTTTCTCTTGCCTAACCAGGGTATAGTGAGCAAAAACAAGAAAAGAACACAATGAGGTGGGTGAGCCTAGAGGCTGTGATACCAAGTGAAGTGAGTCAGAAAGATGGTACTGACGGTCCTACTTACAGGGCAGCAAAGGAGATGCTGACCGAAAAAACAGACTTGTGCACACAGTGGGGAAGGAGAGCCTGGGACGAATTGAGACAGTAGCATTGAAACATGCATTGCTAAGTCACTTCAGTCGTGTCCGACTCTGTGAAACCCCATAGACGGCAGCCCACCAGGCTCCCCTGTCCCTGGGATTCTCCAGGCAAGAACACTGGAGTGGGTTGCCATTTCCTTCTCCAATGCGTGAAAGTGAAGTCGCTCAGTCGTGTCCGACTCTTAGCAACCCCATGGACTGCAGCCCACCAGGCTCCCCCGCCCATGGGATTTTCTAGGCAAGAGTACTGGAGTGGGGTGCCATTGCCTTCTCCCGAAACATGCATTACCATATGTAAAGTAGATAGCCAGTGGAAATTTGCTGTATGATTCATGGAGCTCAAATCTAATGCTCTGTGACAACCTAGAGGGGTGGGATGGGGATGGGAGGTGGAAGGGAAGTTCATTGACAGACTTGAGTCAGATATTGCCAAATGTCCCAATTATGTCCTTTGTAGCAACAGAAGATCGCATTGCATCCAGGGGGCCCTCACCCTTCCTCATTTCACTCTGGAGCTGCTCCCGCCTCCGCCTGTCTGTGTCCTTGGCATTGACATATCTGAGGGGTGAAGGGGCCTTATTTCATAGACTGTCTCCCACTTTGCATTGGGAGGCACTACTTAACCTCAGTCTGAATGCACATCCTTGCCCTGGCTAACCCAACTCCCCACAGCAAGCGAAGTGCTGCCCACCACCTAAATGAGCCCTGGTACCAGAGCAGGGGGGAGGATGAGGTGGTAGAAGGTTCCAGAGTCAGCAAGGAAGGCAGGAGAGACTGGGTCGGGGTGGGGAGTCAAATGTATTCGTGGTCAAATCCATAGCAGCCTTTTTGCTGTGAGCTGCTCAGAAGCCACATGACCTCCTGGCCTGTTCTGTCCTTTCCCATCGAGAAGGAAAAAAGGGAAGAAGTGAACTTAGCAGAATCCAGTGTGGAGGGGTGCCATCCCTGAAGGCATTGGCACAGGGATTTCCAGACCGGGCACCCAACCTTGCAGATGCATCTTAGCTGATGCTCTGGGCCCAGAAGTCGACTGGCATGTGTTGAAGTCTCCAGGGATGTCTTCTTGGGTTTGGGTGTCTGGAACCAGGTGTGTTCTTCTAGAATAATCTAAAGAGATCGCTGCATCCGGCCTGGGAAGAAGGCCTGCACCTGCTGTTTATTCTAGGGACTTTTGTCTTCCAAGAGGTAGAAAATCAATTCCTTGCATTGGTGTTGGGTTCCAAGGGGCACCGTTTCTCAGCCTTGGGACTTAACTCAATAGCCTTCCCCCTCCCTGATTTATAGCTTCTCTTGACCTTAAAAAAATAAAACCCTTGTGGCACTCCCAGAGGCTGAGAGACTGCTTTCCACACACCCGTCAAGCTTATTTACCTCACATTCACCACCTCCCACATAGCTCCCCGAGGCCCTGGAAGAGCTATGTGCTCTTTGGAATGTGGCAGGCCTCCACTGTTTCACTCCTGCTTCCCAGGGGTGAGGTGTGTGCAGAACATTCAGTGGTGCAGCTGGCACACAAGGGCCCCAAACGGCCTTGCCCTGTGAGTGTAATTCATGGATGTGACTGAGCTTCCTCTAGACCTCTCCTCCAGGCTCCAAGTTCTGCAGAGACCCGGTGTTGAGTTGAGAGACCATGAACATAAAACCCAGAGGGACTTTCATCTTTGTTTAGGAGGTACATTTGTTGGATAAGAGAGTTGATATCCCAAATACAACTATCGTAAAAAGGAACGGCATCCCTAAAATAGAAGAGTTGGAAAATGTATCAGCTGGCGATGGATAAGCAGGTCTGAGGAGGCTGTAATTCAGGTCACTCGTGTTTGAACCCACTCACACCCTAAGTAGCAGGGGGCTGGCCTCCTCAGTGAGAGGGGGATATGAGAGGCCTCCTCCCAGCTGTCCTGGTGGCTCAGCTAGAGCCAGCTGTGCCCACAAAGCCTCTAGTCAGGACTCTCCTCGCAGCTGCCATGGGGAACAGGTTTGCCCTTTCCAAGCACCCTTAGGTCACTTGTGGTCTTTCCATGAGCCGGACAACAGCCATCTGTTCTGCTTCTCATTTCATCCAGAAAATCCCCGTGTTCTGCTCCCCCTGCTCTTAGGGGTTCTGCTTTGGCCTCCTCTGTATCTTCCAGAAGGCTGTCTTGCTCTGAACCGGGCCCCTGTTGGGTTCCTCCGCCGGCCCTTCATTCAGTTAGACAATGACTGGCGGTGCCCAAGTCCATGCTGAGCACAAGCAAGGCCATATGGAAGGGAGAAGGAGGTTTCCAGGGCCAGCAGTAATGATGAATGACCTGAACTCCATCCACAGCCTTTAAAAAAATCTTTACCTGGTAAAAGTTAGGAATGTAGCCCGGAAAGATGAGAACATGCCCGTAGGGCACTGGCTTAGAATCAGAAGTATCAATATGAGCTAGTGGTTTCATTACACAGACGTGAGTGCGTGCATACACATACACATACAAGTAAATATATGAACACACACACACAGATAAACACGGAAATAGACACAGAGATGCAGCAATACACACACAGACATGTGCAGGGATGTATTTATTCATATACATACTTCCTAGAAGCAATGACACCCCAGGAGCCATAAGCACACCTAGTACCCAGACCTTGGTTTCTCAATACCATTCTGTACTGAAAGAAACCAGAGTTTCTTGGAGAAATGGCTGGTTTCAGGGCGGAGGAGAGAAATCACAAGTTGAGCCTAGAATCTCTTGTGTCAGAAAGTAAGTAAATGCTCAAAAAATAAGTGGGACATGTCAAAAGGAAACTCCTCTTAGCCAAATCTGAGATAATTTAAGCATCAAATAAAGAATAATAGTAACAGATTATAAGCCAGTGAATGAAACAAGATGTATTCCATGTATATGTGCTGGTATAAATACTAATATGTAATTGAGAGAAAGAAAAGCTCTTTACAGTAGAAAGCAAAGGGACAAGTATAGAAGAAATGATGGAATGTGAAGCATAACAGCAATTATCACAGTGATAACCGATTCAGGCAAGAATCATCAATGGATACTAAAAACAGTAAGTGAAAATTTACTGAGTAAAGTGAATATTGACCTAGTCTCAAAGAATCTCCCTGAAGTACTTGTTAATTACAAAAGGAAAAACACCTGCAGTGGAGAAACCTGGCAGCCACTGCCCTAACCAAGTGATCACGGGTAACGCCACCCCGAATGGGATAAATCAACCTCAGGTGTCTCTTGATACAATCACTGAGAAGGACACTTATCACTTCTGTAGTATTCCTCTCAGAAATACAGAACCTGCATCTAGTCTAGAGGAAACAGCTGACAAACCTACACTGAAGGAGCATCCACAGAATCATGTGCTGCAAACTAACTTCAGAAATGCCAGTGCCGTGAGAGACGAAGACTGCAGGATGGAGAGATCAGATCCGATCCGTCGCTCAGTCATGTCCGACTCTTTGTGACCCCATGAATCGCAGCACGCCAGGCCTCCCTGTCCATCACCAACTCCCGGAGTTCACTCAGACTCACGTCCATCGAGTCCGTGATGCCATCCAGCCATCTCATCCTCTGTCGTCCCCTTCTCCTCCTGCCCCCAATCCCTCCCAGCATCAGAGTCTTTTCCAATGAGTCAACTCTTCGCATCAGGTGGCCAAAGTACTGGAGTTTCAGCTTCAGCATCATTCCTTCTAAAGAAATCCCAGGGCTGATCTCCTTCAGAATGGACTGGTTGGATCTCCTTGCAGTCCCAAGGAACTCTCAAGAGTCTTCTCCAACACCACAGTTCAAAAGCATCAATTCTTTGGTGCTTAGCTTTCTTCACAGTCCAACTCTCACATCCATACATGACCACAGGAAAAACCATAGCCTTGACTAGACGGACCTTTGTTGGCAAAGTAATGTCTCTGCTTTTGAATATGCTATCTAGGTTAGTCATAACTTTTCTTCCAAGGACTAAGCGTCTTTTAATGTCATGGCTGCAGTCACCATCTGCAGTGATTTTGGAGCCCCCCAAAATAAAGTCTGATACTGTTTCCACTGTTTTCCCATCTATTTGCCATGAAGTGATGGGACCAGATGCCATGATCTTCGTTTTCTGAATGTTGAGCTTTAAGTCAACTTTTTCACTCTCCTCTTTCTCATCAAGAAGCTTTTTGGTGGCTCAGACGGTAAAGTGTCTGTCTACAATGTGAGAGACCTAGGTTCGATTCCTGGGTTGGGAAGATTCCCTGGATAAGGAAATGGCAACCCACTCCAGTACTCTTGCCTTGAAAATCCCATGGATGTAGGAGCTTGGTGCAGGCTACTATCCATGGGGTCGCTAAGAGTTGGGCACGACTGAGCGACTTCACACACTTTCACTTTCTGCCATAAGAGTGGTGTCATCTGCATATCTGAGGTTATTGATATTTCTCCTGGCAATCTTGATTCCAGCGTTTCTCATAATGTACTCTGCATATAAGTTAAATAAGCAGGGTGACAATATACAGCCTTGACACACTCCCTTTCTTATTTGGAAGCAGTCTATTGTTCCATGTCCAGTTCTAACTGTTGCTTCCTGAGCTGCATATAGGTTTCTCAAGATGCGACAACTCAATTTGGTCATTTCTTTGCCATAAAAAACACTATTGATGAGATCTGAGATCTGAATAAGATTTGTAGATAGAAAATAATACTGTGTTAATGTTAACTTCCTGATTTTGATCATTTTCCTTGTGGCTTTGTAAGAGGATATCCTTATTTTGAGGAAATACACCCTGAAATATTTGGAAGTAAAACAGGCATCAGGGCTGTAATTTACACTCAAAGGATTCAGAGAAAGACACACATGTACAGAGTGCAATGAAGTAGATACGGGAAAACATTAGCAGTTGGAGGATGAGTGAAGTGTATAAAGTTCCTTGTGCTAACTTTGCAGCTTCTTTTTTGGGGGGAAATGTGGTGGGTCTTCATTGCTGCTCAGGCTTTTTTCTAGTTGCAGTGAGTGAGGAATACTCTCTAGTTGGGGTGTGCAGGCTTCTCAGCAGTGGGGTCAGTAGTGCAGCTCCCAGGCTCTAGAGCACAGGCTTAGTAATGTAGTGCATGGACTTAATTGCTGTGTGGCATGTGGAATTTTCCTGGGCCAGGGATCAAACCTTGTCTCCTGAGTTCGCTGGTGGATTCTTTACCACTGAGCCACCAGGGAAGCCCCACAACTTTTTTTTTTTTTTTTAATGGATTTGTGTGTTTCTAACTGGCCTTTTCTAAAAAAAAATTTTTTTCTTTCTTTATTTGGCTGCACTAATTGGGGTCTTAGTTGCAGCATGCACAGTCTTTGATCTTTGTTGCAGTATGTGCGACTTTTAGCTGCAGTATATGAACTCTTAGTTGTGGCTTATGGAATCTAGTTCCCTGACCAGGGATTGAACCTGGAACCCCTGCATTGGGAATGCAGTCTCAGCCACTGACCACTAGGGAAGTCCTGAAACTTTTCTTTAAGTCTGAAATTATGTCTAATAAAAAGTTAAAAATAAATCCTCAAGTTGTTGAAATGTCATCCCAATAGAAGAATTCCGTGGCAGTCCAGTGGTTAGGACTTGGCACTTTCACTGCTGTGGGCCCGGGTTCAGTCCCTGCTCAGGGAACTTAGATTCCATAAGTCATGCAGAGTAGGCCCCCCCCCAAGAAAATAATCATCCCAAATAAATTTTGCTACCCTCCTTGTCCTCTTGTAACCTTTTCATTTTCACTGCCTGCTTCAGCATGCAAATTCCTGGGCTGGTCACTTGCCCATTTAGAATTTCCATAAAGGTTTTCAAAGCACCTCTGAGCACTGGGGCTACATTGCTTGGCTGAAACACATGGCAGTTGGGGTGTTCTCACAGTTCCTACATGCTCTGTTCTGTGGTCAGTTATTTCCCAAGATTTATTTTCCTACTGGTCTGCAAACTCCTTAAAGGTAGGGACCATGTCTTATCTTTGTGTCTCCTTTACAGTGAACGCTTGGTAAATATGTGACAGAATTAAGTTGAAAAGAAGAACGAGATCTTCAACTCCCCATGTCTTTGACCACTCAGCACTGCATGAAAATAGCACACAATGGGCAATCGCAATTGAGTTACAGCTGTGCATCCTGGTGATGTTACTGAGTTTTCCCTCCTATTAGGAAGTAAGCTCTTTTAAAAAGTATATTTTTATTGTGGAAACTGGAAAATACAGAAAAGGAAAAGTAAGAGAATATAAATGACTTAGATCGCATCATCAGCTCTTCCCTGATGAGGAGCCACCCCCTGCCCAGAGACAGCAGTGTTTGTCCTTTTGAGCTTTTCCTATGCAAAATGTTAAATGCGAATTTACACATATATGTGTATATACATGTACTCATATTATACATACTGATGTATGATGCTTTTATTTTATGCATAGAATTAGATTGATCAAAATCTTTGGTCTACTATATGTTAAAAAAAAAATTTTTTTTTTTGTTTTTTTATTGCTTGGTTGTGCTGAGTCCTTGATGCTGTGAGAGGGCACTCTCCAGTTGTGGCAAGCAGGGGCTGCTCATCGAAGTGGTTTCTCTTGTCGCTGAGCACAGGCTCTAGGGTGTGGGCTTCAGCAGTCGTGGCACACAGGCTCAGTAGTGTGGCTCATGGGCCCTAGAACGTGTGGGCTTGGTAGTTCGACCCTACAGGCTTAGTTGCTCTAAGGCATGTGGAATCTTCCCAAACCAGGAATCGAACCTCTGTATCCTGCATTGGCAGGTAGATTCTTTACTGTCTGAGCCACCAGGGAAAGCCCTTATTCAAGGGAACCCAGGCTTTTGTTTTTTTCTTAAGGCCTTCAACTGATTGGATGAGGCCCACCCACATCATAGATAGTAATCTGCTTTATTCAAAGTTGACTATGTAAACATTAATCTCGCCTACACAATATCATCACAGAATCAAGACTGGTATTTGGCTCAGTGCTAAAGAATCTGCCTGCCAATGCAGGAGACATGGGTTCAGTCCCTGGGTTGGAAAGATTCCCTGGAGAAGGAAATGGCAACCCATCCAGTATCCTTGCCTGGGAAATCCCATGGACAGAGGAGCCTGACGGGCTACAGTCCATGAGGCAATAGAGTCAGACACAGCTTAGGGACTAAAAAACAACAACAAATTTGACCAGGTATCTGGGTACAGTGCCCTGGCTAAGTTGACACATAAAATTAGCCATCACCTAAGTAGCCTCCTGGACTTCATCTTCTCCACAACACATCATATTATGAAGATCCAGATACTTTTGTTTTTTTAAGCTGGTTTTGATTCATGTTCACTGCTAGAAAATGCCCCTACCCTGTTTCACCTTCTGCTGGTGGGCATCAGGGTCACGGCTGCTGTGACAAATAGGCTGGAGGACTCTCTGGAACTTGTTTCCTGGGGTAGGTGTTCGGGGCTTTGTCTTGGATAATACACCAAGGGGCAGTTTCCTTTACAAGGAAAATCCAGGTGGTTGTTAACACTGGTTTCACTCTCCTTGGCCGTGTTTAAGAGACTGCTGGTCCACAGCCTCTCTACGGCTACTGCTACTGCTAAGCCGCTTCAGTCGTGTCCGACTCTGTGCGGCTCCATAGACGGCAGCCCACCGGGCTCCTCTATCCCTGGGATTCTCCAGGCAAGAACACTGGAGTGGGTTGCCATTTCCTTCTCCAATGCATGAAAGTGAAAAGTGAAAGTGAAGTCGCTCAGTCGTGTCCGACTCTTAGCGACCCCATGGACTGCGGCCACCAGGCTCCTCCGTCCATTGGATTCTCCAGGCAAGAGTACTGGGGTGGGGTGCCATCGCCTTCTCTAGCTCTTGACATTGTCAGATTATTCATTTGTCATAGAGTGAATGAAAAATGCTTCTTTCTTGCTGCCTTGATTTATATTTCCCTGATTAACAAGGAGGCAAGCACTATGGAGAATAGTATGGAGGTTCCATAAGAAACTAAAAATAGAGCTACCATATGACCCTGCAATCTCATTCCTGGGCATATACCCAGAGCAAAACATGATCTGAAAGGATACATGCACCCCAATGTTCATTGCAGCACTGTTTGCAATTGCCAAGACGTGGAAGCAACGCCTTGATGTCCATAAACAGAAAAATGGATAAAAAAGATGTGGTACATATACACAATGGATATTACTCAGCTGTAAAAAAGGATGAAATAATGCCATTTGCAGCAACATGGATGGACCTGGAGATTGTCAAACTGAGTGAGTGAAGTAAGTCAGACAGAGAAGGAGAAATATCGTATGACATCCCTTATATGTGGAATCTAAAAAGAAATGATACAAATGAACTTACTTACAAAACAGAGACTCACAAACTTAGAGAACAAACTTACGGTTGCCGGAGCAGGGGAAGGAAGAGGAGGAGGGATAGTTAGGGAGTTTGGGATGGATGTGTACACACTGCTGTATTTAAAGTGGATTACCAACAAGGACCTACTGTATAGCGCATGGAACTCTGCTCAATGTCATGTGGCAGCCTGGATGGGAGGGGAATTTGGGGGAGAATGGATGCGTGTGTATATATGGCTGAGTCCCTTCTCTGTTCTCCTGAAACTGTCACAGCGTTGTTAATCAGCTATATCCCAGTACAAAATAAAAGTTTTAAAAATATACAAACAGCAACAACAGAAAAACCAGGAGGCCAAGCATCTCTTTGTGTGCTTGTTGGCTCTAGGTGTTTCCTTGTTGGTGAAATGCCTGTTTGTGGTTTTTGTCTACATTTCCTTTGGGCTAGGAGAAGGCAATGGCACCCCACTCCAGTACTCTTGCCTGGAAAATCCCATGGATGGAGAAGCCTGGTAGGCTGCAGTCCATGGGGTCGCTAAGAGTTGGGCACGACTGAGCGACTTCACTTTCACTTTTCACTTTCATGCATTGGAGAAGGAAATGGCAACCCACTCCAGTGTTCTTGCCTGGAGAATCCCAGGGACGGAGGAGCCTGGTAGGCTGCCGTCTATGGGGTTCCACAGAGTCGGACACGACTGAAGCAACTTAGCAGCAGCAGGAGTTCTGTATACATTTTTAACACAATTATTTGTGCTCCTGCCCTGATCACCTCCCACTGCCACCCCTTTGGGGTCCCAGTGGCCCATCACACCTTGTCCTTGAGTGTTGAGGGACTCTGAACTCTCACTGCTTTCCAATGGGTCATGTCCTCACCAGAGCCCTTGACCTTCTGCCTGTGTTGGATTCTCTCACTCACTGGATAGAGCTGCCTGTCCTGCCTCCATCTCAGACTCTGGGTGGCTAAGACCAACCCCTGTTTTTCTCTAGCCCTGGTCCTGGCTGTCCCCACTGTTGGAGCCTCTGCCTCACCATCTGCTCCCAAGCCACCGGCTGTAGCTGAATCTACCCCAAAATGGAACCTGACACCAAGAGGCAGAGCCATGGATCAGAGCCTTGAATGTGCTTTTATTTCCAAAGTCTGGCTTCTCTGGTCTTCAGAGTAAAAAGGGATAAACTCCAGCTCCAGGGAGGGGGTTGTACTTTCTCTCTCTCTTTCCAAACAGTATTTTCCTGCCTGCCTAGTGGGTTTAGCAAATGAGACATCCCCCTTCTTATCCTTCTACTGAGTTGTTTCTTTGTTGAACACAAGCTTTAGTTCAGAAGATAGAAATATTTTAAAAGTGTCATCTATTAAAACTTTCCTAAAACATTAAAGGAAGTTTAAAGTGAAAAAAAATTATACATAATCTTTCCTTTTCATTTTTCTGGTTCCCTTCTAGTTTCTATCAACATGCATATCTATTTTTATGTTGTAATTAGAGTGTGTAGTTATATATAGTATATTGAATATGAATAGTTTCCCCCGCACACTTTACATGGCATATTTTTATTGTCGCCATATTTTTATTGTTATCTTATGTGTGGATGTGCTCATCACTCAGTCATATCCAACTCTTTGTGACCCCATGGACTGTGGCCCGTCAGGCTCCTCTGTCCATGGGATTTTCCAGGCAAGAATACTGAAGTGGGTTGCCATTTCTTCCTCCAGAGGATCTTCCAGACCCAGGGATCAAACCCTCATTTCCTGCATTGCGGATGGATTCTTTACCCACTGAGCCATCAGGGAAGCCCATGTAATGATCACCAATTTAAATGAGCTGGTAGCATTAAGTGTCTTGCGGCTGGGAATCTGGGTTGTTTCCAGTTTTGTGTTTGTTATAAGCAATGCTCCTGTGCCCAGTTATTTTCACTTGGGAAATCTGCAGAGCTGTCCCACTGGGTCAGAGGTAGCGCTTGGACATCTGCGTTTCCACCTCTGTGGCTCACAGTGTAGATTTATTTTCTTTTGTTTTAATTTGGGGGGGTTTGGGGAGGGGGCTGTGCTTGGTCTTCATTGCTTTGCACAAGCTTTCTCTAACTGTGGCTTGCGGGCTTAGAGTGCAAGTTTTTCAGCAGTTTTGGCGCATGAACCTAGTTGCTCTGTGGCATGTGGAATCTTCCCAGACTAGGGATCGAACCCATGGCCCCTGCCTGCATTGGCAGGCAGATTCTTGTTCACTGTTCCACCAGTGAAGTCCCAGTGCAGATTTCTAAGTCTGCTTCCCCACAGTCTGTTTTATCATTTTCCTGTAAATGTGACTTTAAGAGATTAGAAACTAATAACTTCATATGGTAAAACTCAAGGTAAGTGCCCTGTGTCCCACATTCTGTGGCCACGGGGCCTCCTCCACTTCCCCCAGGCTACTCCTCAGTCTCCTAGATAGAACTCGAATCACCTCCTCCCTCTTGGCAAGACTACCCATGTAGCCAGGACTCCCAGGAACATCAGTGCCTCTGAGAAACTGGGGTAGTGACTGGAGCTAGACACAAGTCGGAAGGCAGGGGCCACCTCCCATGGGAGTGTCAGGCAGTCTGAATGGAGGTTGGACTGCTGAAAGTGTCTGTACCCAACCCTGGTACAAGTGGTCTGATGTAGAACCTCCCTCACAAGCTAGAAAGAGACAAGAGATTCATGCATGGATGCATGTGGGGGAAGGCAGAGCCTGCAGGGACCAGAGGGTGGCTGTGTATTGGTCAACTCTGGTCACCATAACATATACCACAGACCAGGGTAGGGAGGGGCGGGGTGGTGGGGTTAAACAACAGACCTTTAATTGCCTCAGAATTCTGAAGGCTGGGAGTCCAAGATCAAGGTGTCTACAACACTGGTTTCTCCCGAGGCCTCTCGTTATGGTGATGGAGGCCCTCTGTGTCCTCACAGTCATCTCTCTGTGCGAGTCTGTGTCCTCATCTCCTCTTCTGATGAGGACACTGGTCTTGTTGAATTAGGCCTCTTTTTACCTTCATCACCTCTTTGAAGACCCTGTCTCCATATACTGTTAGGTTCTCAGGTCCTGGGGGTTAGGGCATCAACATGGGATTTGGGGTCAGAGTTCAACTTAGCAGCAGCTATAACTCTGGGAGCTCAGTACAGTTCTGAGCGTAGGCCCCCTAGGGTAGGGACTCCGCTGGCTGCAGAACACACACAGCAGCCTCCCACTAGCCAGGAGCTTCTGCCATTGGCTTTCATGGGTAGGGCGGTGGTTAGGGGCCTCCTCTGCCTATACATGTCCTAACTCACCTCTGCTTTGACCAGCCCCCCCCCCCACAAGCTCCCAGGCAGGATCACTGTTCCTTCCTTCACCTAGGAAGGCTCATCATGGGTGAGACTCCCCACCCAGGGTTTCGGGGATGAGGAACAAGCCTCACCAAAGAGGTTTCCAACCAGGTTCCTGGGAACGGCCAGGGCAGCACCTGCAGGAGTCTTGGAGTCACTGGCCCGTGACTGTGTGGGGCTCTCAGGGGTGACGTCCAGTATGCTCCAGTGGGTGGAAGGCTTGGCCTTCCCCTCTGCACACAACCCCCACCCCCGCCTTGGCCACGCTGGGCGGGAATGCTGGACCAGAGATACTGGACCAGACACTCCACTTGTGTCCTGGATTGAACCCCTATGGCCTGGCTGGCCTCTGTCCTCCAGGTACTGCTGACCTTCCAAGGCAGGGCTCTGCTCTTCTTCTTGACAATCCTGCTCCAGAGCACAATGCTTGTCACACAACAGCTTCTTAATAAGTATTTGCTGAAGGAATGACTGAATGGGAGAAGTGGTGGTCTTGGTCAGGGGCGGCTAGTCTCTGTGGGGGTAGCTCATCTCCCTTCCTGTCTCCCCAGGGTCCCCAGAAAGATAGATTCCCCATTTCCCTCAGCTGAAAAATGAGGGCATTAACTTTGAAGTTAGTTGAGATGATCAGTTGAGTTGTGTGTTAAGTGCTTTCGATATGTCAGAATAAGTGTCTTGAGTCTTGCCTTCCAGCCAGTTCTGCCCTTGTATTCAAATACTGACATTGAATTTAACACAGCAGATGTGGAAGAAAGAGTAGCCACCCGAATCTTTCATTCATCCCACTAGAGCCTTGGATAACAATCATTCATTCATCCCATTTGGCCTCCCACTGAGCATGGCCTTCTGTTCAGTCAGTTCAGCTCAGTCGCTCAGTAGTGTCCGTCTCTTTCCAACTGCATGGACTGCAGCACGCCAGGCCTCCCTGTCCATCACCAGCTCCTGGAGTTTCCCCAAACTCACGTCCATTGAGTCGGTAATGCCATCCCCATCTCATCCTCTGTCGTCCCCTTCTCCTCCTGCCCTCAATCTTTCCCAGCATCAGGGTCTTTTCAAATAAGTCAGCTCTTTGCATCAGGTGGCCAAAGTATTGAAGTTTCAGCTTCAACATCAGTCCTTCCAATGAATACTCAGGCCTTCTGTTAGATTATGAATATTTACTCACCACTTGCTGAGTGTGGCCTTCTGGAAAGGTCCTCAACTTTTAGAAGGGGAGTGCAGAGGGCGCAGACCACCTCCAAATGTCTGGGTGTTCTTTTTGGGTGAAGATGCTACCAGGGTTTTTGCAAAAGAACCCCCCACCAGGGGCCAGGACGGATTGAGCAGAAACTCGAGAAATCCGGCGGCCGCAGAGCGCCCGCGCCCCCTGCTGGCCATCGACTGCACCGCGCGCGGCGGTGGACAAGATCTGGCGACTTGGCCTTGCTCTGGGCTCCTTGGTCCATTCACTGGTTGGTCCTGAATGGATTGCGGGCCTCCAGAGCTCTCCAGTTGTGTTGTGCGCTGGCAACCACAGGGCTATGAACACTTGCAATCGGGCGAGTCCAAACTGAAATGTGCAACCAGTGGAAAACACACATTGGATGTGAAAGACAATACCTCCAAAGTTAAATGTGGTATTGAATAATTTTATATTGGTTCCAGGTTGAAATGATAATGTTTTCAATAAATTGTGTTGAATAAAATATGACTAAAATGCAGCGTGGCTGCTAGATAGCTTAACATTCTATATGTGGGCTGAAACCTATTTCTTTCTGTTGGATAGTGCTATCTCTAGACCATGGATTGCCTGGGATTTCACGGATGAGCAAAAGCTCCCCAAATGTGACTGCCAGTTTTCTACTTTGCTAAGTGACGATGTTTTAAAAAGTACTAATCCAACTATTCCAGTGAGGATGGGCTTTCTGCTACCAGGAAGGCAGGATGCCAGGGTCAAGAGTAGAGAGCCCACTGAACCACTCACTCAATGGCCCATTGATTCTTTTTCTCACTGAGCTGCGTCAGGCTCCGAATGCAGGGTGGTTCTCTAAGGGGCTTCGCTTGCCTTCTTCCTTCTCGGTGTCCACACCAGCTGCAGCCCGATATCTGCAGGTGCCCCACAAGGCTCTGGGACCCGGGAAAGCTGAGGAGGCAGGGAACCGCAGACCTTGGGTCTGTGGCAGTCATCTGGTCCTTGGAGCCATGCCTATGGTGCAATGCTGAGAGGAGATGGAGGCAGCTGTAATCAGTTCCCAGGAGAAAGGGTAGGCTCAGTCCCTAGACCCTAGGAATCCCATCACGGTCCCCTGATCCCTGCTGCCCACCCTGCTCTGCTCAGGGGTGGAGGGAAATATGCTAGGGAAGGCGAGAAATATGCTAGGGAAGGCTGCATTCCAGACCCACATGCCCAGGCTCACTGGCACAGTTCCTTGTCATGGGTGTGATCTGGGCTCAAAAGATCTTTTTCTTACTGCCATATAAAATTTGTTCAGAGCATAAACTTCAGAGGATAGAGCTGAGTAAAAGGAAATAAAGACACAATGAGGTCATACAAAAGACAGCACCTTTAGCAGTAAGATCTCTTTCCTCTCCTGCCTCTTTAACACACAACCATATAATTAGCAAAACTATAAGCTATAATTATTCTATACTTACTTATTTCATTTTGCGTAGGTTAACGTCTTCCCATGTCATTAAATATTATTTCAGCAGTCTTAATGGTAGCATTATGTTCCTTTCTATGCTCAACCATGGTTTATTGAACTCATTTTTGAATATTTAAAAATTTTCCAAGGTCTTAAGTTTAAATACAATATTGACTTGATATTTCTGCTGTGTCGATTTTGAAATGAATGTTGTTTTCCTAGACTACTTTTTAAGATGCATCCCTGCTTGCCATAAGCCACGTGAAAGTGTGAAAGTTGGTGTCTCATGTTTTCATGCTTGTGTCTTATTACATTCAACATTTAATATTTTTCATGAATTTATAGACCATTTGTATTTCTTCTCTGTGCAAGTCCTGTATGTGTACTTTTTTTAGTTTTCCAGAAGTCTGGCAATATTACAAGTGATTTGTAAAGACAGTATCAGTTCAGTTCAGTTCAGTTCAGTTGCTCAGTCATGTCCGACTCTTTGCAACCCTATGAATCACAGCACGCCAGGCCTCCCTGTCCATCACCAACTCCTGGAGTTCACTCAAACTCATGTCCATCAATTTGGTGATGCCATCCAGCCATCTCATCCTCTGTCATTCCCTTCTCCTCCTGCCCCCAATCCCTCCTAGCATCAGAGTCTCTTCCAGTGAGTCAACTCTTCGCATGAGGTGGCCAAAGTATTGGAGTTTCAGCTTTAGCATGCCTCCTTCCAATGAACACCCAGGACTGATCTCCTTTAGGATGGACTGGTTGGATCTCCTTGCAGTCCAAGGAACTCAAGAGTCTTCTCCAATACCACAGTTCAAAAGAATCAATTCTTCAGCACTCAGCTTTCTTTATACTCCAACTCTCACAACCATACATGACCACTGGAAAAACCATAGCCTTGATTAGATGGACCTTTGTTGGCAAAGTAATGTCTCTGCTTTTCAATATGCTATCTAGGTTGGTCATAACTTCCCTTCCAGGAGTAAGCGTCTTTTAATTTCATGGCTGCAGTCACCATCTGCAGTGATTCTGGAGCCCCCAAAAATAAAGTCTGACACTGTTTCCTCACCCATCTATTTCCCATGAAATGATGGGACCAGATGCCATGATCTTGGTTTTCTGAATGTTGAGCTTTAAGCCAACTTTTTCACTCTCCTCTTTCACTTTCATCAAGAAGCTCTTTAGTTCTTCACTTTCTGCCATAAGGATGGTGTCATCTGCATATCTGAGGTTATTGATATTTCTCCTGGCAATCTTGATTCCAGCTTGTGCTTCTTCCAGTCCAGCGTTTCTCATGATGTACTCTGCATAGAAGTTAAATAAGCAGGGTGACAATATATAGCTTTGACGTACTCCTTTTCCTATTTGGAACCAGTCTGTTGTTCCATGTCCAGTTCTAACTGTTGCTTCCTGACCTGCATACAGATTTCTCAAGAGGCAGGTCAGGTGATTTGGCATTCCCATCTCCCTCAGAATTTTCCACAGTTTATTGTGATCCACACAGTCAAAAGCTTTGGCATAGTCAATAAAGCAGAAATAGATGTTTTCCTGTAACTCTCTTGCTTTTTCCATGATCCAGCAGATGTTGGCAATTTGATCTCTGGTTCTTCTGTCTTTTCTAAAACCAGCTTGAACATCTGGAAGTTCACAGTTCACGTATTGCTGAAGCCTGGCTTGGAGAATTTTGAGCATTCCTTTACTAGCATGTGAGATGAGTGCAATTGTGCAGTAGTCTGAGCATTCTTTGGCATTGCCTTTTTTTGGGATTGGAATGAAAACTGACCTTTTCCAGTCCTGTGCCCACTGCTGAGTTTTCCAAATTTGCTGGCATATTGAGTGCAGCACTTTCACAGCATCGTCTTTCAGGATTTGAAATAGCTCAACTGGAATTCCATCACCTCCACTAGCTTTGTTTGTAGTGATGCTTTCTAAGGCCCACTTGACTTCACATTCCAGGATGTCTGGCTCTAGGTGAGTGATCACGCCATCATGATTATCTTGGTCGTGAAGCTCTTTTTTGTACAGTTCTTCTGTGTATTCTTGCCACCTCTTCTTAATATCTTCTGCTTCTGTTAGGTCCATACCATTTTTGTCCTTTATCAAGCCCATCTTTGCATGAAATATTCCCTTGGTATCTCTAATTTTCTTGAAGAGATCTCTAGTCTTTCCCATTCTGTTGTTTTTCTCTATTTCTTTGCATTGATCACTGAGGAAGGCTTTCTTATCTCTCCTTGCTATTCTTTTGAACTCTGCATTCAGATGCTTATATCTTTCCTTTTCTCCTTTGCTTTTCGCTTCTCTTCTTTTCACATCATAATCACAGAAAACTAGCCAATCTGATCCCATGGACCACAGCCTTGTCTAAATCAATGAAACTAAGCCATGCCGTGTGGGGCCACCCAAGACGGGAGGGTCGTGGTGGAGAGGTCTGACAGAATGTGGTCCACTGGAGAAGGGAATGGCAAACCACATCAGTATTCTTGCCTTGAGAACCCCATGAACAGTATGAAAAGGCAAAATGATAGGATAATGAAAGAGGAACTCCCTGGGTAGGTAGGTGCCCAATATGCTACTGGAGATCAGTGGAGAAATAACTCCAGAAAGAATGAAGGGATGGAGTCAAAGCAATAACAATACCCAGTTGTGGATGTGACTGGTGGTAGAAGCAAGGTCCGATCCTATAAAGAGCAATATTGCATAAGAACCTGGAATGTCAGGTCCATGAATCAAGGCAAATTGGAAGTGGTTGATGTTCAAGCTGGTTTTAAAAAAGGCAGAGGAACCAGAGATCAAATTGCCAACATCTGCTGGATCATGGAAAAAGCAAGAGAGTTCCAGAAAAACATCTATTTCTGTTTTATTGACTATGCCAAAGCCTTTGATTGTGTGGATTACAATAAACTGTGGAAAATTCTGAGGGAGATGGGAATACCAGACCACCTGACCTGCCTCTTGAGAAATCTGTATGCAGGTCAGGAAGCAACAGTTAGAACTGGACATGGAACAACAGACTGGTTCCAAATAGGAAAAGGAGTGCGTCAAGGCTGTATATTGTCACCCTGCTTATTTAACTTCTATGCAGAGTACATCATGAGAAACGCTGGACTGGAAGAAGCACAGGCTGGAATCAAGATTGCTGGGAGAAATATCAATAACCTCAGATATGCAGATGACACCATCCTTATGGCAGAAAGTGAAGAGGAACTAAAAAGCCTCTTGATGAAAGTGAAAGAGGAGAGTGAAAAAGTTGGCTTAAAGCTCAACATTCAGAAAACCAAGATCATGGCATCTGGTCCCATCACTTCATGGGAAATAGATGGGGAAACAGTAGAAACAGTGTCAGACTTTATTTTTTTGGGCTCCAGAATCACTGCAGATGGTGACTGTAGCCATGAAATTAAAAGACACTTACTCCTTGGAAGAAAAGTTATGACCAACCTAGACAGCATATTCAAAAGCAGAGACATTACTTTGCCGACTAACGTCCATCTAGTCAAGGCTATGGTTTTTCCTGTGGTCATGTATGGATGTGAGAGTTGGACTGTGAAGAAGGCTGAGCGCCGAAGAATTGATGCTTTTGAACTGTGGTGTTGGAGAAGACTCTTGAGAGTCCCTTGGACTGCAAGGAGATCCAACCAGTCCATTCTGAAGGAGATCAGCCCTGGGATTTCTTTGGAAGGAATGATGCTAAAGCTGAAACTCCAGTATTTTGGCCACCTCATGGGAAGAGTTGACTCATTGGAAAAGACCCTGATGCTGGGAGGGATTGGGGGCAGGAGGAGAAGGGAACGACAGAGAATGAGATGGCTGGATGGCATCACGGACTCGATGGACGTGAGTCTGAGTGAACTCCGGGAGTTGGTGATGGACAGGGAGGCCTGGCGTGCTGCGATTCATGGGGTCGCAAAGAGTTGGACACGACTGAGTGACTGAATTGAGGCTTGTGTCTTTACAGGAATACTTTAATGTTTCCCTTCTACAGGTTTTATACATTCCTTTTCAAGTTTCCTCCTAAGTAATTTATTCTCTTTCATGATATTGCATATCATTTGCTCTACCACTGTATATGAAGGCTGTTTGTGATTTGTGTATGTGAAGGCTATTATGCATTTCTCTGTGTTAATCTTATATCCTCTCACCACAGTGAATTCTTATATTGTCTCAGTTAAGATTTATTATTGCATCTCTAAACACAGTCTTAATCCTAAACTAACCTTAATTCTAATCCAACCTTTAACACTAAAACTCAATTTAATCCTAAATCTAACCTTAATTTTTTAAAGGTACATTTGGTTATTTTAAAAATTTTTTATTTATTGATTTATTTTAGCAGTGCTGGGTCTTTGCTTCTGTGCACTGGCTTTCTCTACCTATGGCGACCAGGGGCTAATCTTCATTGTGGTGCTCGGGGCGTCTCTTGTTGCAGAGCACAAGCTCCGGGCACGTGGCCTTCAGTAGTTTCATCACGCGGGCTCAGCAGCTGTGGCGCATAGGCTTAGTTGCTCCACAGCACATGCAATTTTCCCAGACCAGGGATCAAACCTGTGTCCCCTGCATTAGCAGGCAGGTTCTTATCCACTTGACGGCCAAGGATGTCCTAACCTTAATTCTAACCCTAGCCCTAACCTGAAAGTGAAAGTGAAAGTCACTCAGTTGTGTCCGACTCTTTGCAACCCCATGCATCATACAGTCTGTGGGATTCTCTAGGCCAGAATACTGGAGTGGGTAGCCTTTCCCTTCTCCAGGGTTTCTTCTCAACCCAGGGATCGAACCCAGGCCTCCCACATTGCAGGCTGATTCTTTACCAGCTGAGCCACAAGGGAAGCAACCTTAAACTGAACCCTAGTGCTGAACCAAACTTTAACCCTAAACTTTTACCACCGTAGCACTAACACTAACCCTATACCTAATGGTAACTAGCATTAAGCCAAAAGTTAAGGCTGCCATCAACTCTAAATTTCATTCCTACCCCCAATCATAAATCTAACTATAACCCTGACCCTGATTCCAGCCTAATTTAACTCTGACCTGAACCCTAACCCTAATTCAGACTTGGAACCTACCACTCACAGTAGATGAAACATTGCCTTCCCGGGACTTCCCTTTTCAATGAGGGCACACGAGTAGTATCCCTGGCCAGAACTGAGATCCCACATGCTGCCAGGCCACTAAGCCTATGGGCCACAAGTAGAGAAAGCCTTCACTCTGCAACGAAGACCTAGGGCAGCCAGAGAAAGAGAAACATAACCTTCCCTCAAACCGAGTCCTAATCCTAAAGCTTTCTCTAATCCCTGGCTTTAACAGGCACTCCACCCCCCAAATTACCTTAATCCTAACAGTAGCTTCCTCGCTCTCGCGTGAGTCTAACATTACCTCTAGTACTGACCACAGCCTACCCCTAACCCTAACCCTAAGCAGCCAACCATTCTAAACCCTGAGACTAACTAAGGCTGAATGTTTGTGTGTCCCCCAAACCCACGTGTAGAAGTGCCAGCTTCCGCTGTGGCTGTATTTAGAGATGTGCCTTTACAGACATAGTGAAGGTTAATAAAAGTGAAAGTGTTAGTCTTGTCTGACTCTTTGCGACCCCTTGAGTTGTAGCCCGCTAGGCTCCTCTGTCCATGGAATTCTCCAGTCAAGAATTCTGCAGTGGGTTGCCACGCCCTCCTCCAGGGAATCTTCCTGACCCAGGGATCGAACCCATGCCTCCTGCATTTCAGGCAGATTTTTTACCGTCTGAGCCACCGGGGAAGCCCGAGGGTTAATAATGTTATAAATAAATAAGTGTAGGCCCTGTTCCAGTAGAACGACAGCTAAAACAAACTCCAACCCTAAAGTTAACTTAACCCCAAGCCCAGTGCCACCTCTAGCACTAAATTTATCCTTAAGCCTAATACTACTCCAACAAGAAACTTCTCTTTTACTCTCAATTTTGATTTGAATAAATAATCCAATTCAAATCTCTGTCACTATGTTTATTTTTTTTTTTTTTTATTTTTTTTTAAGTTGATCACCAACATATGTTTTACGAAACTGATCCAAGAACCACAGAACTGCAAGTTCTATTTTCTCATTAGAACACTGAGGCAATCCGGTATCCATTAAAGATATAAGCTGAAAAACTCGACAGGATAATTCTCCATCCATAGCATCATGTTCATCTGTACTGGTATATGTTAATCTTCCTCCAACAACTGTTCCAACTAAGTATACCAGCCAGGCAAGACGTCCTAAGAGTAGAAGCTCCAGGTCAGCAGGAATTCAAATGTTTACTTTCCAAGATAACACCAAGCTGATTTCCATTCTGTTTTCAACTGACTATACTTTATACTCCTACCAGTAGTATATAAGAATTTCTTTTGATCGACATTCTCCTATAACATTTATTTTTGCCAATCTACTGGAAATAAAATGGTATCTCATGTGCCTTAATTTCCATTTCTCTTACAAGTAGTAACATGTCTGTTTCTGTTTTTCATTTCCCTAAATTACTGCTTGCTTTATTTCTAGGAAAATTTTCCAGACTCTTCTCGATGGTGAACCTTGCCTGGGTTAGTGTGTGTATGAAGTGAAGTCGCTCAGTCATGTCCGACTCTTTGCAACCTCATGAACTGTAGCCTATCAGGCTCCTCCATCCATGGGATTTTCCAGGCAAGAGTGCTGGAGTGGATTGCCATTTCCTTCTCCAGTGTCACTATGTTTATAGTCCACTATGTCATGAGATGAAAAGAACTGTGCTGATAGGCACATTTCCCCCTAACCTGCTGTAAATGTTGAAATTCTAAGTAGAAGCCACACTATGGTTTTCAGGGAGACTGGTGCCCCTTCCAGGAAGGTTCCCTGTCCGGTACTCTGATCCCATTACTAGATCCTTGTGTGATCTTTCTCTGGAATCCCTGCCAAAGTGCACACAGAGCTGACCTGAGTTTTGGGGACTGATTCATACTAATCAAAATCTAACAGGTAAATGTATAAATCAAATCACTGGCCTATTAATTTACTGGGTTCCATTTTTCAGTGGGGTTACCCATTTACTAGTGATTGGAATAGTCCTGGCTACCGTTCATGAGACCATTGCTAAAAACTGTCTTTAGAAGACTGCTCTATGTGGCTGCTGCCCCACTGTTTTGATTCTTGTGTTCAGATGTCCCTTGAACTTGAGGCAAGGGTCCCCACAGTGGAGGAGATGCCGATTAGCACCAGCCAATGAGAGACTGAATATACAGACAATGGCCAGGCTATTTATAAAAACAGACCTCTGACCCACAAGCCGCAGCGGTCAGCCCAGGGAACCAACCCCTTCTCTACAGCAGCCAGCCCAGGAAGTCGGCTGCTGTTAAGTCAAACTTGAAGGAAGCCAGCCTACTGTCTCTAGGGACAACCCAGGAAGCTAAACAATAACCCCTGTAATGATTGGCCCCAAATGGCCAGCTCTTTGTCAGTAACTGACAGCTTCCCCAATTTCTGTCCCTACTTCCAACTCAGGATCAAGCAGAGAAAGCCAAGCACCTGCCCCCTCCCCCAAACCAATCACATGAGATGCCCCCTTCCAGTGACGGTGCCCCTAGCTTCCCCAGGCTCACAGCCGCCACCAGGGCACACCTGCACCCCTTTCTCCCCCAGGAAGCTTGCCCACTCCCCTGCTGGCCCATGAGTCTCTGCCAGACCAGTGATGAGGGCTACTTCCTCAGTACAGGCAGCTCTGAGCACACACTTCTGCCCTCTTCTGGTTCGGGTATTTGCACCCCAATCAAGGTCTTGCCATCTTCCCAGCCAACAAGAGGCTCAGGCAATGGCACGAGCCCAGTCCCTGGCCAGGGGTTCCTGGGAGAGATTTTCTCCTTGACTAAAGGCTTCAGGGTGGGCACACCCTCACTCCCTTGGGTGTAGCCCTGTGAGCACTGAGGCTTGAGTGATGGATCCTGGGGGCTGAATCAGACACCCGTCAGACAGGCTGCCAGTACCAGATTCTTGTTGCTAAAATTCTTCCAAGACTCTGGAAAGACCATGCCTCTCCTATGAACACTTACTTATTTCCAGACAAGACCTGAATCACCCTGACGGCCTCGTGTCCCCAGGCCTCCGCTCCACTCTGGCCTCTAACTCCATCATCCTCTCTCCTGTCCCTTCAGCCTGTGTTGCCCATCATTAGCTTCAGTCCCGACACTCATGGGGTTTTCAGATCCCTGAGCTGCCCCTTGTCCTGGCCTCTCACCTCCACGTCCAGCCTGCGATTCAGACCAAGCATCTCTCAGCTCTCTGGTCCCCTCGGTTCCACTTGGGGTCGTGACAGCCAGCTGGTGCGGCCCATGCTGCTTTGGGGAGGAGAGAGCAGGAGAGTGGAGAGTTTCTGTCCTGCTTCTTCACTTGGGAAGTGTATGGACTGCTTGGTGGCATGTTGTTGACCCTGGTAAACTGAGGGCAGAGTGATGGGTGGCGTGGGGAAAGTGGGTTTGGGGCCATGACCGCACAGCGCTGTGATGGGGACCTTTGCACCATGCCCTTTCTCCACCTGCAGCATCGTTCTCCTGTTTGCTCAGCTCAGTGAAGATTTAAACAGAACAGATGGTCTGCTCGTTCAGATTTGATTTCTGGAATATTCTGTCCTTTTGCAGGCCAGAAGGGTATTTTTCCCCCAAGCAAAAGTAAAAAGCATAGTCTGCCAACTGACCTTGGGGGAGGAGAGAATGGGGCGCAGCTCTGGCGAACCAGGCAGTGGGGTGGGTGGGGGACATAGGGAGCTGCCCTCACCCCATGCTGCATCTCGTCTCTGGGCTGCCTCCATCAAGACCCCATGCTGAAATGCTGGGCATCTGTGCAAGGCTCTCAGGGGAGGTGTCAGGGGGTTGACAACACTGGCTTCATGGTGTCGTAGCAGTGCCCTGCCCAGTGCCCTGCCAGTCAGGCCAGCTCGGGTTGGTGATATTTATTGTAGAAATCTGGAGAAAAATGAAAAGCACCTGCAAAAATAGGCTAGAAATCACCTATAATCCCAACAGCCAGACACAAGCACCCTTAACATTTTGGTATCTCCTCCCATCTTTTTCTACACGGGAGACACATAGACAGCACATATTATTCTGTCATATCAAATGTGGACCCCCTGCCCCCAGCTCCGGCTCTGCCCTCTCATACTGTTCCTGATCCATCTCACTGGCCCAAGGCCTTGCCTGGGCTCCTGGGAGGGAAGCTGTGGGAGGTGCCTGCTGTGGCTGGAGGACTCTCAGAGATGGGATGGCAGACCTAGGAACGCCAACCATCCTACCTGGGATCAAAACAGAGCTTCTAGAAGATACTGCTGCATTCTCAAGCATGGGGGCTGAGCACACTTCCTGACGTGGGCAAAGCTTCATCCCTTCTGGGTTTCAGGAGGGAGCGGTGAGATTACCCATCACCCGTGCTCACCTGCAGGACCACACATACCTACATGACCTGCTGTCTGGACAGAGCTCTGGCTTTCCACTCCACGTGGCTGGCGAGGGGTCTCGGTGAATAGGGGCCAGACCCAGCTGCTCCTGGCTTGGAGGAGCACCGAGGTGACCACCAGGGAAGGGTCAACAGCCCACACATCATCTCACAGCACACACCTTTCTGAGATAAATGGTGCTCACGTGAGTCCACCTCTCCCCGCAGAACACCAGCTCACAAGCCATTAGGGAAACACTCAGGTTAGGCATTCGCTTTGAATCAGGATGAAGTTTATTGAATCAGATTGGGCTGAGAAGTGGGTCTCTCCTAGTACTTCAGACACACATTTGGTGATGTGCTCCCTCCCAATAGTCAGTGTAACTCTGGTTTTAGCCTATGCACAATATAAAACAGGGGCTTCCCCAACGGCTCAGCGGGTAAAGAATCTGCTTGCAATGTGGGAGACACAGGAGACATGGATTCGATCTTTGGGTCGGGAAGATCCCCTGGAGAAGGAAATGGCAACCCACTTCAGTATTCTTGCCTGGGAAATCCCATAGACAGAGGAGCCTGGTGGGCTACAGTCCATAAGGTTGCAAAGAGTTGGACATGACTGAGCACATACCAACCTCGATAGTACTTTCAAAAGCAGAGACATTACTTTGCCGACTAAGGTCCGTCTAGTCAAGGCTATGGTTTTTCCTGTGGTCATGTATGGGTGTGAGAGTTGGACTGTGAAGAAGGCTGAGCACCAAAGAACTGATGCTTTTGAACCGTGGTGTTGGAGAAGACTCTTGAGAGTCCCTTGGACTGCAAAGAGATCCAACCAGTCCATTCTGAAGGAGATCAGCCCTGGGATTACTTTGGAAGGAATGATGCTAAAGCTGAAACTCCAGTACTTTGGCCACCTCATGCGAAGAGTTGACTCATTGGAAAAGACTTTAATGCTGGGAGGGATTGGAGGCAGGAGGAGAAGGGGACGACAGAGAATGAGATGGCTGGATGGTATCACGGGCTCGATGGACGTGAGTCTGAGTGAACTCCGGGTGTTGGTGATGGACAGGGAGGCCTGGCATGCTGCGATTCATGGGGTCGCAAAGAGTCGAGCACGACTGAGCAACTGAACTGAACTGAACTGAGCACATAAACTCATTACTCATTAATATAAAACAATGAAACCTTATAAATATTTAAAAAATGGCAGAAGGACTTCGCTGGTGGTCCAGTGGATAAAAATCTGCCTGCCAATGCAGGGGGCATGGGTTTGACCCCTGGTCTGGGAAAATTCCACATGCCAGGGAACAACTAAGCCCGTGTCCCACAACTACTGAGCCTGTGTGCTGCCACTACTGAAGTCTGTGCGCGTCAGAGCCCATGCTCTGCAACAAGAGAAGCCACCACAGTGAGAAACCTGTGCACCAGAAGGAACAGTAACTAGAGAGTCTGCATGCAGCAACGAGGACCAGTTAATTAATTTTTTAAAAGTAGCGGAGTATCTGGGATATATAAAGAACTCCTACAACTCAATAATCAAAGACAAATAACTCAATTTAAAAATGGGCAAAAGGAACTTCCCTGACAGACCAGTAGTTAGCACTGCATTCTTCTACTGCAGGTGGTGCTGGTTTGATCCCTATTCGGGAAACTACAATCCTTTATGTTATGTAGTACAGCCATAAAAAAAATTTTTAAAGGATCAAAAACTTGAACAAACATTTCTGCAAAGAGTACATGAATGGCCACAAGCACATGAAAGCTGCCCAATATTATCAGTCATGAGGGAAATGCAAGTCAAAACCTCAGTGAGACACCACTTCATACTCTTCATAATGGTGTTTAAAAAAAAAAACAGAAAATGACAAATGTTGGGGTTTCTCTGGTGGTCCAGTGGTTAAGAATCTGCCTTGCAATGCAAGGGACACTGCACTGGGTTTGATCACTGGCTGGGAAGACCCCACATGCTGTGGGGCAGCTGAGCCCATGTGCCACAACTAACGAGTCTGCACCCTGAAGCCTGTGAGCTGCAACTTCTGAGCCCACACACCACAACTGCTGAAGCTATGTGCCTAGAGCCTGTGCTCCACAAGAGAAGCCACAGCAATGAGAGGCCCAAGCACTGCAGCTAGAGTAGCTCCCGCTCAGCACAACTAGAGAAAACCCGTGAGCAGCAAGATCTAGACGCCAAAAATCAAATAAATAAATATTCAAAAACAAAAAAAAATTCTGGGACTTCCCTAGTGGTCCAGTGGCTAAGATTCTGAGCTCCCAATGCAGGGAACCCAGGTTTGATCCCTGGTCAGGGAACTAGATCCCACATGCAGCAACTAAGAACCAGAGCAGCCAAATAAATAAATAAATGTTAAAAAAGAAAAATTCTCAAAAAAGAAAAATTCTCAAGTGTCTGAGCTACTTTGTAAAAAAGAGAAAATAACAGGTGTTGGCAAGGATGAGGAGAAACTAGAACCCTTATACACATTAGTGGGGGGAATGTAAGCTGGTGCAGTCACTTTGGAACCATTAGTCCTCAAGAAAGTTAAACTTAGAGTTACTGTTTGACCCAGCAATTCCACGCCTAGGTACATATGAAGAGAACTGAAAACCTATGGCCACAGAAAAACTTGTGCACAATTATTCATAATAGTCAACCAAATGGCCATCAACTAACTAACAGATGAACAAAAAGTATATGCTAACAATAGACTATTATTTATCTGTAAAAGAATAAAGTACTGGAACTTCCCTGGTGGTCCAGTGACCAAGACTTTGTGCTTCCAACGTAGGGGGACTGGGTTCAATTCCTGGTCAGGGAAATAGATCCCACATGCAGCAGCTAAGACCCCATGCAGCCAAATAAATAAATATTTTTAATTAAAAAAAAAAAGAGTGAAGTACTGACACATGATACAATGTTACGATATGGCTGAATTTTGAAGACATTATGCTAAGTGAAAGAAACCAGACAAATGAGATTAGATATTGTACAATTCCATTTATGTGAACTGTCTAGAATAAGCCAGATCTATAGACACAAAAAGTAGGTTAGTGGTTGCCAGAGGCTGGGGAGAAGGGAATGGGCGTGACTGCTAGTGGGCGGCAGCTTCTCTTTGGTGTGATGAGAAGTTCTAATGTTAGATAATGGCGCTGGCTGGTTGCACAACCTTGTGAATATACTAAAAACCACTGAATTGCCCAAATCAAAATGGTGAGTTTTGTGGTGTGTGAATTATACATCAATAAAAATAAGTGGCAGAAGTGTATGCAAGGTTGATTGAAAGAATTAAGTCTAAGCATTTTTTGAGGGGAGACCAATATAACTTCAAATTTATAAAAGAAAAGAAAAATGGCCACCGTAATGGTTCTGTTTCCTCATCTGCCAAATGGAGATCACCTTTTCTGCTCCTGGGGTTGTGAAGGGACCAGACACACTGAGGGAAGCCACCAGCCGAGCTACGTACGAGATGTTCTGTGCCTGCATCCGGATAAGGCTCACCCCTGCGTGCTGGGCATCTTCCCCACAGCCTCATGTAGTCTTCCAAACAGGCTGAGAAGCAGGTTCTAGCAGACTCACTCTGCTGAGAGGAAGACGTGAGGGGGGTTTCCATGCCTGGGGTCCACGATTCTAACAGAAAGAGCCGAACTTGATGCTGCTCTGTGGGACTTTGGGGTGGATGCTCCAGACCCTCACCTCAGCGTCATCTCAGGGAATGGCCCTCAGGGGCAGGAGGTTTGTTTTGTGGGAACATGGCCCTTCTGGGCATCAAAACTCTTTTTCGTGACCATGTCCCATCCTCCGTGGGAAACCTCAGCAGGTCAAAACACAAAACTGCGAGAGCAGACCCTTCTGTGGAAGACAGCCCTCCTGAGAGAGGAGGGGCTCAGGGGCTCCTGGGACTGAGCCCCCTCTTGGCAAACCCTCTCCAGACCCAAGCTTAGGTTTGTTTTCATTTTTTCACTGATGGGGCTTTCCCTGTCAGGATGCCACTCAGCAAACACCTCCTATCCTTGGTCAGTGAGTGGTCCCTGCGTGCCCCACCAGGGCCAGCCCAGCACTGGAGCCACAGTTTCAGTGGTGAGCAGAGCAGTGTCCAGTCAGAGCCACCGTGACCAGCCCTGAGGCCTGACTCGAGCAAACAATAAAACCCATGAAATGTTTGTAGGTGACTGGGAAGCTGCATGAGAGATGCACTGGGTGCATGACGACAAGGTGCCCGGCAGAAGGGGGCCCAGGGGTGGGGCAGGAGGGGTTCTCAAGGAATAAAGAACATGTAGGAAAGGAACTGGGAGAAGGCAATGGCACCCCACTCCAGTACTCTTGCCTGGAAAATCCCATGGGCAGAGGAGCCTGGTGGGCTGCAGTCCATGGGGTCACGAAGAGTCGGACACGACTGAGCGACTTCACTCGCACTTTTCACTTTCATGCATTGGAGAGGGAAATGGCAACCCACTCCAGTATTCTTGCCTGGAGAATCCCAGGGACGGGGCAGCCTGGTGGGCTGCGGTCTATGGGGTTGCACAGAGTCGGACACGACTGAAGCGACTTAGCAGCCGCAGCAGGAGAGGAACTGAAGAATGAGGCTCAAGCAGGTGAAGAGAGGCAGCGGGGACACTCTTCCCAGAGGTAGATGCATGAGCAAAGGTCCCAAGGAAGGAAGGGGCTGGGATCTTGATGCCTGAAAGGGCTCTGAGCTTGTGGTGGGGATAATTCTGGAAGACCTATCTGATTAGGATTTGCCATCTTCCTAAGAGCAGTGAGAAGGGGGGCGGGGGGTGCTTCAAACTAGGCAGCGTTCTCCATAGACAACTGGTAGCCACAGGGAATGAGACCACAGCAGGTCAGAATTTGAGAGAAGGTGGAAGTCCAGGGTGATGGCTGATAAGTGTGCTGATCTCAACGTTACTTAAAGGTGGAGCCAGTTTCCCTTGATGGGGGCCCCAAATAATGAATGGAGGTGAAGGTAGGCTGCAGGATCATGGTGTGAGCCTTGGGGCAGGCGCCTGCCCTAAGACAAGAACACTGGAAGGAAGGAGCCAGCTTAGCCATCAGCACTGGGGAAAGACTCTGGAGTAGGCCATGTGGGGGCTTTGGGGGGCTGCCTCAAGTCTGGGTTCCGAATCAAGCTGCTCTTCCAGGTCAGGAGCAGACAGACACAGACCTGCATGGTGGGGAGGTTACCCCACCCACCTCCAGGAGAGGAGAATTGTGACAAGGGGAAGCCTCAGTAAGTTCTGAGCGCTTCCATGACACAGCCAGAATCAACAGCAAACAGGTCAACCTCTGTCCATGCCAGCGGGTCACAATTAAGCAAGGATGCCCCCCAAATCAGAGTGCCCCAGGAAGAGGAAGGGAGCAGCTGTGAGAGCAGAAAGGCCACCTATCAAGAGAGGAGAAGGTCTGGGGTTGGAGAAGGGCTGGGAGGGGAGGTGCTGGAGAGCTGGGGCAAAGGGCTGGGGGGCAGGGGGGTGGGGAGGACCCAAGGGGCTGGGGAGGGGATCTGCTGGTCAGAGTGGGTAGAGGTGTGTCCACTCTGGCCTTCCCTGGGTTGGCTTCCTGGAGAAGCCCAGGCACAGGGATGCCCTCCCAGACTCTGGAAGGTCCTGGCTCCCAGCATCCCAGATATAGGCTTCTCAGGGCCTGGGATGGCCACAGTCAGCACCGACACAGACAGCAGCTGAGACAGTGTGTGCCCCAGTGTGTTCTCTGCCCAAGCCCTGCCCCAAGACAGCCGTGGGACCCCCAACTTCCCCAATGGCCCAGTAGGAACAATGGGCCTACAGGAGTGGGGGAGAGAGAAAGAGACCAAGGCTGTGGGGACAGCTGGAAACCCAAGAGGGGCAGCCTCAGCTGTAGGATCAGCAGAGGACACGGGTGACATTTGCCACGTTGGCGGTGGCTGGAGACTGTATACCCATAGACACAAGCCATGCCCATCACAAACTCAGCATCCTTTATTGCACAGCGAGACTGCAATCTGTCACTGGTGTGGGCGCAGGTGGAGAACCTCTCAGCAGCTCGGCCACAGGAGGGTAAAGGTACCACGGCTGCAGCGGAAATCCGGCTCTGGCTGCTCTGATCTGGGCTCCACGGATACCAGGCGCCGGGCCCCGCGCTGGGTGAGGGGGATGCAATCGGACACGCGGACCTCCAGGGCCCGTCCCTCCCTGAAGGAAGGAGGGCAGGGTCAGGATGGGCCAGGCTCCTCAGATAGGCAGCCGCCGCCCTGCCCGTGCCCAGGGACTCACCCTTGGCAGTGCGCGGCCAGCACCCCCACCAGCTCCCCGATTCGGTTGTCCAGTGGTGGCTGGGAGCGGTGCAGACACACCACCAGGTCGTCATAGCCCCGCGCGTGCAGCACCACCAGCTGGTCCCGCCCGCTGGTCACGCTCAGCCCGGTCACCTGAAGGGGGCAGGGTCTCAGGGTCAGGGGTGCGGCAGGCCCTCCACCCCGACCTTGCATTCTGGAGGGCCCCAGCATCCCAGGAACACACGTCCGCCTGGATGTCTTGCCCTGCCAGCACCCTGCCCTCTTCAGACAGCCTCTTCGAGCTCCAGTCCTCCATCCTCCCTGCAGGCTGTACAGTCCTGCCGTCCCCTCTAGGTCCCTTTCCTCCCTTTCTGGTCCTGCCCATTAAGGAGAGGGTTGGGCAAGGTGCACCGCACAAGAGGACTTTTGCTGTGACGGAATATTCTAGATCTGCGAAGTCTAACATGGCACCATTGCTCACCTATAGCTTTCTAGCCCCTGAATGTGCTGGTGCAACTAAGAAGCTGAACTTTCAGTTTTCTTTCCTTGTCAATTGCATTCAAAATATCCACACTGGTAGTAGCCACCAGATGGTCCCTCATCCTGAGAGCTATAGGGACTCCCAGCCTCAGTTTCTGCCCTGCATTGTCCCTTGTCCTGAGGGAGTATGAGCTGTGACTCTAGGGAGTAGTGGGCCATAGAGCTGGACAGAAGGGTGAAGGGAAGGGACAGGGTCCCATGGGTGGCAGCCACACACTGCAGCCAGGACCATGTGGTCCAGGTAGGGAGGACCCCCAGGCAGGCTCAGGTGCAGATGTGGGGAAGAGGGGCCATTTGGCTCTGCCCAAGAGTTCAGCAGGAGCAGGGTGAGGAGGCTGAGCATGGAGTTTGGGGCCCTACACCCATGGGCAGGCTGTTCAGTGGGGGTTGAGGGGAAGCTGCCATCCTGAGCTGATGCTGAGTTCTAGATAGCTCTGGTCATCCCAGGGAGGCATGAGGAGAGGGGCCCAGCAGCAGTGCCCAGCAGGACACTGGGCCCACTGGAGCCCGGTGAATGCCTCTGCCCTCCCACAGGGCTCACCGCGTCCAGGGGCACGGCTCGCATCACCCGGTACTGCCGGCCTGGCTCCAGCTTGTAGAGGTGCCGATCTGTGAGCAACAGTGCCCGGTCCCGGCTTTTGTTGAAGCGATTCACCTGCAGGACGGGTGGTTTCAGGGTCACTGCCTGGCCCGGGGGGCTCCCCAGGAGTTATGGCTGGAGGCCTCCCTTCTGTGAAGCTATTCTCTCACTAACTGGGTTGGAGCTGAAGTTTTTGAAGTTCAAGAGTAGTTGTGAAACCTCTTAGCTGGGCCTGAGCCAGGGCTGACATCAGCCAGCAGCCGTGAACCCACTGCTCACCTTTCTGACGTGGCTGGAGAAGAGCACGGCCCCAAAGCCGTCTTTTTCCCGAAGCGTCTTCAGTCGCTGAGCAAACAGGCCTGAGGCTGTGGGGTTGTCTGTGGGCTGGGGACAGTTGGGGGTTGCGTGGGGTGAGGTTGTGCGACCATGCGTGATTGACCACGACTCTTAACGAATCCGCACAGCTATCCTTATCTGCACAGCTATCCTTGACCTCAGAAAACCTCATCGTGTCATGCACGAGCCTCCCGGTGGGCCCAGCCACCACGCTGGGTTCCCTGAAGCCCACCACACAGACCCCTGCAGCCCTAAGGTTCTAGGCACATATCTGAGCCCCCCACACCCACCCACCCACCCAGCTCCTCAGGCCAGGCCTGGACAGACGCTGAGATGGAAGGGGCTGAGCAGGGCCTGGCTCCTCCATGCTAAGCCATCCATTTGGGCCAACCTCACACCCCTGAGGCTTCTGCCCCTGCAGAACTGGGCCAGGGGGCCACTCACAGTGCCCATGTGGGCCAACGGGAGCCACGGTGTTGGGTGCCAGTCAAGGGGGCTGTGCCTAACAAGGGGGTCTATGCCTGAGAATGGGAGGTTGAGAACAGGAAAGGGAGCGGGAGTAGGGTAGTGGAGGCTCTCAGTGAAGCCTAGGTCAGCTGGTTCTCAGTGAGAACCCTTTAACTGTGGGCAAGGACACAGGGGGACAGCCCACAGGACAGCCAGGCCCAGAGACAGGACAGCTAAGGTGGACACAGGCAAGGTCTCAGCCTGGAGCCCCGCCCTGGCAGCCAGCCCCCGCAGCCCCGACGCTTACGGAGGACAAGTAGTCCCGGGCCCAGGCCCGCCGGCAGCCCCAGTCCTGCCGTAGCTCCTGCAGGGCCGCCATGGCGGCCACCTTGGCCTTGATCTGAGCCATGTCCGAAGGGGGGATGTTCTTCACCAGCTGCCGGGCCCGCCACCTGGAGAGGGCCAGGTAGTCAGATGGGCCGCTGTGAAGGCCTTGCCCCTCCCCACTCCTGGTTCTGTTCCCTTTCCTGAGAACACACGGTAATGACTTGTCACGTCCGTTACCCCAGTAGGAGAAGGCCAAGCCCCTCAGCCTGGCACTGGCTGCCCTCTGTGTCCCAGCCTCCCTGGTCTCAATGGAAGGTGGCCTCCCCCCCTCTGAGCACACTGGTTGCCCTTCACACCTTGTCCTAAAGAACCCCTACTCAGGCTTCAAAGCCTGGCTCAGCTGCAGTTTCCCTTACTTCTAGCTTCAATCCACCACCCACCCTGCAGGGCCCTAGGAAGGAGATAAAGGCCTGCAAGCCCTCCGGATGTCCAGAATGGTGCTGGAGACATTAGGAATTTTCTAGCGGTTGTGAGGTATAGGCTGTCAACGGATGCGCACAGCCCTCAGTCTTCCTGTTTATCCAGTGGAACTGTGTGTCTCCTAGCTGGCTCAGTGGGGTTCAGATGACCTGGTCCGGGTGTTCAATGGGCTCTAGCTGAGTGGAAAACACCAAGGGGGGTGGGGGCGGAGAGCAAGTACCTGGAGAAGAGGGCCTGGCAGATGTCCTGGAAAGGCTGCAGCACGGTGGGCGGTGGGGGCCAGACGAGGTCACGGCCGTAGTGCGGGGGCTGCCGCGCAGCCTGGAATCGCCGCTGCAGCTCTGTCAGGTGAGCACGCACCTTGTGCCTCCGGAACCAGCGCATGATGGTGTAGATGGCCCTCAGCTGCCGGCAGCGCCTCCTGGCCAGCGTGCCCCGCCACGCCTGGGGGCCGGCAGGAGGTGGTGCTCCGTCAGGCCGTGCCAGGCCCCACCTCCCTCACATCTGCTGCTGTGCTGTGCTTAGTCTCTCAGTCGTGCCCCACTCTTTGCGACCCTATGGACCATAGCCCCCCAGGCTCCTCTGTCCATGGGGATTCTCCAGGCAAGAATACTGGAGTGGGTTGCCATGCCCTTCTCCAAGGGATCTTCCCAACCCAGGGATCAAACCCAGGTCTCCTGCATTGCAGGTGGATTCTTTACTGTCTGAGCCACCAGAGAAGCTCCTCCCTCAAATTAGAAGAGTACCCTGAGAATGTGACCATCAAATCCTACAAGGCTGGAGACCCTACAAGACAAGCAGCCCAGTGAACTCACAGATTAAAACCTGACTTGAACAGACTGAGGACATGATTGGGGACATGTGGTTACTGACTGGACAGGACACAGGAAGTCAGAAACAACTTTCTAAATCCTATTTCTGGGATGGTGTGGTATTGTGTCGTGTTCTTAAAAATAACCCTGTGTGTTAGAGGAGATATCAGAGGTAACAACAAAATGCAGTGTGTCATCACTCACTGGATTCTCGGTTTTTAAAAGACATAATGGGTCATAGTGGGACCCTTTCGGAAATTTGAATATGGCCTACATGTTAGATACTCAGCTATGTAGGTTATATTTTATCAGTGTTAGTTTTCTTGAATGGGCTAATGTCAGTGTGGTTATAAAGAGGAATGTCCTTGTTCTCAGCATACACGCGTGATGAAGGATTTAGAGGTCATTACTTTATGTGGATCGGGAAATAATACAAATATATGGGTATCTGCATGTGGATGTGGAAAGAGATAAAGGCAGACAGAGATGGGGCGGTGGGTGAGAACACATAATTGTAACCATCCAATTGAATGGTACATTGTACGAATTTTTCTAGGTTTTATAGGTTTGAAATGTTCAAAGTAAAACATTATGAGGAGAGGTGGGAGAATCCTTATCCTTTGGAAAGGCATACTGAAATGATTATAAACAAAATGATTTGATTCAAAATAAAGCGAACGAAGGTGAGGTGTCTACACAAAACCATAGGGGTCATGAGGCAGGGCAGTCAGAGTGTGGGAATTTAGTACACCATTCTGCCTGATTTTCTCCAGGTTTGAAATATTTCAGGATAAATGGAAGAAAGGAAGGGAAAGGAAGGAAGTAAAGAAGCCAGATTCCTGACTCTCTTGTTTTGAGCACCTGGGTCAAACTTTTTGCTTGTCAGTTTCAATCTCCGTTTGTCACCCGTGAGCAGGGGACTTCTCTAGTACTTGAAACAGTGTCTGTGGTCCCCTCAGTGCACGCACACACACCCGGTACCTCGGGTGGTGCACACCCATCTCTCCCCTACCCCCAAGTAATGCTCAGAGCGCTCTCCGGCCCCCCTCAACACCGGCCCTGGCGGGCGTCCAGCCGGCCGCACCTTCTGCAGCAGCAGCACGATGATGGGGATGAGACAGGCGCGGCTCTGCTCCAGAGTGACCAGTGTCCGGGGCGAACGAATGAAGAGCTTGCTGTGGCCAAAGGCCACGTCCCCCTGCAGCCCGTGCTGCTCCAGGAGAGCGCCCACGGCCGCCTTATCCGAGCCCAGCAGGTGATTCGGCCACGTGTACTCACATGTCATCTTGTACCTGTCACGGCAGGACCGGGCTGTGGGCGCTGGGCCCTGGGGAGGGGTGTGGACCTAAGCCCCCATCCTCCTCCCCTCTCCTCCGCCCGGACCCTCTCCCTCCTCCTCTCCTCCCCCTCCTCCCTCCCGCCCTTTCCCCCAAGCCACTCCCACTCCAACGCCAGCTCCCCGCCACGCCCACACCCCATGCCACGCCCACACCCCGTGCCATGCCCGTGCCACGCCCATACCCCTCCATGCCATGCCCACGTCAGCCCACCCTGCCCAGCCCCACCCCTTGTGTCACGCGAGGGGCCTTCAAGACTGGCAGTATTATCCCCGGGTCAGCAGCAGCCTGCAGGCTTCCGCACTGACGTCTGAAAAGCGCTCGTTGCTTTGGGCACCCCTTGCCGGCTGATGGAACTTCTCAAGGACCAGTCCCCCCGGGAGAAGGGGCCGTACCTGAGCAGGAATCGAGGATAGGGCTGGCGGGAAGCGAAGCCTGCCCTGCGGACCCTCACGTTCTCCAGCAGCCCCAGGTATGCGACCTGGTGGCGACAGTGGCCCTCGTCCAGCTTCCCGGCCACCTTGTCCTCATTGGGCTTGATGCAGCGGATGTAGAAGGGCTCCTGTGGGGACAAAGGACACTCGGAGAGGCCAGTGTCACAGCCCTACAGTTACTGGACAGGGGCAGCGAGGAGCTCAGGCCTGTCTCTGTCCCTCCAATGCTGCCATCCATAGGGCAGAGGATCTATCAGGGGGGACAGGGAGGCCTGGGGGCCAAGGGCAGGCAGAAGGGCAAGGCCAGACAGGAAAAGAGTGGGGATGAGGGCATGGTGGGCAGAATGGGACCTGGGAGCTCCAGTGCTGGGTGTGGGCAGGAAGCTGGCCTGCATTCAGGTTCTGACAGTGCAGCAGAACCCCTCAGCCCTTCCTCTTGCCTTCCCAGAGGCCCTACAGAGGGCCTGGACATTCTGCTGTTAAGCTGGCCCGGGCATCCTCCTGCTGCCCTCTCTGACTTTGGGCCCCAATCTCTGTGAGATGTGAGTGCCACTTTCTTGTCCTGGTGGCTCCAGCTTCCAGAAAGCTAATCCTGGCTCCAGGCAGGACCAGGGCTGGGCCAACTCAAGTTCTGGGTGAGGTCTCCCCCCGCCCATCCCTGAGAAGCAATGGGGCCAGGGGAAGGCTACAAGGATCTTGTGTTTACTCAAGCCTTGGCCCAGCCCAGGGCATCATAACCTGAGCAGTGGCAGGTCCCTTTCTGCTGGAGGAGGTATGGCTCACAGCAGACAGGAAAGGAACACCCTCTTATGATACATGGAGGCAGTGGAGGACCCAACTTGACATCCAGGCACAGACGGATCTGAAGGGGTCCAGACTCAAGGTGGGGGTGCCGTACCTTGGAGGCCAAGTTTTCCACCAGGGCCACCATGGAGTTCTTGAAGAGTGTGCCGGCTGTCAGGGGGCGCTTGGTCACCTCTGTGATGTCCTGCTGCCCATCTGGCCACATGGCCCGCAGGGTGGGATCCATGCTGTGGACACAGGCCGCATGCCCAGATGCCCTCCAGGAGGACAGCCCCCACCCCAGCTCGGCCATGTGTAACCTTCATGACCTTGGGCTGTGAGGGTCAGACGGAGTGTCTGAAGGCCCTTCCAGCCAGAGTGCCTGGGCCTTCACTGACTGGCACCTACGCACAGCCCCAGAGAGCCCCCCTCACCTGTTGTACAGCAGCCGCTTGAAGTCCTGGAAGAGGAAGTCTCTGTTCTTATCAATGAAGCCCTCCACAGAGTACCTGGGGGAGGGCCGGGGGAGGGCCAGTGAGGAGGCAAGGGGCTTCTGACCCCCTAGCGTGCCCCTCCCCCTCCTCCCACCTGGCCAGCCTCCCTTCCTGTCTCCTCACGTGCCCCTCTTCCTTCCCCTCTCCTATCTGCTTTCCCTCTCATCATATAAGACCTCTTCCCTCAGAAGTTTCTCTTCTGAAAGATGAGTCAAGGGGCTATGCCCACGGAGCCAAACGTTGCATCACTGAGTCCTGGCTTTAGCACATACATGCTGTGTGACTTGGAACAAGTGACTTAAACTCTCTGTGTCTCAGTAGACATCACACCCTCAGTGCCTACTGAGTTTCCATGAATAAATGTCAGCGATTGCAGTTACAACCAGGAACTCCTGAGTCATTGGTCTGTTTGGCTCCTTGGCCTGGAGAACTTCAGATTCATCATTCTAGCCTTTGCTAGAAAGTTCAGTGCCAAAATCTTGGCTTCACTTGCTGTTCCTAGAAAAGTCTCGGGGCCATAGGATCTGACTTCTGGCAGCTTCGTCTTTTCGATTCTATATCTTCTCCTCGTGAAGGACACATGGGACACTTGTGCCTCCCTCTGTGAGTCACCTCAGATCCAATTCTGGGTGAGGTGTGTGACAGGGGAATTAATAATAATCATGGCCACTTCTGGAAGACACTAGGGACTTTGGTGCTCAGTGTGTGGCCTGAGGACTGGCTATGTCCACCTGGCCTGGGAGCTCATTAGAAACACGTCATCTGGCCTCTCTGTTCCGCCTCGCTGACCAAAGGTGACAAGAACTGGCCCCACGGCTTCCCTGGTGGCTCAGTGGTAAAGACTCTGCCTGCCAGTGCAGGGGACGTGGGTTCAGTCCCTGGTCTGGGAAGATCCCACATGGTGCAGAGCAACTAAACCCGTGCTCCACAACTGTTGAGCCTGGGAGCCGCAACTCCTGCAGCCTGTGAACCCTGGAGCCTATGCTTTGCAACAAGAGAAGCCACCACAGTGAGAAGCCCGTGCACCGCAACTAGAGAGGAGCCCCTGCTCGCTGCAACGACAGAAACGTCCACACAGCAACAAAAGTCCAGCACGGCCAATAAATAAAGAAATAATTAATTTGTAAAAAATAAAAGAACTGGTCGTGGGCTCAGAACAGAGGTCCCACCCTAGCTGTACCTCAGAATCTCCAGCTACTCTACCAGAAATTGGCTTTTTCTTTTTTAAAGCTGCCCAGAAGATTCTAGGATACAGCCAGGGCTAAGAATCACAATCTTAAAAGCCTGAATTGATATTTCTCGTTTGTGAATCTGGTGAAGAGCATATTTCCAGTGTCTTAAAAATGGGAGGGGGTGGTGGTGGGGAACCAGACGCCCAGTGGGGGGTCCTTACGTGACATCCCCTGCATAGTGCTTGATCCGGAAGTCTCGGCCAAACTCCATGGTCTTGTCTGTGGGGCAGAGCTATGGATGGGGACAGCCCAGGTCAAGACCTAGAAGGTGTGGGGGGGATCTGGGGGAGAAAGGGGAGACAGCCCTGCAGAGGAGGCTGAGCCACCACCAAGACCCCTCACCCACCCCAAGACAGGCAGTGTGGCACCGTGGGGCACCCGCCAGTGCCGGGACCAGTGGGAGGGGCACAGGGAGGGGGTACCACAGGGGCAGAGGGGCACCTGGCGGCTGGTATAGTGTGGGTGGTGGCGGTGGTGTGTGTCCAGGGTCTGCAGGAAGATCCGGTCGGTGATGGGGCCCGCAGTGCTGCAGGCCTCATCCAGCACCGCCAGGATGCCCCGGTGGGGCCGCTCCACCAGCTCCACGATGGTGGCGTTGTTGAAGTACTCCACCTGTGGCAGGCAAGCAGGGTAGCTCCCGAGCCCTGTCCACCAGCCTCCTGCCCGTGTTCCTGCCCAGTGTCCACATCTTGCAGCCCTCCTCTGCACACCTGCCAGCCTAGCACTGTCCCCCCACCATCTCCCTCCCACCTGGGACCCGCGGGTTCAGGGAGGGTCGGGCACCCACGGTCTGCCAGGCGATGCCCTCCCGCTCGTATTCCTCCTGCTCCTGCTTCAGGATGAGCTGGATGAAGAGCTGCTGCAGCTTCTCATTACAGTAATTGATGCAGAACTGCTCGAAGCTGGAGGAGGGGTGGGTGGAAGGGCCGTTCAGAGTCATGCCTTGACCACCCACACTAAGGCTTTGGCTCCGTGCAGAGTGAGTGCAACCAAGAGCAGCTGTGCTGTGCTGTGCTTAGTTGCTCAGTCGTGTCCAGCTCTTTGTGACTCCATGGACTGTAGCCTGCCAGGCTCCTCTGTCCATGGAATTCTCCAGGCAAGAATATTGGAGTGGGTTGCTATGCTCTCCTCCAGGGGATCTTCCCAACCCAGGGATCAAACCCAGGTCTTCCACATTGCAGGAGGATTCTTTATCATCTGGGTCACCAGGGAAGCCCAATGAATAGCAGGGATCCCCCCAGATATATGCCCTGAAGATCGCCTGAGGGGTCTGGAGCCAGGCACCCCAAGTGGCCTCCTTGTAGGGTGCATCTCCCACTCTGGGCTGCTCTTTTACCTGGTCCCTACCCCCTAGCCCACCCAGCACACGTGCCCTGAAGTGGACTGGGGAGTCCCTGTGAGGGGAAGTAAGCCAAGATCTTGGCATCCCAGGCACCATTGGGTGGTGGCACAGCTGAAGCAGGCTTGAAGACATGAGCCTGGGGGCCAAGGACGAACCATGATGGACACTAGGCATCCTGTTCCTCTGCCCAGCCGAGCTCCCCAGGACTAAGAGTTGCGGGGGGGAGGTCAGAGTGTGAGATGCGGTGGTGGAGCTACCCACCTATTGACGGGGAACACCTCAAAGCCATAGATGTCCAGCACACCGATGACCGTGTCCTTGCCATCACGCCGGGGGTCCCGGTCCCGGGGTTCCATGACATGATTAATCCGGTCCACCACCCACTCAAATAGTCTCTGGTACACTGCCTGGGGAGAGGCAAAGAGCCAGCTGCTTCTGACTGCCTCTGGCCTTGTCTCCTCCGGGGTTCCCCACCCACCCCCTAGAATACCTTGGCACATGCATCCCGGGCATAGCTGGCCTCGGCCGCAGTGTGGCCCTTCTCAATGACCTCCCTGCCTCCAGAGGCCACAGTGCGAGCTAGTAGGCAGCGCAGCACTAGCTCCCGGGGTGTGGCCGTCAGCTCAGCCACGTGGTCCACCAGCACTTCCTCGGTTACCGCCAGGCGCCCCTGCTCCAGGTTGTTCTCCTCTAGCTCCACGAACTCAATGTTTCCCTGGTGATGGTAAATCATCAAGAGTCAGGCTCTGTGTCTCAGAGGAGCCTGTACACTTATGCCCAGGGAAGGGAAGGCAGGGGCATGAGGAGCAGCTCCTGGAACACACCAAAGCCTCCCCCAAGGCCTCCCACTGGGAATGTCATGTGAGTGGGCCCACCGTGCCCTCCTGTAGCTGGTTATGTGCTGCCCACACCTCATGTTTCCTCAGAGAGAGCAGAGGCTCAGAGTCACGAGTAACCTGCCCAAAGTCACTCAACTCTTAGGTGACAGAAGCAAGAGCCAGGTCTGCGTGTTTGTTGTCAGTTGCTAAGTTGTGTCTGACTCTTCGCAACGCCATGGACTGCAGCATGCCAGGCTTCCCTGTCCTTCTCCATCTCCCGGAGCTTGCTCAAACCCATGTCCATTGAGTCAGCGATGCCATCCAACCATCTCATCCTCTGTTGCCCCTTCTCCTCCTGCCTTCAGTCTTTCCCAGCATCAGGACATTTTCCCATGAGTTGGCTCTTTGCAACAAGTGGCCAAAGTATTGGAGCTTCAGCTTCAACGTCAGTGGTTCCAATGAAAATTCAGAGTTGATTTCTTTTAGTTGATTTCCTTTGATTGGTTTGCTCTCCTTGCAGTCCAAGGGACTCTCAAGACCAGCAGTTCAGTTTGAAAGCATCAGTTCTTTGGTGCTTAGCCTTCTTTATGGTTCAACTTTCACATCTGTATGTGACCACTGGAAAAACCATGGCTTTGACTAGACAGACCTTTGTTGGCAAAGTGATGTCTCTGCTTTTTAATATGGTGTCTAGGTTTGTCATAGCTTTTCTTTCAAGGACCAAGCATCTTTTAATTTCACGGCTGTAGTCACCGTCTGCAGTAATTTTTGAGCTCAAGAAAATAAAATCTGCCACTGTTTCCATTTTACTGAGCCCAAACTGCCCTTACCTGCTGCTGCTACTAAGTTGCTTCAGTCGTGTCCAACTCTGTGTGACCCCATAGATGGCAGCCCACCAGGCTCTCCCATTCCTGGGATTCTCCAGGCAATAACACTGGAGTGGGTTGCCATTTCCTTCTCCAATGCATGAAAGTGAAAAGTGAAGGTGAAGTCGCTCAGTACTGTCTGACCCTCAGCGACCCCATGGACTGCAGCTTTCCAGGCTCCTCCGTCCATGGGATTTTCCAGGCAAGAGTACTGGAGTGGGGTGCTATTGCCTTCTCAGTCTTACCTGCTAAGTACAGGCTAATCTACCAGACACGGACCAGACACATTATGGGAACCCATAATCGAAACAACTTGGGTTTCAGCAGAGGGAGGAGTGGGCCAGTTATACTGCTGGGTTGTTAGAGGCCAATCTTCTTCTTCAGGGGAGGTGCCCAGCCAGGGCACCACATGGGGAAGTGGCCGCAGTGCCCACAGGCAGGCTCACCAGGTGCAGTATAGCGGCCAGGATCCGGTGCACAGAGGCCACCTCCTCAGGACTGAAGCCGATCACCCGCATGGCCTCTGTCACCGCCTGGTGGTGGCTCTTCTCGTCAGTGTCCAGGACCTGGGGGGGAAAGGGCTCAGCACACCACTGCCACACTGAACCTCAATTCCTCTGCCTCAGTGCACTTGCTCGCCATTGCACCCCTTCCCCACGCTGAGCCCTGATTCCTCCAACTGAAAGCCTGTAGAATTGGGCCCCACCAGTCCCGCTGAGCCATTCACACCACCCTAGGCCCAGCTGAAGCCACTGGTCTCCGGCCCCTAGGTCCTGGGACCAGGAGTGACTAGAGCCTGGGCTCCCTGCCCTCACTCACATTGAGCCCTGCCCCCTGGCGGGTGAAATTATACACTGCCGGGTTTCTCTGCAGGTGCAGTTCTTGCAGCTCCTCATCCTCACAGCCCCGCAGCACCTGGAGGACCCAGACATCCCTCTGTTAGGCCCCTGAGCTCCAAGAGACACCCCCCCCCACCATACACCCTACCCACAAACAGATGGCATCCTTCAACCACTGCTGACCCAACGAATGCATGGTATGAGTCAGCACGGTGATGGTGTGGACAGTGCCTGAGTCCAGGGAGGACCCACTTCTAGGTCAGACATGGTGTAGATTTTGAACAAGACTGATGAGAACCCACTCGATGTGGTGTAGACACCACTAGAATCCAGGGAGATCCCATTTTGCTGTCAGACACTATAGAAACTGCTTGTGTCCTGGGAAGACCTACTTCAGTGATCAGACATATGTAGAGATGGCCAGTGTCCAGGCACCCACTTTGGTGAGTCATAAAGGATGTCGATACCACCTCCAAGTCCAAGGAGATCCCACCTCAGTGGGTCAGACATGGTGTAGACACCACCTGAGTGAGGTCTTACCCAGTGTAGACACTATCAGTGCCCAGAAGCCAGCTCAGTGTCAGACACAGTGTAGACACTGCCCTGCCCAGGTCCAGGGAGACCCCACATCAGGGCCAGATGAGGTACACACACTTCCATGTCCAGGGAATTCCCAGCCCAGTGGGGGTGGGGGAAGACAGGGGGAAGGGAGGGGAATGGACTGTGGGTGGGACGAAGAGGACCTCCCTTGCAGGTCCCCACCTGCCAACTTTGGCTCACCTGATAAAAGGCGTGGAAGTTCCTTTCGCCTACGTGCTGCTTAAGGACCCGAGACTGTGGAGAAAGGAACAGCTGGACTCGAGCCTGGGGCCGGCCCCATCCCAGGGGCCTGTCCCAGAGTCCCCAGGGCAGGGCAGGTAGGGGGTAGCGGTGGACCTGGCTGTGGAGGGAGCCCCGCCCTGTGAACCTGAGACATCAGAGGAGGTATGTTCCTGCCTCCAGGGTGCCAGGGCCGGGAGAGTCAGCATGGTGGGTCGGCTCTGCCTGGCCCCCCTGAAGGAGGCCTGTGTGCAGCCCGCCTGCCCGGGTCTTGGTAGCACGGCCCACCTTCTCCAGCAGGTAGCTGTGGATGTGTCCCCCGACGGGGTCTCCTTTGAAGTCAAAGTTGATGTCCATGTACTTGCCAAAGCGGCTAGAGTTGTGGTTGCGATTGGTGCGGGCATTGCCGAAGGACTCCAGCACGCATGTGGACTTGAGCAGCACGTCCTTGACCCTGCGTGCAGTGAGGAGGCAGAGGGGCCAGGACTATAACACGAAGATCTTGCACTCGGGACTGTGTCCCCATGCAGGATTGCTGCCTGAGGCTTCCCAATCATAGGAGGAGAGGGAGTCTGAGGGCCCGGTCTCACCCTGCGCTGCTCCTTGCAGGCGCTTGACTCTGAGATGCTGGGAAAGGCACCTGCCAGGCACTCATGCTGGGTGACCTGTAAAGCCTTGAGCCTTGAAAGACATTGGCTCACCTTCTCAGACCAAAGTTGTAGCCCAGTGAGGAGCTGGATCTGGACACTTGGCGCTGCCAGGCATGTGTGCTTGGGAATTTCCATCGCTGCTGCCACCCCAATCCTATCCCGAACCCCACCTTACCCCACCTTAACAGGAAGAGGCAGGGCTCTCACACAGGAAGCTGAACCCACAGATCCCTGTTGGTGAGCTGCTGGCAGGTAGATGGGTCCTGGTTTCCGGGTTTCTGGCCCAGCCCTGATACTGGCCTGGCATCCAGGGCTTTTCTTACGGGCAGCCAACCTCTCTGCTTCCATCTGGTCCCCGTGAGGGCCCAGTACCTGTCTGTTGGCCCTCTTCACCTCCTCCCTTTCCCATCCCTAGAGGAAGGGCACCTCTATGCTGGGCCTTGCCTCTCCTTGGGTAGAGAGGTCCTAGCTGTGGGTCACTTGGAGTCTTACTGACAGCCTCTGAACTTGGCCTGAGCTGGGCTCCATTGTGTTTCTTGCCCTCCATCAGGCACGAGACAGGCCAGCCCTGCCCCACCACCCCTGCCCCACTGGCCTCACCTCTCCACCTCGGCCCGCTGGCTTGGGTTGGTAACGGCTGCGATGTACTGCATGATGTGCTTGCTGGCTTCTGTCTTCCCTGCCCCACTCTCGCCTGCCAACAGATGGACAGTCAGAACTTTTGGCTGCTCCCTCTTAACCAGCTCCCTGTGCCCACCCATACTCCCAGGCACTCCAACCACCACACCATCACTGACAAATGAAAACGCTGGGACCCAGGGAAGCTGTGAGCCAGCTCCTGGGCCCTGGATGCTAGGCAGGTACCTGAAATAACAATGCAGGTGTCCCTGGACCGGCGCTTCATTGCTCTGTAGGCAGCGTTGGCCACAGCATACAGGTGGGGTGGCCTCTCATAGAGCTCGCGGCCCTGGTACTTGGCGATGGCTTCGGGCCCGTACAGGGGCAGCTCCTGGTAGGGGTTTACGGACACCAGCACCTCACCGATGTATGTGTAGATGCGGCCCTTCTCAAACCTGGCACAGGCAAGGCAGGTCCTCAGTGTTCAGGGCCAAGGGGACACATACCCAGGTCCCGGGGCATTGGGCCCAGGTGGGAAGTCTTGGGGCCCTGGCCCACCCCCAGGGTTGAGGGCAGAGAAGTGCGTGGGGGGGAAGTGGTGGGATTGACTTGAGTCTTCCACTGCCATCTTGCTGGGAGCCTCACCCACACACAAGGTAGTGTTAGGGTCCAAGCTGCTCTCCATGGGGTGGAGTCACAGGATTCCTGACTCTGTTTTATCAAGGGACTGACTTGCCCAAGGCCACACTGCGCCAGGCAGAACTGGCAGCTTAGGTGATGGGGTTGAGCTCAGGGAGGAGATAGGGGTGGGAGGCGGAGGGAGGGACCTCCAGTTGTTTCCGTCTCAAAACCTGGGCGGGGACCCAGAAGAAGAAGCAGGACCCGCCCAGCCCCACCCAGGCAGCAGACTGGGAGGCATTGGGAGGGTGTCTGGGGCAGCAGTGCCGCCAGCCTCCCCTGCACTTCCTCAGACCTCTCGACCCTCGGTGTGAAGCTAGTCACCCGCGAGGTTGCCTGTGTCCGTAGGTCTCCTGACCCTTCTGCCCTGGGAGGAGCCCCAGCCTGCCTGCTCCCCGTGGCGTCTGGGACCCGCCCTGTCCCTGACTGCCAGTCCCGGGTTCCCCTTCCTCCACTGCTTCAGACACGAGAGTTCTCCCGTTTGGCTCCCTGCACACCCAGGACCTGCTGGAGACAGACTCTCCATTTGCAAGCTGTGTGGCCCCGGGTTCAGGGTCCCAGTGTTAATACGGGGATGGTAGTACCTATCTCAGAAGCTAGTTTGTAATCTGCTTAGTTATGTGCCTCATAAAACAGAGAAGCTCATTTCCGGTCTGACTCTCCATCCCACAACCCTGGCCTTGACTCAGGGCCCGTGGTGTCTGACTTCAACAATCTGGGCTCAGGGGGACCTGTCCCTAGGCTCTGCACAGTGGGTACCATCCGCTCCTCATGGCTGTCCAAGGATGCAGCCAGCTCCTGCAGCCACCCCTTGTCACCACCAGCAGCTCCTCCCTGCCCTCTGCCCTCCGGCAAATAGGGCCCCGTGTCACTTCTACCAGCCACACCCTGAAGCACCCCACATGTCCCCTTGAGAGTGGCATCTCAATTTGTCCACCTGCACCGCAGGGAGGCACCTGACCACTTCCCTTTGAGCCCCCAGGGCTCAGCACAGCCTCACTAGGAAGATGGAGCGGCCACTCCGTCCAGATGCCTGGCACCTGCCTGCCCCTGCCAAGAGGAAGGCTCAGGAGACACCTGGGCTGTGTGGAAGGCATGGGCCTGGGGAGCCTGCTCTAGCACTGGCTGGCTGTCCTGGCCCTGAGGGAACAGTCCTCCCAGCCCCGACATCTCCCTGAGGTCACCCAGATGGGGGCTGATGGAGACCAGTCGGGGATGGGGACAGGAGAAGGGGAGCCCATGCCCTGGGTCTACCTGAGTTTCAGATTCTCCATGAAGTCTTCCATGGTCACTTGGTCCAAAAGCACAAAGTCAGGCTTGCCGCACTCAGGGCCTTCATCGTCCTCCATCCTGCCGGCGCGGGAAGCACCCAGGCCAGGTTGCCCCAACCTTCCTGTGCAGAGCGGCTGAGGGGAGGGGTGCTCTCGTACAGGCCCGGCCCTCCCTGCCTGCAGCCTCCCCGCCTGCCGCCCCAGCAGTGTGGTGAAGTAGGAAGTGGGTTCTTCTGGCCCCAGGAAGGGGTTGCCCTCCCTGCTTGCTGTCCCCTCCCAAGGGGCTCTGACCCCTGCTTCCTGGTTCCCTCCCCTCCGGGCGTGCCTAACGGTTGAGGTTGAGGCGGTCAAGGAAACTCCGACCCTCTGTGATCTCACCCTCACCCCAAGTGGAGGAGCCTCTGCAGTCCCCGGCCCTGCTGATCACTTGTGGGACCCTGAGGAGAGATTTCTTTTTGTGGTCCTGGCTGCAAAATTCTGTGTGTCTGTCAACTCTCAGACCTCAACACTAGGTGGATTTTAGGGTAGGCACATTGTACCTTGAGAAAAAGTCAAAGAATGATGATACCCAGGCCTTTGGGGCAGAAACCTAGGCAGTAATTCTTCAAAGTGTGCGGGACCACAGCAGGATAGGCAAATGACGAATGACAAAGCCAGCTTCACAGCATACCCCGCCATGACCAGGGGCTTGATGTTTTGGGTTTGTCATGCTGACACTCAGTCTTCCAGGCTTCTGGATGCTTCCTGGAAGGGTCCTGTGTCCTTGAGGCCCACCTGCCTGTCCCTCTAGTAGTAAGGACAGGAACTGCTCCAGGAGCCCCCTGTCCCACCTTGGTCCTCACCGCACAGAGGCGTGGCCTCACTTTCCTCTATAGACCACGCAGCACCTTTAGACGTGGCCAGACTGGCCAGCTCAGATTTTGACCACTTGGCATCCGGGATTGGGGTTGGGGAGGGGACAGTTCTCTCTTATCCCTCCCCTCACACAGGGAGGACAACGTTTCCCAAATTTCAGTCATCTCTGTACTACCTTTGGGATTCTGTACTCAAAAAGCTAGTTTATTTTGAAATATTGTTTGATATGCAACGGTTTTTTTCTCTTCAAATACCTTAAAATGACTCAATAGACATAAGTTTGAGCAGACTCCAGGAGACAGTGAAGGACAGGGAAGCCCGGTGTGCTGCAGTCCATAGGGTCACACAGTCAGATATGACTTAGTGACTGAACTAACAACATCAAAATTGTAAAGTGCTAATTTTCAAATGCCTGAAAAACCAAACCTCGCATTACACACCTCTGTTCTGAGGGGACCCTTCTGTTAGGATGAAGCTTTGGTTCCACCCTGTGCCAGGCCTGGAGCTTCTTTTGAGCAAACTCTGGTCAGGTTTTATCCTCCTAGTCTCTTAAAGACACCCCCTTCATCCCCTGCCTCTTGGGCTGGTGCTTTTGAAGGGTTTTCCAAGCTAAAGTTCAGGAGTATCTGGGGAGTTCTCACAGAGCCTCAAGGTTTCACTTCCCCAACCTTCAGGCCTCCCCAACCGCCTGGCCTGGGGTTTACATTAAATTAACATGCGTAAAAAATGATATGGTTGTTCCAGTGAAACTTGAGACACTGAAACCTGAACTTGATAAAATTTTCATGTCACAGAATAGTTTTCCCACGTAAAAATGTAAGGTTGTTCTTAGGTTAGGGATTGGCCCGTGGGTGGAGCTTGCCGGATCCTACTGCAGTGACCCTGAACTGCAATCATCTCTCTCCACTCTGACAGCTTGCAAAAGGACTTCCCACTCACTACCTCGTTTATCTCACGAGGCTGATGACAGCACACCAAAACTCCTTTCCCCTCCTGAATCTGGCTGGACCTCTGGGTCTGCCGGCCCCTGCCTCTTCTCAGGCAGGCAAAGTGGCGGCCCTATTTGCCACTTCCCCCCGCAAAGGGTGTGACCATCTGGGGCAGTGACTAGCTAGCAGGTGGGTGAGAAAGGACAGCTGGGAGGGGCTCCTGGGGACCGAGGGTTAACAGTTTCATTGGTTATCTAGGTCAATTTCAGGATGCCGCCCTCTAACCAGTCCCTTCAATGACCCCCAGATTGGGTCCCCTTGCTGATGCCACTGACCTGTGTAGCAGGACTCCAGTTCCTATTTCTTAGCTCTCCTACATAGTTGTACCTATTTTAGGATTTGCTTTTACTTTCACCTTGTCTCAGAGCACACTAGTTTTGAGTTAGTTGCAGGGACTAAGTCCATCAAAGGGCCCTGGAGCCACCTGCATCCACAAAGGCCACATGACCCAGCCTGAGAGCTGCTACCTCTCACTCTTTCTGTCTACCGGGGAGGCTGTCAGGAGGGTTTCCCCTGGTATGCGGTTCTGAGGTGTGAGGCTTTCTGCCTCTACCCTCTCAGGATGTAGCTGCAGTGACTCAGGGTTAAGGAACCTTTGGTTACTTTTCCATTCATGACATCAGTAACAAACTGAATGTAAACGTGGCTTTCTTAACTTTTTCTGGCCCAATCAGCCTTGGCTTAACCTGATGACATTCCTTGAAAAGATCACCAACAACAAGCTAAATAGGCTTCAATTATAAAAGTTTATCAGATGAAAAAGATCATGTGGATAGAGCAACTCTTTATCATAAAATCATATCAATATCAATCATATCATATCAACCCACTCGCTGGGGTCTCAATACTTCGGTGTGTAACCAAGTCTGACCCACAACTGGTATAGAGGACAAGAGCCAGAGAACCCTGTCAAGCCAGTGCAACCCACTCTGGGATCCAAGGTACAGCTCCTGATGACAGGTCCTAATGCTCTATCATCCACTCTGCAGTCTCAAAAGCAACAAGAATGGGAGACACCTCAGGGGCTCCCTCAAACTTGGCTGAAACTCCTTCAGGAACGGCAGGGCCGTCCTCTTTGTACCTAACACACAAAAAAAGAGAAACAGAGGCTGGGCTGAATTACAAATTTTAAACTGTTTTATTAAATATCACTTTTCATGCAGGAGATGTCAGAGGGGCCTGGGTCCCAATGTATAGTGAAGATCCTTGTTCTGGAAGCAGACAATATGGCATCCAAACCTGGAGTCAGCCAAGGTCAGTCAGATGTGCACGTCAGCTGGGCCAAGAACCAGAAACTCCTGACTCCTGGAAGGGGAACAAGTGAGGATTTAAGCTTCTTCAGAAAACTGTGGTGCAAAGGCCTGAGTTCAAATTCTGCTGCACCTTCACCAGGTGCATCAATGCGGCCAAGCCACCACCTCAGTTCCCACTTCCTCATCTGTTAAAACAAGCTGGAAACAGCATGGAGGCCTGCTGTAAAAATAAAGTGACGTAAGGATATAGCCAGGGATTATTAAATTAAGTGGATGGTTTTGAACCTCTTGGCAGGGAGACCTACAGCAAATGAACAGAAATGATCTGCTAGGACAGACCTGGCATACTCACCACTGCAGATTCCCTGGAATAATCTATCATCCACGGAAGGGATCACCTCTCAAGTCTCTTCTAGCTCTCGCATCCTGGGATGTCTGCTGCTGAAGCTGGAGCAGGAACACAGTGCAGAGTCCGCTGGGTTGGGGGGCGGTGCCTGTCAGGACCTGATATACCCACAACCAAAGGCAGGTGACAAAGTAGCCTGTCAGTTACATGGATGTGGGTAGGAGCTGCTCATTAACCACAGCAACATCCAGAGCCTCAGTGCTCTTCAACTGGCCCCATTTCCCACAGGTGGCACAAGGGGAGCTGGAAGGCACCCGCACGTGCAGCGGCCTGCGTCACAGAAAAGGCTCTGAGCACAGGAAGGCCAACTTTTACATCAGACAGCCCGCATACCTCCTCTCTGCCCTAGAGGCACTACGTCAACATCCCAAGGCTGTCTGTTACTTGAATATCTTTGAAAATAAAGTCAAGCGGCAGCCAGCATCTGACTCCGAGGATTGCAGAAACAAGAGACTCACCGAGAAGTGCCTCTGACAGCAACTTCAGGAGACGGGCGTGTTCAACGCTTGCACTGAAGAGACGGATCCAAATTTGCTAGAAGCTTTGACCTTCAGGGGAGAAGGTGCGGTGTGATCCCACTGTCCAGGAGCACAGGAGCTGTGCTGCCCCTGCCATGACCACACTGGCCACTCTTTCCATCCTGGCATTTCTGTGCCTGGACCCAACAGCGCTCACACCAATGACATTTCCCTCCAATCCAAACTTCCTACCCAGTTCTGGATTTCATTCCTCCCTCCCTGTCTGGCATTTTGGAAAAGAGCAGACTGTTGGATTGGAGAGGCCTGACTTGCCATTTTCTGGCTACGAAAGCTGGGCACACAATTCTGGCCATGACTCCTTCATCTGCATTGGACCTAAGACTATCTTATGGTGGTCCTCAGAGATTTAAATAGGGTAACAATTAAGTTGGGCGCAAAACAGAGTTCAACCAACATTTGTGCCCTCCTAGCCATGAGGTCTTCCTTTACAATAAATGCATACTGACCTCACCCTCTGTAAGCTCCATGGGCACTCAGCACTGTTGCAGAACTTAGCCTTTGGGTCTGTCTTGTTTACCAGCTAATAGTAACACCCTGTATATCAGTCCCTCAGGGCAGGGCCTATCCCCATTCTTTCTTTCTACTCTATATTCCCTGCTACTGGTCTAACTCCACCTTTACCACTCCCTCTGAGCTTCATTTTCTTCTGTGAGAATTTTGTTTGAAAGATATATAGAGCCTGGAACACGGCTAACACCTAAAGTCCAAAACAATTTCTGCAAAGATATCAATGTTCTCTAATCTGCATGGTCCAATACAGTAGTCGCTTGCCAAATGTGGCTACTGAGCACCTAAAATACAGCTAGTGTGAAGGAAAAACTGAGTTTTAAATGGAACCATATGTGTCGAGTGGTCACCACATCAAACAGTACAGGTCTGTGCGCTGCCCAGAATGCCAGATAGGGAAGGGAACAAGCAACTGTCTGAAATTTCTATAACCTTGCTCTGGATGGAGCAGGGCAAGGCCTCAAACCGTTTCAAAATTTTCTTGCAAGCACTGTAGGAATGCACAGGGTCACTGCAGACCCAAGCACGCTGGAGGCTTGCGGCCCACATTCCTTCAAGTCCCTAAAGCTCTGGGCAGACAGCAGTACTTTCACTGAGCACCAGCCTGCACCAGAACCTGGAAGAGATCATGAGGTTGAATTAGGCCTACTCGGGTTTCCATGGACACAAATAAGACAGACAGTAGGGAAGGACAGACGAGAGACAACAATCTCTTCTGGCTCAGAGAGTGAGGGAAACGGCCCTGGGGGAGGCAACCTTATCAAGAAGCTGACAGAACTTAACTTCTTACGAGATGAAATCCTCACCATCACATCATTATACAAAATAGCTCTGTCTTCCATATTCTCGGTATTTTTTTTTTACTATTCAGAGGATACTTAGGATCTGCAGACCCAAAACGGGGACCCACTTCTGGGAGCGGGGAGCTGGGCCGGGGTAGCGTCACTTACCATTGCATCTTACAGGAGCTCTGCTGCGGAGGAGCCGAGGATCGTCCACCTGGAGGGGGCACACGGTCAGCTAGAGGCAGGTCTTGTATCGCCTCCCTAGTTCTCGCCCCTTGGCAGGCCATACCCAAGACCCTATTCCTCCTGGAGCCGCCCGCCAAGCCCGCACGTATACTCCGAACAGGACTTGGAGAAGATCGGTTAGAGTCCCCCTGCAAACGCGGATCGAACCGCCAGGGCCGAGCACCCGGAATGCGCACCAGACCGACGGGGCCAAGCGCGGGACGACTTGGGGATAGCGCGCCAGCTCCCACTGGGTCCAGCGCCCGGCACGTCACACCCTAGCAGGGCCTCCAGCCTCCACGATCCTCACCTGTACTCAGCAGGTCGCAGGCACCACCTGGGACCCTCGATGGCAGTGGATGGTAACAACGAGCAGGAGCAGCCTCGCCACCCCTACCACACATGCCTGCAGCCGCTCACATTCTCCTTGCGTCATCACGCCGCCCGCCGGCAGCGGTACGTGCATCACGTGACCCGCGGTCCCGCGCGGCGCCAGGAGATGACGTCACGAGAGCGCCGGGGCGAAGCAGGGTACGCTTTAGCTGCTCCTTTCAGCAGTCCTGAGAAGTGGATGGGAGGCGCGCCGGGTTACTGCTACATCGGGGAGTAGACTGAGGGACTGGGCAAGCGGGCTTAGCAAAGGAACAGGAGTACCGGAGCCGGCGGGGAGAGGGGCGCGGGCAGGCTGGTGCTGGCTGAAGGCCGCGCACAACTCAAGATTATGTTCCAAAGGGCCTGGGAACCTTCTTTCTGAAATAGTCAGGGGACTGAAACTCTGATCTCCTTGTGTCTTGGAAGGTTAAGAGCCCACTTGTCGCCTGACTTCAAATTGCATAACCTGCCTAGGGTAACGGGTTATGTGCTTTTAGCTATATAGAAGAGTAGGATTTCTATGTTTGCATTTTTTTTTCGTTGTGATGCACATCACATTCTGGTTTAATGCTTATCCGATAATAAAATTGTTTTATTCTAACTTTGTGGAGAGGTTCTCTGAGTTGAGAAGAAATTTTGGTTTTTGTGTGTGTATTTTTTGGCTGTACTGCGCAGCTTGTGGGATCCTAGTTCCACCAGGGACTGAACCCTGGCCCACAGCAGTGAAAGCACATGAGTCCTAACCACTGGACTGCTGGAGAATTCAGCAAGCATTTCTGCCACACAGGCTGAGAAAAACACATTGGAAGTTACTGAGACTAGCAAGGTCATGGCTTGTTGGAGATAACAGTAAGTACTAATGGGATTTTAAGACTCTACATAAGGAGATGGATGAGAACTACATATTCAAGTCTTCAATATCATGCTAGGAAAGCAAGAACCTCGTTCTGTAAAGAAGCAAGCAATACTGGAAACTCATTTTATGTATGTGTGCTTGCTAAGTAGGTACAGTCATGTCTGGCTTTTTGCGACCCCATGGACTGCAGCTCACCAGGGTCCTCTGTCCATGGGATTTTCCAAGCAAGAGTACTGGAGTGGGTTGCCATGCCCACCTCCAGGGGATCCTCCCAATGCAGGGTTCAAACCCGTGTCTCTTAGAGCTCCTGCATTCGCAGGAGGGGTTGGGGGAGTTGGGGGTGGGAGGTGTATCTTTACCGCTAAAGCCACCTGGGAAGCCCATTTTTATGTCTCAGTTCAGTTCAGTTCAGTTCAGTCGCTCAGTCATGTCCAACTCTTTGCGACCCCATGAACTGCAGCACGCCAGGCCTCCCTGTCCATCACCAGCTCCCGGAGTTCACTCAGACTCACGTCCATCGAGTCAGTGATGCCATCCAGCCATCTCATCCTCTGTCGTCCCCTTCTCCTCCTGTCCCCAATCCCTCCCAGCATCAGAGTCTTTTCCAACGAGTCAACTCTTCACATGAGGTGGAAAGAAATCCCAGGGCTGATCTCCTTCAGAATGGACTGGTTGGATCTCCTTGCAGTCCAAGACACTCTCAAGAGTCTTCTCCAGGGCGGGCGGCAGGCGTCGGGACGCAGCCGCGCACTCGGGTCCGGGTCTTCACGGTCAACGGCTTCTTTGAGGGCCCCGCCGCAGCCGACCCGGCTCCTCGGTGGAGAGAAGATGGTGGGCCGGAACAGCGCCATCGCCGCCGGCGTGTGCGGGGCCCTTTTCATCGGTTACTGCATTTACTTCGACCGCAAGAGACGGAGTGACCCCAACTTCAAGAACAGGCTGCGAGAACGAAGAAAAAAATAAAAGCTTGCCAAGGAGAGAGCTGGGCTTTCCAAGTTACCTGACCTTAAAGATGCTGAAGACATTTAGAAATTCTTTCTAGAAGAAATACAGCTTGGTGAAGAATTACTAGCTCAAGGTGAATATGAGAAGGGCGTGGACCATCTGACAAATGCGATTGCTGTGTGTGGACAGCCGCAGCAGTTATTGCAAGTGTTGCAGCAGACTCTCCCACCACCAGTGTTCCAGATGCTTCTGACTAAGCTCCCGACAATTAGTCAGAGAATTGTAAGTGCTCAGAGCTTGGCTGAAGATGATGTGGAATGAGAAACAAATGTCAACATAATGATCTCAATTAAAACATATTTTTAAAATCTTAACTCAGAAGATGATCAGCTCTGGGGGAGTAAGGGCAGATAAGCTTGTTATGGACTGTCCTCCACAGTGAAGTCTACCAAAGTTAATTTTTACTTTGTGTAGATCCATTTGTCTGTTTTATTTATTTTTCCCAGTGAAAAGTGTATTTTGATAGAGAGCTTTTCATTTTATAAATACACTATGAATTACTGAAATATGCATTTTGTTTATTCCTAAATGTGTAATTAGAATGTACATATAACATCCCATTACATTAAAAATACCCAGTGCTCGGTTTTGAAAGGCCCAAAAAAAGGTAGAAGAAAACTGAAGAATATACTTGTTTTGCTCTACATCAGAAAGTTGGCTAAAAACTTGTGTTGATCAAAACTGAGCATTAAAATAAGAGATTATTTCTTTCCATTTAATCTCTTAAATATGTGTAATGTGCTGCTATGCTATAATAACAACTTCACCCCCTCCCTTGAAATGTTTTCTTTAAATCAGTGGGTTTGATGTATTCTGGATATTTATCTCCTTGTATTTTAGATACATGTAGTTGCGGATAGCACCAGGAATTAGATGCTATACATTCTTAATCTGGCTGAGTAAGCTTTACCAGTTAATGTCTGCCCACTTGCCTCATATATAGACTGAGGAAATGGGTCTGCTAATTCAGCTTCTAATTCCTTTGGTTCTGTGCAGCATTTTCAAATCCCTCTTTCTGAGGAAAATACCTGTTTGGGCAGCCAGCCCTTGCATTTTTTTATACTCTAAATTTTGCATGCTTGCCTGACTTAGTATTTCTGAATTGGTTTTTTCAAAGGTATAACGTGTTGATTTTCACTGAAATCATGGTTCTGTCACTACTTTGGTAAATTAACCTGAAACGTAACCTTCACGGTAACTGGGACGATATGCTTGTAAAAGTGTTTGTTCCCTTTTGCTTTTATCCTCAGTGTACCTCTTTAATCCCCTACCAACCCTTATCTTGTATGAGAATAAGGTGTAACTTTGTGGCTGAAGACTTGAATGAAGATAATGGGACCTTTCATTCTCTAAATAGTGACATACTATCTGCAGCCACAGATTAAATACCAGACCTAAGAATAAAGATCCTTGGTACTTAAAAAAAAAAAAAAAGAGTCTTCTCCAACACCACAGTTCAAAAGCATCAATTCTTTGGTGCTCAGCCTTCTTCACAGTCCAACTCTCACATCCATACATGACCACAGGAAGAACCATAGCCTTGACTAGACAGACCTTAGTTGGCAAAGTAATGTCTCTGCTTTTGAATATGCTATCTAGGTTGGTCATAACTTTTGTTCCAAGGAGTAAGCGTCTTTTAATTTCATGGCTGCAATCACCATCTGCAGTGATCTTGGAGCCCCCCAAAATAAAGTCTAACACTGTTTCCACTGTTTCCTCATCTATTTCCCATGAAGTGATGGGACCAGATGCCATGATCTTCATTTTCTGTATGTTGAGCTTTAGGCCAACTTTTTCACTCTCCACTTTCACTTTCATCAAGAGGGTTTTTAGTTCCTCTTTACTTTCTGCCATAAGGGTGGTGTCATCTGCATATCTGAGGTTATTGATATTTCTCCCAGCAATCTTGATTCCAGCTTGTGCTTCTTCCAGTCCAGCGTTTCTCATGATGTACTCTGCATAGAAGTTAAATAAGCAGGGTGACAATATACAGCCTTGACGCACTCCTTTTCCTATTTGGAACCAGTCTGTTGTTCCATGTCCAGTTCTAACTGCTGCTTCCTGACCTGCATACAGATTTCTCAAGAGACAGGTCAGGTGGTCTGGTATTTCCATCTCCCTCAGAATTTTCCACAGTTTATTGTGATCCACACAGTCAAAGGCTTTGGCATAGTCAATAAAGCAGAAATAGATGTTTTTCTGGAACTCTCTTGCTTTTTCCATGATCCAGCAGATGTTGGCAGTTTGATCTCTGGTTCCTCTGCCTTTTCTAAAACCAGCTTGAACATCAGGAAGTTCACGGTTCACGTATTGCTGAAGCCTGGCTTGGAGAATCTTGAGCATTCCTTTACTAGCATGTGAGATGAGTGCAATTGCGCAGTAGTTTGAGTATTCCTTGGGATTGCCTTTCTTTGGAATTGGAATGAAAACTGACCTTTTCCAGTCCTGTGCCCACTGCTGAGTTTTCCAAATTTGCTGGCATATTGAGTGCAGCACTTTCACAGCATCATCTTTCAGGATTTGAAATAGCTCTACTGGAATTCTATCACCTCCACTAGCTTTGTTCATAGCGATGCTTTCCAAGGCCCACTTGACTTCACATTCCAGGATGTCTGGCTCTAGATTAGCGATCACACCATCATGGTTATCCGGGTCGTGAAGATCCTTTTTGTACAGTTCTTCTGTGTATTCTTGCCACCTCTTCTTAATATCTTCTGCTTCTGTTAGGTCCGGACCATTTCTGTCCTTTATCAAGCCCATCTTTGCATGAAATGTTCCCTTGGTATCTCTAATTTTCTTGAAGAGATCTCTAGTCTTTCCCATTCTGTTGTTTTCCTGTATTTCTTTGCATTGATCGCTGAGGAAGGCGTTCTTATCTCTTCTTGCTATTCTCTGGAACTCTGAATTCAGATGCTTATATCTTCCTTTTCTCCTTTGCTTTTCGCCTCTTTTCTTTTCACAGCTATTTGTAAGGCCTCCCCAGATAGCCATTTTGCTTTTTTGCATTTCTTTTCCATGGGGATGGTCTTGATCCCTGTCTCCTGTACAATGTCACAAACCTCATTCCATAGTTCATCAGGCACTCTATCTATCAGATCTGAGAACCTCATGAACAGTATGAAAAGGCAAAATGATAGGATACTGAAAGAGGAACTCCCCAGGTCAGTAGGTGCCCAATATGCTACTGGAGATCAGTGGAGAAATAACTCCAGAAAGAATGAAGGGATGGAGCCAAAGCAAAAACAATACCCAGCTGTGGATGTGACTGGTGATAGAAGCAAGGTCCGATGTCGTAAAGAGCAATATTGCATAGGAACCTGGAATGTCAGGTCCATGAATCAAGGAAAATTGGAAGTGGTCAAACAAGAGATGGCAAAGGTGAACGTCAACATTCTAGGAATCAGCGAACTAAAATGGACTGGAATGGGTGAATTTAACTCAGATGACCTTTATATCTACTACTGTGGGCAGGAATCCCTCAGAAGAAATGGAGTAGCCATCATGGTCAACAAAAGAGTCCAAAATGCAGTACTTGGATGCAATCTCAAAAACGACAGAATGATCTCTGTTCGTCTCCAAGGCAAACCATTCATTATCACAGTTATCCAAGTCTATGCCCCAACCAGTAATGCTGAAGAAGCTGAAGTTGAATGGTTTTATGAAGACCTACAAGACCTTTTAGAACTAACACCCAAAAAAGATGTCCTTTTCATTATAGGGGACTGGAATGCAAAAGTAGGAAGTCAAGAAACACCTGGAGTAACAGGGAAATTTGGCCTTGGAATGTGGAATGAAGCAGGGCAAAGACTAATAGAGTTTTGCCAAGAAAATGCACTGGTCATAGCAAACAGCCTCTTCCAACAACCCAAGAGAAGACTCTACACATGGACATCACCAGATGGTCAACACCGAAATCTGATTGATTATATTCTTTGCAGCCAAAGATGGAGAAGCTGTATACAGTCAACAAAAACAAGACCAGAAGCTGACTGTGGCTCAGATCATGAACTCCTTATTGCCAAATTCAGACTCAAATTGAAGAAAGTAGGGAAAACCGCTAGATCATTCAGGTATGACCTAAATTTTTATGTCTAGTACTTAGTAAATATATTCAGTTTGACTTGGAGAATTTTGAGCATTACTTTGCTAGCGTGTGAGATGAGTGCAATTGTGGGGTAGTTGAGCATTCTTTGGCATTGCCTTTCTTTGGAATTGGAATGAAAACTGACCTTTTCCAGTCCTGTGGCCCCTGCTTGGTTTTCCAAATTTGCTGCCATATTGAGTGCAGCACTTTCACAGCATCATCTTTTAGGATTTGAAATAGCTCAATTGGAATTCCATCACCTCCACTAGCTTTGTCTATAGTGATGCTTCCTAAGGCCCACTTGACTTCACATTCCAGGATGTCTGGTTCTAAGTGAGCAATCGCACCATCGTGATTATCTGGGTCATGAGATCTTTTGTATAGTTCTTCTGTGTATTCTTGCCGCTTCTTAGTATCTTCTGCTTCTGTTAAGTCCACAACATTTCTCCTTTGTTGTGGCCATGTTTGCATGAAATGTTACCTTGGTATCTCTAATTTTCTTGAAGAGATCTCTAGTCTTTCTTTCCCTCTATTTCTTTGTATTGATCGCTGAGGAAGTCTTTCTTATCTCTCCTTGCTATTCTTTGGAACTCTGCATTCCAATAGGTATATGTTTCCTTTTGTCTTTTGCCTTTAGCTTCTTTTCTCAGCTATTTGTAAGGGATCCTCAGACAACCATTTTGCCTTTTTGCATTACTTTTTCTTGGGGATGGTCTTGATCACTGCCTCCTGTACAATGTCACAAACCTCCGTCCATAGTTCTTCAGGCACTCTGTTTATCAGATCTAATCCTTTGAATCTATTTGTCACATCCACTGTACAATCATAAGGGATTTGATTTAGGTCATACCTGAATGGTTTAGTGGTTTTCCCCCACTTTCTTCAATTTAAGTCTGGATTTGGCAATAAAGAGTTCATGATCTGAGCCACAGTCAGCTCCCAGTCTTGAGCAAATGCTCAAAATTCTCCAAGCTAGTCTTCAACAGTATGTGAACCGTGAACTTCCAGATGTTCAAGCTTTATTTAGAAAAGGTAGAGGAACCAGAGATCAAATTGCCAACATCTTTTGGATCATCAAAAAAGTAAGAGAGTTCCAGAAAGATATCTACTTCTGCTTTATTGATGACACCAAAGCCTTTGACTGTGTGGATCACAACAAACTGGAAAATTCTTAAAGAGATGGGAATTATAGACCACCTTACCTGCCTCAAAAATCTATATGCAAGTCAAGAAGCAACAGTTAGAACTGGACATGGAACAACAGACTGGTTCCAAATAGGAAAAGGAGTACATCAAGGCTATATATTGTCACCCTGCTTATTTAACTTATATGCAGAGTACATCATGTGAAAGGCCAGGCTGGATGAAGCACAAGCTAGAATCAAGATTGCCAGAAGGAATATCAATAACCTCAGATTCGCAGATGACACCACCCTTATGACAGAAAGTGAAGAACTAAAGAGCCTCTTGATGAAAGTGAAAGAGGAAGAGTGAAAAAGCTGGCTTGAAATTCAACATTCAGAAAACTAAGATCATGGCATCCGGTCCCATCATTTCATGGTAAATAGATCGAGAAACAATGGAAACAGTGACAGACTAATTTTTTGGGGCTGCAGAATCATTGCAGATGGTGACTTCAGCCATGAAATTTAATGATGCCTGCTACTTGGGAAAAAAGCTATGACCAACCTAGACAGCATACTAAAGAGCAGAGACATCATTTTGCCAACAAAGGTCCATCTAGTAAAAGCTATGGTTTTTCCAGTAGTCATGTATGGATGTGAGAGTTGGACTATAAAGAAAGCTGAGCACCAAAAAATTGGTGCTTTTGAAGTGTGGTGTTGGAGAAGACTCTTGAGAGTCCCTTGGACTGCAAGGAGATCAAAGCAGTCCATCCTAAAGAAAAACAGTCCCAAATATTAATTGGAAGGACTGATGCTGAAACTGAAACGCCAATACTTTGGCCACCTGATGTGAAGAACTGACTCATTGGTAAAGACTGTGATGCTGGGAAAGATTGAAGGCAGGAGGAGAATGGGATGGCAGAGAATGAGGTGATTGGATGACCAATTGGATGGACATGAGTTTGAGTAAGCTCTGGGAGTTGGTGATGGACAGGGAAGCCTGGCATGCTGCAGTCCGTGGGGTCGCGAAGAGTCGGACACGACTGAGCAACTAAACTGAACTGATGATGTTCAGTTTATAGTATTCAAATCCCATTATTTTGTTAAATGTCATGTGACAGAGTAGGAACAGTCTGCTAACACGGAAAGTAAGTGTGAAAAATGTGTAAGTGTTAGTTGCTCAGTCAGGAGTGATTCTGCGACCCCATGGACTGTAGCCTGCTTGGCTCCTCTGTCTGTGGAATTCTCTGGGCAAGAATACTGGAGTTTGTAGCCATTCCCTTCTCCAGGGGATATTCCCGACCCAGGTAAGATCCAGGTCTCCTGCACTTCAGGCAGATTCTTTACTGTCTGAGCCACCAGGGAAGCCACAACATGGAAATTGACCTAGAGAAGTTAAATGACTTGCTGAAGATCTCACAGAAGGTTAGGGCTTGATACAGGTTGTTTAAGCTCAGAATTTACTGCTCTCTCCATTCTGTCACTCTGCCTTGAGATAATCAAAGAGAACCAGGAAAATAAATGGTTATGAAGGGTCAGAGTATGTACGTGAGGGTGTGTGTGTGTGACCAAAAATGATGGACTTGCCAAGGACTGAAAGAAATTTTTTTTTTTCTGAAATGATAACCAACAAAAGTCACTAGAAAGGGCAAGATGCTCCAAGTAATAAAAAATGATACCAAAACATTAAAAACCACATAATCAAAGCTCAACTGCCTTATATGAGGAGGCTGCATGAGGCTGGCACAAAGAGAGACAGACCTATTAGCAGTATCTTAACTACTTCAAATATTGAAAAGAACTTCTTCTAAAACCACATCTCCAGACTTTCCCAATGGTCCAGTGGTTAAGAATCTGCTTGCCAATTCAGGAGACACAAGTTCGATCCCTGGTCCTGGAAGATTCCACATGCAGTGGGGCAACTAAACCTGAGCTGCACAGCTACTGAGCACACAAACGAGGGCCCATGAGCCACAGCTACTGAAGCCCCTGTGTTCCACAACAAGAGGAGCCACCACAGTGAGAAGCCCAATTGCTGCAACTAGAGAGTAGGCCACACTCACGGCAACTAGAGAATGTTGCCACACAGCAACCAAGACCCAGCACATCCCAAAACAAATAAAACCACATTTCCAAAGAGTAACTTCTTTATTCTTTCAAATCAATTGGGATGTATGCCTGGAAATAAAGTTAGTGATTTGGCTCTGAAAGAATATATAGAGAGTAACAACAACCTGGAAACTTCAGTGGTAGTCCAGTGGTCGACTCCATGCTTCCACTGCAGGAGGCCTGGGTTTGATCCCTGCTCAGGGAACTAAATCCCACATGCTGCAACTAAGACCTGGCACAGCCAAACTAACAACCCTGATAAACAGTAAGGAATCCGTTTTCCTGAGTTTTGTGAACCATTCTAACATATTATTTGCATTCAAGGAGGGGATCCTGGGAACCTCCAATTTATAGCTGGTTGGTCAGAAGTACAAGTAACAATATGGACTTTTAATTGTCATCTGAAGTGGGATGCAGGGCAGTCTTGTGGAACTGAGCCCTTTACCAATGAGATCCAATGGTCTCTACAGGTCGCTGTATCAGAATTGATTTAAATATAGGACAGATAGCTGGTGTCAAAAAATTGCTTGGGGTGGAGAAAAAGCCCACACATCTGGTGTCAGAAGTGTGAGTATGGTAGTGTGAAAAAAGCAAGGGAGAAATACAGGAATTGAGTGAGTTTTTCCTAACACTAGGTTAAGGTAAGTTTTAGTAGGGTTATTTACATTACAGCATGATGAGTATGCAAAGGTGCATTAGTGGAAGATCTAAAATATCAGGCCTCTTTTCAGTGAATGGTAGGGGAATAACCACTGAATGCATTGCATTATTTGTGTCTGTGAATGTGGGAAGCTAAATTATTGCAGGAGGGAGATTGAAAAGTCATTTCCCACACTTCGGCTTTATGTGCTAAAGGGACTGGAATGCCTAATGCCTAATCCCTAATGCCTTCAGGGAGTACTAGAGACCACTCATTTCTTTGGTATCTTTATCAAATAGGGTTCAATCAGGAGATAGAAACAGTGTAGGAAACATTTATTATAAAGAATTATTAAGTATAACAGAAAATTAGGGTAACAAGGGAATCGGTATTAAAGGTGAAGAGAACTCTGAATACAAGAATAGTAGATATAAGGAGCAACTACTGTACTGAAGGTTACTACAAGGAACACAGGATCTTCCTCCCCCTGGGGCTGAGGTCCAGACTGTTGGAAATAGCATAACTACAGCTCACCGAATGGTAGAGAGGTGCGGCAAAGCTTGCTGAAGTCTACCCTCTACTGCAGTGACCCCCAACCTTTTTTGCACAGCACCAAGGACCAGTTTCGTGGAAGGCAATTCTCCACGGGCGTGGTAGCTGGGATGGTTCAGGCGGTACTGTGAGCAATGGGGAAGGCATATGTAGCTTGGCTTGCTGGCCCGCTGCTCACCTCCTGATGTGTGGTGGCTTTGTTGCTAACAGGCCTCCCAGAGGATTGGGGACCCCTGCTCTAGAGTGCAGGGAAAACTGTTCATGGAGGGGGTCTTGCTGGCCACTCCGGATATAAAACTTCTCAAGATGAGTGCTGGAGGAATCTGCCGGCTGCTGGGTGTTGCTGGCAGGCCCCCAATGCAGCGTCAAGTGCTTGGGAGAACCTGGAGTTGGAGAAACTACCCCTGAGGTAGGAAGGTGCGCGCCTCAGAGGCTTCTTTAGGCATGTGCCTGCCAAGAAAACTCACTGAATCTAGGTAACAAACCCCTTCCCTCCCACACTGCCTCCAAGCAGTTTCTCCTGGCAAAGCTTCACACTGGGTTACTTGGCAAAGGACTAATGCTCAAAAGGCCCAGCTCCATCCCGCGATGAGAACTGAGAGTGAATGTGAAGCTGAGAGATAATCTACTGACCGCTGCCACAGGAGGCAATACTCTTAAAAAAGATCAGTTGAGGCAAACAGCGGTTTGCTGTGGGTTTACATGCTACCTGTGCTGCAAGATTCTTACTGGCAGCCTAGTCGTGGCAAAAAAGTGGGCCTGCTGCAGCGAACTCCAATTTTCAGTGTACTTTTGGGCAAACCAATCGGTCCGGATCTCACTGTAAGATTGCTGTTACTTCTAGGTGACTGGTTAAAGTTCGAAGTTTTATTCTGTAGGGTCCGGACGTGTTCTGTTGCATTGAAACTTCCCTGACAGGTTTGTATAGGAAGTCTGTAACATAGGAAGTCTTCCCAGTGCCTGCAGGAATGGAAAGTAAAGGGAGAAAAGAAAAGGGCGTAGTCCTGAGCCCCTTCCCCAGGCTCGGCTCCACTTTGGCTTCCCGCCTTCACCTTTCCGCAAGCCCCGTCCTTCTATCCCCTCCGGCCTCTCCCAGCCACTGCCCCACCGCCCTCTCCGCCGGTCCTGCCCCTTTCGTCAGCTCCGCCTTCCTCTCCCACAGGCCCCCTCCCATAGCCCCACGCCCAACCTTCTTCCCGTCCTTTACCTTCCCCACAGGTCCCACCCGTCCCGCCGGCCCCGCCCTCCGTTTCCTGTCGGCCCGAGCTCTCTCTCCCTGAGCGCGAGGCAGGCTGGGAAGTTGGCTGCCGTAAAGATGGCGGCAGACTTGAAAAGCCGGAGGCGCTCCTGTAGCTCTGGGGGGCAGGAGGACGGGCTGAAGGCGGGGCAGGCGCGCTCTGGCCCTCCCTGACGGGCGTGAGGGGTGGTGCGTAGGGGCGCGACAGACGCGCTCCCGCGGTCCTGAAGGGGCGAGGAGGGCAGGCTCGTTCTCGGCGGCTCTGAAGGGTTGGAGGCGGGGCGTGTGGGCCGAAGGGGCGTACGCACACGGGGCGGGGCGTATCCGCGGGGGCGGGGCCGCGCCCTCGGCCCGGAAGTGCGGGGTGTGGGGTGCAGGGCGCGGACGGCCCCTGGCGGCCACGGGCGGAGACTGCGACCGGGCGAGCGGCGCAGGACCGGCGGTGGCCGCTGGGCCAGGGCGAGCATGTAGCGGCAGCGGGCGGCGCGGCGCTCCCGGGACGGGCCAGGCCGCGGGGGCCGCTCGCGGAGACATGGAGGAAGAGGGCAAGAAGGGCAAGAAGGTGAGCCTGCAGAGCGCGTCCGCCCGAAGGCTGAGCCGGGGGCGTGCTGGACCCCAGACCTAGGCAGGCGGAAGGCGGAGGGGCTGGGGCTGGGCGAGGAAGGGCTCGGGGGACATGGGAGGGTCCCTCGGGGCTGCCCGTCGGTCGGCCGGTATGGGGCGTGGGAAAGTCTGGCTTGGGAGGTCCGTGTAGGGGAGTTCTGGTTTAGGCGGTTCGGTGTGGGGAGGTCTAGGACGGGAGTCCGGCGTGGGGAGGCCCGGCACGGGGAAGTCCGAGGTGGGAGTCCGGCGTGGGGAGGCCCCAGGTTGGAAGTCCGGCGTTGGGAGGCCGGGAGGCTCACTCTGTTGGAGGTGAGCGTAGTGGGCAGGCCGGGGCCCCCCGGTGAACGCGCACAGTCGGGCCCGGGACAGGGTCGCGGGAGTCAGGCTCCGCGCGGTGGAGTAGGAGACGAGCCCCTGGACAATGGGTTTAGGTGGTCTTTTGCCTGCAGGGCGCGCGGGGGAGGAAGGAGCCACGCCTTTCCGCCCCTTCCGGTCAGTGACTCTCCCCCAAACCTAGGCTCTCCACATGGCCTTCCCGGCGGGTGAGTGACCAGGGGCTGCAGAGGAGCTGGCCCCTGTTATGGGCCAGAAAGTTTTCTAGGGTTAGTGTCTTTGAGAAAATGGGGTGTAAGGTTAACGTAGAAACATTTGCTGCTTAGTTGACTTCATTATTGGAGTATCAAGTAAAAACAAAAACTGCTTCATGATACAGCCCTTTCACGCTTCGGCCGGCGCGGGCTGAATTTTGCTCTACCTAGTACCAGCTGAGCGATTTCAATGACGTTACATTTGGCAGTTGGATTTAGGACATAGTTCAAGAGGCTCCTTAGTCTGTGTACTTTTTAAACTATGTCTTTAATTACAGGCTCGAGTAATTGATAAAGAAACTCAACATTTTAAGGAGTCAAATAACCACATGGGATAAGCTATCATTGAAATGAATAGTGGATTTCAATGAAATGTATCTTTCTTAAGTACAGGCTTTATAATCCCAAGTGTCTTACTTGTTATTTTCATTTTCACGTATGTGCACTTTTATGCACAAGTTTAAAACAGTCCGTTATAAATGTTCTGATTTTCTGCTCTTCAGAGCCAGCTGTGTCCTTCAGTTGAGGATTACTTATCACAAGGGGCCCCATTTCAAAAGGTATTTCAAATGAAGTGCAGCCAGATGGTTTGCAGGAGATTGTGTCCTGCTTCTCTCACTTTCTTTACTCATTGCTTTGTTATGTTCTTAGTATGCCTGTCTAAATTCAAGTGCGGTATCAGTTGCAGTTACCTGGGAAGTTGGCTTAAGTCTGGAAAACAACCCAAGAAAGTGATTCTGTAAGCAATCAACCACAGAGGGATGCTGCCCACCAAAAATGGAGAAATCTGAGTTTAATGTTTCTACCAAAGCTGGTAGAAGGCTCCATAAGAAATGCAGTCAGTTGCATCCTTCCTTGTCACAGACAGGCAGGTGGGCCAGGGCCCTATAGGAGGAGGCCTGTCACCAGCACTCTTGGCTGCCAGTGTTCTCTAGATTCACTGCCTCAGTTCTAGCAGAGGACCAATCCTAGCCACATGGTATCTTCCACAATCAGTCCAAACAGTGTCTGCTAAGGAGAATTATTCCTTTCAAGTGGGTACTAGCCTGTCTGTGACAGGGAAGGATGAGAATGACTGAATTTTTTCTAGAACTTTCTACCAGCTCTAGAAGAAATATTTGAATATTCAGCATATTGAGAGAGACAGAAGTGGTGAGACATTCCTGAACTTTAGGAATAGAAGTAAAAAACCAGTGAAACTCAAAGAATTTTATCATGGGGGGCAATGGAAAGATTTAAGCCTAGAGAAGATTAATACATTACATTGTCTATTAAAGGAGATAGTCTGTTATTACATAGTTGCCTAAGCCAGGAGTTTTGTGTTTTCTCTGTATTTTGCCACTGCCCTAGCCCATTTTCCCACAGACAGACTAGACAGAAGGCTCTGAGGCATAGATTCCTATCCAGGCCACGACTTAGCACACTTTATCTCTTACTCTCAGCCAATTGCAAGCCAGCAGAACCTTTCTGCTCTCTCTCCCATTCAATGTGAGGTCACATACAGCTCAATCAGCTTGATGCTTAAGTTCTCATTATGGTAAGTTAACCAGAGCTCTTTATTTTAAAGCTTCAACACCAATTCAAGCTAAAGCAGCAAATAAAGACTTAATAGTTTTATGAAAGTAGCATTTGGACATTTAAATTCTCTTTCCAAGTTAGCTTCCTCAAAAAGTGCAGATTTAAACCTTAAAAAATGTGCACTGTAGGCTTTCCAGGTCTTCAGGTGCTTTTCTCGGTGTTCTGTCGAGCAGTTATTCAGGCTTGTTCTAACGTGGCCTATTTCCTCAGGACAGGACTCATCGAGCTGCCAGAGAACCAGTAGACCAGAGTGGATTTCATATAAAGTGCGCAGGTACAGCCCTGTCCTTTCTCAGGCTACCCTGGCACATATGATGAGGGTGACGAGCCAGTAATGCCCGGTGGAAGGCGCTGGGTGATGGGGTGTGGGAGGAGCTGGTGGGGAGGTGGGGAGGCCTAAGGGGTAAGCATGTGGACAGAGAGGCCCACTAGCTGCCGGAGGCCTGGGCCACGGGGAGCAGGAGTGACCACGGAGGCCCCACTCCTGCCTGAATGTCCCCAGAGTGGCTGGTACCTTTCAGACCGCAAATCCTGCTTGAGGGTTTGGAGAATAAGGCTGCCTCCTTATAGAACAGACCCAAGATCCATGAGTTTGGATACTATTCTGTCAAGATGTAATTATTTTTTGTAGGAAATTTAGGTGTACATTTGAATTGTATTGTGTGCCTTTTAATAAAAACACTTGACTCAGATGAGGCCTTGGGAAGACATAGTTGTGGAAAGTTACTGTTGGCCCTCAACCATGTTCAGGTCCTGGTTTCTGCTGCTTCTGCTGCTGTTGGGTCCGAGGTCGCATGATTTCAGCCTGAATAAAGTTAAATCTTTTCCCATTTATCCATTTTATTTGTATTCTTTAAACTAAAAAACAATTTAAAAAGTACCCTAGAAATATAGGACTTGGTGTAAATGATAATGAAGGGTTACTATTAATTTTGTTGGGTGTAATGTTTGTATTATGTTTTATCAAGTTCTGAACTGATAGACGCATACACTGAGATACTTATAGGTGAAATAAGATGATTTCTGAGGTTTGCTTTAGTTAGACTAGAGAGAAAAGAGGGGAGATACCTGAGTGCTTTGGCAATGGGTATTCATTATTTGTTATTCTGCCTACTTCTGTGAACTTTTGAAGTTTCCATATAAGAAGTGGGGAGAAAAAATTCCTCTCGGATGTGGGTCCCTTGTTATCAGCTCATGTACCTGCCAAGTCATCCCCTAGCTAATGTCTGTGAGGAACTCGGAGCTTGTGCTAGACCAGCCCTCAGGCAGCCATACATTCCCCACAGGTATGTGTGGGTATGTGTAAGTGTTTGTATGGCTGAAATGAAAGTTTAAAGAAACAATTCTAAATAAGCAGTGCACACTGGCTTTTTTTTGAACTGCTGGTCATGGCCTAATAAATTGCTTTTATAAGTAAATTGATTCTATATGTGCCCCACCCATAATATGGGTTAACAGAGTGACTTTGGGCCTCTATACCTTGTTTTGTTTTCTCTCAAATAGTTGCCACAGGGATTCTTGGGTGGCATTTTGGCGCCCTGGGCTGAGGAGGCCAGAAGACCACTGCAGGAGTTATCTGGTGGGGACCAGATGTCAGGCCATCAGTAGATGAGTCCAAAATAACTGGCAAACATGGGTCTCATTCCTTTTCCGGTTTGGATAATTACCATTTATGTAGTATCATGTATGTATTATTTTTTTGCATTAGGAGCTTAGATTCCCTGTTCTTCAGTTGGGTTGATAACCCACTGACCATGATAGCTTAGACTCAGAAAGCTCATCAGAATCTTAGTAGTACTTTTCTGCTTCTGCTCTGATCATCATTTGAGAGGAAGATAGTAAGGGAAGACATTTCTGTGACAAGTCTACAAAGGAACTGCTTTGGAATGAGAAGGGATGTCAGTATTCTGCCCTGTGTGGTCAAGGACAAGTGCCTTCTGTCCCCTATAGGTTTGGTCACTGCAGTTACTGTGGTCTTTTATTTCTTCATTTCTGTCAGCAGTAATAACCCACCTGCCCTGTCTTCATCACCACCCTGGTGTGACTCAGTTAAGTACTGTAGATTTAGCTGATCTGTGTGAAATCATCTGTTTATATATTTGAGTGCCTGTTTCATGCTTAGTGCAGTGAGAAGGGCTGAAGACGTTGCATTTTATTTGCAGGGTAAGCTCTTTACACTATGTTAGACAATGAGAGAGGGCCAGTGCCATTATATCAGGAGAGACACAGGCATCTGCTAATTCCTCTGGGGGACCATGGATGTGATATGCAGAAGCAGGAGGGCTTGGGGCCTGGGGCATGGGAGAGCGGAGTTTGGTTTTGGTCCTGTGTACAGCTGAAATCATTGGGGGTTTCCATTCATTCCTTAAAGAACTGTTCGTTGCCATTGGCTTTGCGCTGGGTGCAGATGCTAAGGAGACACATGAGCTCTGTGGCTACAGAGCTTGAGGGGAAGCTCAGTAGACAGACGAGGACGGATTTTAATGAGTGTGATTTGATAAGAGTGAATAAGGAAACATTTTTGTTATGAAGACATCAAGTACAAGTATAGAGGAAATCTTCTAACAAAGCCCCGGTACCTTAATGTCAAGTATTGTCAGTGCACGGGCAGCTTGTTTCAGGTAAACTTTTTCCTCATCCACTCCTGCCCCCCAAGTGGTACGGGCTGAACTGTACACCCCCCCCAATCCATGTGGTGAAGCCCTGACCCCCAATACTTCAGAATGGGTATGCATTTAGAGAAGGGCTTTTAAAGAGATGCTTAAAGATAAATGAGGTAACTAGGATGGACCCTAATCCCATATGACTGATATCTTTGTAAGAAGCAGCAGTTTGGACAAAGAGACGCCAGGGATGTGCATTCAGTAGAAAGACGACATGAGGATCAGGGAGAAGATGAGCATTTCTAAGCTGAGAAAGAGGCTGCAGGACCTTGGTTTTGGACACGCAGCCTCCAGCACTGGGAGAAATACCTGTTTTTGAAGCCACCAGGTCTGTGGTGCTTTGCTCAGGCAGACTAAGACAGTGGGCTATTTTGAAGCTGACCCTGAACATCAGGTTGATGTGCTGAGTCTGGTGTAGTCAGTCCTGTGCTAGGACAGTTTTGGTGGGGCCCTGTCTCAATCTAGCCCAGAGGTTCTGGGGACCTGGTCTGCACTGTCACCTTAGACATGGACGAGCTGCTTTAAGAGGCGGCATCACCTGCATGTGCCCTGGGCCACAAACTGCCCACTCTCTGTGGTCGTGTGGCCTTGGGTCTGTGGCAGGGCCGTGTTGCCCAGCCTCCATGCCATCATCCTGACTTGGGATTTTTGTGGGCCTTCTAACTACTCTGTTCGCTCTTTCTTATCTCTCAGTCCAAGGCCAGTGGCTCTTCTTCAAATGTGGTGCTCAGTTTTAACAGTTATGCAGTTGAGAGGGAGTTTAGATTTGGATTTGTCAATTTAGCAGGGATAAAAAGGACATTTTTTCTTAGGTCTGTGCCAGTGCCAAAAATGTTACAGTTTTTCCTCCTAAGTGTGCCTGAACAGTAGCAGTTTTCTGCTGGATTGTGTTAAGAATTAGGTGATTTGATCACAGGCGTTAAATGTGTACAGTGCCATGAAAATAATCCTCTTTAGTGAGTGCATTGGGAAGTGGGAGTTTGGGCTTTTGTTTGAGGCTTAGGATGGTGAACTGCAGTGCATATGTATCTTGTAACCCAGAAGGCAGAACGAATAGTTGAATTCTGAAAGTGAGAAAAATGGTCAGTCTGACCCTGTGGTGTTACTGTTCTTCAGTAAAACCTGTTGTGGGAGTCACCCGCTCGGGCTGGGGTATGTTGTTTTACCTGTGTTGTTACCTGTGACTCTGAGAAGAAGAGAAACTTTTATTTGAATAGTTTATTCTTCATTCTATAGTTTGAAATTGCACACACGTATTTTCCCCAGACATATAATGTGCTTCCATGTGTTGTTACAGTAACTCTACAGTCAGGTATGGTTTGGAATATTCCATTTTCCTTTTGCTGTTTACACGGTGGGGATACAGTTTTATTAATTAAAATGCCTTGGACAGACCTGTGTGTTAGGTAGGTTATCCTCCTTGTCACATGTCAGGAAGTGTTCTGGGACTGACTGTGTCTTAAGTACTTTATTACTGCTGGTGGACATATCACTCTTCAGTTTTGTTCTGAGATATGCACAGTGTCTGAAGCGGACCTGCCCATGGTAATCTGATGTCAGACCTTTTTCAGCTCTGTTCTAAGGCTCCTTTTCCCAAATAATTGTGCCTCTTCAGCCCCACTTCTCGAAAGAGGAGTATGCAGCCATAGTCTGCTTCTTCCCCACCCGCCCCCTCCCGAAACATTTTAAAGGGTTTAAATTTTTATTATGTATTTATTTATTTGCCTACACTGAATCTGAAATCTTCACTATGGCATGCGAGATCTAGTTCCCTGACCAGGGATTGAACCCAGGCCCCCTGCATGGGGATCACGGAGCCTTAGCCACAGGATCACCAGGAAAGTCCCTACCCAAGCATTTTATTATGAAAAGTTTTGAATACACCAAAGTTGCAAGAATTTTATAGCAAATACCCATGTATACACTGCTTGGATTCTGCCATTAATTCTGCCATTCTGCTGTATTTGTTTTATCCCATATCTACCCATCTCTTCATCCTTCTACCCATCCATCAACCCATTTTATTTTTCTGATGCATTTCAAAGTAAATTGCAGACATCAGTTCACTGTGATCTAAACACTTCAGCATACATATCGTTAGAGTTCAATATTTGTTTACAATTTTCTTTTGCTGTAGAATTTATGTATGGTGAAGTGTATGCATCTTAAATGTACGTTAGCTAGGGACTTCCCTGGTAGTCCAGTGGTTAAGAATCTGCCTTCCAATGCATGGGACGCATCTACTTCTGCTTCATTAACTGTGCTAAAACCTTTGACTGTGTGGATCACAACAAATTTTGCAAAATTCTTAAAGAGATGGAAATTACAGACCACCTTACCTGCCTCCTGAGAAACCTGTGTGCAGGTCAAGAAACAACAGTTGGAACTGGACATGGAACAAAAGACTGGTTCCAGATTGAGAAAGGAGTACGTCAAGGCTCTGTATTGTCACCCTGCTTATTTAACTTATATGCAGAGTACATCATGCGAAAAACCAGGCTGGATGAAGCACAAGCTGGAATCAAGATTGCCAGGAGAAATATCAATAACCTCAGATATGCAGATGACACCACCCTTATGGCAGAACGTGAAGAAGAACTAAAGAGCCTCTTGATGAAAGTGAAAGAGGAGAGTGGAAAAGCTGGCTTAAAATTCAGCATTCAGAAAACTAAGATCATGGCATCTGGTCCCATCACTTCATGGCAAATGGATGGGGAAACAATGGAAACAGTGACAGACTTTATTTTCTCGGGCTCCAAAATCATTGCGGATGGTGACTGCAGCCATGAAATTAAAAGATGCTTGCTCCTTCGAAGGAAAGCTATGACAAACCTAGATAGCATGTTAAAAACAGAGACATTATTTTGCCAACAAAGGTCCATCTAGTCAAAGCTATGGTTTTCCCAGTAGTCAGGTATAGATGTGAGAATTGGACCATAAAGAAGGCTGAGCGCTGAAAATCGATTCTTTGGAACTGTGGTACTGAAGAAGACAGTTGAGGGTCCCTTGGACTGCACGGAGATCAAACCAGTCCATCCTTAAGGAAATCAGTCCTGAATATTCATTGGAAGGACTGAAGCTGAAGCTCCAATACTGTGGCCATCTGATAAGAAAAGCTAACTCGTTGGAAAAGACACTATACTGAGAAAGACTGAAGGCAAGAGGAGAAGGCTGAGACAGAGGATGGGACGGTTGGATGGCATCACCGACTCAGTGGACATGAGTTTGAGCAAACTTCAGGAGTTAGTGGGAGAAGGCAATGGCAACCCATTCCAGTACTCTTGCCTGGAAAATCCCATGGACCAGGGAGCCTGGTAGGCTGCAGTCCATGGGGTCGCTAAGAGTCTGACACAACTCAGTGACTTCACTTTCACTTTTCACTTTCATGCATTGGAGAAGGAAATGGCAGCCCACTCCAGCATTCTTGCTGGAGAATCCCAGGGACGGGGGCGCCTGGTGGGCTGCCGTCTATGGGGTCGCACAGAGTTGGACACAACTGAAGCGACTTAGCAACAGCAGGAGATAGTGAAGGACAGGGAAGCCTGGTGTGCTGTAGTCCATGGGGGTTGCAAAGAGTCAGACACAACTTAATAACTGAACAACAACATTAGTGTTCTATTTTACATATATGCCACAATTTGTTTTCTGTCACCTTTTATTGGACATTTAGGTTCTTTTAAGTTTTGTATTATAATGAAAAGCTTCTATGAACATCTGTGGATGACTCATTGTGTGGACATATGTTGTCATTTCTCTTCCCCAGATACCTAATAATGGACTTGCCCAGTTATATGGGAACTATATGTTTAACTTCATAAAACACTGCCAAGCCATTTCCTACTGAATTTGAATTCTTGTGCTAATTTTGTCAGTTACTGAGAGAGAGGAGGGGTGGGGGGTGTTAAACTATCCAGTTTTTGTTTTAGATTTCCTTGTTTTTCTGTTTTAGCTTTGTGTATTTTTGAAACTCTTCTTATGTATATGCACATATAGGGTTACTGTGTCTTGAAATGGTTGTTTTTTCATTATGAAATGGCCATCTTTATTTCTGGTAGTCCTCTTTTTGAAATCTCTTTTGTCTGATATTAATATGGCCACACCAGCTGCATGTCTGCATGTTTAAACTTTTGGCTGCTCTGGGTCTTGGCAGCATGTGGGCTTCTCTAGTTGTGGTGCACAGGCTTAGTTGCCCCATGGCATGTGGGATCTTGATTCCCCAACTAGGAATCAGCCCGTGTCCCCTGCATTGCAAAGTGGATTCTTAACCACTGAACCACCAGAGAAGTCCCCCAGAGCTGTGTTTTTACCATAATTACCAGAGGCAGAAAAACCCATCGCAGCACGTTCTGTTGGTGGTATTTTATCACCTGGAATTTTCTGGGTAGAATACATTCCACAATGAATTTCCCAGAGTACCAAATACCTGCTTGGGAAATCGTTTTTCCCAGAGACTCCCCAGCACCACATGCCTTTTGGGTTTGCCTTCTCTGTCTGCCTCATCTCATTGAACACCCACTTTCAGCAGTGGAGTGCTGTGTTCTTGCCTCTCTGTCTTTTTTCTTCCATTTTTGGATCTCAGACACACAGGAATAAGTTATTCATACATATGATTAGTTCCTGCCAGGCCTGTCTGGTGTTTTCTGTTGGTTTATTTCTTCACTTATTTGCTCTTTTTCTTTGAAACCCAGTCCTCACTCCTCTTTCATGCCCCTCTTTTACTGACAAGCATCCTTACCTATGTCACTCAGGTCCTTTTGTTTGTGCGTGCCCTGGTAAAATGTGTGTTGTTTAAGAATCTTTTTATTTTGAGATAATTTCAAAATTAAGGAAAACTGCAAAACTAGCCTGGGAACTCCTGTGAATCCTTACAGAATTAGTGCTGAGGTGGTGGCTGTCAGTCTGCTGTGACTCCCACAAGAATGAAGCTCTGGCCTCACTCGGCATGTGCTGGCTTTGGGTGGCTGATGGAGAGTTCAGACAATAAAGACCTACTGCTCACTTTGCCAGGTGCAGGCAGACTGACTTTATTTTCTTCCCAGAGGGCACAGCTTTCTTCTGGAAGGCACTGGCGGTGTCTGAGGCGGGAGACAGGGAGCTACCTATTGTAGCAACACATTCAGGCCTGGTTGCCATGCTGGGTCAAGAGAGTACAGTGACCCTGCTGTTTGAGGGCCCCATCAACCAGTGGCTTCTGTTACCCTGACTGGGTGGAACCTTGAGCCCATTCATGGGTTCAGTAGTGTGTCTTGGACCTTTAGGGCTGCCAGCCACTCCTGCCGTGCATTTGACAGGGCTTGCCATGCAGGGTCAGCTCCACTCGTCTCCAGGCGTTCACATCAGCTTCTCTCTCAGTTACATGGGTCTATGAAAACAGCTAGCACAGCTCAAACGGATAAACCACAGTCAGTGTTCAGTTCAGCAACACAGAAGCATGTAGGCCACGGGGGATCAGGCTCCTAAACCTTGTCGTCCTCCCAACATACCTCCGCGACTAGTTCCCACATCCCAGTCTGGGCTCCTGTATCAGTAGCCACCTCCTCCCGCCCAGTTGCTCCACAGCCTCCCTAGCCAGCTTGGCTTTTCCTTTTGTTCTGTTGGAATTCCAACCTATAGTAGAAGATCCTGTTTACGATGACAAATACATACTTTAGGGTTAAAATGAACAGAAACATCCAGGGAATTCCCTGGTGGTCCAGTGACTAAGACTTCAGGCTTTCACTGCCAAGGGCACGGGTTCAGTCCCTGGTAGGGGAACTAAGATCTCTGTGAGAGAAACTCCTGAAACATACAAAAGTGAAGTCGCTCAGTTGTGTCTGACTCTGCGACCCTGTGGACTGTCCGTGGGATTCTCCAGGCAAGAATACTGGAGTGGGTGTGGAAGACACTTTGTATTTGGGTAAATAACGGCGTCATGACTGTATCAGCTCTCCTTGAATTTATTTTTAATGTGATCCCAATAAATAAACCTTTGGACTCTTTAATGGAGCGACATCACTTGACTTAAAGCTCATTTGTGTTATAAACAGGCAAGAACGATCTCTGAAAAAGAAGAAAAACAAGGGAACAACCCCAGATTGGGTCATGCAGTCATCCCCCTGATTAAAGCTGTGGGGTTGTCCTGGAATAAGCTTCAGGAAGTGGAGAAAATACAGAAACAGGCCTCACTCCATGGGGAACCTAAGAGCACAGTAAAATGGCATTTTGAAGCGGTGGGGATATTGATTGATGGGTGGTACTAGGGTAACTGGACAGATGTATGGAAAAGGATAAACGCAGATCCATCCTTCCTGTACTAGAGTGAACAAAGGTGGTTCAGAGATTTAAGTAAAAGCAAAAATGATTAAGCCATAAGGCTTCTAGGCAAAAAGATGGGTGAATTCTTCAGTGATGTGGGCGCTGTGGAACCTTTCATTATTCAAAATTCAGAGCAGTGAGGGAAAGACTCAGAAGATCTGATAACATGAACATAAAAAAGTAAAAATGCTTCCCAGGTGACTCAGTGGTAAATAATCTGCCTGCAATGCAGGCAACCCAGGTTCCATCCCTGGGTTGGGAAGATCCCCTGGAAAAGGAAATAGCCAACTCCCTCCAGTACTCTTGCCTGGAAAATGCTATGGACAGAGGAGCCTGGCGCAAACAAGTCGAATGTGACTTAGCGACTAAACAACAAGCAAAGTAAAAAGACAACAAATTAAGAAAAGTATTTGCAACTTAGAAAACAAAAAGTAGTTACTCCCTGTGTAAGGTGATTCTAAAAAATAGGGAAGACAAAAACAGGACCTGATGGGAAAAAACAAATCAAGAGATGGGAAAAGACTGAAAAAGGAATGTAAGTGGCTTTTAAATGTGTGAAAAAGCAACTGAGACTCTTGCATAATGAAAGGCGTGTAAATTAAGACCAAAGAAAAAAAAGAATGAGTTACCCCTGTTCACCTTCAGGCCAGCAGAAATCCCTGCTTAGTCACGCGTGAGGAACTGACCAGCACAGCCCTGACAACTTGTAAGGGGCAAGGCCTGGCGGGACTAAGGTGCCCTGACTGACCCAGCATCTCACTTCCAGAAACCTCCAAGGAAACATTGGCAAAAACATGAAGCAGTTTGTGTACCAAGCTGTTCCTTTTGGCCGCTTTCCACTTCTAGGATACAGGCTCACTAAACTGCGGTACATCCTCAGCAGGGTGGGAGGCAGTGTGGAGCCTTGTGCTTGGATGTGGATCTGAATGCTCTGATGCTTTTTAGATGGTTATCTAGTGGGGAGGGGTTGATCTCTTAGCACGGGGCTTGTGAGTTTGAAACCATGTTATGTTTTACAGTATTACAAGTTGATCCAAACATTTTTTAAAAAGGCACTTACATCAAAAGCAAAGTATAAAAATGGCAAAACCAGGAGAAGGAAATGGCAGCTCACTCCAGTGTTCTTGCCTGGAGAATCTCAGGGATGGGGGAGCCTGGTGGGCTGCCGTCTATGGGGTCGCACAGAGTCGGACACGACTGAAGTGACTTAGCAGCAGCAGCAGCAGTAGTGAGGCTAGGAAAATCTTGCATTAGACATAGAAACTGATATTTTTACTAAATTCTTTCCAGATTTCTTATGACTTCAAATCTTTTCACATGATAAAGAGTCTGAAGATCTGCCTTCAATCCAGTATAGGCATGTCACTGACACCTGTGTCAGTCTTAGCCCCTACAACATAGGAATGATAGTACTCTGTTCAATTCATCCTCTCTCCCTCCAACTCATTCTCTAAATCATTCATAAGTATAGAAAGCTTACCTATTATCTCCAGCCTTCCTAAAATGTACTCCATAAAAAATAGGCTCCATGAAGATACAAGTCTATGAAAAGCAGCATTTTACACTCCTGTCCTCAGAAGTCATGTATAGATTAGTTATTAAAGGCTCTAAGAAATCTTGCTGTAAAGAAACTTGTCTAAGCCATAAGATTTTAGATTTATTTGCTCATGGAACTCTGTTCCCAGGCATGTACTGTGTTCCCAAGAGGACACTGGCAAATACTGCATGAGTCCATGAAACCAATAAATAGACCACCACCCACCTGATCACCTCTACCAAGATCTCAGACAGTATTTTTTTCATAAAGACTCTAATGGCAGCCTTAAAAACCAAGCCTATTAAGAGACAACAAATGATCCCAATCACAGATATAATCAATTCTACTTTATTTTCAGTTTGAACAAAACTTTTGCTCCAATGTCATCTAAATACTGGTTATTAACCACACTTTTGAAAATTTACAATTAAACATTTTTCAGATTTTCAGAAGGCCTAAGGGATAATTACCACCCTCAAATACTTCTTTTACTGACTCTTCACATTTACATAGGAGTTTTCCCAGACCATCCATGATATGTCCTTCGTGAGGGATTGTGTCTTAGCAGTTTTAGTTATACTGGGTGCAAAAGTCTAGGAATCCAGTGTTTTTCTCAGGATTTTGCCAAAACTAAAAAAAAATGATATTCAAATTCACACACACATAAAAAACTGATTTATATTAAATATTAATCTGCAATGAGAAATATAACCACCAATAAGGTAGACAGTAAGATCAACCCATTTCCTTTCCCACTTGGGAAACATCATTCAAAGTCTGATACAAGAAGCCATATGTCTTTCAGCAGGCAACCTAATGAATAAAACATTACTTAACCATGTAATATGGTACTGAGCTACTGTGCAAAGCAATGGAGTGATCTTCAGATTCTATTATTAGATGGAAAAAGCAGAGTTTAAAAGGGTGTATCTATTATACTCTATTTTTATAAGAATGGAAAAGGATTTATGAATAAATATATGTATAAATATTCACACACAAAAAATGGCAAAACCAAACAAGACGGAACCCCACAGAGAAGAATTATTTTGGTTAATTAAATCATAGAAATTTGACAGCAGGCCGGCAGTGGGACATGCACTAAGGATAAGAAAAGTCACAAAGAAACTTTAAACAAATTGTTTTCAGTAATCATTTTATTAGTAATAATGGTGGTGGCGGTTTAGTCACTAAGTTGTGTCCGACTCCTGTGATCCTAGGCCCTGTAGCCTGCCAGGCTTCTCTCTCCATGGGATTTTCCAGGCAAGAATACTGGAGTGGGTTGCCGTTTCCTTTTCCAGACAATCTTCCCAACCCAGGGATTGAACCCCAGTCTCCTGCATTGCAGGCAGATTCTTTACCCACTGAGCTATCAGGGAAATATAATACTGGTATTGTTGTTTTGCAGCTGTTAAAATTGTTTTAGGATTTGTGGAATATAGTTACATTAGCAACATTATTCACTGGCTTTCATCCTAGGAGGATTGGGTGGGTGCAGAGAATACCAAAGAAGATAATCAATAGCCCCATAATCCTAAATTTGAATTCTATAAACTCTGGAGGTTTTTCTGTTAAACACAGAATGCTTATTTCCTTGCTCTCTCTGGCACAGAGACCCAGGAGGCAGTAGCACCCTCGGTGAGTGGTGGTGGGCCTGAGGCAGCACTTTACTCTGGAAGCAGCAGTGCCCATTGGAATAGTGGCAGATTCCACTATGCCACTGATAGTGGCGGGAGAGGCTGCCGCTGGCCTGTAGTGTCCTGGAGCATCCATAAAAAGATGACTAAAGAAGTTGGCTTAAAACTCAATATTCAGAAAACTAGGATCGTGGCATTCAGTCCCATCACTTCATGGCAAATTGATGGGGAAACAATGGAAACAGTGACAGACTTTATTTTGGGGGGCTGCAAAAGCACTGCAGATAGTGACTGCAGCCATGAAATTAAAAGACACTTGGTCCTTGGAAGAAAAGCTGTGACCAATCTAGACAGCATATTAAAAAGCAGAGATAATACTTTGCCAGCAAAGGTCCATGTAGTCAAAGCTATGGTTTTTCTTTCTTTTTTTTTTTAAAAGCTATGGTTTTTCTAGTAGTCATGTATGGATGTGAGAGTTGGACTATAAAGAAACATAAGCACCGAAGAATTGATGCTTTTGAAATGTGTTGGAGAAGACTTTTGAGAGTCCCTTGGACTGCAAGGAGATCCAACCAGTATCCTAAAGGAGATCAGTCCTGAATATTCGTTGGAAAGACTGATGCTGAAGCTGAAACTCCAGTACTTTGGCCACCTGATATGAAGAACTGACTCATTGGAAAAGGCCCTGATGCTGGGAAAGATTGAAGGTGGGAGGAGAAGGGGATGACAGAGGATGAGATGGTTGGATGGTATCACCAACTTGATGGACATAAGTTTGAGCAGGCTCTGGGGGTTGGTGATGGACAGGGAAGCCTGGTGTGCTGCAGTCCACGGAGTTGCAAACAGTTGGACATGACTGAGTGCCTGCACTGAACTGAATGGACCATTCACCTTGGGTGGTTCTAGGGAACCAGCATTGCTATGAAAGCTATAGCCAAAGAGAAAGGATGATGCATTTAACTTTTCTGAAAGATCGGTACCTCAGGGTGACCAAAGAGTCTAGGAGGGAAAAGGCCTCTTTATGTAGATATTTCTGCTAATAATAAGAAGGAGGAATGGCGGAATTAGACTGTTGAAAAATATCATATCCAAATATGAGGTAAAAGGGCCAGTCCATAGCCATCTGAGGCAGGTCACTGCCCCATATCATGTGCCCCCTGATGGAAGCGTTTTTGCAACAAACATCACACTTGAGTTAGATAGAGCCTCACAGTCTGTAGGAAATGCCCCTCCCTCTCCCCCTAACTGCATTTGTGAATGCTGTTATCCTCGAATGCCTCTAAACCCTCTAGAATTTAAGCGCCTGTCTTGTCCAGGCTCTCATTTGCCCTCTGTGCTCCCTGGCCTTTCTCTTCCATGCCTACCCTAGTGATGATTGCATCTATGAGAGCAGAACAGGTAGGCTTACATGTGCAGCTGGTTGGTTTCCTTTAGTTTCCTCTGTTTGCCTGGTTGGGGCAGCGTTGGGGCCTCGGAAGGGTTGTGTGTGCATGCAGGGGGACCTGTTGGGGAGCAGGCAGCGGACTCAGGCCCCACAGTCAGCCGAAATGAGGCATGGGGACCACTCTGCATCCTGAGGTCTCTGTATCTCACTCGATTCCTTTCCCCTCAGGACCACCTGGTCCTGCTCTACAGGGACAGCTTTTAGAAAGAAGGAGAAATCAGAGCCCAGACAGTACCTGCAGTGCCATGTGTCTCTAAAGAAGTAGTCCAGACAGTACCAGATGTTTGTTCAAACAAACCTAGAGAGGTACTGCTTTCCCGGTTTACTGTATTTTCTACATCTGCAGCATGTGTGGTAGTAATTAAGGCATGAAATGACTGTTCTGAACCAGTCTTTTCAGAATCTAGAAATATTAAACTTCGTTGCAGTTTAAATTGAACCATATGAAATAGTCATTTTTATGGGCAGAAAACCACTGAAAATCAGCACTTTAATTTGATCAAATCTAACTTGGCCACCTGATGCAAAGAACTGACTCATTTGAAAAGACTCTGATGCTGGGAAAGATTGAAGGCCAGAGAAGAAGGGGATGACAGAGGATGAGATGGTTGGATGGCATCACTGACTTAATGGACATGTGTTTGAGTAAACTCTGGGAGTTGTTGATGGAAAGGGAGGCCTGGAGTGCTGCAGTTCATGGGGTCGCAATGAGTTGGACACAACTGAGTGACTGAAGTGAACTGAATCTAATGTTAATTAATATTAGTAAAATTGTATTACATTTGTTATGTTTTGAGTTGTGACTATATATGATCACTCTAATTAACCAAAACGGTTAATTATGTAGCTTCTCTTTGCAGCCATTTTGGACTATCTAGAGAGTTTAAGAATCTTCACCATCAAGAAACCCAGTTTTCCCCTTTCAGGATCAGATTTGACCCTGAAGAAGTTAAAGTGAGCTTTCTCAGGGACATACTGTTTAGTTTCAAAGTTGTATTTTAAACTCAAGAGTCCTGGAAGTAGGTAGAGGCTTTTGTAGGCTGGGGGTCATGGAGGTGTGCTCTGTCCAGGCCTCCCTGACTGCTGTGTCCCAAAGCAGACGACACTTGGCCTGAAACAGGCAGGTTGGCCGCTCCCACTGCATCGGGGACACTGCGTGGTCAGGAGGGGGAGCCCCAACAGTGCTCTCAGCTTGCTTGTTCATTCTTTCTAACTTTGTAGTTTGGTTTTGCAGAATGGTTGGACTTCCAAAATAATGTCTTTCAGTTGACTGTACCATATTGGCTAGAAATGTGGGGAGGCCACCCATTGGCTCTACATGCGAGCGATAGTAGGGAAGGTGTGCTGGTTTAGAAAGAAGATGTATTGAGTTTAGTAAGAAGATATGCTGGTTTATTTAGAAGATACACTGGTTTAGCAAGAAGATTTAATGGTTTACTTAGACTGACTGGTTTAGTAAGATGGGCTGGTTAAATTAGAAAAATCCACTGGTTTAGTTAGAAGATGTTCTGGTTTAGTAAGAAGATGCACTGGTTTAGTTAGAAGATGTGGTGGTTCAGTAAGATGATGTGTAGGGTTAGGTAGAAGACGCACTGGTTTAGTATGAAGATGTGTTGGTTTTCTTTGCATCTTTTTGTGCACTCAGCCTGTTGGATTTTGTCAGGAGTTTGAGGGTGTTGCCTGCCTCTTTAACATTTTCAAAAAACTAAACAGCTTCAGTGGGGTTTGCAGAAGGAAGCTGTGGTTTATGGTCTTCCTGTTCATTCACATGTTTTTTTCAGAGGGAGGGCGAACATCTGACCATATTTTTCAACCAAATCAGAAGTGAACAGAGGAGAATGCACAGTAACTGTCGGCAGAGGGGGAGGAACCAGAATTCCTCCAGAGAAATTCCTCCTCAGACAGACTTTGCGACAGGGTATCCCATGGAGAACGAGGTAGGTGCAAACCCAGTGTGGAGAGAGCCATCTAGAATGACTGTTGGGTCCTGTGACCTTCACTTTGGGAGCATGGGGTGGTGGAGGGTTCCTGCTGGCTTCCGGGTCTGAGAACCGGTGGCCGATGAGAGAGATGAGGAGCTTTTTGTAGGTGGTTGGGTTTGTCCATCTTCGCCTAAGGAGTGGAAGACTGTGGGTGTCAGGTCTGCTGTGGATTTATAGTCAGTCAGGGCCCAAGATAGTTCGAAAATGATTTAGGGAAAAGGTCAGGAAAGAGTGCAGTCCCAGTCGTGGACTCATGCCTGAGTTTCATTTGTGACACCCAAGGGAAGATGAAGGGGCTGCGTGCCCGGCCGGAGTGGTCTTGGCCGTCCGTGGAGGGTCAGACGCTGGGTGTCAGTGGAGCAAGCCACCGCAGTGGAGGGCAGGTTCACGCCCAGCCCTGAGATGGGGAACTTGAGTCTGTAAGGAGGTCCTGGGGCGCTGGCTGTGTCCTGTTCTTTATTTAGGACTCCGAGGCACCTAAGAAAGGCTCTTTTTCTGTTGGTAGGCGCTTTTTAACTTAAAATTTGTTGATTTGCATTACAGGGAGTGGTGGAAGGTAGTTGGAGTTAAGATAGGCAATATTGTGATGCAGTTTTAAACAGTGGTACTTATAGGAGAGAATTTGTGAGGGTGCCTTGCACACCTGGGCAGGTCTGAACCTGGGTGGAGTAGCTGCTGCCTTGCCCAGCTGGACAGAACTGTGGCTCTGCCCAGCCTACCCTGTGGCCTTGGTGTTTCCCCTGGCCTTGTGCTGCAGCCCTGTGCTGGAGCCAGAGCGTCACCGAGCTGCTGTCTTTTCTCTCCCTCAGCAGAAGGGGCCCTGGGGTGGGGATAAGGGTCCTTCAAGGTATAGCCCCAGTGCTGGGCACAGGCTCGATGTCCGTTAGACATTTGCTGAATGCCCAACTGAAGGACCCCAGGGCCTTGCTCTTGAAGCCTTTGTTCAGGGGCAGTTCTGTGTTATGTACTAAAGGCTTCCTGAGCACTGTACTGGGGCAGTCGAGGTTCCCATCATGGGTTTCTTTCCTTCACTGCCACACACTTTCTCCAGAATGTACTGAGCTGCAAGTTGTGCCTGAGGAGCGAGTTGGTAGGTGTTTTCACCTTATCATTCCTTTTGGTCTCCAAGTAGAGGCTGCTTTTCCAGGAGTGGTTGTGCTGCTTCCTCAGCACATGCATTTCTTACTGTAAATTAATAAACAGACGCTCTGACAGAGAATATAGCCTCTGAGAATTTGTTTAGGAGATGTAGGTACTCAGAGCCTCCTCACCTCGACTGAGATTCTAGGCCAGGCTTTAACAATACCCAAGGCCAGCCTGACCCTGGGGCCCTCCTCTAGGAAAGTACTAAGTGGACCAGAGTCAGTTGTGTGTGTTTAACTAAAAGCTGCATTTGAGATTTCCAACTTCAAAAGTTGTTTCAAGCATAAGATGGAAAATACTGCAAGAAAAGTTTTTTAAAAAAATATTTGTTTATTTCTTTGGCTGCACCAGATCTTCGTTGCAGTATGTGGGATCTAGTTCCCTGACCAGGGATCGAACCTGGGCCCCATGCATAGGGAATGTGGAGTTTTAGCCACTGGAACCGCAGGGAAGTCCTTTACCGAGAGTATTGTAAGGATCTAGGGATCACTCTGGAGCTAGTTCTAGAAAGAAGCGTGTGTTGCACATGCGAAGTCTGCATGAAGCCCTGCATCCCCTCCCTGGCTCTGTGCCTTGTACCGTCAGCCAGTTTCTTTCAACACTCAGGGCCCCGTTTCTTCACAAGAGACTGGGACGCAGATGCACTCTGGGTGGCATCAGTGCCAGGGCAACATTCACCAAGAGAAACTGCGCTTGGTGCTGTGCTTTCTCCAGGGGCTCTTTCTTCCATCTTTTGGGTCTTAAGATTATAAGATCGTTTTGGTGATGATGAACACGAGTGCTCAATAAAAATACCTGTTGAATGAAGAGTAAACAATTGCACAGGCTAAAACCATTTAAAAAAAAACTGTATTGATTTGGAGGCTATTCCAGTGAATTAAAGAATCCACAGTCATTTAATGGAGTCCTGATTCTGTGTGTCGAGAGTATTTTTAATTGTTTGTCAGTGTATTTAAGCAACTTATTGACCAGAGACGTGTTAATATGTCTTTTGTTACCTGAGTGTTATTGACCAGAGACATCTCAGCTTTCACCTACATAACAAATCACTGGCCACAGCTGTTAGTTTCTGCAAAAGTCTCATGGTCAATAATGTATTAACTGGAACTTCCTTTTACATTTCATGTTTAAAAGCACCATTAGTTCCAAAACCCTGAGGTGCCATCTTGTTCACTGTGTTTCTGGAAAAGCTGAGGGGCCCCCACCATGCCTGCCATACCCCAACTCCCAGCTGGGTGTGCTTTCTAGCTCCTGCAGCAGGAGCTGGGTGCGCATCTCCTGGGTCATATGCCTGCTCTCTTTGGGTGGAGCAGCTGCCCCCGTTCTGCACTGAAATGGGGCGAGGCAGCAGAGGAAGGCTGCAGGTTTGCTAGGGTGTCTTTCTTTACATAATGGTTTCAACATTCCACTTTCTAGGAAGGCTCAGCCACTGGTGAAACTTCTTTGGGACATTAAGAAAAAGCACATGGTGCCTTGTGTATGCAAGGCTAAGGACTAAGTTTGGGAAGCTGTGTCTGATACCCAGTCAGTTAGGCCACGTTCACGCTTGACCAGGTGGTCTGGTGTACGGCCTGGATTGCCGGGGCAGCTCCCTTTGCCTCTGCTAGCCTATGAGCAGTGGAGGTCTGGCACCACGCTACATCACAGGGCATGCCTTGTTGCCAGGGTAGATCCTTTAAATACAGGACATTTTGGCACTGAAGCACACCTTTGAGGCACCTGACTAGCAGTTCTCATCGTGGGTTCATCTGCTGTGGGCTTGGTTGGGAATTCGGTCTCATGCCTCTGCAGCACCTTCCTGATGGCTGGCTGGCAGAGGCACCAAACCCCTTCATTAACCGGTTTTATTTCTCCTCTGTGGGGTGCTGGGGCACAAGAGGTAAAGGCAGAGGAAGGTGGAGTGGGGCTCACCAGAGGGAAAGCTGATCCTCGAGCAGTGGGGGGATCTGCAGTGGGCTCTCCTGGTTTCTTCGGCTGGCAGAGTGTCTCCTTAAGGTGGGCTGTAGGTCTTGGGCTCTGGGTCCTTTCCAACACAGACTGTGACTTTATGACCCGTTCCTCATTGTTAAAACAACAGCTTGGGTTGCATGCGCTGTGTGGCCCTGCTGCTTTGGCTGACCTTGGCAAACCTCTCACCTCCAAATTGGTTTCCTGTTGCTCCCAGGTGTAGAGGAGTAGCAAGGTGGAACATCAGACAGATTGAACTGAGCTGTTCTCACGCACCGTCAGATTCAGGATCATCCACGTCTGTGCCCCGACTGGTTATGATCTGAGAGAGTGAGTTCTGTGAGGTTAGCAGGTAGAAATGGTGTAGGGGCAGATGTTTACTCTGGCCAGTTTCGGACATAGGTCATCTCTGTAACGTTGTGTTACGTGCCTTGGTATTTCCATAGCCCTAGGGCAGTGCCTTGTACATCATAGGAGCTGGGAGGCTCTCAGCGCAGATACACAGTCAGGCAGAACAGGATTGAAGCGTCATCTGTGTGGGATGCCAGCCAGAGATGGAATCACAGTTCAGTATGGCCTGGCCTGGCCTGCTGCAGTCACGCTGGTGAAACATGTTTATATTCCCAGCTTCCCTTTCAATGCAAAGTTTACGATCGGTGCTTGAGTGGGAAATTGTGGGTGACCGTTTCCCACCATTTCCATGTGAGCCCTGCATGGCAGCAGCCTGGTCTAGACCCCGTCCCCTACTCCTGTATTTCACTTGAAGTGCCCCACCTTCTTCTCTCCCACTCTCCTAACTTGAGTGGGAAATTGTGGGTGACCATTTCCCACCATTTCCATGTGAGCCCTGCATGGCAACAACCTGGTCCAGACCCCACCCCCTACCCCCGAATTTCACCTGAAGTGCCCCACCTTTTCTCCCACTCTCCTAACTTGTGCTGGGGCTGACAGTGCCTGTGGGAGGGAGGAAAAAGAAGCCTGAGAGGATCAGGAGGGCGGTCTTTCTGAGAGCTGGGATCAGCTGTCATGGGCTCCTCCAAGGGGCACCCTCTGTCCACTCTGCAGTTCTGAGACAGTGGAGATGATGCTGTCTGTGTGATCATGGTGTTGATTATCTTGTCCATGGCTTAAGTGTTCAGTTCAGTTCAGTCGCTCAGTCGTGTCCGACTCTTTGCAACCCCATGAACCGCAGCATGCCAGGCCTCCCTGTCCATTACCAATTCCTGGAGTTTACCCAAACTCATGTCAGTGTAAGCAGCTGTAGATGGGAACTATATCCTTAAAATAACAACGTTTTGAACAATTTCACATGTATAAACAAAAACTAAATGAAGGCCCACATGCACGTTGTCATAATCATCACTAGCCCTGTGGGCCTCGTATCAGCATTATTTTACACCCACCCCACCCCACCCCCAGTACGAAGCGCGGAGGGGCTGCAGTGGGGTGTGGAGCAGCAACTAGCACAAGGAACAGGTACTCCAGGATTACTCCTTTGGGGGATCAGAGGAGTAAAAGGCAGATATCCAGGTGCCGAGTACTCAGGGGTAAAGAGCACAGACCAAGGAGCAGAGGAGAAAAGGCAGACTCTGGCTAGAAGGAGCAGGAAGAATGCTGGGGTTCACTTTGCAGAGGGCGTCTTTTAGGTGGGGTGGCCATTATAGCTGAGCGTCTCTGGGTCTGGGGAAGGCCCTGCAGGATCTCCCGGGAGACCCCCAAGGCCTCACCTGCCTTAGTAGGGGAGTCACTGCCCCTCTCCACCCTTCATCTGTGAGACTGACGGGCTGACGAGGCACCTCACAGAATCATCGGCTCTGTGGCATTCTTTTGGGTGGGATATGGTGAGTGGCTGAATTTCCCATGCAGAGGAGGAACAGAAATGAGAGCTTTTAGAGCATATTTGGTGACACGTACATTGTTTCTGTAAGGGTTGGTCAGAGGTACCCCTGCCGTGGGTCCCGCCCAGGCAGGCAAGCTGCAGCATCGTAGACAGGACAACGAAAGGTAACTTTTCCCCCGGGGATGGGTCACCAGCTCTGGGTTTTGCTCCTGTGTTTAGTGACATTTCCCTGCCAAGTCTGCATACTGGCGTGTTGTCTTTGCTTTTATGTTCCGACATAAAACATAAACTGGAAGTGGTTGTCTCCGAAGAGCCCTTCGGAGCTGCTGGGAGAGGTCCAGACCTTTTCCTGGGCCTGCAGGCGAGGCTGACTTCATTCTCCCTGACCTCCCTGGTTCTTGCTCTGCAAATTTACTTTGATTGCAAGATTGGCCTTCAGGCTGGTCTAGACAATGATCTGGGGGTGAGGTTGCTCACCTAGGTGTTGGTCAGCACCCTGAGCCCCCGAGGTCCTGGCAGAGGGAGGGGACAGTGGAGCGCAGGCCATGCTTTCACAGGAGAGTGTAGAGGCGGCCTTGCGACTGTTGACTGCATTTTCTGTTGATGCCACAGCCCTGGGCACACCTCCCCATCTTCTCCAAAGACTGCAGTGAAGTGACCCGGCAGAGCCGGGATGGGTGGAGCAATGCAACATTTTTGTCTTGTTGGGGAATCTCCCGTTTCTGCCCTGTTTTTGTCTCCTGAGTTTACTCGCCTTGAGAACTGTCCTTTGAATCTTCTAAGTGTCTGTGAACAGGTGAGGGACGAGTCCCTCAGTACCCGAGGCAGCCCTCGGCCCAGCCCACCCTGGCAGCAGTGGCCAGCCCTTGCCTGCACGGGGACTGTGGCAGTGGCTTGGGCCACTTCTGCTTGTTAGCCATGGGCACAACACCAAGCCTTTGTGAATAATGAACTCCAACCATTGCCGTTTCTGCCTGCAGCCTGGAATTGTGTCGCCGTTTAAACGAGTATTCCTAAAAGGTGAAAAGAGTAGAGATAAGAAAGCCCATGAGAAGGTGACAGAGAGGCGCCCCCTGCACACTGTGGTGCTGTCCCTGCCCGAGCGCGTCGAGCCCGACAGACTGCTGAGCGACTATATCGAGAAGGAGGTGAAGGTAAGTCCGCGGCCGCAGGACACGCCTTGCCTGTCGCCAGCAAAGGCTCTCAGTGCGCCACATGCTGCGGTCTGGGGCCCGTCCCCGCGTGCATCTCAGCTGACTCCCACTCGGTGGTGCCCCCGTGGTGGTATGTCTGATACCCGGTGCCCAATCCCCAGATTGCTGTTTTCTGGCCTCATTTCTGGTTTTCTCTCCGGGAGCAAGCCGCCTCCTTACTTGTAAAGGCTGGCCGTGTGTTTCAGTTCCTTGGTAAAGGCTTAGAGCTGTCCCATGTGTCATTGTTCCAGCTTAGGGCACAGGCTTCTGAATTGTGCCAGAGACTGTACCTACTTGTGGATTAACATGATGTGCACTGCTGTATTTTTAGTGCTTCCTTGAAACCCTGGAGTGAGAAGAAATGAATACAAAGGTATAAAACTGTGTGGTCAGAGAATGGGAAAGGGTGCAGCAGTAAAGCGAGTCCTGTAAACTTGCAGAAGGAGCTGATAAAGGTGGGGTCGCAAGTTCATGGAGCCCTTGGAGCTGGACCCTTGTCCCTCAGAGGATGCAGAGCCATCCAGCTGGTCTTGGGCGTGTCTGGGGGTGTGGGGAGGCACTGTGCACATTGTGAGTGTGCGGAGGGGTCCGCTCCCACTTGGCATGGTGGGAAGTGGGAGGTCTCCCTGGTGGAGACGCAGCACTAGGGGGACTTTAGACATGGGGGCACCTGGCCCAGGGGAGGGTGGGGAGACCCAGTGTGAAGATGAGCAGATTGAGTCAAAACCTGTCTGGAACAGTGAGAATCGCCAACCCCGTTTCCCTCAAGCTTTCAGAAGGCCTGCAACCAGGCCTTTCCCAAGGGGGATCCTCAGAGGGGTGCTTTTATGTGGAAGCCACGCAGCCCACAGAAGTGCTTCCTCAAATGACCCTGCTGTGATCACCCCGCCAGCCTGAAAGAAGCCGATGCTCTGCAGCTCTGCCCGTGCCCATGGCTTCCGTCGTGGGCAGCAAGGAGAGGCACACGTTAGAGGAGAACATGTGACCTAGGGACAGCGCCCAGTACAGACACAAGAAGTAAACGTGAATGCAGTGGCAACAATGCAGAAGCTGGAGGAAAAATAAAAGTATGTGGTATTGTCGGAAAAATAAGAAAGACTGTTAACTGTGAGATAACAGGAAAACAGGTGGAAATAAGAGCTTTTGGAATTAAAAATATCTTAATTATATATCATAAACAATTCTTTAGAGGGGCAAAAGGTAAAGAAAATCATCCAGAAAGGATAACCAAAAGATAAAGTAAACAAAGATGAGAGAGAGACAAATTATAGAATCTGTCCAGGAGGTTTAGTAGCTGACTCATGAGAAGAAGAAATGGAGGAGAGTGGGAGGAAGTTGTTAAGACAGCAAGGGCGTTTTACAGAATTCACCAACAGACATGACTCTCAGATTGAAAGGGTCCCTTTCTGGTCATAATAACCAGACAAATCAGCTCTCTAAAACATGAGCCTGCAGAGCCCATTCTGACGAGGTTCCTGGGGGATGTACTGTCTTAGTACACAAGGATGCACCAGGAGAATGGAAAACACAGGTCCAGAACTGGAGTTTAGGCACAGGGAGGAGCAGAAGGAATTCTCAGGACAGGAATCTGGAAAACAGACCAGAGCAGCTCTGGGAGAACAGAGTGCGGATGGTTTTATATGTTGGGGTAGAGGCTGCTGACGAATTGGAAAGGCAGAACGTGCATTGGAAACAAAGCAAGTGAAAGAGGTGTATATTACACCATGAAAATTTAAAGTTTGGGGGACTTCCTTGGTGGTCCAGTGATTAAGAATCCGCCTGCCAGTCCAGAGGATATGGATTTGAACCCAGGCGGGGGGATTCCACGTGCAGTGGAGCACCTATGCCCATGTGCTACAACTACTGAAGCCTGAACTCCAGCACCTGTGCTCTGCAACAAGAGGAACCACCACAGTGAGAAGTCCAAGCACTGCAATGAAGAGGAGCCCCTGCTGACTGCAACTAGAGAAAGCCCCTGCAGCAACAAAGACTCTCTGCAGCCATAAATAAATAAGCAAAATAATTTTTTGGAAAAAAAAAAAATTTAAAGTTTGGGGACTTCTGCTTCCAGGAAGATGGAGTCAACATTTTCCCCTATTATTCCCATTAAGTACAACTAAAAATCCTGGACATTGTATATGTAACAACTATAAGAAGACTGAAAGGTAGAGAGATGGCAGAGCAGACCTCCGGACCCAAGCTGCAACCCAGTGGTGAGTTCCCCAGTTCTGTTTTCCCTCATGTATCTTAAGCTTGGAGCTGAAGAAGCTGGCAAGCAAGAAGAACCAACAGAATTCACTCCCTCTGGCTAAAAGACCAAGAAAGGGATGGCTTAGCAGGACAGAAAATGTTTAACAGTACCTGCTCAGTTCCAACCAAAGGTGACTAAAAAAACCTGTGGCCCCACCACTGCTTCTGCTTGCAAAGGCCAGGTGGGGACCAGAGCCCACCCCAGAGGAGGCTGAGTAAGGAGCAGAGACTTTTATCCCTGAAGATTGCCTAGTGGAACTGAGGTGTCAGTGGAGAGCCTGGAATTCTGCCCTCAGACAGCGGCAGTGACACACACCATCCCTCCTGTCGGTGGGGACCACTTGGGGAGCTGGAAAGCCAACCATGTCCAGCAGGGAAGACGAGCCCCTCCACTCAGGTGGCAGCAGGGGCCAGTGGGGAGTCAGCCCCTCCACTTGTGCTCCCTCCCGCTGTGGAACTAGAGCAGATTTTCTGACATTTGTGTCATCAGAGTCTTGGAGGGAGAAGAGATGGCTGGCTCGGGTGGGGTGGGGAGAGCTGAAAAAACGGATTAAAATAGTCATGGTTGAAACTTCTCTGATTTGGTAAAGAGACAGACCTAGAGATTCAAGAAGTTGAGTGCACCACCAACAGAATAAACCCAAAGCAGTGCCCACTGAGACACGTCATAGTGAAACTTCTGAAAGTGAAGACAAAGACAGAGTCCTGAAAGCAGCGGGAAGGAGCACTGCACCCATGGGGAGGACAGAATGACTGCAGACTTCTCGTCAGCGCCCAGAAGGAAGCAACTGCCGCCCTCCAGATGCTAGGAGACAGGCTGATGAGAGCATGCTCACCCGCAAACAGCAGCCCAGAAATGGGCTGCTTCCTTGAAGGGCCCAGACTACCACAGGTCGCTAGTAAATAGATCACCTGAAGAGCCCTGTAACTGTTAGAGTAGCTTAATATCTAATTTGAAAACACCCGTACAAAACTTCACCAGGCTCAGGTGGTTTCTGGAAAATTGTATCAAGTGCTTAAAGAGTTAACAGGCTGCACAATCTTCCAGAAAAACAAGAACGGAGGGAACACTTTTTAACTCATTTTCTAAGGTTAAATAAATTGCAGACATGAATATAGTTACTTAGGTATAAATCTAATGAAACACATTAGAGTTTGTATGCTGGAAGCTACACAACACTGATGAGAGAATCAAAGATCTGAATAAATGGAGAGAGATACCACGTTCATGGTTTCGAAGATTCAGCCTAGTTAACATGTCAGTTTTCCCGAAACTGATATATAGGTTTGATACAATTCCTATCAAAATTCCAACAAGATATTTTACAGATACGGACAAGAATATTCTAAAATTTATATGGAAAGTTTTTGAAAAAGAGAAAAATGAGAGCAGTCAGTTCACCTGATTTCAGGATGTACTTTAGAGCTTCAGCAATGAAGACTGTGGTAGCTTCAGGGGGGTCAGCACAATAATCAGTGGAACAGCATCATGAACCCAGAAACAGACCCTCACACATAAACCCAACTGATTGTTGACAGAGGTGCAAAGGCAGGTCAGTGGAGGAAGGGCTGTCTTCTTAGCAAATGGTGCCTGAGCCAGTGGACCCCCATGGGCATAAAAATGAACTACACTCTAAACCTCACATCTTACACAAAAATTAACTCAAAGTGGAAAATGGAATTAAAGGTAAAATGTAAAGCTATAACACTTTTAGGGGAAAAACATAAGAGGAAATCTTCAGGACCCAGAGTAGGCAGAGTCCTTAGACTTGACACCAAAAAGGGAACAATTGGTAAACTGGACTTCATAAAATTTAAAAACTTGTGTCCTGCCAAAGAATCCATCAGGAGAGTGAAAAGATGAGCTAAACACTGGGAGAAGATATTTGCAAGCTACCTATCTGCTAAAGGTCTTTTATCTAGAATATATAAAGAACTCTCAAAGCCTAATAATAGGAAAACAAGTAATCTGATTAGAAAACAGGCAAAAGTCATGAAGAGACGTTTCATACAAAAGAAGGTATTCAGATGGCAATAAGCACATGAAGATGTTCAGCATCACTAGCAATTAGGGAAGTGCAAATTAAAATACAGCGAGACATCATTGCATACCTACCAGAATCACTAAAGTTGAAACATTAGTGAGAATACCAAGTGCTGGTGAGGGTGGGGAGGATCACTCTTGCATGGCCAGTGGGCTTGTAAAATGGTGCAGCATACTAGAAAACAGTGGGCAGATTCTTAAAGACTAAATCTGCAACTGCCGTGTTACCTGGCAGTTGCGTTCTGAGTATTTCTCCTGGAGAAATGAAAATTTAAGTTGACACAAAAACGTGTATGTGAATATTAAAAGCCACTTTATTCATAATAGCCAGCAATTGGAAATACCCAGATGTCCTTCAGTAAGTAGATGGTTAAACAAGTGATGGACAGCCATACTGTGGAACTCTACTCAGCTGTAAAAAGGTGAGAATTACTGATTTCTTCAGTAGCTTCCAGGAATCTGCAGAGAATTAAGCTCAGTGAAAAAAAAAAACAATCCCCAAAGTTACATACTGTATGGTTCCCTTTTATAGCATTCTTGATATGACAGAGTTATCGAAATGGAGAACAGAGAGGAGTTGCTAGGGCTTAAGGAGGAGACCAGGTGGGTAGGAAGTGGGTATGCCTGTAAAAGAGAAATGGGAGGGACCTGGTGATGGAATGTTCTGTAAATTGACCATGTAGTCAGTATCCCGGTTGTGGTCCTGTGTGATCACAGGAGGTTTACCTCAGGGGGTGACAGGGTGTGGTGTATAGTGGATCTCTTTGTATTCTTTCTTACAGCTGCATGTGATTTATAATTATCTTAAAGGTTTTTTAAAAAATGAAAGGTCATGCATAAAGTTGTGATTTCAGTATGTCTTGGCACAGTCATGAAGTAGAATTATACATAACAGAATGATACAAGCGCCAGGTAATGCTTAGGTAACAGTCTAAATTGTGAGAGGAAAGGAAGAAGTGGGAGTGGTGGTAGAAGAGAGGTGACTCTTTGCCATAAGTGGGAATCACCAGCTCCTGTCTTAAACTGATGAATCAGGCAGTAGCAACATAAAACCTTTATTTAGAAAGTTAGTCCCAGATCTAGAAGACCCAGAGTTGCTGCCCCTAGGGAGCGGTGCATAGAGTTGCCTGGACTGGGGCCAGATTGTTCTTTGTTAATAAACACTTTGGGGGACTGTGTAACCTTTCTTTAAACTTCGCACATGTGTTACTTTGATAAAGTAAAAACCTTGACAGCAGCACAGGTGAGGTGCTAGTGGTGAGGAAGCTTTTACTCCCACATACTGGAGTGTGGTTCTTTATGGAAAGTATTTTGTATTTAGAATGAACATTACTAACATGAAAGTGAGAGGCACGTAGTAGTAGCTTTCTCTGTGTTGAATGCTTACTCTGTATAGCAACACTGTTTACCATTTTAACTCCTTTTCTCCTTGAAGCCCTACCCTGCCTTTTTAAAGCAGAAGCATCCTTCCTCTAGTTGCCATCCCAAGCTGACACTTGTCCTGGAGGAACACATTGCAGTGCAGGCTTGGGCCTTGTGAACTCACACTCTGGCTTTGAATTCTGGGGCCAGCAGCTGGGTACTCACATGTGTGATACCAAACCCAAACCCAGGATGCTTCCCCCACCTCACCCCGGGATGCTTCTTGATGAAGCATCTAGAAGCATCATCAATCATCTTGATTTCTTAATGTGTCTTACTTATTGTATTTTTAAAAGTTGAATATATAAGTTATGGACATGATACAAAATTTAGATGGTGAGGGGATTGCTGGTGAAAAGAGGTTCCCTAGTTCCCACCCCCACCCCCACCCGACCAGAAGGAATTCCTGGCATCAGTTTCTTGTATGCCTCTGCAAGGGGGATTTGTCCGTACACAAGATCACACTTGTGTGTGTCCCCATATGATTACCTAGTGGGTCCTGTGCACCTTGCTGTTTACAGGCAACAGTGGATTGTGACATATCTTGGAAGGTTGGGCACATAAAGCTGCCGTGTCCATTTCGCTGGCTGTGTAGTGTTCCATTATTTAGCTGAACCATATTTTTATGTAACCAGTGATCTGTTCAAACATATTTGTCTCTGTTACACACATTTTGCTAACTCTCTAGGATAAATTTGAAGTAGAATTTCTGGGTGTAAAGCTTTCTTTCTATTTTGACAGACATTTCCAGGTTGCCCTTCCTGTAGGATTTAAGCTGGTAGACACTGCTGTCGGTCTGGGAGAATGCCTGTTGTCCACACTCTAAGGAGCCACGCAGTGTACGTGCAGGCCTTTTGATCTTTGCTAATCTGGTGCTCCTAGTTTCATCACAGTTCATACTTACTGAAGCTGTGTATCTTTTCCCAAGTCAGATCTCTTAAGTGTCTTTCTATAGCTGTTTTTCTGTTGAGTGGTTTGTGGTTTTCCCTACATCTTCCCCAGCACTCAGTGTGGTTGTTAAGTTCCCTCTTCGCCATGAAGTGAGTTGTGAGTTTTCCCTGTTTGTCGCTTGTTGTTGTTCAGGGACGTCTGGGTTCTCTAAGAAGCAGAGCCTGAAATAGAGCCTGAAATCGTGTTGGATCGCCTGGAGATTGTGTTGGATGATTCAGGCCATGTTCTCAGGAGAAGGGCAGGGAAGGAAGCAGGATGGGACAGAGGAAAAAGATACATATCTGCCCACTTATGGACATGTAAGGGGCACCTGAAGGCCACGCAGGCACCTCGCTGTCCCCAGTATGCAGCAGCTTCCCTACCTCCTCCTCATGACCCAGACCAACCCTGCAGAACAGTGCCACCTTCCTCTGCTTGCTTGTCTGTGGCATCAGGAGGAGACTGCAGTTTTAAGTGTAGATCCCTTTTGTTTCCCCTCACAGGAGCATTTTATCAGTAGGGCCAGGCTCTCAGAACCTACAGAGCCAAAAGTTTCAGGGCTGGGGGCACACGCTCCTCAAGTGTGTCTCTTGGATTGATGGTGACCAGGGCCACTCCTGCTGCCCTGTTTTGGGCCCCAGACCCATGTGTTCTGTCCACCAGGGACCAAGCGTGGTGTAATGACTGTGGCATCCAGATGTGCCCTGCATCTCTGAAGAGATGGCATCCTTTCAGATGTCCTCTCTGGATGTGGCCCCACCCTGAAGGGGACCTTGCTGGCCACCTGGGCCTCTGAGTTTCAACAGTGTCTCAGACCCTCTCTTCCACACACCTTGAACAGATTTTCCTCAAAGTAAGCGATGGAATGGGGTGGTGGGATGGGACGTCCCTGCAGCATCAGTGTTACCAGCTCACTCTCGGGGACTTGGCCTCTCTTTCAGGCGCTTTCTGAGACTGGAGTCCGGCTCAGATTGCCACCCTGCATTGGAGCGGTGCACTCAGTGGTGGTGTCCTTCTTTGTATACATCGGGCGGGACCTCAGTTGGCTCCCAGCAGCTCTCTCGACACTGGGAACCCCTCTCTTCTAAGTGTATCTCAGCCCTGCCCTCCCATCCCTTGCCTTGCCATGTTAAGTCACTGCCCACTACAGTGAGCACGCCTGCCTGTGCTCCTGGTGGCTAAGTGCTGCCCCCCGGCTTCTGTTTTCCCAGGGTGCTGTTGTCCCCCTTGCTCCAGGAAAAGTGAAGTGAAAGTCGTGTCTGACTCTTTATGACCCCATGGACTCTACAGTTCATGGAATTCTTCAGCCCAGAGTACTGAAGTGGGTAGCCTTTCCCTTCTCCAGGGGATCTTCCCAACCTCGGGATCGAACCCAGGTCTCCTGCATTGCAGGTGGATTCTTTACTGTCTGAGCCACAAGGGAAGCCCAAAGCCTGGTTCTAAAGCACCTCCTCCCTTCACCCCAGAGAACAGCCACCATGGAGCTGCCTGGTGGTGCCAGCACCTCTGCCAGTGCATTTGTTCCAGCTTGTTCTTGAGAATGGGGTGTCTTCTTAGCCCTCCCAAGAAGCAGGGTTGGTCTTGGGGTTCTGTGTCTTACACGATAGATCCCGTCCAACAGGCCTACCTCTCTGCATGTTTTGAAACTTTTATGCACAGTTCTGCCATCTCCATTGGGTTTAATACAGGCTTCGAGTTTGCTGAGCTGCTAAGCTGTGCTAGCAGCGAGTGGGAGCCGGGTCCAGGCCCCTGACCGGGGTTAATGTCTGTGCGCAGCGCTCCGTAGACAGTGCTTGTCTACATGGAGTGTAGGGTTCCACCCCCTCCACCTGGTGCCTGCTGCTCCATCAGTGTTCAGCCTTCTCCGTCTGGTAGGACCACCAGGTCCCAGTCCTGCCATGCTGAAATCTGACTTTAGGAACAGGTCTTTGGCTGGGAAGGGAGAGGGCAGACCCCAAGGAGAAGTGTTGTCAAGAAAGTTGCCATCCTGGTGAGGCCTATGTGTAGTTTGCAAGCAAGGCAGGTGTGTGTGTGTAGGTCTCAAGTGCATCTCCCTCGGTGTCCCCCATCCAAGTCTCAGAGTCCCTCCCTTCCATCAGCACCCATGCTCTGCCACAGGAAACTTGTAGGTCAAGGCCAAAGAGGTGGATGTTATAGGGAGGCTGACTTAGACTTAAGGTACAAATGGATTTTTCTTGTATCTCATTAGCAATTATTTTTGGAAGTGCTTTCAGCTGTTTAGAGCTGAAGTGGTGAGCTCACCAGCATGCTCCTGAGTCAGCTGCAGTCTCAATAAGGGCAGCAGAGAGAGCGGTGGGGATAGCGGTGCCCAAGACAGTCCACTTTTGATACCAGGGCTGATTGAGCTGATGTGAGTGCTCGTCAGATGTTCCCTTGGTCTCTATTTATTGTCCCATCACATTCATTCCTCTGTAGCAGAGCCCTTGACATGCTGGGATGAGTTCACTGGCACAGCATCCTACACCATGTCACCTCACAGCAGGTGTGGACTGGTCCCTGGCTTTGGTGTTGGAGGCACTGCGTGTTGGTCAGCACTGGCCAGGGAACTGCCCAGGGCAGTGTCAGATCTGTCCAGAAGGCCCACACTGTCCCATCTCGAGTTCTAGCAGAGATCAGAGCTGCTCATTTCCTTTTGGTTAACATTTGTTTTACTAATACATGTTGTACAGTGAAAAAAATCTCAAATGAATGAGGCCTCACCTCTGTGAAGACAGTAGAATCCTTTTTGGTGCTTTGTGAGCCTGAGTTTGAAGCATCGTGGCACTTTGAGAAAGACGAGACAGTGGTGGTGACATCGTGTCCCCCAGGCCATGTGAAGGCAGGGGTGGCTCTTGTGCAGCCCTGCAGATGCAATACCGGGGCATTTTAATATGGCCCCAACTTAGTTTATTATTATTATTAAACCATTCGAATTTAAACAAAATTAGCAATTTTGGATGATGCAAGTCTAGAAATAGTAACTAATATATAGTATAATATTGATTATATTTCAAAAAGCTTTTATCAAATACAGTTATTGAGTAAAGCTATGAAAAGATTTTTTTCATTGTGGCAAAATATGTATCACATAAAATTAACCATGTTTAAGTGTATATTTCAGTGGTAGTAAGTAACATTCATATAGTTGTGCAGTCGTCATCACCATCCACTTCCAGATCTTTTTAATCTTCTCAAACTGAAACCCTTCCCATTAAACAATAACTTCCTATTCCCTCAGCCCCTGGCCGGCCACCACCATTCTGCTTTCTGTCTCTAAATTTGACTCTTCTAGGGATGTCGTGTAAGTGGAATCATACAGTATTTGTCTTTTGTGATTGGCTTTAATTACATTTAGTATAACGTACTCAAGTTTCATCCATGTTGTAGCATGTGTCAGAATTCTTTTTTTTTTTTCAGACTAAATACTATTGCATTGTATATATATTCTCTTCAGCTGTCAGTGGGCGTTGGTTGTTTCCACCTTTTGACTATTCTGAATAATGCTGCTGTGAGCATGGGCATGCAAATGTTTGTTCACGTCTCTGCTTTCTATTTTTTTCTTTTTCTAATTGTGTTAAAATATAGCATAAAACATGCCATCTTAAGCATTTTTAAGTGTACAGTTCAGTGGGACTAGGCACGTGCGCGTGGCTGTGCAGTGTCACCATAACTCTTTGATCTTGTAAATCCAAAACTGTGCCTGGTAAATAAAGACCTTCCATTCTTTCTTCCCCACAGCCCCTGGCAGCCATCTGTCTTTCTGTGTCTGTGAATTTGACTACTCTAGAAACCTCATATTAGTGGAATCATACACTATTAGTCTTTCTGTGACTGACTTATTTGACTTAGCATGGTGTTCTCAGTTTTTACCCATGTTGTAATGTATTACAGAATTTCCTCCCTTTTTAAGGCTGAACAATATTCTAGAGTATAGATACACCTCATTGTGCTTCTCCATCATCCGTCAGTGGACACTTGGTTTGCTTCCATGTTGTTATTGTGAATAATGCTGCTATGAACATGGGGATACAAAAATCTCTTTGAGACCGTGCTTTCAATTCTTGTGTGCGTGTGCGTGTGTGTGTGTGTGTTCCAGGAGTGGAATTGCTGGGTCATATGGTCATTCTGTTTTTTATTCCCATCAACAGCACACAGTTGTTCCAGTGTCTTTACATCCTCACTAACAACTTGTTTTGTTTTAATACTTATTTATTTGGTTGTGCTGGGTCTTAGTTGGGGCACTTGGGGTCTTTGATTTATGTTGTGGCCTGCGAACTCTTAGTTGTGGCATGCGGGACTAGTTCCCCAGTCAGGGATGGAACCCGGGCCCCCTGCATTGGGAGCGTGAAGTCTTCGCCACTGGACCACCAGGGAGGTCCTTTGCTGCTTTGGTTTTGTTTTTCCCTAGCCATCCTAATGAGTGTGAGGCACTGTCTCATTGTTGCTTCTACTGTCTGCGTCTGATGACTAGTGACCTTGAGCATCTCTTCATGTGCCCACTGGACATTTGTGTACCTTCTTTGTGGCCTCTCTGGTGGCTCAGGGGTAAAGACTCTGTCTACCAGTGGAGGAGACATGGGTTCGGTCCCTGGGCCAGGAAGATCCCCTGAAGTAGGAAATGACAGCCCACTCCAGTATTCTTGCCTGGAAAACTCCATGGACAGAGGAGCCTGGTGGTCTACAGTCCATGAGGTCGCAGAGTCAGACACGATTGAGTGAGTGAGCATGCCGCACACACGTGTCTTCGTTGGAGAAAAGTCTGTTCAGGTCCTTTGCCCATTTGGCATCAGATGTCTTTTGTTGAGTTTTAGGAGTTCTCTTGTCAAATAGATGATTTGCAGATATTTTTTTCCATTCTGCTGGTTGCTGTTTTACTCTGGATAGTGTCTCTTAATGTACAAAATTTCAATGTCTTATTGAACTTCAGTTTGTCTGTTTTTCCCTTTGTTGCCTGTGCTGTTGGTGTCATAACCAAGAAGTCATTGCCAAATCCAATATCACAAAGCTTTTGCCCTATGTTTTCTTCCAAGAGTTTAATGTCTGCCTGGAATTCTTTTACATGTATATCCAGAAGTGGACTTGCTGGATCAAAGGTTAATTCTTTGTTTTATTAAGTTATGACCATACTGTTTTCCATATCAACTGAGCCATTTTACATTCCCACCAGCAGTGTGCAAGGGTTCCAGTTTCTCCATGTCCTCAGCAACGTATTATTTTCTGTTTTGAGAGTAGCCCTTCAGATGGGTATGAAATAATATCTCATTGTGGTTTTGATTTGCATTTCCCTAATTACTAGTGATATTGAGAATCCTTTTGTGTGTTGGCCATCTGTATATCACCTTTGGAGAAATGCCTGTTTAAGTCGGTTGCCTATTTTTAAATCAGGTTGTTAGTTTTTTGTTGTGGAGTTACAGTTCTTTTATATTCTGGGTATTAACTTCTTGTCATATATCTGATTGCAATTATTTTTTCCCATTGGGTAGGTTGCCTTTGCACTCTATTGATTGTATCCTTTGATGCACAGAGTTTTAAATTTTGATGAAGTCTGGTTTATTATATTTTTTTTTTACTGCCTATGCTTTCCCCCCCATTAAAAGTTTTTCTTAAATTGTGGTAAAATGCACATAACGTCAAATTTACCATCTTAACCATTTTAAGTGTCCAGTTGAATGGTTTTTGTGTTTTGAATGGTTTTAACATTCACATTGCTGTGCACCCTTTACCACCATTCATGTTTGGAATTGTTTTCACCTTGCCATACTCCCGTAACCCCATTTCTCCCTCCCCACAGCGTCTGGCAACCACCGTTCTACTTTCTGTCTCTGTGGATTTGACCACTCTAGGTACCTCATATAAGTGGAATCATGTAGTGTTTGCCTTTTTGTGCCTGGGTTTATCTGCCTTGTTGGAAGGACTGATGTTGAAGCTGAAACTCCAATACTTTGTCCACCTGATGCGAAGAGCTGACTCATTTGGAAAGACCCTGATGCTGGGAAAGCTTGAGGGCAGGAGGAGAAGGGGAGGACAGAGGATGAGATGGTTGGATGGCATCACCGACTCAATGGACATGAGTTTGGGTAAACTCCGGGCATTGGTGATGGACAGGAAGGCCTGGCGTGCTGCGGTTCATGGGGTTGCAAAGAGTCAGACACGACTGACTGACTGAACTTATCCATGTTGTAGCATGTGTCAGAATTTCCTTTTTAACAATGAGTAATATCCCATTGTTTATAACACATTTGGTTTATCCATTCTTCTGTCAAGAATTGAGGTGTTTCCACGTTTTGTTACTGCCTGTGCTTTTGGTATCATAGCCAATAAATCATTGCCACATCCGACGCCGTGAAGCTGTGCTTTTCTTTATGTTTTCTTCTAAGAGTCTTAGAGTTTCAGGTCTTAAATGTAGATGTTTGATCCATTTGAGTTAATTTTTGTATATGGTGTTAGTTGAGGGCCCAGCTTTATTCTTTGTGTGTGGAATGTTGTTTCCTCAGTACCATTTGTTGAAAAGATTGTCCTTTTCCCACTGAATGGTCTTGGTACCTGTGTCAGAGATCAACTGATACTGTGTGTGAAGGTTTATTTCTGACTCTCTGTTCTATTTCATTGCTCTGTATGTCTGTCTTTATGCCAGTTCCACACTACTGGTTATTGTGGCTTTGTAGTAAGACTTGAAGTCAGGAAATGTGAGGATAGATATGCAAGGGTCTGCATGTGGTTTACATGAGCACATAAGAAGAGGATGGAAAGACCTCTGCTAACTGTACATCTGTAGAAACGTTCTGGAATGTTCATTCGTGACAACTAAGTATGAGCCAGTAATTAGATGTGCTGCTTATTTATTTCTAAACTGCTCTATCAGAGGAGTGGATTCTCAGCCCTGTACAGTGGGGAAATACATACACAGTTTGAAATGAAGTGAGGTGAAAGTCCCTCAGTTGTGTCTGACTCTTTGTGACCCCATGGACTGTATAGTCCGTGGAATTCTCCAGGTCAGAATACTGGAGTGGGTAGCCTTTCCCTTCTCCAAGGGATCTTCCCAACCCAGGGATCAAACCCAGGTCTCCCGCATTGCAGGTGGATTCTTTACCAACTGAGCCACAAAGGAATCCCAAGAATACTGGAGTGGGTAGCCTATCGCTTCGCCAGCGGATCGTCCCGACCCAGGAATCGAACCGAGGTCTCTGGCACTGCAGGCGGATTCTTTACCAACTGAGCTACCAGGGAAGCCCCAATACACAGTTTAGTTTTATTTTCTGTCCCTCATCCCCACCTTAGAAAGGATAAACTCTAAAACTTTTCAGAATAAGTATGCATTTCCTTATGGAGTTCCCCAGCACTCACTGAACAGCTTTTGGAAGCAGCTTTTCTGAAGTTTGGTAGAACTGACTGTGCTTAGATTCAGCCTCTGTCTGCCACTGTGCCCTGTGTGAGCTTCTGCTAGCTCCTCTCTTCTCTGTGCCAGTTTTCTTCTTTGCGTGGGCAGGTGGTTGCCAGGCACAGCAGTTGGTGAACTGACTCAAGCTTCTGTGTTTACCTTCCTTGGATTTGATAATCCCCAAAGTGACCTGCCTGCTTGGTTCCCAGTTAGAGAGGCATCTGCAAACAAAGTTTGATTTCTTTCCTCCCTATCTATACCTTTTATTTCCCTCTCTTGTCCTGTTCCGTTAGCTAGGGCTTCCAGTATTGAAAAGCAGTGGTGAAAGGGGACATTGTTTGCTGGTTCTGATCTTAGGCCATCTTAGAACTGCTTACCATTAAGCATTGATATTAGCTGTAGGGATTTTGTACATGCTCTTTATCAGGTTGAGGAAATTCCCCTCTGTTTCTAGTTTGCTGAGTTTTTGTTATGAATGAATATTAGATGTCATCAGATGCTTTTTCTGCATTTATTTGATATGATTTTTCTTCTTCAGCCTGTTAATGTGATCACATTAAATGATTTTGAATATAGAGTCAACTTTGCATACCTGGGATAAATACCACTTGCTTTTGGTGTATAACTCTTTTTAAACATTGGATTGGATTTGCCAATGTTTTGTTGAGGATTTTTTTAATCTCTATGAGAAATATTGATCTTTCCTTTCTTACAGTATCTTTGGTTTTGGTACTAAGGTAATGCTGCCTCATAGAATGGGCTAGGGAGTATTTTCTCTGTTTTCATTTTCTGGAAGAGTGTAGAGACTTGGTAAATTTCTTCCTTAAATATTAAATTGAATTCACCAGGGAACCTGTCTGGGCCTGATATTTTCTGTTTTAGAAGTTATTATTGATTCAGTTTCTTTAATAACTCATACCTATTCACATTAACCATTTCTTGTGTGAGTTTTGGTAGATTGTGTCTTTCAAGGAATTCCACTGGGATCTGAGAACATACTTTATATGGTTTCTATTCTCTTAAATTTATTTAGGTGTGTTTTATGGCCCAGAATGTGTTCCATCTCGGTGAATGTTCATGTAAACTGGAAATGAATGTGTATTCTTTTGAATGATGTTGTTGGATGAAGTAGACTATTGGTGTTAGTTATATCCAGTTGATTGAAAAGGTTGAGTTCACCTTCATCCTTAATCATTTTCTGCCTGCTGGATCTGTCCATTTGTGAGAGGAGGTGGATGTTGAAGTCTTTGATTGTATTAGTTGATTCATCTGTGTCTCCCCGTAGTTCTCAGTTTTTGCCTCATGTGAATTTTAAGCTCTGTTATTAGGTGCATATACATTAAGGATTGTTATGTCTTAGTGAAATGACTTCATTTTTATTTTATGTGTTTATTTAACACTTGTCTTTAAAGTGGGTTTCTTATAGACAAAAGATAGTTGTGTTTTGAATTTTTTTCCAATCTGACAGTTTTTGTTTTTTAATTGATATATTCAGAGAGTTCACATTTAAAGTGATTGTTGATATCAGTGGATTAGTATTTACCGTATTTGTAATTGTTTCCTGTTTGTTGTTCTTGTTTTTTATTTGGTCCTCCACCTTTTTTTTTCCAGTAGCACTAGGTTTTCGTTGCTTTGTGCAGGCTTTCTCTGCTTCATTGCTTTGTGGAGGGATTCCCTGGTAACTCAGATGGTAAAGCATCTGCCTGCAATGCAGGAGTCACGGGTTTGATCCTCAGGTCGGGAAGATCCCCCGGAGAAGGAAATGGCAACCCACTCCAGTACTCTTGCCTAGAAAATTCCATGGATGGAGGAGCCTGGTGGGCCACAGTCCACGGGGTCGCAAAGAGTCAGACACGCCTGAGCAACTTCACTTCACTTTTCTCTAGTTGCGGTGAGCAGGGGCTGCTCTTCACGGCAGTGCTCCTGCTTTGCATTGCAGTGGCTTCTCTTGCTGTGGAGCACAGGCTTTGTCTAGGGCATGCAGGCTTCAGTAGTTGCAGTGCACAGGCTTTAGTAGTTGCAGCTCTTGGGCCTTAGAGTGCAGGCTCAGTAGTTGTGGCACATGGGCTTAGTTGCTTTGCGGCATCTGGAATCTTCCCAGACCAGGGATTGAACCCATGTCCCCTGCATTGGCAGGCAAATTTCTGTCCACTGCACAACCAGGGAAGTCCCCTTTATATGGTTTTATTTGAGCTTTTTGTATGATTCCATAGTTTCTCCTATCTTAACATATCAGTTTTACTTCTTTATGAATACTTTTAGTGGTTGCCCAAGGGTTTGCAGAATACATTTATATCTAATTTAAATCCAGTTACAAATAACATTACCTTGGTTCACAGGTGGTGCAGATACGTCATAACCAAATATTCCCATCCCAGTTCCTCCCTCTGTCCCATATAATGTGCTGCCATTCATTTCACTTTTCCCTAAGCTATAATTATTGAATACATCTTATGATCTTTGTTTTGAACAAACTGTTATTTCTGAGGTCAATACAATACAATAAGAAAAGTAGAAGGTATTATTTTACCTTTGTATATTTCTTCTCTTACGTTTTTTTCCTTGAAATAGATCAGTTGCTGACTAAATCATTTCCCTTTTCTCCAAATAAGTTCTCATTTCCTGCCAAGTAATCATGAAATCCCCCAATTTTTGTTTGTCTGAGAAAATCTTGATTTCTCCTTCGCTTTTGAAGTTTCACCAGATACAGAAGTGTAGGTTGGTAGGTTTTTCTTTCAGTGCTTTAGTATCTCACTCTTCCCTTGCTTGCATGGTTTCTGAGCACAAGTTTGATACAGTTGTTGCTATATTATGATTCTTGCTTCTTTGTAGGTAAGGTGCTGTTTGCTGTTTTCCCATGGCTTCAGGGTTTTCTCTGTCTTTGATTTTTTTTTTTTTTTTTTTTTTTCAGTTTGAATGTGATATGCCTAGGTGCAGTTTTTTGGTTTTGTTTTTCGTTTTGCTGTTTATCCTGCTTGATGTCCTCTGAGCTTACTGGGTCTGTGGTTTTGGTGTTGAGGAAATTCTCAACCATTATTACTTCAGGTATTTCTTGTGTTTCTTTCTTTTTTAGCCGTGCCATGCAACTTGTGGGATCTTAGGTCCTCAATCAGGGATCAAACCTGGGCCCTCCAACAGTAGAAGTGCAGAGTCCTAACCACTGGACCACCAGGGAAGTCCCTTCCTGTGTTGTTTTCCTCTCCTATTTCTGGAAGTCCCATTGCACATTTATTATACATTTTGTAATTTTCTATTTTTAAATATTCTGTTCCTTTTTTGTTTGTTCCCCCCCCTGCCCCCTGCCATTTCCTTTTCAGTTTTGAGAGTTTTTACTGACCTATCTCTGAGCTCATTGATTTTTCTCTTGTCTGTGTCCATCTGCTGATAAACCTATCAAAAGCATTTTTCATTTCTGTTGTAATGTTTTTGGTTTTTAACATTTCCCCTCGATTTTTTTTAGAATTTCCATCTCTTTGCTTACATTGCCCATCAGCTCTTGGATGATGTTCACTTAATTATAGCCCTTAGCATATTAATTGTGAAAGTATTAGTTGCTCGGTCATGTCTGACTCTTTGCAACCTCATGGTCTGTAGCCTGCCAAGCTCCTCTGTCCATGAAATTGTCCAGGAAAGAATATTGGAGTGGATTGCCATTCCCTTCTCCAGGGAATCTTCCCTATCCAGGGATCGAACCTGAGTCTCCCGCATTGCAGGCAGATTTGTTACCATCTGAGCCACCAGGCTAAGTAATTAAGTGTTAGTCACTCAGTTGTGTCCGACTCTTTGCGACCCCATGGACTGTAACCCACCACGCTTCTCTGTCCATAGAATTCTCCAGGCAAGAACACTGGAATTATTAATCATAGATATTTTAAATTCCTGGTCTGATCACTCCAAAACCTCTGCTGTATCTGAGTCTGATTCTGATGCTTGCCCTGTCTGTTCAGTGTTTTTTTTGCCTTAGCATGCCTTGTAATTTTTTGTTGAAAGCTGGGTGTGGTGATTCAGATGAGAGGAGCTGAGGTAAAGAGGTGAAGCTGTGTATTTATGCAGCCAGGAATTAGTCTGTGTTTACTGTTGGCTGCAGCTGTGTGCTATTAAAAGGGTCCGATGCATGTCATCTCCCGTTGTGCAGGCGCCCGTGGATGCAGTGGGGCTGCTGGGGAGGGGAGTGCACTAGCCCTCTGATGAGTCAGTTGGTCTCTGTTGTCCACTGAGCGTGTGCCCCTGGGCCGTGGCCTTCAAACGCATGTCTTATTTAGGAGGGACAGAACTGCTGGGGGGCTGGAGTTAGTGTTTACCTTTCCCCAGGTGGCTCAGGCCCTGGTCAAATAGTTTTCCTTGAAAAAAGGCCCTTGTTGAAGAGAGCAAAGTACCGGTCATAGTTGGAAGTGGTTTCTTCCCCCCGCCCCACCAGAAGCTGAAGACAACTTCTGAGAATCCTGGCTAGGGTAGAGCTCAAGTAAGCCTGGGACACCTGTATGACTGGCCCCAGAGTTTTGTCTTAAGCTCGTCCATGCCCACGTCCAGCCCTTGGTCAGCCCCCTTCCAATGCACCTGCCCACCTGGCTGCTGCAGCTTCTCCCTGGGGGCTGTGATTCTCTGTCCCCTGTTGCTCTCTCCAGTTTTTGGGGAAACAATTTGTGACCTCATTCTTTGATGGATCTGAGAAGACATATTCATTTGTTCAGCTCAGCTCTTTTCTTGTGAGAACAGTAGTGACGACTTTACATGTGGAACCAGATACACAAAGCCCATTGTCATCCTGTTAACAGCAACCTTAAAATTTGAGTTAGAGAATCAGAAATGTCGAGTGTAAGAGATTTATTCTTGGAGAGGAATCAGTATAACCCATTAAAGCACATTTAACACCTGTGGTAATTGGTGGTGACGTGAACACAGCTCGCACTGTGTCCATGCCACACTCAAGACCCTTGTCATTGAGGTTTGTTAGCCAAGTGCTTCATGGCTTCCTGTCACTTCTTTCTCTGTGCTCATCGCTCAGCTGCCTGGCCCTTTATGATTTAATATGTTTCCTTTTTAGCAGATTGTTCAGAGCTATTGTTTTCAATTTCCAACTGTGATCCGGAAACACAAGCCATCCTTGTCTTATCCTTTTTATTTTTATATCTTTTGGCTGCACCATATGGCTTGTAGGATTGAACCAGGGCCCCTGCAGTGGAAGCCTGTAGTCCTAACCACTGGATTGCAAGGGAATTCTCTTACCTGCCTTTTTATAATACAAATTTCACCAAACTAGTTTTGCGGTGTCCTTTGCAGGACTTTGATGCAGTGTGGTGGGAAGTGTGGGAATGTCCTCTTCAGCCAGTAGAGAGTTTACTAAAAATCTGGAGCATGCTGCCTAGAGGAGGCCCCCACTGCGAGCTGGGACGGCGGCCAACCAGCCTGTGGTGGGAATATACGAGGCTTTTGCGATGTTTTATGGCCCTTGATGGTGTTGGCTCATCTTCCCTTGCTCATGGCACTTCCTCTCTCTACTTTCTTTCAGTATTTAGGTCAGTTAACGTCCATACCAGGATACCTGAATCCTTCCAGTAGGACCGAAATCCTGCATTTCATAGACAATGCAAAGGTAACCCCATCTGCCTGTCAGCCTGCTCTACCCCAGTCCCTGACCTCTGACTCTCAGCCTGCTCCATCTCCTAACCCTGACCTCTGACCCTTGTTTTCTGACACCAGCTCTTGGCCCTCTGACCCTGGGCCTTTATGGCCATGAGGGGTGACCCAGTCCCATGACATTAAGGGTGCACTTGGCCCCTGGCCTTATTTTTCCTCAGTCTGCACATTAACTTTTATTCTCCAGGCTTGCTCTTCATGGTTTTGGACTGTTTTCAAAATTCATGTTTTCAAGATATCCAAACCATACCCTATAGGTCTGAATCTAAAGGCAGTTCCAGAAGAACTCTCCATGTGGTTTGAACACAGCAGTGTCCCGGGAGCAAGCATGGGAGTGGCACCTTGCTTGTCAGTGCTGGCTGTGTGGGTTGTGTGCGCCACGCGTGGTGCAGGGTCCCGGGGGAGCCCTTGGCCCTGTGTTTCTAATGCAGTGTGGTTCCTTCCAGAGAGCCCACCAGCTCCCCGGACACCTGACCCAGGAGCATGATGCTGTGATCAGTCTGTCTGCCTACAACGTCAAGCTGGCCTGGAGGGACGGGGAGGACACCATCCTCAGGGTCCCCATCCATGACATTGCCGCCGTGTCCTACGTGCGAGATGATGCCTCACACTTGGTGGTCCTGAAGACAGGTATGACCGGGGTGGGGTCAGGAAGGTCCTTGCCAGAAGCAGCCCCCACCTCTGTCCTGAGGTGTGCTTTGTAGATTTCATGGTATTCTGGAGACAAGTGTCTACATTGTTGGGTCAGCCAGCGGCTGCTCGCTGTGCCTGGGAACTAGCTCTCTCTCCAGAGAAGGGCAGTGACCCAGGAGGTTGTGGTCTCTGGGTCCTGAGCTCAGCCACTGTCACTCCGTGCAGCCCCCTTTGGGGATGCTGGAGTGGCCTCTGGCACCCCGGCCTGGTAGACATCGTTGGCACAGGCGGCTCCAGAGGCTGAGAGTGGGGCCTTAACTCAGCCTAATCAACCTTCAGGCCCTCCTTTGGCCACACAGCCTTCCCACTGCTGGTGGTGCAGGGAGGAGACCAGACCAGCAAGGAGCTCTCGGTCTGTGAGACTCTCTGAGCTTGTCCTTGTAGGAGAACCTGAGAGCCATCAGTCCCCGTCACCGAGCCCACTCCCCTCGCCTGATGAGGGTACAGTACCGCCTTACTTGGCGCTTCCCGACAAGCTTTCTGTCAGGGTCTAGAACCTCTGCCCTGGCATAAGTCCTTGAGAAGTGAGGAGAGAAGTCACAGTTCACTCATGCCATTCCCTTCCCAGGTGGGTTCTCAGGTTGTCGCTGTAGTGTGGACGCCATCCCTGGGCTCCTTTAGGCACTGGCAGTGGCTGGGTTGCACCCTGGAGTCATGCATTTCCAGGGGGCTGGTGACAGTGTGTGAGGGTGGCCAGCTGGATCGGCCTGGGCCACACAATGCTTTGGCCAGTGCAAAGGGAAAGTTGTATTTCTGCTTGAGGTTGGTAGTCCACAGGGATCTGAGGGCTTGTAAGAGCCAGGGCCTCGAGGAGCTTTCTCATTACTGACCCCTTGAGCGTCAAGGAAGTTCACATTAAAGGGCCCGTGAATCTGGTGGGGATGCGGCAGGCCACCTGCACGGGTAATGGGAAGAGTTTGTGAAGGTGGCTGCTGGAGTGCGTCAGAGCCCCTTGACTTTGTATGGCTGTGGCTTAGTGTCCCCCACAGTCACACACACACCACACGTATTCACTGCACATACTTGTCGCCCCCATCCACACACACTCATTCACATGCACTCACTCGCTCAGGTCCCACACACACTCACAGATGCTCACTTGTTCACCCACACACGCACTCATGCACTCCCGTCATACTGCACTTGAGTGCGGTCCCCTCTGTGCTCTGCTTATTCTTTATTTCCCTTCGTTGTGTTCAGTAGTGTTGTTGTTTCTCAGTCGCTAAGTCGTGTCTGACTCTTTGCAGCCACATGAACTGCAGCACGCCAGGCCTCTCTGTCCATCACTATCTCCCTGAGTTTCCTCAAACTCAGGTCCATTGACTCAGTGATGCCATTTAGTCATCTCATCCTCGGTCGCCCCTTCTCCTCTTGCCTTCAATTTTTCCCTCCATCACTGTTTTTTCCAATGAGTCAGCATTTCACATCAGGTGACTAAAGTATTGGAGCTTCACCTTCAGCACCAGTCCTTCCAATGAATGTTCAGGACTGATTTCCTTTAGGATTGAGTTGTTTGATCTCCTTGCAGTCCAAGGGACTCTCAAGAGTCTCCTCCAACACTACAGTTCAAAAGTGTCAATTCTTCGGCATTCAGCCTTTTTTATGGTCCAACTCTCACATCCATACATGACTGTTGGAAAAGCCATAGTTTTGACTATACAGGCCTTTGTCGTCAAAGTGGTGTCTCTACTTTTTAAAACACTGTCTGGGTTTGACATAGCTATTCTTCCAAGGAGCAAGTGTCTGTTAATGACAGGCATTATTTTGAGCAACACAAAGCTGCCAACTTTTAACCATTTTAATCTAAAAAAAAACATGCAATTTAATGTGGCTCAAACTAGTAGAAAGCATGTGGCATGAATGATCCTGTTCAGTCTCCACAAGAAACCTGTAAGGAGGATCCTGTTTCCTTCCACCTTTGCCAGCAGGTGGGTGGGTGACTTGGCAGGGCCCCCCGGCTGTTAGATGGTGGCTGATTGGTTGAGGTACTGTGTAACTGCTTCTACCAGTGCTGCCCAGTGCCATGGTGACTGCTCTTCTCTGCATGGAGACTGTCCCTGCAGGTGGCCTGTGGTGTGGGGCCTCCCTGGGGACCAGGCAGTGAGGCGAGTGCTTCTGGCTGAGGGCCGCAGGCCTTAGGGCTGGTGGGAGGGGAGCTAACCCCTGGGTTTCTTGTGTCCAGAACATTTCTCAGTGTTAATTGTAGAACACATTTTCTGGAAAATGAGTAACCGATTTTCTAAGAGACAGAATGAGCACCACAGGAGAAGCTTTCCAAAAAGAGATGAAAACCAGGAACCCCCAGGGCTTTGAGAGCTTTCCAGTTAAAAGGAGAGTGAATTCCATCCTGTGCTCTGGAGGGCCTCCTCATTCTAGTGGCTCTTCCTGAGGGAAGTCACCAGCCCCAGGGGCCTCCCGGTCTCTCAGAGGCACCTGTCACAGCGAGTGGCTGTGTGTGAGGTGATGCACGTGGCTGTCCTCAGCACCGGCACTGGCAGCAGTAGCTAACACTTACTAAGTGCCTCCTACATAGGGGCCTGTCTTTTATGCCTCCCCTGGCGTGGGCTGTGCTGGCACTGGGGACAGTGTGGTGTCGGGGGTCAGGGTCAGGTCTGGCTGCAGGAGGCTCTGTGGCAAGCACGGCTTGTGGAGATGTCTCATTAAGGGATGTTTCTGTGGACATAGGAAAGTGGGCAGTGGATCTGAACTGGGACCTGTGGGGCTGGGGATGGATGCTGCTGGGCGATTGGAAGTAGTCTCGCTGTGCATGGCTTCGGAGCCACACACCTGCTTCCTTGGCAGCAGCCACAGCTGTGAGCCATAAAGCTATTTAAAATGTCCTAGAACATCTTGCCAGCGTGGTCAGTGTAGCAGTCACTAGTGAGCAGTCTCACAGTATTCTTTGTCCTGATTCTCAGACCCTTTTGGTGCTTTTCGTTTGGGGCACAGCTCAGCGCCTGTGGCCCATGGCTGTGGGTTGGTACAGTCAGGCTCTAACGGTGAGATTCATGGGGCTCAGCTTCCACATGGGGTGCCACCAGCCTTGCCCTACAGAGCCCTGGTCTTTGCCAGCCCGTACACTCAGAGTCTGGCTGTTCCCAGCTGGTGTCCTGTCTCTCAGCACTGTCTGAGCTATGGGTGGTCTTCCTGCTGGGCTGGGCTTGCCCTGAGATGTCCTGGCATCAGGGGAGCTCCAGCCTTCCCTGGCACTTCCTGCTTCTGGGTGTGTCTCGGTGGATGTGCCTGGAGCACTGTTCCTGCAGAAGCTTCCCTGGGCCAAAGCCCCCACTTCCTGCCTCAGGAGTCTCCCTCACGTCCTACGAGACCTTGTGTGTGAGGAGGCAGCGTGTAGTGTTAGCGAATAGGCGGGCGCTCTCATGGCTGGATCCCAACCTGGGCTCTGCCCTTCATGCACCCTCGGACCCAGCCCTCTGCCCCCTCTGCGTCAGTTTCCTCATCTCCTGTCAGGATTGTGTCTTAAGCCTGTCACTAGAACTCTGTGAATACCTTCTTTTGTGTAGATCAGAAGCAGCTAAATGTTCGCAGTTTTCGTCTGAGGTATTCGCTCTGTCTTTGGCAGAGAAGCCGGAAGGCCATGTTAAGGTGGTGGTTCTGAGTGGGCGGTGGCGGGAAGGGTGCTCTTGTGAAGGGAAGAAGAGGCGAGGGCTTGCCTGGCTCGGTCTCTCCCCACCTGAGTCAGGTAGGGGCTGCCCAGAGCCTGCCATTGAGCTCCCACGTGGGCCTAACCTGTCATGGTGTTGATGTCCCAGCCCAGGACCCCGGCATCTCCCCCAGCCAGAGTTTGTGTGCAGAAAGTTCCCGAGGCCTCACCACAGGCTCCCTGTCGGAGAGTGGAGTGGGGCCTGTGGAGGCATGCTGCCTGGTGATCCTGGCCGCGGAGAGCAAGGTGAGCGGGGTTGGCACCTGGGACCCAGGCCCTGCCCATCCCCACCCATATCCTGACTTAGCCCCACCAATAGCTTGACCAAGCTCCACCCATTCCAGCCTTAGCCCTGCCCAGGTCCCACTGAGTCCCAGTCTGATTATCTCCATGCTTTTTCCTTCTTCTCTTGGTTGGCACCCCTTTCCCTCCCCCGTGTGGGGGCTGTTGTTTTCACACCAAGCTGTGCCATTGGGGAAGACTCTGGGGGAGTGGCTTGAGGCCCACCATAACGCTGCCAGCCTCAGGGAGCCCCTTGATACCCTTCTGTTTAATTTTCACGCCTTTAGTAAGACCAAAACCCGGATGGTGGTCTTGGCACCCGCTGATCAGTATCCCTCCTCCTCATCTTTGCCCACCTTCCACCTGAGTAGTTCTTCCTTCTGGGGCCGCCTCCTTGGCTTGTCCTCACTGGGAGCTCCGCCAGATGTTGCCCCCTGTCTCGGGGGAAGAGCCTCCCCAGATGGGACCCGCGTTGACAGCTGTCCATGTGAGCTGACTCAGGTGCTGTCCGCTCTCTGCCCTTTTCCTGAGGCTGGCATGGGTGCTGAGATGGCTGTGGGTGGAAGAGCAGTGGAGGAGGAGGGCCAGAGGTGACACTTCTGCGGGTCCAGAGAGCCTCCTGGGTGTGGGCTGGCATCCTTGTGGCCCTAGGGGACAATGGGAGACAACGGGCCCTGATTCTAGGTGTTTGTTCTGCATCTGAGGTGTCGGATGCCCAGGAAGCTGCCTGGAAGGCTCAGCCTTGTCCTCAATTGGCAGGTCGCCGCAGAAGAGCTGTGCTCCCTGCTTGGCCAGGTCTTCCAGATCGTGTACACAGAGTCCACCATTGACTTCCTGGACAGAGCCATATTTGATGGGGCCTCGACACCCACCCACCACCTATCCCTTCACAGTGGTACGTGAGCAACTGGGCTCCCTCTCCCCTTCCCACCAAGGCTCTGCTGCGAGCTCCTGCCAGAATAGCACCTAGGTGGCCACCGTCCAGGGCAGAGTTTGAGTCAATACCCTTCGTTCCCAGACGTCACTGTTCACGTGTTCTCCCCACTCCCTCCTTTAGGCCCCCTGGTGGCTTCCTGCATAACTCTGGGGCCCAAGAACACTTAGTCTGGAACCACTTTGGGCTAAAGTCACTGTACCAAACCTACAAGTGAGGGCTGGGAGGGGTTCCCTGCACCGTGGGTGTGGGGCCCCTTCCCAGGTGCAGGCTGCCCAGGGCAGGGTGGGGCCGGCGGCAGGAAGAGCACAGAGCCCAAAGGCAGTGCAGGGGGACTGGCACTCAAGAGTCCGAGCAGTGTTTCTGGGAATTGTAAGCTCACAGCACACTTCGTTTACACGTAGCCCACTGAAGCTGAGTCTTCTAAACACTAGGAGCATCTACTTTTCAAAGAAATGGTTTATTGAGGATCTGTGGCTTCTGTCAGGGGAACAGGAAAAAAGATATTGGAGACAGCTCAGCGTGGCCTCCAGGGCTGGAGGCGCTGGTCTCTGGAGAGGAGTCTAGCCCCACTCCCTTCACTGCAACTCACACATCCCTGTGAACAGTGCAAAACCCTCTGCATGTAAATGCGAAGCTGCAGGGGCTCTTTGAGCAAGGGCTGGTTCCCGGCTGCGTCCTCTTCTCACTGTTTGTGCTGGAGCTGCTTGCAGCCCCACAGAGGTAGCCTGGTGAGGCTGGCAGTCTGTCTTATGGGCAGGTGGGAAGGTTGAGGCCCCAGTGGGCAGCAGGTGGTTTATTGAGCTATATTTAAACATTCAGCTTTAGTGTGGTTGCTTTGGCCCTTGTGTTTGTTTGCTTGTTTTTTTAATAAACTGTTTTACTACAAGATATACACAAATCGAAAGTGTACAGCTGAATGAGTTTTCACGAAGTAGACATAAGGATGTTCACTGTCTACTGATGAAGCTTCTCTTGTTCTGGCCACTGGGGAGCCTGCTCCAGCCCCACCACTTGGCACATCTTTTGGGGACCAGAGCATTGTCCTGGCTCCTGTCCAGACCCATGGCAGGTGGTACATCTCAGGAGACGCAGGTGTGGGTGCAGCCCAAAGGGTGCACCCCAGGGGCCTGGACGGCTCCCCACCGCCAGGGCTTTGCCTCTTCTGCTTAGCACGTGAATACTGGGCTCAGGGGCCCCTCCCTCAGATAACCAGAAGCTTCTGTGTTCTACCTTTCCACACAGATGACTCTTCCACAAAGGTGGACATGAAGGAGCCATATGAGACGGAAGCCAGCACTTTGTGAGTACCCCCGCCTGGGTCTCAGCACTGCCCACGCAGCTGCCTGGCCCCACCTTCCTTCCCCAGTATCAGGAGTCTTCCAGTGAATGGGCTCCTCCGGGTCACACTAGTGATGTCATCGCTCCACTGAGACCCTGCTAGGCTGCTGGCCCCTTCTGGGTCCTTCCCTGCCCATGTCCTTCTCTGTCTTTGCCCGAACACCTCCTCCATGACAGGCCTCCTCTTTGTCTCAGCCCCTGACTCTCACTGAATCCCTGCGGGTGAGGGTAAGGCCCCGGGGCAGGGCTAGGGGGCTGCCCACCCACATCTTGGCTTGCGCCTTGCAGCTCCTTCCCCGAGTGTGCACATGCAGGCGGCGTCTCGCCCTTGTCCTTCTGCATGCAGACGGCACCCCACGGCAAGACGGTCAGCGAGAGTGAGCTGAGCGCCACAGCTGCGGAGCTGCTGCAGGACTACATGCTCACGGTACGCCGCCTGCCACTCGCCCACCAAGGTCAGAAGACGCTGGCCCCACCAGCAGGCCTGTGTGCGGTGCCTTCAGGCTAGGAGCTCCCTGGAGGAGTTGGGAGGAAGGTTTGCTTCCCTGTGGGTGGAGCTGGGGGTAGCATGGATGCCTTGCTTACAACTGGGCCTTGAAGTCTTTCCTACCAGGTCAGTTTTTGGAAAGAGCGCGAGGTGGCCAAGGCCTGAGCGTGGGGCTGCTCTGGCCTCTGGGGCTGAACGACAGACCTGTCTCTGGGTCTCTGGTGGTGAATGGTACCATTGGGTGCTACCATGGAAGGGCCAGATGGGCCTTGTTATCAAGCTCAGCAGACTTTTCCCCTGTCCCTCGACTTCACATCATTAAAAACTTGGTCAATACACCGAATATCACTCTGGGCTCTGTGTGCAATTCGGTGGCTCCTGGCAGTGGTGTCAGACATGCAGCCTCCACCCATTGGTGGTCAGCCAGGCCAGCCAGGTGGCAGGTTAAAACAGATGGTGTGGGCTGGTCTCCGAGGCACTCTGTGCTGGTGTGGGGACCTTGGGGCTGGTGTGGGGTTCCCCTCCCTCCTGCTGGCCCTCCAGCAGGGGTCAAGCTGGGTGTGGGCAGGGTGGAGGCAACGCCAGTCACCTCCTCGCGCGGGCCCACTCTTTCGGCAGCTGCGCACCAAGCTGTCATCGCAGGAGATCCAGCAGTTTGCAGCACTGCTGCACGAGTACCGTGACGGCGCCTCGGTGCACGAGTTCTGCATCAACCTGCGGCAGCTCTATGGGGACAGCCGCAAATTCCTGCTGCTCGGTGAGCGCGGGGTGGGTGCGGCTCCCTTAGGGGTGGGGGCCAGCCAGCCAGCAAGCCGAGCGGTTCTTCCGATGGCGCTTCCCAGTGACTCTGGGGACCCTGCCCCCATGGAAGCAGGAGGGGCCCCTTGGGAGCCAGACTTGGGGTGAGGTGGCCACTGTACTGCCTGGTAAGGGCTGAGGGAGGCTCTTCATAGGAAGTTGGTGCAGGGACAGGTTTGGGGGAGTAGGCAGGAACTTGCTGGGCGGAGGAGTGATGACACCATTCCCAGCTGAAAGCAGCCTTAGCTGAGGCCCCGAGAGAAGAGCCTGCAGAGTCAGCAGGGCGGGCGGGTATTCAGGGCCTGCCCCAGCCAGATGCAGCCCTGGATGTGTGTCCACACGCACAAGCACAGTGGAGCGACTGCTTTCCCTGTGCTGATCCTAGAGAACATGGCTGGTGGAGGCTCCAAGGTCCTGGGCTTTGCCCCCGGCAGTCCAAGGAGGGTGCTATGCTGATGGGGTGAGGGTGGAGATGAAGGGCCGAGTGCAGATATGCATCCAGTCTGATCTCTTGCTGACCCTACAGGCCCCTTGGAGTCAGCCAACAGCTAAGCCTGGTGTCCAAGGCCTGTTTCATATTGTTCTCACATCGGAGTAGGTGTTCTCACACCTACTTTCCAGGGAGTAGGTGTTCTCACACCTACTTTCCAGGAAGTAGGTGGTCACTGGGAGCTGGGCAGTGGGGCCTGGTGCTTGGAGCCCTGTGCTAGCCTCCCCTGCACCCTCTTGTTTCCTGTGTTTGGAAGCCTGTGAAGTGGGGCTTTCCTAAGGACCGAGGGGAGTGATGTAAGAGTGTGGCTTTTGGCCTGCACCAGCCCTGTTGCCAAGGCAGGGCCAGTCCGCAGCACCTGCCAGGATTGGGGCAGACACATGGGGTGGGTGGGGTGGGTTTATCCAGGCCATGGGCCTGGGACAGACACATGTGTGCTTTCAGCAAGAGGCTTGGCTTAGGATCAGGTGGGCCATGTGTCTGCAGGTCTGCGGCCCTTCATCCCTGAGAAGGACAGCCAGCACTTCGAGAACTTCTTGGAGACCATTGGGGTGAAGGATGGCCGTGGGATCATCACGGACAGCTTCGGCAGGTACCGCCGGGCCACGAGCTCCACCTCCACCTCCACCTCCAACGGGAACAGGGCCGCGGGCAGCTCTGACGACCAGTCCGCGCCCTCGGAGGGGGACGAGTGGGACCGCATGATCTCGGACATCAGCAATGACATCGAGGCGCTGGGCTGCAGCATGGATCAGGACTCGGCCTGATGGTGCCGGGGCCCCTGCCAGTCGCCCTCCTGGGCCCTGGACATAGGTGGCTCTACTGTGAAGGAGGCACCCCCGTGCCGGGGCAGAAGTCAGGCTGCACCCACCTGCATGCCACCCTGCCTCGGGAGGGGATCCTGTCAGCCAGACCCTGGACAGCTGTCATTTTGCACACGACGTTTCTATTGAAACTCTCAGAGACCTTAAAAGGAGTTTACTGCAATGTGAATAATTTATCTCTGGTTGCCATTGTGTTTCTGCTCCAGGGGGATAAGAGCTGGGGCCTCCACCCTGGCCTCTGTCTCAGACCCACACACTCTGGCTGGGCACCGTGGACTGAGCACTTGTGCCCGGCGCCTGCAGGGAGGGCCTGATGTGGGTTTGTGGGCACAGGGCAGGGAGCAGGTGTCCTGAGCACACGTGGACGCGAGCACTGGGCTCTCGTAGGGGCTCGCTGTCCTCTAGCCCTTCACCCGAGCCCATGAACCCAGGCCACATTCACTGTCATGATGGTTCACAGCAAACCTGCACACGCCTTCACCAGAAGTGCCATCCCCACCCTGAGAGCATGGCATCTTGGAGCCCAGGGTCCCTGGTCATCAGGGAGGCCATCAGTGGGGGCCGGTCAAGCCCCTTGGCCTTGGTCCCCCCTGGGTGGGGCCCCTCCTGTGCCCTTGGGACATGAGGAGGCCATGGGGGTGACCTCAGGGCCATCAGCCTGGAGGCTGGGGCCTAGGCACTGCAGTGCAGGCGCGGGGAGGCCCAGCTCTGGGACTCCCTCCTCACCCCCAAGACAGCGCACCTCGAGGCTGCTGACTGCATATGCAAGAAGCCCCGGGCTCAGTGGGGTGGGTACTTGAGCCCCCGGGAGGGAGGGCAGGCATGTGGGCTCGATGTCCAGCTCTGTGGGAGACAGGCAGGGGTCTGCAGTCTCCTAGGCTCCCTCCCTGCTGACAAGGGGCAGGACCCGAGAAGGGATCTCAGACCTCATTCTGGCCCTGGCGGGCCAGGTGCTGGTTGTGGGCCCGGGCTGGGCAGAGCTAAGGGAGACAGTTGGTAGATGTCGTCTCTAGGTGTGTGTGTGTAAATCGACCTGCCCTGAAAGCATGTGGAACAGCTAAAGATAGCCACGTGGGCCAGGGGCCATCCCTTCCACAGCCCACCCTGTGCTTGTGAACAGTGGGGACCTTGTGTCCCATGAGCCTTCTGTGATGGTCAGGAACTGCTCCTCTTCTCTGGGGGCTCCACCCATACGTGGTCCCGCACTCAGTGGTCTCCCTCTTTTGTCCTGGGACGTCACCCCCACCCTGTGGCTCCCTGGACTTTGTAGAAGAGAGGACAGGGAGAGGGTGGTGACTCCTAGAGGTGGGCCACAGCAAGGGGCCCGGAACTTCAGGAGCTTAAGTGCTGCTCGCCTTAGCAGACACTACTTCCAGCAGCTCCTCCAGCTCGGGGCCCCCTGCTATTCCCAGGCCCAGACTTGGGCCACAGCCGGGTGACTGGACTGCCCACAATCCCGGGGCAAGGTGGATTCCCTGGGACGTGGGGGAGGGACCACCACCCTCCTCGGGACCTCTGTGGCTTCAGGAAGTGTCTGCACACCTCTTGCAGTCCGTTTAGCCAGAGCCTGCGCTGGAGGAGCAGAGGCGATGAAGGGACACCACTTTATTGAGCAGCAGAGCTAGGGGCAGGGGTGGAGCCGGGCCTCTGGTCAGCAACTACATGGTCAGCTCCTGTGAGAATTGCAGAAGGAGAGGGTCATGTTGGGGGATAGGCCCCAGCAGAGACAGCAGCAGGGCATTTGCGAAGGGGCCAGCCACTCACCATGATGGCGTTGACGATGTCACTCTGGTTGTCCCTCAGGGCCCGCACTGCCTTGGCCCTTGACACATTGGCCTGCGCCATCACCAGCTCGATGTCCCGCAGCTCCAGTCCTGCCTCATCCACCTGGAGTGGGATATGCAGGGAAGTGCTGGAGCGGTCCCCTCCCCCAGTGAGAGGCCCCAGGCAAAGCTGCCCCCCTCCTCAAGACTGAGCCGTGGGCCTCTTGGCCTCACCTCCTCCTCGTCTTCCTCCTCCTCCTCCTCCTCGCACTCGGGTCTCACCCTCGGCCCAGGTGCTGACTCAGGCACCAGGGCGGAGGGCTCCGAGGGCACTTTGAACTTCTCAGCCGCAGCTCTGTGCACCTGCTGCGACAGGTCCTCGATCTGCAGCACAGAGGTCAGCTGTCAGCTGAGCCCGCGCCCCAGACTCCCTCCCCATGCCCATGGCCAGCCGCTCAGACCTTGGCCTCGCCGAAGACCACGTAGGTGTCTGAGGCTGGGCTCTTAAAGACATCGGGCTTGGCAATGACAAAGAGGATGTTCTTGGACTTCTGGATGGTGATCCTGGTGACCCCCTGGATCTGTCGTAAGCCCAGCTTGGACATCGCCTGGAAGCACAATGGTCTCAGACCTGGGCATGGGCCCCAAAGTTCCCATTTGGGGGTTGGGGGAGAGGAGCAAGTCCGGGGGAAATGGCCCACTGCCAGGGGCCATAAGGGTTCCACCACCCACCCTCTGTGGAGCCTCCCAGGTGGCTCCCCATGTAAGCAACTAGGACGTCAGACTCAGGCTGTGAGTCTGTTTCAACTGACAGCCCAGCCCCAGTTACTTCACACAAAGCATCCAGTTACTCCCTTTATCCCAGGGCCCCCATCGATGGGATTCACCAGCTATAGGGTAGGAAAGGGTCCCTTTAGGCTGCCAGCCCCACTCTTGGGGTGGCTGGGGTTGTCTGGCCAGCCTGGCCCCTCCTGGAGGGAGCAGAGTCCCAGCTGGGTGCCCAGCCCACCTTTCGGGCCTTCTTCTCACTGCGACTCTGCTTGGCTTTGGCGACTGTCTCCTCGCTCCCGCTGCCGGCTGGGGCCTGGAGAAGAAAGGGGGTCTGAGCACCCGAGGGCAGGGCATGGAGCCCTCCCCTGGGTGCACAACCTGCCTTTTCGGGCACCTGGGCTGGGCACTGTGCGGTCTGCGGTCCTGGGAGGTCCTGCTCCTCCAGCTCGGCTGACGACTCCCCGTGGCTGTCCGAGTGCTGGCCGGAGCCCAGAGCGCAGGGCGAGTCTGAGGAAGGGGAGTGTAAGGATGCCCTGCCCTTCTGGACAGGCACGGGGCGAGCAGCTCTGGCATCCCTGCCCAGCCCTCTGCCTCCTGGGTCCCTGGCTCAGGACAGTGCTGCTGCCTGCATCCCACTCACCTTCCTCCAAACTGTCGCCGTCATCCTGCTGCTCGGTGGCTGGGAGCCCTCGAGGGCCGGCTGGGCTCCGGGGCCCAGAGCCAGGAGGCACTTGGCGAGGGGGCGAGAGCCTCGAGGCTGGGTCTTTGGCATGGGTGCCCCTCTTGGGGGCTGCCTTGGGGCTGAGGAGGGTGGGGTGGGGTGGGAGGCTGATCTTCCCAGCCCCAGGGGGGGTTGTGATCCCTGAGGAGGCAGCCACCACCCGCTGGGCTCTTGGCCGAGGTGGTGGGTGGCTCGGAGAGCCCAGGGGCTCCGTGCCCTCCACCAAGTCTTCCCGGGGGCCCCGGCAAGGGCAGGGAGCAGGGGATGCCAGGGGGCTTGGGACTGCCTCCATGAGGACACCAGGAGCAGGGGGCTCAGGGCCCTGGATCCTGTCTTGGGGTGCACTGGGCAGGCCCCCTATGGGGCTTTCTGGAAGCTGCAGTGGTGAGGGGCCAAGGGCCCCAAGTGCTGCCTGGGCCTGCTCTCCCCTGCCTGGGCCCAGCACAGGCTTTGGCTGCCTCAAGGGCAGTGGAGATGTTGGGGCAGGATCTTTGGCACAGTGCCCTTCCAGCCTGGGCACAGCTCTTGAAGGAGACTCTGAGCAGGAGCTCAGCCCAACCTCTGAGCCCACAGCCATGGGAAGCCTGTGCCCAAGAGTAGCCCTTCCTTCCTTCACTGGGCTTGGGGGCCCCAACTGGCCAATCTCCAGGCTGGCAGTAGGACACACCCCTGGGCCATGAACTACTGGCTTTAGGGCCTCACGGCCCTGGTGCTCAGCCCCCAGGGCCTCCTTTGGGGGTGAGCTGGACTCAGCTCCATCACCCCCATGTGCACAAACATCATGACAGGCTTCCTGCTCAGGTGCCAAAATGCCCTTGGCTACTTCCTCCCCACTGGAGTCAGGCTTTGGGGGACCTTGGGTGGCTGTGAAAGGCTCAGGTGTGTCTGGGATCTCTGTGGCAGGCTTGGAGGGGCCTGCATCTCCCTCCAAGGGTGTCCGGGCATCTGCAGGTACGTCTGGGCCACCCAGATGTATCTGATCCAAGGCCAGAGAGTCTGATCCTCGAGTGTGGTCTGGGTCTCTTTCCTCAGGTGCTGGCCTCAGTCCCAGGGTCTTTCTTCCTTTCCTATGGGCTGCAGTGGCTGTGGGCTCTGTCTCTTTGACACAGCCTGTGTCAGTCATCGGGGCCTGAGGGCTGGCACTGGTGGCAGATACTTGACTGGAGGGGAGACCTGCTTCCTGCAGGGGCGGGAAGGCTGTGAGATCTTCTGACTGGGGCTCTGGGCTGGCCTTGGAGGCTGATCCCTGGACCAAGGGGAGACTTGCGTCCTGCAGGGGTGAGGAGGCTGTGAGATCTTCTTCTGACTGGGGCTCCGGGCTGGCCTTGGAGGCTGATCCCTGGGCCAAGGGGAGACCTGCCTCCTTCAGGGGTGGGGAGGCTGTGAGATCTTCTGACTGGGGCTCCAGGCTGGCATTGGAGGCTGATCCCTGGACCAAGGGGAGACCTGCGTCCTGCAGGGGCGGGGAGGCTGTCAGCTCCTCTTCTGAGTGGGGCTCCGAGCTGGCCTCAGAAACAGATCCCTGGACCAAGGGGAGACCTGCGTCCTGCAG